>NW_028227269.1:72880000-73600000 GCF_978045245.1 Mus caroli
GTTTTGGCTGTAATTATTAAGAACACAAATATAAAAAAACCATACACAGTTGCCAAGTGTTTTGTGTATATACTGCTGAATGTCTTATTCATTCATTTAATCTTTGACTCACAAAGGTAATGTGCCTGTCTTCACAGATCTTCTGAGCTTTCAGGATGTTGCAGACATGGCCCAGGTCTTTAGAGAAAAGAACACAGAGGGTTGGGAATGTACCTCTGTAGGAACAGTGCCTGCCTCATGTGCAGGAGGACAAGTGTCCACCTCATGAACAGGGTGTAGTGGCAGAAGTCTGTAGTCCTGGCATTGGGAGATAGTCAGGAGAATCCCACATTCAAGATCAACCACACAGAAAGGTCAATGGCAGTCTTGGCTACCTGAGACGGTGTTGGAAAGAGAACATTTAGGTTTTGCCTTTGAGATTTCAGAGTCAGGACAGATGAAATGAGGGGAGGAGGGAGGGATGGATGGAAGGAGGGATGGAGGGGCTCAGAAATAGGTTATTCTAAAGTATTGTAAATGTATAGGAGTGAACTAGCAAAAGATATTGTACTAAGTTTAAGTAATAGCGGTGTTGTGATTTTAGAAATGGAATTAGTTCTTGTGCAGAATAGTTCTTATACTGGGAGAAGAGGGTTAGATTTGATGAGATGGAGTTTAGTTCTTCATTATATACATGTTAGAATGAACCTAGCCTGGGCTACCAGCTTGTGTGTGTGTGTGTGTGTGTGTTTTAATGCGAATTATAGCCTGAAGTTCAGATAATCTTAAATTTGATCCATCTCCAAACCTGGTTGTAACAAGACTTTTGACTACCTTATTGGATTCTCTTTCATACTTTCTTACACCACCCCAATCCCTTCCAAACCCCAACACTAGGTTGGAGAGAAAGAAGGTTAAAGGGAAATGGGGCATTGATATCATTAGACTACTTACCGCTGATTAGGGGCATTGAGTTCCTTGGGACAAATTTGATCTTTGTTATCAGGTTATCTTCAACCAGCAGCCCGCAACCAGCAACCTGCAACCAGCAACCAGCAGCCAGCAGCCAGCAGCCAGCAGCCAGCAGCCAGCAGCCAGCAGCCAGCAGCCAGCAGCCAGCAGCCAGCAGCCAGCAGCCAGCAGCCAGCAGCCAGCAGCCAGCAGCCAGCAGCCAGCAGCCAGCAGCCAGCAGCCAGCAGCCAGCAACCAGCAGCAGCAGTAGTAGGGATGGGTACTGTGGCAGCAGCAGCAATAGCAAGAGCAGTTGCAACAGCACTGCAGCCTCTCAGAACTCTGGCATTTTTTATACCTCTCAAGAATCCCTAGAATTCCAAATGTATACTACCTTCAGCTGGCAAAATCACGCCCCTGCCAGAGCATGGGACGAATCATAGTCAGCTGCTGTGGACACTCTAAAGCAGCCCCCATGTCTCATACTTGGGATTAAAACAGAAACATATCCACATAACATTTTTGTTTTTTTCAAGAAGCCAGAATTCCTACTATATCTGGTTAATAAACTGATCCTCTATGATTCAAGCGTGATGATTCATACTCATTAATTCAACTTAACTTTAAAGATAGTAAAACTTTAAAAGCAAAATTTTTGTCACTTTGAAGTCACACACCAAATGCTCAAGAATTAAAATGTTATCAAAATATCAAGACAACAACTACTAAATACAAATATAAAATTGCACTGAGGATATTGTAATATTTTAGGACAGGAGTGCTGAGAAGGAAGTATTGTTAAATTAACTCTGAATTACAATGAATTAGCATCCCTTAAGTAACACAAATGACTTAGGCAGCTTTAAGTCTGTATGCTCTAAGTGGATATTGAAGGGACTACAATTTAGACAAATCAGGCGTTATATATAGTTGGCCATGTTTTGGAGAACAATGGGAAAATACAGTGTCTTAGATACAAAAGGGAATGAACTATAGTGAGCTCAAACAGTATCATAAGAGAGAATACTGGGGACACTAGGTACGAGGACCTCTGAGGTGTTTTCAGGAGAAGGGTTAAGTGTGTTTGTTGGCCACTCTCCTCAGTAGCTTCCACAAAGATGACAGGTGTGGGCAAGGATTTGATTTTTAATGAAGTTTCCTTTGGCACGGGGTCTAGTGTAGTCCATGACAGACTTGAACTTGCTATGTCACCAAGGACAACCTTGAACTTCAATATTCCTGCTTCCACCTCTTGAGTGCTGGGTTTAAAGTATACCATCACAATAGAATTATGAAGCGCTGGGGACCAGAACCCAGAGCTTTGCACATGCAAGACCAGCACCACTTTACCAAATGAACTAAATTCTTTATCCTTAAATGAATTTTTGAAGTTCTCCTTTAACCCTATCATTGAAAAGAACCTGTTAATCATTTCTTCTGAGTCCTAGAATGTTCTGGGGGGAATTCTGGGTACCTCTGGAAGCATGAGTTATTCACAAAGTCCACACATACGAGTAGCAATTGTTATCTTTAAAGCCAGATGTAGTCTTCTTCTGTAGGACATGTCCTCAAGTTCACCTTTGAATCGATCGCTTCCCCAGTGGCAACCAGAGATGCCTAGGTTGCTCTTTTACCTTTCAAGAGAAGCCCCGTGTAGGAAAAGCAGTTTCTATTTTAATGCATGCTCTGGAAATAGGCACCCATATAGGACAGGAAGAGGTGAGAGTTGCTGGGGAGGGCTCTGGCCCTGGCTTGCTTCGCATTCGATTCCTGTGAGCAGTGGACATCATCCCTTGCAACTGCACTGATTTTGTATTTGCTTACTCATGCCATGCTGAAGCTGATTGGGCATTGGCAAAATATTTTGGGAACCTTGGAAAATCATCATTGTTTGTGTTGAAAATATTACTAAACATGTTGTTTGCCAAATACTTCAGAGAAAGGTTCAGCAGACTTTCTTTGGCTTGCTGATTTAGAAGCTTCTTCTAAGTCGGAGAGATGATTCTTCTGCTTAAATGTAGCTCTGGGCACAGATACAAATTCCTAGCATATTTTTGGCTTCTAATACTCTACATCAGCTATTCAGCAACTTGGCTTTCTTGTTGTTGATTTTGTTTTTTGTTTTTTTTTTTTTTCCTTAATGCAAGATGTTATTTGCTAAGCACTCTTCCTGCTAGTAAAATACAGTTACCTTCAGGAACATTCTTGCCGCTGGAGCTTAAAAGGAGTTAGCTTCACTAATGGCCAGGTAGATTGGGGGAGGGTGGAGAATGGATATTATGCGTTTTGATTAATACTAGCTGTGAACAAGGCAAAGAGCAAAGAAATCAGAGCATTTTCTCTCCTAACTCTGGACATCTTACATACCCTGCTTGTACCTATATTTAATAGTGTGCTAAGTTTCTTCACAATGTTAATATGCAATTTATGTGCTATACAACACACTATAGAATGTACTATCTTCTCTCTGTTTTCCTCACCATTCTTCCTTTTCTTTTGCTCCACAAATGATCTTCACATATTAAGCACTTAGTGATTTCATTTAGAGTGCTTTTCTCATGAGGCGTGAGCAGGCATTTAGCTCTCAAAGAGGGACACTCAGAATTCCTCATTTAATATCTGACTAGAGTCAATCACTATCAAACATTAGCTGTATATTAAACTTATTCTAAAGAAGTGGATTTCTATATTGACCATCAAATTGATAACTATCAACAGTTATGAAAATGTCATAAATATATCCCGAGGAAGGATTTCCTCCTCCCTTAGCAGGCATAATCTCCTCATTAGTAGGGGGGGCCTGGAAATCACCTACCCTGTCTACGCAGGGATTTGGGTTGGTTTAATCTCATTTAGGTTTTGTGTTGCTGTTAATGTTTGGGTGTGAGAGCCATAGTCTGTTCAGAGGGTGCCATCTTGCTTCTCCCATCCTCCAGCTTGTGCATTCTTTCCATGCCGTCTTCCACAGTGCTTTCCTGAACCTTGGGAGGGATTTTCTGGCATTGATATAGATGCTTCAGTTAGGGCTGAGCACTCCCCTCTTATTCTCAGCATGCTGATTAGTGCGATCTGACAATATAACCATTTAGCAAATTAACAACAGCTAATATTGTCATGGTGAGTACTGAGAGATTTGGAGGGGCAAAAGGGCTGAATATATCACATTTCATTCTATGCATGTATGAAATTCTCAAAGAAGAAATATAATTAAATATACCCAGAAAGAAACGCAGCACTGGTTAGGTAGGTGTAACAGGAATAGCATAGTATGAAATAGTTTTTAAATTCCCAGTTTTAATGGATGAAAATATTTCCCTCTTATTGTCGGATTAGGTAGCAACTTTGCTTATTTTAAAATAAAATAGCACATCTTCAACAACATCTTTGTCTGTGTGCTTGCACGACTGTCCAGACAGCTACCTGAGTAAATATCTCCTTCCAAAAGTTGAAACACATCACCTCAAATAAACTTTCGGATTCATACCCACCTACAGATGGACACTCCTAGGTATTATGCAAAACGATGTTTCTGTTCTCTAGATAATCCCAGTTTTAAAAATCACAATTGCCCTCTAAAATTATGATTTTTTAAAGATCCCATTCAATAAATGTTGAGGGTTGGGAAAGGTAAGCTTTTCTATTTTATAATCTCCAAAGCACACATTTAAAATCTACTCATAATTACTGGTGTTGTTTGGGGCGTGCGGCCGATAACACGTCTTGGATTTCAGAAAGCTTTTGATTAACTTAGAAGAATCAGAATCTATTTATTTTTAGAGGCCAGCTCGGTTAGATATCCAAATAACCATTTAAAGCCTTGAGATTGGAAATGCCTCGAGGTAGGATGAGAAATGGTGACTGTGGGTGTTTAGAGGGGAGCTAGAAGCTACACTGTCCAGGGTGAAGTAAGAGTTCTGATCTTCAGAATGCCTTTCCAGGAAGAGGTGTGGGCATGGGAATCCTTTTAGATAGTATGGAGTGAGGAGAAGTGAGCAAGGCTGGTCCAGTGGTCAGGAGGAAGGAGCTGTTTCAAATAAATGCACAGCAGCAGAGGTGGAATCACATGTGGGCACCTTGCTAAGAACATGGGTTATGAGAAGTGTCTCTAGTCTATGAATGATATGTGTAGGTTATGTGTAGGTTCACCCGTACCACCAAATACAGTAATTTAACAACGAAAGGATTTTCTTTTCAACACCAAACATGGAGTAACAGTTCTCTTTTCCCCTTTGTAGTTCAAAGGACGCCTTATACAGTCTGATTTCCAGAATGGAGCTCTGGTGGGTGCCACCCAGTTCTCAACTGTGTTTGGTATAGTGCAGATTTTACTACATCAGGTTAGTATGACAGAACTAGTGAGGACGTTGGCACACCTTCGGTGCTAGCGGTTCATCAGCTCTAAGGAGATATTCATTAATTTCTCTTAACTTAGGGACAACATCAGGACAGATTTTACTCCGACACTGGTATTGATAAGGAATAGTGTTGGTAAGAAGATACGCTGGAACTGACTTATCTAAAGGTGTTGCATAAATCCATCAACTCATTAATTTATCCATTAAGGCACAAACCAAATATTTGTGATACGTTCCACCACCTTTGAATGTGCCCCAACTAAGCCCTTTCTTAAATATTAGTGAAGGATTTGTCATTTGCTACTTCAAAATAATTATTTAAAAGATAACTACCGAACATAGATTTAATCCTTGGAAATCTTAATGTGCCAACACTTGAGTAGTAGTGGACAGAGAGAAGAGTCTAGTGGCTTATAAGAAATCTCAAGAAAGAGCTGTTGGCAGCTGATGCTTACCCAGTGCTTTTCTGAGGCAGCACCTGGCTGCCAGCCAGCATTCCGTGTTTGTCTCTGAATCCCTAGCATGTAGTCTGAGCTCAGAGTTTCATGTTTATTGAACTAAGTCAACATGAGAGATGTGAACTGGCTAGTAAAATGGACAATTCTTGCTTAGGAGGTTCTTTACATGTTAAACACTATAAACATTACACACACACACACACACACACACACACACACACGAGAAAGAGAGAGAGAGACACACACACACACAGAGACAGACAGAGAGGTAGAGACAGAGAGACAGAGACAGAAAGAGAGTCAGAAACAGACCTCTAAGGGGAGACAGACAACCAGATAGAGACAGGACAGAGGCAGAGTCACAGAGAGGCAGAGAGGCAGAGAGGTAGAGAGACAGAGACAGAGACAGAGACAGAGACAGAGACAGAGACAGAGACAGAGACAGAGAGGAACCCAAGTTCTATCTGATGGATGAAGAAATTGGAACTGCTAGTAAGACTTTGCTATAAGCTAACTCAGGTGTTTTCAGAGTTGATGAAATTTGTGTGTTAATAAGAATGTAAGCAAGTGAGAAACTGTTACATTCTAATGCAGTTAGCATGCATACTGACATATCTCTTTTCATTCATCTCATTTCCTGCATCTTCACTTGTCCTTTAGAAATAGCAGCTGCACCACAGGTTCAGTTCTGGCATTTGGCAGGTACATCCCTGCGGCTGGTAGGAGGCAACCATCCCTCTATCCCATGGTGAATATTGTAGCTTGGAAGAGAGAAAGTAGCTAGAACATATCAGTTCTCAGGACCATGAATGTGGTTTTTTTAATTGAAAATTGATTTTTCTGTACAATATTTTCTGATTACTGTGTCCTCACCCCCGACTCCTTCCAGATCATCCACACTTCCCTGCCCACCCAAATCTGCATTCTTCATTTCTCTATCCAATTAGAAAAAAACAGACATCCAAAGATAATAATAAAATATAAACAAAGCAAAATTGGACAAAATAAACACAGAAAAACAGAACACAGAAAAAGCACATACAGGGGTGGACACACACATTTCCACACACAAAAATCCCATAAAAAACAAAAGTAAGAAACCAGAATATACAAGTGAGACACTTGTGAAGTTAAAAAATGTCCAGACAAAGCATTACAAACAAAAATCTTTGAAAAATAGCATTGAGTAAATTTTCTCTTAGCTGTCTATTGCTGGGCAGGCACTTGCCCTTCAGTGTGATTTGTATACCCAGTGAGCGTCTATTGGAGAGAACTCATTTTTCCTTTGCTACAATCTGTCAGTTGGAGATAGCTTCTGGTTTAGGGATGGGGCTTCACAACAGGACAATGTTCATCGAGTGGGAGACCGTGAAACACTCAATGCTAAATAGGATGTCTCCATCAAATCCCTCTCTCATGGTTCAGGGAGCTCTGTGAGGGTGGTAGAAAGATGGTAAGAGCCACTGGAGATGAAAGACATCAAGTACAACAGATCTTTCTAGACACAATAGCCCTGAAACCTCTCAGAGACTGTAGCAGTGTGTGTGAGGCAGATGAGGTCCTAACCCTGAGAGAAGGGGACACAAGTCCCCATGGATGTTCTTGACTCTTGAAAGTCTGGATAGAATTTGGCCTAGAAAGCATCACAACCTGGTGCTCCTTCTTGACTTGAACTTGGGGTGCAACAAGAAAGCCAGAACTTAGAAATGTCTTCATTGGAATCCCTGTGGGAATATGGGACCCCCAGGAATTGTGCATCCGCCAATCCAGTGTTTTCAACACTGAGGTGATTCACTGACAGCATCTGCGCACTGTGAGCAGGATAGGTGGGGAGATGCACAAAGGAGCAGACAGACAGAGGCCAGAGGAGAGCTGGTAGCTTTAAGATTTTTTCTGTCCACAAGTACTTCCATTCCGAACATTCAGTACAGAACCATAAACCTGGTTTAAAGTCAGACCTCCTTGAATCTGCTCTATCTACCTGATAGCAGAAGCTAACGAAGCAGGGCTGGGCCTGTTGATACTCTGAGGAGAGACATATATACCCTCTCCCCAGGGCAGGGATGAGCTGTGTTTTCCTGATAGCCTGTTTTTTTAACCCTGCCAATTCTATTGCTATACCAGTGCTGTTCTCAATGGAAAGTCACCTTGTGGGTATTCTGTGCATTCTTTCCCATCTACCTCATGAGAGCAAATATCAAACACACAGAGAACCTCATACACTATGGTAAATTGTCAGACACACTACTCAACCCACCTTCTCTTGTCACTCACACTATTCACCTCCCTTTCTCTAAATTATAGATTTAAGATAATATCAAGAACTATTTAAAAAAGTGATTTCTAGGGTCCATTTTGTGTAAGCCAACCCTCCACCATAGCAATTTTCTCAGCTCCAGCCAAGGTACGGTTGGAAAGAGGAGGGAGTCAACAGAATCTATCAGTCTTGGTAATTTCCTCTCGGAGTAGAGACACGCACTCGGCAACCTATCTTCTGTTTCACTCTTCTAATGTGGCAGAGATGAGTAAGGAACAGAGGGCAAGGTCAGCATAGGAATTGAGATACCTGAAGAGAAAGTCTCCCATCCTCCAGCAAAGTAAATATGACCTTAAATCCTCTGAATTCATGGATTAGTTTGTAAGAGATGCCATGACAAAAATATCCGGTATTTGGTAGATTAACAGTGAAGCTTATCCATCCACTTTTCTGAAGGCTAGAGGTTCAAGATCAAGGTGACAGGAGGTTTGGTCTCCCCCAAGGCCATGGCCCTGGGGTTTTGGTAGCAAATTGTTCCTATGACCTTGTTTATTTAAACTTGACAATTTCTCTTGAAGTCTCTCCTCAAAAGCAGTCACGTTTTAAGGTTCTGGGGGTTATAATTTCCTTCCATGAACCTAGGATGGGACCTGAAGACAGGTGGGTGGGGTAACTAGACAACCCCTTAGCATCCAGGCCCATGCCATTTGTCTTGTTTATCATTCACATGGAACAGATGTGGGAAGGCCACCAAACAAGTGTTTTCATGTACTGAAATTTTACCATGTTGTGCTTCTCAAAACAAGAAGTTACCTCTCATTTTTGACTTATCCCAACTCTAAATAATAGGCCATGAGTAAGACCTTGTTATGATTTAATAAGCCAAAGACTCCTTCTCTTAAATACCATGCCACTTAAAATCTCATTAGCACTTCCTGCGAATTGACCTCCTTTGACCTTTCACATGGAACTCTGGCCTATGAAGTGGACCGCTGAGGACTTTTTATTTTTTATAATCTCTGCAAAATCTATGCATGGTCAAACAAATGAGTGTAGCCTAAAAGAAATTGGCTGAACACTGAAACACACACACACACACAGGTGCACACACAGACACAGAGACATAGACACAGAAACACAGACATAGAGAGGTGGACAGATCGACAGATAGATACACCCCAAACCCAAAATCAAGTCCTAGGTCTTAAACAATTAAAAATCATTTCCATTACCCACATCAGACACTATAACATTAGGCAGAAATATATATTGACAATTCTAGAAGCTAATAATTGACATAAATATTTTTGCAACCCTAAACTATTTTTTAAACACCCATTTTCACATATTTATTCCAAATCTGGCAGAGATGACTTCCTTATCAGTAATAACTATGTATTTATGCTTCAACAGTTTTGTTTAATTATAATCTGTTACTTCTTACTGGTGTTTACTTGTGTTTTGTCTTTCTTGGTACTGTGTATTTTTGTCAAATATTTGATTACTGAGCATCCTTTAATGCATTGTCAAAACATTGAGTTGTAACACCTGCTTATTGAACACTGTTTCCTAGAAAGAGAATGGTGACAGTAAGTGACAACTCATTATCTTAGGAGATGCGGAGTCCTCGCTCTTGCATTCAGTTGGTGCAGTGTTCACACAAGGACGCTACATTTCTTTCAGCAGCTCCATGGATGCAATGCTTTTGGATTTGAGGTTGAAAGTCTTCCACGAGAAATACATAATACTATGACTCAAGCAACACGCTCTAATTTTAACTCAGCATCCAGGATTTGCTATTCATGAAATATATAACCTGATTTTAAAAAAAAAAATCAATGAATTTGATTATATCTTGGAAGCTCATTTTGTTCTCTCTAGAGTTGTCATAGTAACAAGGAAACCAGGTGCTATGCGAAGCTGTGATTTCAGACTTTTGCTCTAGTTATTGCTTTTACATGGTCCAGAGAGAATATACTGTGATTGTGACACACACACACACACACACACTAACATATATAATAGAGACATATGCATGGGAGAGAGAGAGAGAGAGAGAGAGAGAGAGGAAAGAGAGAGAGGGGTAGAGCTATGTAGAGCAGGATGACCTGGAATTTACAGTGATCCTCTTGCCTCTGCCTCCCAGGTGCTAATTTAAAGAATGTGCCAACACACCTATCTCAAAATTTTATTATCCTGCAGTGGTCATGGAAGACTGAGATTCCCCAGGCTGCTGACCCAGCATGTTGGGTTCAGGGTTACTTTGTCATATTTACATACCTGTTCAGTAGCTCTGACTTATTTTTGCAGGAGTGATATCCTGCTCTGATTGTTTGCTGAGTCTCGAAACATATAAAACTAACAATATAAGCTCCAAGTAACCGGATTTATTAAATGCTTACACTAGACTTTTCTATTAATTGTACAATTGGCTACAAAACTTAGCTTTGGTTGAAAATCCAACCTCTTTGATGATCTGAACTGCTTGCTGTCAGCCCGAATTGACGGAAGACACCCAAACCTGATTGTCAATGGCTTGTCTGTCCGGCAGAAGATTGATGGCTTTCTCACACTGCATGCAAACCCCTGTGATTCCTTTTCCTGACCCTTTACCAGACTGTTCCTCACTGTCTTCCTTCTGTCTCCTGCCTTTCTCCCTCGTCCTTCTTCCCCATCTTCCTATACCTTTTCCTTCCTACTTCCCTCTCCTTTACTTCAGGCGCTTTATCTTGGAAATGTAATTCCATCCCACTCAAGTACCTGCTACTCCGTCCTCTCTAAGATACCATGCTCTGTCTACCCTCATGAGCAGCCCTCTTCTATCCCCACTTCATCCCACCCTTTCCCACCATCCTCTCTCCATTTTACCTCAAGTAATGTGATACCATTCCTAGGTCTTTATGTCTAGGGGCCACATGCTTCTTAATGGTCTCTGCTCAAAGTAAAAAAAAAAGTTTCTTTTAAGTCTGATGAAAACTTAAAAATATGCATCAGTATTGTACAGACATGCAGAGACTGAGAATAGCATACGGACATGCAAAGGCGGAGACTAGCAACTAGGGAACCCCTTGAGAATGAGTGGAAATCACGAAGATTTTAGTCATTGTTAATATAGTGAGAATTATGAGCCAATAATACTTCGATATCTTGGTGCAAAGGGAGCTCTGATGAACACCAGGTCATACACACTTAAGCTACAAAAGGAGGAAATATTTAAGCAGGTTTTGACAAAGGCATATCAGAAGGGAAAGAGCTAGGCCTGTATGAAGGCATCTTGTCAGTATTTATACTGCTTGAGAAATCCACTTTATTTGGAGCTGTCCTTATTCAGTTCAAAATTAAAATGCATTGATTGCATGGGAGCTTATTTCCCAGTAAAGGCTAATCTGAAATTAAAAGGTATTATAATTCAGAGGTATAGAAGAAAAGGATGTCAAGGCTGTCAGGCATGTAGCTATAGCCAAGCCAGGGATCAATGGAGGATCTGTCTTTGTTCCTTGATTGAGAAATGGGCAACTATTGCAGTCCTGTGCATTTTTATCTTTTTATTTTTATTAGATATTTTATTTGTTTACATTTCAAATGTTATCCTCCTTTCTCGTTTCCCCTATGAGAACCCCCTATCCCATCCCCACTTTCCCTGCTCACCAACACACCTACTCCCGTTTCCCTGTCCTAGTTTTCCCCTACACTGGGGCATTGAGCCTTCACAGGACTAAGGGCCTCTCCTATTGATGACCGACAAGGCCATCCTCTGCTACATATGCAGGTGGAGCCATGGGTACTCTTTGGTTGGTGGTTTAGTCCCTGGGAGCTCTGGGGTTACTGGTTGGTTCATATTGTTGTTCCTCCTATGGGGCTGCAAATCCTTTCAGCTCCTGGGGTCTTTTCTCTAGCTTTTCCACTGGGGACCCTGTGCTCAGTCCAATGGATGGCTGTGAGCATCCACTTCTTTATTTGTCAGGCTCTGGCAGAGCCTCTCAGGAGACAGCTATATGAGGCTCCTGTCTGCAAGCTTTTGTTGGCATCCACAATAGTGTCTGGGTTTGGTGGTTGTTTATAGGATAGATCTCCAAGTGGGGCAGTCTTTGGATGGTCATACCTTCAGTATCTGCTCTGAACTTTGTCTCTGTAACTCCTTCCATGGGTATTTTGTTTCCCCTTCTAAGGACTGAAGTATTCACACTTTGGTCTTTCTTCTTGAGGTTCATGTGCTCTGTGAATTGTATCTTGGGTATTCTGAGCTTCTGAGCTAATATCCACTTATTAGTAAGTGTATACCATGGGTGTTCTTTTGTGATTGGGTTACCTCACTCAGGATGATATTTTCTAGTTCCATCCATTGTCTAAGAATTTCATGAAGTCATTGTTTTTAATTGCTGAGTAGTACTCCATTGTATAAATGCACCACATTTTCTGTATCCATTCCTCTGTTGAGGGACATCTGGATTCTTTCCAACTTCTGTCTACTATAAATAAGGCTGCTAAGAACATAGTGGAGCATGTGTCCTTATTACACGTTGGAGCATCTTCTGGGTATATGCCCAGTAGTGGTATAGATGGGTCCTCAGTCTCTTCTTCCTCCAGTTTTCTGAGGAAATGCCAAACTGATTTCCATAGTAGCTGTACCAGCTTGCAATCCCACCAGCAATGGAGGAGTGTTCCTCTTTCTCCACAACCTTGCCAGCATCTGCTGTCACCTGAGTTTTTGATCTTAGTCATTCTGACTGGTATGATATAGAAGCTTAGGGTTGTTTTGATTTGCATTTCCCTGATGACTAAGGATGTTGAACATTTCTTTTGGTGCTTCTCAGCTATTCAGTATTCCTCAGTTGAGAATTCTCTGTTTAGCTCTGCTCCCCATTTTTCATAGGGTTATTTGGTTCTCTGGAGTCTAATTTCTTGAGTTCTTTGTATATATTGGATACTAGCTCTCTATCCAATGTAGGCTTGGTAAAGGTCTTTTTGCAATCTGTTGGTTGCCATTTTATCCTATTGACAGTGTCTTTTGCCTCACAGAAGCTTTGCAATTTTATGAGGTCCCATTTGTCGATTCTTGATCTTAGACCCTAAGCCTAAGTGTTCTGTTCAAGAACTTTTCCCCTGTGCCCATGTGTTCAAGACTTTTCTCCCACCTTCTTTTCTATTAGATTCACTGTATCTGGTTTTATGTGGAGGTCCTTGATCCACTTGTACTTGAGCTTTGTACAGGGAGATAAAAATGGAACAATTTGCACTCTTCTACATGTTGACTGTCAATTGAACCAGCACAATTTGTTGAAAATGCTGTCTTTTTTTCCACTGGATGGTTTTATCTCCTTGTCAAAGATCAGATTACCATAGGTGTTCATTTCTGGGTCTTCAATTCTATTCCATTGATCTATCTGCCTGTCACTGTACTAATACCATGAAGTTTTTATCATGACTGCTCTGTAGTACAGCTTAAGGTCAGGGCAATATAGTTCTCGAAGTCCTATCCAGAGCAACTAGACAACAAAGGGAGATCAAAGGGATACAAATTGGAAAGGAAGAAGAAAAATATCAGTCTTTGCAGAAGATATGATAGTATACTTAAGTGACCCCAAAATCCCACCAGAGAACTCCTAAACCTGATAAAGAACTTCAGCAAAGTGGCTGGATATAAAATTAACTCAACCAAATCAGTGGCCTTTTTCTACTCAAAGGATAAACAGGCTGAGAAAGAAATTAGGGAAGCAACATCCTTCACAACTATTCACAAATAATATAAAATACCTTGGTGTGACTTCAACTAAGCAAGTAAAAGATCTGTATGACGAGAACTTCAAGTCTCTGAAGAAAGAAATCGAAGATCTTAGGAGATGGAAAGATCTCCCATGGTCATGGATTGGCAGGGTTAATATATTAAAACTGTCCATCTTGCCAAAAGAAATCTACAGATTCAATGCAATCCCCACCAAAATTCCAACTCAATTCTTCAGAGTTAGAAAGAGCAATTTGGCTGGGTGGTGGTGGCGCGTACCTTTAATCCCAGCACTTGGGAAGCAGAGGCAGGCGGATTTCTGAGTTCAAGGCAAGCCTGGTCTACAGAGTGAGTTCCAGGACAGCCAGGGCTATACAGAGAAACCTTATCTCGAAAAACCAAACCAAAAAAAAAAAAAAAAAGAGCAATTTGCAAATTCATCTGGAATAACAAAAAACCCAGGCTAGCAAAAAATATGTTCTTAACAATAAAAGAACTTCTGGCAGAATCACCATCCCTGACCTCAAGCTGTACTACAAAGCAATCATGATAAAAACTGCACTTTTTAAAATTAGATTTTCAGGCCAGGTGTGGTGGCACACAGCTTTAACCCCAGTACTTGGGAGGCAGGGGCAGGAATATTTCTATGAGTTCTATCTCTAGGGACTACATGGCGAGTTCTAGGACAGAAGGGAGCACACCTATCCATCCTCAGTGCTCTCCTGTTGATGACATTCCTCTCTTCTTCCAAATGAGCCAGTCCTTCTGATTTTACATCACGTGACTTCCATTTCCTGTTTTTCCTCTTCCTCCCTCCCTCACAATCTCTTCCTCACTCTTAGTCCTCTGTACTTTCATGACTTACATGTACACACAGACACACACACACACACACACACACACACACACACACACACACAGGCATGAGCATGCACATGTACACATCAACCCTCCAGAGAGAGAGACACAGAGAGAAAGAAAGACAGAGAGAGACACAGAGAGAGAATCTTTTGAGAACTGTCTATTCTTTCATTGTCCTAGTTATTGATAGTATGATTTCATTGAATTGATTTTATTTTATTTGGGTTCCCTATTTACTCTACATATAAATTTTCTGTCTAATGTGTAGCCTACCTTGTACATTGTCTCTTCATTCTGGAGGAATTTTTTTTTTCTTAGAATACAATTTGTGAATTTCTGAGATTGTTTCTTGTGATATTTGAGACCTTCTAGGAAAGTCTTGGGCTTTTATATCTTGGAGTATTTCATCTGTGTTTTCCTCCAGTAGTTTCAAAGTTTCTGGTACTGCAATAATAGTGATTTTGTGTAGAATGAGAAACATGGATCTAGGTTAGTCCTGCTTATAGAGAGGTGAATATTCAAGCATCATTTGTTCACAATGCCTTTTCTCCAGAGTGAATTTTGACACATTTATCAAAAACTAGATGGCTGTAGTTGTGTGGGTTTATTCCTGAGGGATTTTAGGTTTTGTTCTTGTTTTGGTTCTTTTCCATTGCTCTAGATGTCCATTTTTATGCAAACACTAGAGTGCTTTTTCTTTTTTCTTGTCTAATTTATGTTTTGGTACTATAATGAGATCAGTGTCATGATTCTTCTAGCATTGCTCTTTCTATTTAGGATTGCTTTGTCTATCCAACATCTTCTATACATCCTTAAGGATTTTAGGATTTTTCAGTTCTATGAAAATATGTTATTGGAAGTTGTTCTTTGACTCTGAAGTTTCTTTCTTGACTTTTTAGTCAGCTATATCTTAGTGAATTGTTCCTATTATTAACAGGGAATGCTCTTCCTCATCTGTCCTGAATTGCACAGTATTAGGATCGCTCTGCCAGCTGTTTTTAGTTTCCATTTATTTGCTTGTTTGACTATTATCCTTCAACACTTGGTCTATGTGTATTTTTGAGTAAACTGTGTTTCTTAAAGATGACAAGTGGTTGGCTCTTGTTTGTAATCTGGTCATCCAGCCTATGTCTCTTCTTAGGTGAGTTGAAAGTATTTATGTTGAAACATATTATTTTATTGCTAGTCTCATTAGCCTCTGTACCAGGACCCCAAGGTCTATCTTTTGGAAGGGGCTTCTGCTTCCCCTATCCTTCTGGAGAGACCTGTAGCTGGAGCTGTGCTCAGCTTGACTTCCGTCTGTCTTTTCCTTGCCATTTTTTCAGACCTCATGTTACTGCCTTTGTGAATTTTCAAAGCCTGTTCTCTTTCTTTCTTTGGAATAGGATCTGTTCTTACACTGACTTTTCACCTTTTCTGGGTCATACAAAGGAAGCTTTTACTCTACCATTTTACTGAATCACTCAAGAAACCTTGCATGTTTAATGAATGCTTGCTGAATGGTCATAATACCACAGTAGATTAAGATACCAGTTAGGTGATGCACAGAATAAACTCACTCATTAAAAACTATATGAGATGTTCAAGATGGCCAAATAGACTTGAAAGGATGCTAAACTCAACCCACACTGGCACAATGGATCAGACCTTCAGACACAAACTGAAATTGTCAGCTTTTCCTATGGGCATTAAGGTTATAGCTAAAGTTATAATAGCTATTTAAGGCAACTTCCAAAATAAAAGAACTTAATTCTTGACAACCTTGGTGGGCTGGAAAGGCACCAGGGGCAGAGGGTTTTAATTCTGACCTCTCAGCTCATGTGAAATGTGTGAAGCCTTTATAGAAGGGTCATCAGAAATGTGGTAATCAATATGAAACTAAGAATAGAGACGAGAAAGCACAGGCATTATTAAAATTAACATCCTCTTTATATTTATAAGCTTCTTATTGTGGCCCAGGAAGGCAAGGTCTCTTTCTCCTCTTTTGTTTAAGCTCTTCTATAAAAGAAACCTGCAGACTGTGAAATTCTGGATAGACACAAGTTATAGCAAACTGTGTAGCCTCATCGACTCCAGACAGGGAGCAGCTATTTCATAATTAACGTGTTTGACACTGAACTGATCTGTTTGATCTAGAACCTTCTCATTTCTTTTGTGGTCTTCTTGTCATTTGCTTTGGCAAAAACACTGGTCAGCTTACAAAGACAAATCACCACCACCACCACCACCACCTCCTCCTCCTCCTCCTCCACCACCATCGATACCACCCTCTCCTCTTCCTCCTCTACTACCTCCGTGATGGTGTCATGCCTAGAAGTTAGGATTTCTTAGCCTTCTTATCTTCAATCTTGTGCTTTTTTGTTCTCTTTTTGGAAATGTTCCCTGAACCATAGGGCTGAGATTCAGGGTGGGGGTGGGATCAGGGTAGAGGAAGGTAGGGTGGTACATATGTTCTCTTTAGGATTGAACATCCAACCACCACTTATTCTTTCTCAGCACCTTGAACACCCAAAGTCTCTGCATTCACAGCCATTCATTGCAGAATGGAGCTTTTTTGATTAAGGATGGGAGTAATGCTTATGAAAACATAAATATTTACAAGGCAGCCTAGCACTGTGTAAAGTTAGCTACACACATTAATGATTTTCCTTCTTAGGGCTTAGGACTTTCCCAGCCATTGGTTATTGACTGTTTTTGCATAACACACATATAAGACACACAGAGACAGAAAGACAGGCATGCATGTATGCACATGAACACACAGGATTCATTTTACTTGTTATATGCTTAAATTACCTTTTTTTTTTACTGATATTTTGAATTTTTACTGATAATGATGTGCTAGTGCCCTAATTTCAGTTTTTCCTATGCCCCCAAGATAGTCTATAGTTAGAGATATGCATGATAATTATACTTAGATATAAATTGTGGTTGTCACCTTTAAAATTGTCCTGTTTTGTTATCCTTGATCATAATTTTTCCTACTTAAATTTGTTTAAATATTTTTATGTATTCTTTGACATTTTCAGACATGTATATAATGAATCTTTGTACTGGCTAGTTTTGTGTCAACTTGACACAGCTGGAGTTATCACAGAGAAAGGAGCTTCAGTTGAGGAAATGCCTCCATGAGATCCAACTGTAAGGCATTTTCTCAATTAGTGATCAAGGGGGAAAGGCCCCTTGTGGGTGGTGCCATCTCTGGGCTGGTAGTCTTGGTTCTATAAGAGAGCATGCTAAGCAAGCCAGGGGAAGCAAGCCAGTAAAGAACATCCCTCCATGGCTTCTGCATCAGCTCCTGCTTCCTGACCTGCTTGAGTTCCAGTCCTGACTTCCTTGGTGATGAACAGCAGTATGGAAGTGTAAGCTGAATAAACCCTTTCCTCTCCAACTTGTTTCTTGGCCATGATGTTTGTGCAGGAATAGAAACCCTGACTAAGATAATCTTGATCATGTCTACTCCGAATACCCTGGAATCCCTTATTCCCATTTCTCTCCTATTTTCTGGGTTTTTGTTGTTATTGTTTTATTTTTCATTTTGTTTTGTTTTGTTTTATGTTACCCACTGAGTTTAATAAGGGTTACTTACATGACAGCTGTGGGTGTGGGGTTATTTACTGGAAAATGGGCACCTTAGCAGTTCTGGTTGTCTAGTAACAATTAACTTCCAATGGACCCTCTGGGTGGATGGGTCACCATGCTGTTCTGTCCATGATGAATATTGACTGGCCCAATCTTGCAAAGGCCACTTTTAGGTCAGGACAGCTTCTGTGAGCTGATATATGCAGCTATAGGACAGGTTTTCATACATCATGTACATCATGGTTTTTTCCTTTGAGTTTAATTTTATCTGCACTTTTTTTTTTTTTTTTGCCCCACGCCTGTCTATAGTCTATATATGAACACAAATTAAACTTGGTGGATTTCCTCCTTATTTGTAGACAGGATTTGTAGCCCAGGCTAGCATCAAACTTGAGATGCTCCCATTTTAGCCTTCTGAGTATTGACATTGCAGGTATGTGTCACTGTACCTGACTGGTGTATGTCTCATATACAGCAAAGAATATGATTCCATTCTGTATGAGAGACATCAAACCCATATTTCTTTCACTAATATAGCAACACTCACTTTTGAAAAATGAAGTTTTAATTAAATTAATGGGATTATTTTATTTTTACTTTCTTTAAAAATGCTATTATTTTATGTGTGTTTACATGTATGCAGGTAGCTTTTCATGTGCATGCAGTGCCTGCAAAGGCCAGAAGAAGACATTGGATCTCCTGGGACTGGCATTACAGATTGCTGCGAGCTGCCATGTGGGTGCTAGGAATCAAACCCACATCTTGAGAAAGAGGAGCCAATGCTCTTAACTACTGTCTCTCCAGTCCTTCCTCCTTTAAAAAAAAAGGTCCATTTTAGAGTTATAGAAAAGTTACTGCAGAACTTCCATGTAGTCTACATCCATAACCTTTTATTATCATATTACACAAACACCACATGCTTGTATGATTAGTTAACTATACAGACACATTATTAAAAAGGCTCCACATCCATTCAGATTTACTTAGCTTGGCAGAATGTGTCTTTTTAGTCTCATCCCAACACCCCAGCTGCCTCCTGCATTTTATGTCTCCTGGCTTTGTGATGGTATTTCAGACATCACGATCCTGTCAGTTATAAGGACCACTTATCAGGCGTATTGGCAGATTTCTCTCAGCTTAAACCTCCAGTGATGTTTTTTGTCACAGTTGGGCTGAGGTTGTGGATTTGGAGGGAAATGTCTAAGCAAACTGCCCTCCTCTCGCCATATCTAGGCAAACTCTCTTCTTCTCATTGCCATTTCTAAGTTCGTGCCTTCACTGGGACATGGCCGCCCACATGACTGGTCCTGCTTGTTAAGCTGCTCTTCTGTGAATTTGCTTTACAGATAACTTTTCATTGGAAGGAAGTCCTATATACACAGCTTTTACTGAAGGAGTGAGGAGTTGGGCACCTGTCCTTTAGGGTAGAGTAATCATATAAATTATTTGAAATTCTTCTGCACAGAAAGATATCTCCCCGTTTACTTATGTATACAATCATTTATTTATATTGCTGTGGATTCGTGGCTGTTTATTTGATTATTTATTTCACCTCATCACCCAGAGTTATTTCCTTTTCCTTGCTCATCTTAGGCTCCTTTTGGCTTTAGGGAAAAGTCCAATTAGCTCCCATTTCTCTTGGTGTGTTGCTATGTCTTACTTTCATATATTAAATAATGCTTTAGGTTAATCTGGGTCCCCAGCCCCAGTCCCTGACCTGCTGTTTCTCCTCACAGACACATTCCTTGCAGTGGATAATAATGTAGAAACAAATATCAGGGCATTGGAATTGCTGTTAAGAGTCAGTGGTAGACCCTGCCATCTTGCAGAATAACACCATATATACATGCATCATAACTTCTGAGTATATCCACATTTATAAGTACCTCTATGTTTAACTGCCTAATAAGCAGAAGGGAGTACATTTCAATATCTCCCATGGCTGTCAGTTATCAAGTGGATTATTTTACCCGTGTCCCCTGCTTATTCCTAAACTCCCATGCCAGCAGAAAGAGGGACTTCTGCATTCATTGCCTTAGCTGTTTGGTTTCAGTATGCATGGCTAGTGACTTGGGAATTGTTAGACTCGCACCCCTGGGAGATAACTTTGCTTCTAGAGCACAGGCTGTGTACAGTTCTTTCTGAGTTTCTATTACAGACTGGATCTCTCTGCCAAATTGCCTGTGGCTGATCCTTTGCACTTCCTTCCTACACTTCTTTTAGTGAAGCTGTTTTAAACATTTGTAAAATGATCAGAGTGTTTAGTTGTACCTTTCCTTCTGTCCTGAGATTTCTGGCCCCCTGAGCTGCATTCTAGTAGCAGAGGGTCCTGTGGTTTATTGTTTGTGTTGCAAATCTCTGTGAGTTTCGGCTATTGTACACCGTCTTGTATCGACCACTGGTCTCATGAAGGGTAATCTCACCACAATGAAAAAATATCCAGCTCTTTTCCTCACCCTCTAGAAGCTACTGCTGAGTTTGCTGTGTCTGTTCTTTCTCTATTACATAGTTAGTGTGCAGCAATATTCAGTATTATAAACAAACAGCAAGCAGATGTTTCAGACTGGCTTTTTCCATTTACCTACATTTAGGACTATTCCAGATACTTAAATGGTTTAGCACAACTCATTCTTTTGTATGTACACATGTGTGCCTCTGTGTGTGTGTGTTCCAACAGTGAGGGTGTTTGCATTGTGCATGGAGGGCAGAGGTCAATCTTTATTAACTGTTTCTTCACCTTAGTTTTTGTGACAGGAGCCCTCACTAAATCTGAAGCTCATTGGTTTGGCTAGACTGTCTGACCAGTGAGGCACAAGGATCTTCCTGTATCAACCATCACAGCTTTGGGGTTACTGCTCCAGTGAACATACATGGGTACTGGGAATCTACTGACAGAGGCACTTTATATTCAAACCACAACAGCTTGTTTTTGAGTCAAGCATGATGAAAAAGTGCTAAATACTATGTCAGTCCCAATTAGCTAATTAATAAAACATATATATTTATAATTTATTTTATGCTTTTTCCTTTGGTTTAATATCCTGTTAATTTTTATCTGGTTTCAGTTTTCTTTTTCTCTGTCAGACCTTTATCACTTCTTTTAGAGAATGCCCACAGGTAGTAAACACTTTTTCCATATTTCCATTCTCTCAAAATGCCTCATTCTCGGTCTTTAATGACTATCTATGCACATAAAGTTATAAACCGATAACCAGTTTCCTTAGGGCATTTGAAAAATGTTATGCTAATTCCTCACAGTATTTAAAAATGTTTGATTTAAATTTACTTTTTTTTTCAGGTGACCTAATTTTTCTGTCTGCATATATTTAAATTTTTTTCTCTTTTGAGTTTAGATTCTGTGATTTTGAAGTGTGATTGTTTACATGAATTTGCTATTATTTATATTTCTTGGAAATTAGAGTTTCTCAAATTAGACAATGTCTTATTTTAGTTCTGGGAAAAAAACCAACCCAACAATCTTAACTATTGCTTTTCTTCCTAGAACACATATTAAATGTCCTTAGATTTTTATTTTAATCTTCATGCTTTTAATTTCTCATTAAAAATTTCTCATTTTCATATTAATTTGGGGGGCATCCTTAAGTTTTATTGACTGATATTCTCTAGATATCAGTGAGATCACACAGTTTCTCCGTTTCATACATCTGAATAGCATTCTAGTACATCTAAAGTCAAGCTATTTTATGTTGTCCTGTTTACTGGCCTGCCTTGCCCATCATAACAAAACACTGCTGAAGACTGTTTGGCAGGAATAAGTTGTTTCTCAAACAACTTATTCCTCACAGCTTGGAATACTGGATATCCAAACTGAGATCTGATAGGATCTTTTACATAAAAAGCATATATGTGTGTGGTGCATCTCATAACTATGTAGGTGTGCCTGCCTGTTTGCATGAGTGGCATATATGTGCTTGGTGCATGCTCAGGGGTGTGGTGGGTGTGGTATGTGGGTGTGGTGTGTGGATGTGGTGTGTAGGTGTGCCTGCTGGTAGAACTTCCTCTCCGATTTTCCTACTTTTCACCTTGAGATAGGGTCATGAAGCTTGCCACTTAGGCCGTCAGGTCATCAAGGACTTCAGGTTTTCAGTCTACGTCCTCCCTCCCCTATTCCTTGGCTACAGGCACTTCAGCCACTCCAGTTTTTTTACATGGTTGCTGGGGGTTTGAACTCAGGCCCAAAATGTTTGCCAGCTCTAGTGGGGTTCTTGTAAAGGCTTTGTTTCTGGCTCCGAGGTAGCTTCGAGGTCTGTGTTTTCACATGACTCTTCCTCCGTGAGTGTGTGTGCCAGTGACTGGGAAATGGAAAGGTAGAGAAAAGAAAAGTGAAAGAAAAAAAGAGAGGTTGAGAGAGGGAGGGGGAAAGAGAGGAAGGAAGGTAAAGAACAAGAAAGCGAGTTTCCTAGATGTACAAACTCATGACTTCAGTACATTCTAACAGCCAATCTCCAACTATCACAGCATTGAAAACTGGGTTTGCAGTGTGCTGATTTAGAGTAGGGTGCGGGGGTGGAGGGGGAACCCGCAGATATTCAGTTAATAACATGCTTTAACAGATGGGCACTTCACCTTTGTGTGAAAGCAGGTGGGGGTTAAATGGTGAGCTGAGGTAGAAAATGGAAATTCAGTGGAGGGAATTGTCTGTCTGGGAGATGGTTTGAGAAAATGTAAAGGCAACAAAACAATTACCTTGGTTAAACAGCTGAAAAATCTTGTAGATTAGTGGAAACACTGAAAAAAATTGCCCCAGTCTTTTTTCCATTACTGAAATTATTAAACTTCATTACAAAAGAATTGCATGTAGAAAAATGCTATTATCTATCTTGCTCCTTTACCCTAAGTCTTCATTTATTTTTGGCTTTCTCACCATATATATTAATTAAGTGTTTTCAGACTTCCGTAGGGAGCATAAGAAGAAATAGAAGAAGAATGAAGAGTCCTTGTCCATGAAACTTTCATTGTTAGGCGCTCCAGGAGGCTTGTTTTTTTGTGGGCTTGAAGACCCGAAAGAGATGATTTTTTCTGACTTACTATTTGAGTTCATTGTTCTGTCTCATTTCTATCCCTGGTTTCAATCTAGGAAGCAGGAGAGGGCAAGTGAATAAAAATCAGGTTTGATTCACACCCATGGTCTTGAAGTAGCAAGGCACTGTCTGAAACTGAGTCTTCAGGGGCTTAGGAGGGAAGAAGGGCAGCCTCTTTCTCCTGAGTGTGTCTTAGCAGCAGCTTAGCCAGATCATAGCTTCTCTTCCAGCTTTCTCATGAAGGGTTTCAGTCAAGATGTCAGGGGGATGGGACTCAAAGATTCTAGTTGGATAATGTTGGCGAGTTCTCTATTGTGCCATGATTAAGATATCAGGTTTAAAGCAAACCTCAATCTGACCACTCCTACTCCTGCCACACCCCAGGCTCCTTGGACTCATTGAGAGCAATCCTTTCTCTTTCCTAATCCTCAGTTTCTTTTCTTTTTTTTTAAATTTAATTTTATCTGTAATTCATTTTTATACTCCATATTCCATTCCCCTCCCCATCCACCCTCTGACTGCTCCACATCCCACACCTCCTCCCCACACCTCTGTCTCCATGTGGATGCCCTCATCCCCTCCCTACCTGACCTCTAAACTCCCTGGGGTCTTCAGTCTCTTGAGGGTTAGGTGCATTATCTCTGAATGAACACAGACCCAGAAGTCCTCTATTGTATGTGTGTTGGGGGCCTCATATCAGCTGGTGTATGCTGCCTGCTTGGTGGTCCACTGTTTGAGAGATCTTGGAGGTCCAGATTAGTTGAGACTGGTGGTTCTCCTACAGGATCACCCTTCTTCTCAGCTTCTTTCAGCCTTCCCTAATTCAACAACAGAGGTCAGCTGTTTCTGTCCATTGGTTGGGTGCAAATATCTGCATCTGACTCTTTCAGCTGCTTGCTGGGTCTTTCAGAGGGCAGTCATGATAGATCCCTTTTTGTGAGTGCTCCATAGCCTCAGTGATAGTGTCAGACCTTGGGACCTCCCCTTGAGCTAGGTGCCACTTTGGGCCTGTCACTGGACCTTCTTTTCCTCAGGATCCTCTCCATTTCCATCCCTGTAATTCTTTCAGACAGGAACGATTATGAGTCAGAGGTGTGACTGTGGGATGGCAACCCCATCCTTCAGTTGATGTCTGTCTTCCTAATGGAGGTGGGGTCTGTAAGTTCCCTCTCCCTACTGTCAGGCATTTCATCTAAGGTCCCTCCCTTTGAGTCCTGGGAGTCTCTCACCTCCCAGGTCTCTGGTGCATTCTGGGAGATTCCCCAAACCTCCTATTTCCTGAGGTTGCCTGTTTCCATTCTTTCTGCTGGCACTCAGGGCTTCTGTCCTTTCCCCTCACCCAATACCAGATTAGGTTCCCTTCTCCCCCCTCACAGCTGCCCACCCTGTCTACTTTCCTTCCCAAGTCCTTCCATCCCTCCCCACTTGTGATTGCTTTCTTCTCTCTCCCAAGTGTGGAACTGAGGCGACCTCACTTGGGGGCACTTCAGCTTGTTGAGCCTTTTGAATTCTGTGGACTGTATCTTGTGTATTCTATATGGAGTTTTTCTTTATTTTCTTTTCTTTTTCCCTTTTTCCCCCCTTTTTAAAAATATCCACTTATTAGTGAGTATATACCATGCATGTCCTTTCGGGTCTGAGTTACCTCACTCCAGCTATACCACTCTTGGGAATATACCCAAAAGATGACCCACCATGCCACAGGGGCACATGCTCTACTATGTTTATAGCAGCCTTATTTATGATAGCCAGAAGCTGGAAACAACCCAGATGTCCCATGACAGAAGAATGGATACAGAAAATGTGGTTCATTCACACAATGGAGTACTACCCAGCTATTAAGAACAAGAACATCCTGAGTTTTGCAGGCAAATGGATGGAACGAGACAATATCATCCAGAGTTTCTTTAACAAGGAGTGAATGAGTTTTTTTCCTTGTGGGGGAGTTATGCCGATTAGACTTGAGAATGTGGTTGGATGTCTGGCATGAGACAAAATACTTTCTCTGAATGGACAAATGGAGCATAGATTCATGTGGAGAGCTTCTGATATGATTTACTCTTCTGGGTAATTTCCATTACTATAACAAAATGCTTGTGACTCATGATAAGAATGGGAAAGGTTTACTTGGCTCTATTCCATAAGCGTCAGTCTATGTATGGATGGACTCACTGGTTTCTTGGCCTTACAAAGGTATCATAGTGTCATGGAGGGAAAGATGTAGCAGGCACATGTGGGTAAGGAGCAGAGGGAGGAAGACAAGGGGCTAATTAAACTAATTAAAATATTGTGATCAAAGACTATATTTGTATTTTGTATATGCATGTGCATCCTAATACACATGTGTCCCAAATCTCATGGTTGTATATTGCACGCTATTGCCCCCAAATTCATGTTGAATTTTAACTCTCTGTGTGACTGTATTTAGACTTAGGCTCTGTATAGTGGTATTAAAGTAAGATTATATGGTAAGACCTTAACCAAGAGTGCTGTTAATACTTCTGGGAAGAGGAGAGGCAGCAGCTGCTGCAGACCAGCAAGAGAAAGCTCATGACTCTAGCTGCATATGTAGCAGAAGATGGCCTAGTCGGTCATCATTGGGAAGAGAGGTCCCTAGGTCTTGCAAACTTTATATGCCCCAGTATAGGGGAATGCCAGGGACAAGAAGTGGGAGTGGGTGGGTAGGGGAGCAGGGCGGGGGGAGGGTATAGGGAACTTTCAGGATAGCATTTGAAATGTAAATAAAGAAAATATCTTAAAAAAAGAAAAGAAAAATAAAATGAAGAGGCGACGAGTACAGGAAAAAAAAAAAAAGAAAGAAAAAGAAAAAAGCTAATCCAGATGGTGGCTTCATTTTCAAAGTTAGGCCCCCAGATCATCAGCAAATAAACTGCTATTGAAGTCATCTGGCCTGTAGTATTTTGTTATAGCAGCACTAGCAGGCTGATACAGATTATCCCTAAACCTCAGAGGTGGCCACATATGTTAGGCATTTGCAACAAGGGTGGATGGGGAGAGTATGAATCTTCCAATGAAAGATTCCATAAGTATGGGGAAATCATTAAACTTGCCAATCTCTGGGGACACAAGGCCACAAGCAGACTCTTAACTGAACTCTTAAAGGTATATAAAGCTATGTTCATAGATTTTGAATATGTGTGTGTGTGTGTGTGTGTGTGTGTGTGAGAGAGAGAGAGAGAGAGAGAGAGAGAGAGAGAGAGAGAGAGACAGACAGACAGACAGAGAGACAGAGACAGACAGAGACAGACAGAGACAGACAGAGACAGAGAGACAGAGTGACAGACAGACAGAGAGAGAGAAGGACACACACACACACACGCACACAGAGAGAGAGAGAGAGAGAGAGAGAGAGAGAGAGAGAGAGAGAGAGAGAGAGAGAGAGAGAGAGAGTTTTGTATGGTGCTGTTAACATTTTAGTGGGTGGTTTTAATAATAAACATGTCTACAGGCTAGAAAGTTGCTATTAATTTTTAAACAACCTTATTCTCAGGTCCCACATACTGAGATTCTCTCACTCCTCCTCCTCTCCTCCTCCTCTTCTTCCTCCTCTTCCTGGCCTTATTCAATAATATTCTTGTTGATGGGTGACATGGGCTCCAGTCAAGGAGCCTGGCACTCTGAGGAGCACTTGAAGCTTTTCCTTCCAAAGCCTGGCACCCACATTTGTCCTGCCTTGTTTGCCTGGCCAGAGCTGCACATTTACAAGCTGTTGCCTGGGCAGGCCTCTGGATTTGTGGCTGTTGTCAAGTAAAGTCTGGAGGCAAAGATTGGGATCCAGTGATGTATCATATATCCCCGTATCAAAAGGTACAAGGAATCAATGACAGACACTCTCAAGGGGACCTTCATCCATCTTCTCTGTGGCCTTGGGCAAAGGAATGGTTTGGATTATGAATATAAGTGTGTGTGTGTGTGTGTGTGTGCGCCTGTGTGTGTGTGTGCCTGTGTCTATGTGTTGTGTGGTGCCGTTAACATTTCAGTAAATGGTTTTAATAGTAAACAGTCTTAAAGACCAAAAGATTGCTGTTAATTTAAAAACAGCCTAACTCTCAGGCCCTGTATATTCTGAGATTCCTTGACTACCTTCTCCTCTAGCTCCTATTTAATAGAATTCTTGTTGTAGCTGAAACTGGCTCCAGTCATGGAATCTAGTTCTTCTAGGAGCATTTGAAGCTGTGTGTGTGTGTGTGTGTGTGTGTGTAGGTCAGAGGTCAGTGGTTCCCATTTTATTTTTTGAGAAATCACTTCACACTGAACCTGAAGCTCACTGTCATCTAGAGTGGCAGGTCAGCGAACTCCAGACATCTACCGAGCTTTTATCCCTAGCACGGTGGTTGTAGATGCTATTACACCCTTGTGTACACAGTGAGTTCTATTTCTAGCTCAAACAGCCAGGGAATCCCTGACAGGCATTCTTAGGAGGTCCTTCATCTCTCTTCTATGTGACCTCAGCAAAGGAAGACTCTGTTAATTCACACTAAGAATTTTTGTTGTTGACTAAATGTTTGCAACTTCCCCACCCCAATTCATAGGTTAAAACTTTAAGCCCCCAATGGAATGGTATTGGGATTTGAGGTCTTTGGGGCCCTCAGGGATGGGATCAAGAACAGCATGACAACTTGCTTGCTGAGGACTTGTGCCAGGTGAGTATACATAAGATGATAGGCATTTGCATATCGGGAAACAGGCCCTCACTGGCTTGTTGGCATCTGATGTCAGTCTCTGGAATTGTGAGACAGATACAGTTTCTATGCAAAGCTATGCAGTGTATTATTCTGTGACAGTCCCTCAAAGGGGTAAGCTCCAATTTAAACAAGAAAGGAGCTTGGGCTGGGACTAGGGATGTCTGTACACCCAAGGGTGAGGACCTGCATTCACATGCTGGGTGCAGTGACATCTGCTATCACAGTGTTCAGCAGTGAAGACAGGGAGATGTCTGGAGCTTACTCTCCCTGCCCTGTTACTGCAGATGTCAGTGAGCTTCAGGTGCAGTGTGGGATCACTTCTCAAAAAATAAGATAGGGAGTGAAGGGGAGGACACACACACACACACTCATACACACATGTGCATATGTCGTATCATACAAATGCCTACACAAATACATATATTATGACATGTGCAATCATAGTGCTAGGGAGTGAAGAAGCTAGGTAGATGTGAGCTGAGGTGAGGTAATATATATATATATATATATATATATATATATATGTAATATATATATGTGTATGTGTGTGTGTGTGTATACACACATGAAATAAAGAAATAAAAAGAAAAAAAGGAAAAGTTTTGAAGATGACATCATCTTGACGTCAAAAACTGCCTCTCCTCTTTAACAGCGAGTCATGGTCCTGTTAGCCTTTCAGGGTATATTTTCTTTCTAAGTGCTGGTTCCAACCTTCCCTTCTTTTTATCCTTTCCCCTTATTTCTATGTCTTAATATAGTTGTGATTTAACATCAAGAGACTTGAAGACACAGAAGAGGCCCCACATCCTGGTGGCTGGATAGGTGAGACTAGTGACCTGCCCATATCACTGTGTCGTGTCCCAGGTACTATTGTCCACAGAGGCTATAGTGTCCTGACAGGCTATGGAAGTGCTGAGTGGGAAAAGGGATGCTGGGAGTGACTGGAGAAAGAGATAAGGTGCGTTCTAAAACTGGCTGAGGTAGGTCTGCTTCAGAAGGTGACCTTTGTGCTAAGACTTGGAGGATGCAGAGAGCTGGCTGAGTGCATGTCTTCAAGGGGAGCATTCTAAGCAGTGGAAGTGTTCCCAAGCATGCACATGGGCATTTTCCAAGTACAGTAATGAGGGTCCACTGAATGGACTGAGTGTGGTGGGACTGGAGACATGGAAGAGACAGTGAGCTAGGTCATACGTCCCTGTATGGAGATCCCAGTGAGTACTTCATCGTGAATGCTTGTGCGTGCACATGTGTGTGTGTGCATGTAAGTATGTGTATGTGTATGATATCTGTGTGTAAAATTGTATGTGCATTTCTCTGTGTGAGTGTGGGCACACTAGTGGCATAGAGTGAGCGGAGGTCAGAGGACAACCTCAGGTGTTGGTCTAGGCCTTCTATGGTGTCTGAGACAGGTTCTCCTTGTTCATTGTTGCCAATGCCAGTCTGGCTTGCAGAGCTCTGTTTCCTATCTCACTGCTGGGGCACTGGAATGACAGACATGCAGTACCAGGCCCGATTTATGTGTGTTCTAAGGATTCAAATCAGGTCCTCACCTTCACATCAACTGCTTTCCCTCCATAAGCCATCTCTCAAACTTTCCACATCAGTTTTGGAGAACGCATTTTCCTCTCTACTTGGAGTTCGCTGACTCAGCAGGACTAGCTGGAGCGCAAGCATCAAGGATCTTCTAGCCTTTGCCTCTCCCTTGCATGCACAGTATGCATATTTTACAGAGGTGCTGGAGATCTCAACTCAGGTCCTTATGCTTTCTGACTTTATGGACTGAGCCATTTCCCTAGCTCTAAACTAGCTCTTTATAGATGGCAGTCAGAGACACAAACAGATTAGTCTTTTTTTGCCAAGCCTCCTACAAGTTCCTGCTCTCGGTGTGTGGTTTATGGATTAGCTTGTTGGAGTCATCCCAGCACAGTTACACATGCAGAATCTGCCCACCCTGAATGCACAGACAGATTCTGAATATTATCACCTTTCCCAAGAGACTGGTATACAGATTAGTGTTTAAGGAACTGGGCTTTGAAGTTTGTTTGATCTCACTGTTTAGTGATAGCCCCGTGCATACCTTAAAAATATGAAAATGTGCCAGTTTTGGAGAATATGCCTAAGGCTTGGATGCATTACTGTTTGTGAGGATCGCTTGTATATCTGAGGCAAAAGCATATACGGGGAAATCTGCATTCAGCACGGAGCATATCCTCAGGTCCCTTTGGTACCCAGGTATGGTCTATTGCTTGGATCTTACCAATGAAGTGAGAGTGGAGGTGATGTGTGATGCTTTCAAAGCCGTGGTGAGAATAGAGTTTTCTGAATCTTCCTCATCCATCAGAAAACTCTGAGGCCATCACAGGATGCAGGAGACTGCAGTGCAAGCTGGATGATTCACACTGAGCTATTGTGTATAAAGTTGCACGCAGAGGACTTGGGGTTGATCTGTTAGGCTGGCTGGCATTATCCTAAGTCATGGATTCTTGGACTTTAAGATGTGTGAGTGTTAAGCAGAGAGCTTAGGATGGCACCTGTTGCTTTCTTCTAATTTTGGAATTTTGTACTCTGTATAAGTCTGCCCAGCTGTGAGATGAAAATTAAGCCATTTGTGCTGGGGATGAATCTCACTAGTACAGTTTCTACCCAGCATGCAGTGGACTATAGGTTCCATCTCCAGCATGGAACAAAGAAACCACTTTGTTCATAATAGCGTACTAGCTTTTGTCCTGTGCTGTCCTGGTCAGCACAAAGATGGACACAGGCAGGAGCATGACCATTTGTTAAGCTTGATTTTGGAGGGATGACTGAACTGGCATTGACAGCTCTGTTTTTCCAATGGCTCCACTCTTCATTCTGCTGCTCCTGTTCCCTGAAAGAAAATGCATTTAATTTTTGTCCCTCAAAAAGCTTTTAGACCAGAGTGGCCCCCTTTTCATCAGTTTTAACACCTCTGTTTCTAGGAAACAGCTTCTGGAGAATCATCAAGGGCTTCCCTGGGGACCTGAGGGACAGATACATCCAGAGCTCTGTCACCTGACTGAGGCTTGCCATGTTGATTTGATGCTACAGTGTGGGCTTAAGGGGTGGGTCACTTGTAAATTCTCCATTACCATGGAGATGAATTCATTTCTTCACTTAGGAAAGTGTCCCTGGGTTTTTGGAAGGAGCTAGCACACCTCTTTCCAAATTAGACATAGTCTTTTTAAGCCTCATATAAATTAAACCTTGGAATACTTCAGAGAAATTTGTGATTTTATAGCTCCCCAGACCCAAAGTGCTATTATTAAATTATCTTCCTGGATCACTGCACTGACAGCTCTGCTTCTTAAAATAGAGATCAGCTATATTCCTGGACACTGGCATAAAAAAAAAAAAGCTGACTTTGAGATCACTGCCTCCAAATGCTTGATTTTTAACTACTGTTTTTCTACTTCTGAAGCTCTCTTGACTGGACGTAGAAGATACAGCACAGGCTCTTTCTTTAAGTGTCTGATGTGCTCAGCATCTGTTCATGGTTGAGTATCAGTTTATCCCCTGCTCTGTTGCTGACTGCTGGCTGTCCTGATTCTTACTGGAGGGATCTCTTTTCTTTCTTCTTCCAGTCTCATATCTTCCAATTCCAGTGATGTCAGGCAAATTGAAATCAGCTTACTTGACCTTAGCTCTCTGAAGACCTCACATATATCCTTAGCTATGTCTTCCTTAGAGAATACTAAGAAGGAGGACTCTTCTCCTTGATTCTCCCCATCTCTCAAACACCCACTGAACAACCTTATTTCAGCCTTTGGTGACTTGTCCTTGAATAAGGTAGGGGAAATAAAGGGCTTTACACAAGGAGGTATGTAGAGAAAAATTCTAATTAAACCAATGTCAGGAGACATTTAAGAAGGAAACACTGATAGAGACTGCTAGAGTTTAGACATTAAGTTCCTTGACTACCTACCCCAAGTCCAACTGTTAAAGGCTTTTTCTCAGTGTGGTGCCATTAGAGGTGATGAAAGCCAGAAGAGCCAGAGCCTAGTTGGAAGTCTGTAGATCCTTGAGGGTAATAGTGGGACCCCGTTCTTTCTTCATTTTTTCCTTACTCATGAGACAGACAGGTCTGCCCCACTAGGTACTTACAGGGCTGGTGTAGACCTATATCAATTCAACTAGCCAATTATGGACTGAAATATTTAAAAATTGCTAACAAAATAAACCTTTTCTCTTTATGAGCTGATTGGTTCAGGTAATTTGTTACAGGAATGAAAAGCTGACTACTACAGAGACATATAGATATTTCCATTTGATACAGAATGCCAGGTAAGTCTTAGTGGAAGAGGTGACATATAAGCTGACTGCTGGTAAGTAAGCCATGTGTCATTCTGAGGAAGATGTATTCCAAACAGAAGAAAGGGTAAGTGTGAAGATGTCACAGAAGAACCATTTGACATGGTTGGAGAATCTCCAGGAAAAACTGTAGCTGGAGTTCAGAAGGGGAGATTTGTATAGTGACATTGGCCATAACAGAAGCCTTGTGACACTGACCTATACATTCCAAAATGCCTTTAAATCATCCTTTCAGGGCAATTTGCAAATTCATCTGGAATATAGGATAGCAAAAACTATTCTCAACAATAAAAGAACCTCTGGTGGAATCACCATCCCTGACCTTAAGTTGTACTACAGGGTAATTGTGAAAAAACTGCATGGTACTGGTACAGGAACAGACAAGTAGATCAATGGAATAGAATTGAAGACCCAGAAATGAACCCACACACCTATGGTCACTTGATCTTTGACAAAAGAGTTAAAACATCCAGTGGAAAAAAGATAGCATTTTCAACCAATGGTGCTGGCTCAACTGGCAGTTAGCATGTAGAAGAATGCAAATTGATCCATTCTTATCTCAAGTCCAAGTGGATCAAGGAACTCCACATAAAACCAGAGACACTGAAACTTATAGAGGAGAAAGTGGGGAAGAGCCTGGAAGATATGGGTACAGGGGTAAAATTCCTGAACAGAACACAAATGGCTTGTATTGATAAGATCAAGAATTAATTAACAAATGGGACCTCATAAAATTGCAAAGCTTCTGTAAGGCAAAGGACATTGTCAATAAGACAAAAAGGGAACCAACAGATTAGGAAAAGATCTTTGCCAATCCTACATTCAATAGAGGGTTAATATTCAATATAAACAAAGAACTCAAGAAGTTAGACTCCCGAAAACCAAATAACCCTATGAAAAATGGGGAACAGAGCCAAATAAAGAATTCTCAACTGAAGAATACTGGATGGCTGAGAAGCACCTAAAAAATGCTCAACATCCTTAGTCATCAGGGAAATGCCAATCAAAACAACCCTGAGATTCCACCTCACACCAGTCAGAATGACTAAGATCAAAAACTCAGGTGACAGCAGATGCTGGCAAGGTTGTGGAGAAAGAGGAACACTCCTCTATTGCTGGTGGGATTGCAAGCAGGTACAACCACTCTAGAAATCAGTTTGGCGGTTCCTCAGAAAATTGGACATATTACTACCAGAGGATCCAGCAATACTACTCCTGGGCATATACCCAGAAGATGCTCCAACACATAATAAAGACACATGCTATGTTCATAGCAGCCTTATTCATAATAGCTAGAAGCTGGAAAGAAGCCAGATGTCCCTCAACAGAGGAATGGATACAGAAAATGTGATACATTTATACAATGGAGTACTACTCAGCTATTAAAAACAATGAATTTATGAAATTCTTAGACAAATGGATGTATTTGGAGGATATCATCCTGAGTGAGGTAACCCAATTACAAAAGAACACACATGATATGCACTCACTGATACGAAGATATTAGCCCAGAAACTTAGAATACCCAAGATACAATTTGCAAAACACATAAAACTCAAGAAGGAAGAGCATAGTGTGGTTACTTCTATCCATCTTAGAAAGGGGGAGCAAAACACCCATGGGAGGAGTTACAGAGACAAAGTGTGGAGCAGAGACTGAAGGAAAGGCCATCCAGAGACTGCCCCACCTGGGGATCCATCCCATATACAACCACCAAAACCAGACAGTATTGTGGATGCCAACAAGAGCTTGCTGACAGGAGCCTGATATGGCTGTCTCCTGAGAGGCTCTCCCAGTGCCTGATAAATACAGAAGTGGATGCTCACAGTCATCCATTGGACTGAGCACAGGGTCCCCAATGGAGGAGCTAGAGAAATTATCCAAAGAGCTGAAGGGGTTTGAATACCCACAGGAGGAACAACAATATGAACTAAGCAGTATCTACAGAGCTCCCTGGGGCTAAACCAACAACGAAAGGAAACACATGATGGGACTCATGGCTCTAGCTGCATATGTAGCAGAGGATAGCCTAGCTGGTTATCAATTGGACGAGAGGCCCTTGGTCCTATGAAGGTTCTATACCCCGGTATAGGGGAATGCCAAGGCCTGAAAGCAGGAGTGGGTGTGTTGGTGAGCAGGGGGAGGGGGAAGGGACAGGGGTTTCTGAAGGGGAAACTAGGAAAGGTGATGACATTTGAAATGTAAATAAAGAAAATATCTAATAAAAAATGAAAATAAATCATCCTTTCAGTGGGGGTGGTGGCAGCTGGCAGGGAAGGACCACTTCTCAGGTGCTTCAATCCTTTATTGGTGCTTGCTCTTTGATCCAAGGTCTCTTGGGAAAAAAACTTTCTGAAATTTTGACATGAATATTCTGAGTGTTTCTTCCTCCTCCTTCCTCTTTGGATTCCGGGGGTGAGGGGGGATGTTGACCCCAGGGAAGCAGTTTGAGCAGAGCTGGACTGGACAGTCTCCTGAGAGTTCCTTCCTTTGGGCTGAGGCAGTTTCTGACTAAGGGAAGAGACTATATTGGTTTCCTCAAAAAGAGATCTCTAATTCTCCACTGCGAATGTTTTTAACCCTTTGCAGTTCTAACAGATACTGCCACTGAAAGTGAGCTAGTGCTTCATTTCTGAAATTACTCTTGAGTTTATTTGAAAAGAAAATATGAGGATATTTTTTGCTGGGTTTTGTTGCTGTTTTTTTTTTTTTTTTTTTTTTTCTGGAACAGGATAGATTGAAAAGGGCGTGAGATTTAGCACTAGGAAAATTTGATGTATGCTTTTGGCAAATATTGGAGCTTCCTCACAAGACATGATCATGTTACTGAACAGTGTGTCTTTGGAGTGAAAGATCATCAGTTCTGTATCCTAGCTATGTCATCTGGATAGCAACCCTGAGCTTTGCCTCTAAAATGGCGGGATGTTGATTTCTTCACTGACAGTGTAATTTCTAAGTCACATAAACTATGAGTTATTGTTGGCATTTTTGGCGCTTATCTGCTTTTTTGCTTCTTTCAATTTTTCTGGCTAACTTTGCAATTAAAACTAATGAGAGTAATTAATCCACATGGGTCAAGAAAGCCAAAGCACTGTAAGGCATAGAATCACACTGAGAATGAAAAACCGTCACCCTCACCCTGTACACTTGATTCTAACTAGAAAGACAACAGCTTTCAACATTGTATGTTGGTCTTTGTTTATTTCTTGACTGGCTGGTTGGTTGGTTATTTCTGTATGTCCAATTATCATACATTTTTCATTTTAGATATTGTATATCCTTTCTATTGACTTCTATTTTGAAAGGTCTTCTCTTCCTCCGTGAGCACTTAAAGTGAATGTATTCTAACACAGCATCATCAGTTTTATTGCTGTGTATGGACAGTCCACACAACAACATAGTGAAGCATGGTGGGTCTTCCTCTTCTCTTCCACTGTTCCTCTTGTGTCCTGAGCCTCTCATTGTTTTGTGTCTAGTTTTCCATGGATACAATATCATCACATTTTCAACAACTCCCCAATAGAGCTGTGAAGTCTCATGGAGTCATAGTGTTATAAAAGAGCACAGAAATCTGAAACTCTGTTGGGTATCATTTTTACTAGGGATGCAGTCTAGAATTCTGTCCCTCCCTAATTTTTAACGTTGTGTTTTGCTATTGTGTGCTCAGACACAGACACACATGCCATGGTTATTTGCTCTGATCTGTCTTCCTCTACTACCACCTTCCCCAACCCTCCCTGTCCACCTGGTCCTCTTCCTCTTCCCCAAACGTTCTCTCTTTTGCCTTCATGTCACATGTATTCTACCACCTTCTCTGGTTTAATCTCTCCCCCTTCAATGTCTTTCTTCTCATAGTTCCATTTCTATTTTAATGTCAAGATATGTATATAAAATGTGTGCACATACATATGTAAATGTAAATAAACAATTATATTTATGTGTTTTATATAAATCTAATGTATATTCCACCTATAAGAAAATATGTCATAATTGCTTTTATGAATCTGGCAAATTTTATGTAACAAATTGCTCTCCAGTTCCAATCATTGAATTCTTTGTGCATACGCCTAGGAGTGCACAGCTAGATCACCTGGTGGTTCTGTTTTCAACTCTGGCCTGGAAGTTCTCCTGAACAGCTAGCTGCATGGGCCTTCAGTATTTCTCTGTTTCCTGGACCAGTGTCTTTCTTTTGGGTTTGATTAGGTATCTCTTATAACTTCCTAAGAAAGGCCAATGGGAAGAAGGTTTTGGGATGCTGATCATCTGAAGTGATTCTGTTCTGCCATCAGCAATGATTCACCTCACTGCACAGTAAAGTCTTGATTACATCCATGCCTGTATGTGAGTCCAGTGTTTCAGTGGGGTGAGGCTACGTTGCTCCGTGCCATGTGGTCCTTTTGTTTTGGGTTTTGGTTTTTGTTTTCTGTTTTTTTCTCACTCTCTCTAGCCAAGGATTCTGGTGTGTTTTTCCCATCATCTCCTGAATCACTCTGCTCTTCTGCAGCACTCGGTCTTTTCTCTCTGTGTGTGATTATCTTTCCTCTGCTCTGAAATTCAGTGGTGTTTCTGTTAGGTGTGAGTTTTACTTGGCTTCATGTCAGCTCAGCATCTTATGCCATCCTTGTGAAACTTTGCCATCTAGAAATCCATACGTTTTAGTTTTGGGTATTTTTCTTGTCCATTTCTGGACATTTTTTGTCACATTTGTTTTCTAAAATATTTTTTCTGTCTTCAAACTATGATAAAGTACTGGTAATATACTGGGGTTCCAGGTTTTGTTTTGTATTGTTTTGTTTTCATTTTCTTGAGTTTCTTGACTTTTTTCTATTTTTTTTCCTTTCAGAGGAAATCATTAGCACTATTTTTCAATATACCCATGAAGTTTGAGGAGTTTTTCCATTTTTAATCTTTTTATTGAAAGTAGATTCTCTCATATAACACATCCCAACCACACTTTCTGCTCCCTCCACACCTTCCTCCACTCCTCCCTCTACTCTTCCCCCCATTCCTCCCTCCACTCCTTCCCCCACTCCTCCCTCCACTCCTCCATGCCTCCACTCACCTTCCCTCTCCCCCAGGTCCACTCCCCATCCACTTCCCTTCAAAAAAGAAGAGCAGACCTTCAAGGGACAACAACCAAACAGAACAAAATGAGATACAATAAGACAAGGCTAAAGCCCTCATATTGAGGCTGGGCAAGGCAATTCACTAGGAGGACAATAGTCCTAGGAATACACAAAACAATGAGAGAAATACTAGCTCCCACAGTTAGGAGTTCCATAGAAACACCAAACTAATAGCCATAATATATATGCAAAGGGCCTGGTGCAGACGGACCCATGCAAACCTGGTATTTGCTGCTTTAGTCTCTGTGAGCTCATATGCAACCTGCTTAGTTGATTCTGTGGGCTGTGTTCTCCTGGTGTTCTCTGTGCCTTCTGACTCCTTATGATCCTAGCCTTTTGTAAATGTATCTTTTATTTCCCTGTAGTAATTGTCTCAGGGGTTTACCTAAGCCTTGTCCTAGAAGCTGCTAGCCTGCATAAAATTTAATCTAGACCTAAAATGTTTTCAGCCTCTGAGACTTGCTGCTGAATAACTTCATCCTTTCTAGCTCTTTCTGATCTCTGGCTGCCTGGTCAACTCAGCTGTTCTGGCTCAAACTCTTTTCCAAGCTGATTGACTCAATCTCACTTCTCTCTGGGCCTCTGCCTGAATTGCTCTGTTTGGTCTCAAACTAACTCTGGAAATCCACTCTAATCTTCTAGTTCTTGTCATTCTCTGGCTGATTCTGTCTTCACCCATGTCTAGCTTGTTCTCTCTCTGCAATCTCCCTCTGTAAAGCTCTCCCAGTAAGACTGCCTCCTCTCCCTGTTTCTCTCTGCACTGCCCCTTAAGTAGTTTCCCTTTCTTCTTTCTTCTTGCAAGAGTTGGGCATATCCTATTCTGTCAAATCTTTCTCTGATTGGTCACTTTTTCTGTCACTCAATTAGATATCACTTTCAAATATGGGTGCTTTTTTCTGCAAACTAATTTTACCGTCATTGTTTGGGACTAAAGGTGTGTACTAAGGACATGTCTGTATTCCAGTACGGGGTGGGTGTTAAAAGTGTGTGCTAAGAGCTGAGCCACACCATAACTAGAAACAGGCTTGTTTAGTAAATAACAGAACCTCAGGGACCACACTGTGATTAAATATCCCACAACAGCCTATATTTAAAGTTTAAAGGCATTTTATCTAGGTATGTGTTTCATTTGAGTCTTGTAAAATATTTAAAGACTTTTTTTCTGACTGTTCTCTCTGGTCCATGTAGGTTACAACAATCACATTTTTTATTTTATTCTTTGTTTCTATCCTTCCTCAAATAGTTTTTTAATTTTGGTTCTTTTTTTTTTTTTTAAGAGTAAGGCTCTCTAAATTTTAAAAAGATTGTAAATTCTTAGTGTCTATCATGACAAGAGAAACAAGGAGTTGTACTTGATTACCTTTGAGAGGGCAAATTAGTCCAAAGTAACTAGGAGAAATTAGGCTACAATAAAGTTTAAAATACACATGTCCTATACCACAGTTCTTTCAGATTTCAGTAAAAGTACAACCAGAAAGCTTACATGTATGCATGGATACGATATCCATAAAACACTGATACCAACATGCATATAAATGAAAAAAACAAACCCAGCAGTATAATTTACAAAAATTTGCTCTTATGAGAGACCATTCTATAACAGAAAAAAACAAATTGGAACAATATAGATCATATTCATAAATATAATGTTGACTAAGGGAGACTTGAAACAAAATTATAATAATGATTGTCTATTGAAATCAGAGCAGCAGCATTACATTGTAGTATTGTCATGTCAGAATATTATACAACAAAATAAAATTTACTCTGAATAGTTTTAAAATTGAGTCAATCTTTCCAGCATAATTTTGAGACAAAAATATTCATATACATTTTTATATATGAGATAGGATGCATTTAGATAAGGTCTAAATTGACACAGCTTGCTATATCGGAAAACCCATAAGGCACAGTTTCTGTGTTGTGCTGATTTATTTACTGGTGTCATGGTTATAGAAATGTCTCCTGTATGGTTTTCAGTAGATAAACTTTATTTTGTTTTAGCTACATTTTGGTGTATGTCATATTGTAATAAAAACACTCATGAATGTAGGATGGCTCAGCAATTAAGAGTGTCTGCTGCTCTTGCAGACTACTGGAATTTGGCTTCAAGTACCTATACTTCAGCTCATAAGTGGTTGTAACTCCAATTTTAGGGATTCAATTTCTTTTGCCTTCCACAGGCATGTACATGCATGTATGCATATAAACATACGTAGACACGCTCATACAAAACTAACAAACAATGAGAATCAAAGATTATAGTTTCAAGTCTTATAAACTGGGTTCAGACTATTAATATGTAGGTTTCACTGAGTGTCTCCTGAGCAGGTGTCCACATAACACATGTCCTGAGGGTACCTGCCCTTGTCAATGCGTGTCTTTTTTTTTTTTTTCAAAAAGATTTAGATTTATTTAAGTTGAGGTTTGGTCTGATGCTATGTATTGTAATGCTATTGCATTGTAGTACTGGTCCTCCCCCAAATCTGGTTGCCCCCGACGAGGAGATTCTCAGAGATGAGGCGGTCCTCATGTGTACCAAGTGATGCTATGCAGTCTTGCTTCTTAATTTAAAACTATTGGTTGAATAATATAATGCCTATAGCTGGGAAGAAGAAAAGTAGGCGGGGCTTTGCTTGCCAGGCTTGGCTTCTGATGAGGAGAGGGAAAAGGAAAAGGGAGAAGACACCATGGAGTAGGTGGATCCTAAGGGCATGGCCATGACAGTAGGAGTACGAGCAGCCCAGGTGGAACATGGGAAGTCATAGCTCACGGTTATTGGCAGGGAAGTAGACAAAATAGCATAGAGGTCTGACATCTGCCCAGCTTTGTTGTTTTTAAGGCTTGTTATAAATATACAGGTTTTGTGTCTTTTATTTGGGAACTAAATGATTTAAAGCGGGGTAGAAGTTCCCCCAATAATATTTATCGCAACAGTCTTACGTGCTTGTTTTGCCTACATATATGTCTTTATAGCACACGAGTCCTTGGTGCCAACACTGGCCAGAAGAGGTCATTGGATCCCCTGACACTGGAGTTTAGGATCATTGTGAATCAGTATGTGGGTGCTGGGAAGTGAACTTAGGTCCTCTTCAAAATCAACAAGTATTCTTAACTGTTGAGACATCTCTCCAGCCACCAATGTCTGTCTTTTGTTTTACTGTATTTCTCTAATTGTTCCAGGGAATAAACTACCACTCACTCACTGAGGTAGTGTTTGCTTGTCTGTTCAGCTTTCCTAAAGTGGAATGGAGAAGAGTTTTGGGCTTGTTGTTCTCTTGTTAATTAGCAAGGAATCTCCCCACTGTCCGGACACCCCCCCCCCACTCCCTCCTTCAGTCCTACAGGGATTTAGAATGTCCATGCTAACAGTCAGAGAAGATGTATAGGGATACAACTTCTCTTACACGTACTTCTAAAGAAATAAGTTGTTGCCTGCCTTTAACTGCTTCTATTACCCTTTTGGGAAGATGCTACCATTTTTCAAAAGTTTCTGGTGTTCAATGAGAGATATGAAGTGCCTGTGTGGATTCTTCCTGAATGCATTTGCCATTCTGATTTTTTAAAAGCATCTATCAATCTTCTAAAACTCTGCAACGTTTTCCTCCAATTTCCTTTTGTGATGATGTTCATGAATTGATGACCATCTTGGATTGAGTTGTTCATCTTTCCATCTCTGGCCAACTTCAGATTATTGAGATCATGGCTTAGACTTTGGACTATGGCCTTATCTGGAGATAGGGTCTCTATAGAGTTAATCAATATAGCAGAGAAAGAAAACAAATTGCTGTTTCTTATTCTGCTTTTCTTTTCTTTCCTCCTCCTCCTTCTCCTTTATTTGAGACACAGTCACATGTAGCCTCAGATGGCCTCGAATTTTTTGGTTCTCAAATTTTTTAGCTTCACAGTGCTACAATTATAGGCATGTGCCACCACACCTAGCTTCTTATTGTAGTTTTATTCTTACACAGCCAATTTTAAGTCTCCAAATAAGATTGCATAATGATAACCATTTTAGAGAACTCAAGCTAAGGAAACTGAAATATTTTTCCTAGATGATACAAGTCAGAATGCGGGGAAAGTAGAGCTCAGAGAAAGTCGGACACCGCTTTCATCACATGTAGCTTTATAGTTTGCAAGAATAGAGCTGAGCCATGTGCCTGGAAAAGTGAACCAGAGATTCCCCAGGACCAGAGGCTCTATGACCTCCATTATCCTGGAGGACACAGCTAGTACTTTTTGGTTGTGAGCCTAGCCTTTAATGGCTAAGCTATCTCTCCAGACCACAGCTAGTACTTTTTGGTGGCTCCCTGGAACCACTAGTTTCAGACCCAGGTATTGTGCCCCTCATTGTGTTACATGTGGCATAGAAGCATTGGGAACCCCTGGATTTCCTGAATCCCATGGATTTCCTGAACCAGAGCCTCCTTTTAGTAAGACCTCCCAGGAGACAGTAGATAGCCAGCAAACTTTGAGAAACTGACAAGGAAATTCAGCAAGTGCCCAGAGGCTGAGGTAGGAAGCACAAAGCCCTGTTCTGTCCAAGGAGTAAATCCTTTACAGATCACCAGGTCTCCATGAGCTTTCAGTAGATCTTCCCCAGAGATACCCATGGCTCCTATTCTCAATTGTTGCTGTAGGAGCGTCCACATCCCTGCAGACCTTTCTAGTCACTCAGACTCACTGTCACTCTTTTAGTTATTATGAGACTCATTTCTCTGAATGCTGTTAAGATTCCCTGGCTGTTTAGGATCATTTTTGCTTCATCAATTAGCATGTATATGCAAGTTCACATCTCAGGCTCCCCTGTTTCTCATTCATGAATCTCCTGTGGGGGGAATAGCTTCCAGATCTCCACTTTGAGGTGTTTTAAAAGCAGTTCTTCACAAAATGTATTCAATCTTGATCCTTAAGTTCTTACTTATTTTCCTTCATCTAGCTCAGGTACCCAAGCCAAGAATATTTCAGGATTGATTTATTGCAGAAGGTAAGTGGGGATTTAATGTCACTGCTTTACCACTGCACGGTGAGATGTTGCACAGTGAGATGCTGTTTGCTTCAGGTTTTACATCCTGCTGAAGGTCTTCAGATTGAGTGATGCTGAAGGGAGTTCACACAGGCAATACCATCCTAGGCGCCAGGAGTACCAAGGGCTGCATGATTCTGTGTCATCTTGGTGCAGGCTTGTGTGGTAAAGACAATGTACTGTATGGTCCAGTAGCCTTAATATCAGTTAGCTTTGCTGAGAGACAAGAGAACAGTGTTAATTGTGCATACTTACTTGAATTTGCTTCCTGGGAAGGTTACGTGCACTCAAAGGAAAATTTGAATCTTTCGGTGTTTAAAAGGTGTCCCGTTATTTTCTAGTTTGAAGATTGAATGAGCCAATTCTCTGGGTTATGAAGGAGATGATAAACAATAAAACGTGTTCAGGGATAGGGAAGAAAAGGGCATCATTTTCAAAAAAGAAACCATTTTTAGTTTCACATTCATAGTCTCTAAGTTTTCTGCCTCCAATAGCTGTATTTCATTAGTGGGATTAAAACCATATATTTAAACCTCCCTTGTACGTAACCACCCCAAAGCACATAATTTCTGTCTTCTGTATGATGTGGGTGGAAGTCGCATGGGTGAGGAGCTGGGGCTCAGAATGAAGCTGGGGATTTGTGGGGCTTCGGAGTCTTTGAACAAGCATGGGGGTGTTTGTGAAAGATCTTAGGGTTGTGCTTTGCTGCTCTTCTCCAAAGCTTGTTTTAGGAAATTACATCGCGAAAACCCAGCCCAAACCGTAGCAAAATCCTTTCTCCTGGAAACTGTAATGAAACTCCACTCAGTTCTCATCAAAAGAAAATACCAGAGACAGGAACATACAGAGGAGGTTGGATCTGGACAGAAACAGGGTCCATTTACAGAAGCTCAGGTTCTAGGGTCCCTGTGGGGACAGCTGCTGCCTTGATCCTGGCATTTAAACAAAATCTAAGCCTCTTATCTATAAGAGTCTACAGCATATCTATCACCAGTCTCTGCCCTCCCAGGGCCTCTTGCTTGACACTTTCCCTATCATCTGCTTTTCTGATTTCTCACATCACCCTCTTCCCTCCTCCCTTCTATTTTTCCCTTCCGCCTCCCTCCTTCTCTCCCCTCCTCCTTGCTGCTTTCTCCACTGTGGCATAGCTTGGGCTCATCCAGATTTAAGAGAATCAGTTCTTAACATTTTTGCAAAACCATCCAGATTTCTTTCCAAGCTAAAATATCACCTTTCCCACTGGGAGTGTAGCTCCCCAGAGGAAATCTCTGACACTTGCCTGTGGTAGAATTATGAAATTTTATAAATTTGCCTTAGGCAAAGTTTGCTTTTTGCTGAGCCTAAACATCTGTATTTTTTTTCCATAAAGATCAATGTTCACGATAGTTTTCTAGTTTAAAAAAGTCACTTCACGGTTTTTGTTCACAGCTGTATTACACTATAAACAACAACATTTACAGAGCAGCCTCTTCAACTGTCCTTTATCCTTTTATTCTGATATTTAAGACAGAATATGGTATCAAGAGACATCATGTTTTCAATTTAATTTTTAATCATTTGAGAACTTCATACATGAGCACTATGCTTATATAATTTCCTCATACCAGTGAGATACTGTTAGGAGGAACTATGTTACACTGATGTAGTGAATGTAGATGCAGCTAGAACACAGTCACACTTCAGGGCGGGGGGGGGGGGGGGGGCGCAGGGCTTGCTTTGCAACCCTGGTCTTTTTCTTGGTCTACAGGCCCATTGGAAATCTCAGTAAGAGGTTAAGCCACGAACTATTGCTGACACATAGAAATTACCATATACCTTCCAAATCTTCCATTCCCAGCTGTACACATTAGAGGTGCAAAACGCAGGTTTTCTAAATTCTGGCTTAATGTTGTATTTAAGCAGTATGGCTTACTTTGCCACGGTAACCAAAAGTTTACTTGCCTAACCTTTCATTGATTCTAATTTGGAGTAAATTTACAATGCAGATAAAGTTGAAGTAGAACCAATAATGTTGGTCACTATCAAATGACCGTTTACTGGACTGCGCCATGCCAGGCTGCTTTGGAATTGCTCTTTAATGCTCATAGCAGCCCCTGCATTATGCATGGTTATCCATCATCCTCATTTCAGAGAGAGGTGGACAGAAGCCTGGACTGGGCTTCTAGTGCTCTCTGAAGTATATATGGAGGCATGCACCACTGGCATCTACACGCAGGCCTTCTGGGGCCGGGAGCAGTGCTTCTAGGTACTGTCTTAATTGTCTTTATAGTATAAAAGACTTCCAGATATTTTGTAAACAGTAAAGGTTTTGAGTAGTTAGAAAATAAAACCTCTGAGGCAGCTTCAGCCTCACAGGGAAGGGAGAGGAGTGATCAAAGAAGTCAGTATTGTTCCCTGAGGCCAATCCTGGGCATCAGGGCAAGGGCAGCCTCTTATTACACAAATCACCAATTAAATGTGTGAATGGGCAGACTGCAAGAGGCACTGAACTCTGTAGGAAAAGTTGTGTTCCCTTCTTGGTGTGTTTTCACACTTTTCAGCACTTTTCAGCCTTATATCCCACCCCCACCCCCAACCCCCATCATCTGGAAGAATTAGAGAAGGTGACAATATAGTTGAGCTAAGAAGTTGTCAATCATGGATATTCTGTGCCTGAACGGCATGGCAGAGACAGAAGTGAGAGGCGCCAGAGTGCTACCTGATCACATGACTGACTGATCTTTCATGATAATTAATAGGGAGACTCATCTGTGTATCCTTGGCTTATAGCTCATTTTGGGGAAAATGCTTCAAGCTATCTCTTGTGCTTTATGTTTAGACAGAGGGTCAAATCCAGTTGGTTCTTTTTGTTTCCATCCCTCGAGCTGAAGGAAGAGCTTGCTTGTTTGCAGTATTTAACTTTACACAGTTCTTTCTGCATTTCCCAGTCCACATGCAACAGTTTTGAGTCTACTATCTCAGAGCAGCAGTGTGCTCATTAAAGCTGCTAGTTGACACTGCCATTCTCTGCTGATCTGCTTGGAGGCTGTTCCAGCCATGTTTGTACAGCTGTAGCCTGTTTTCCAATCAAGAGAGGCTAGAGAGTCTACTAATGAGTGATTCCCAAGAACATGACCAGGTGAGGGCCCTGTGGTTGCAATTTCTCCTTTGCACATTTATTTCTTTGTAACACAAGGCCATTAGCCAGGCAAATGTGTCAATTTGGTGCCATCAATGTCACCAGTCCAGTTGCCTTGCTTTCTGGATTTTATTTTCTAGGATTTTGCCAGAGGCAATTACCAGCAGAGCTTTGTCTGGGAGACACTGGAGAGTTCTGGCCAAAAATTTCCAGGCTGAGAGTGCCAGACAGAGTTCTCATTGAATTCACTTCTTTCAAAAAGTAACTACTCACTGTACAGAGCATTCAGAGAACCCTATCACATAGCCTAGACAGGAACAGGGCAGGGCCCATCTACTGCAGGGGTTTCAGATCCCCTGGGGCCGTGGTCCTCAACTTGTGGGCTACAACACCTTTGGCGAACCTCTACCTCCAAAAATATTTACATAATGATTCACAACAGTAGCAAAATTGCAGTTATGGGGTAGCCACAAAAATAATTTTATGGTTGGGGTAAGAGTCACGGATGAGAACCACTGCTGTAGAGGTGCCTCCAAAGGCGGAGGTGAGCGGAGAGCAGGGCTGGCTGGCGTCGGGGTGGGAGAGACCCTGTCACTTGTATTGTGTTGTTGGGGTTACCATTCAGGGGCAAGAAAGCAAAATACTAGCAGTGCAGTGAAGCTGGGCTTTTAAAGCTGAGTTTCTGTAAGTCTGCGATTGCTTTCCTACTGCTGTTAGCGTTCTTGCCCTATGTCAGCATCAGATTTACAAAACTGGTCCTAGGAAGTATGGGGCGGCCTAAGACCTCCTCCATACCATTAGAGACGTTGGCTCTCCACAGTTAGCACATGGAGGAACAGGACACCTCGAAAGACAGAAAAGGGAATGGTAGCTAAACTGAGCAGGCCTGGTGCCATCTCCTGCATTTCTGATGAGTTTCTCCTTTTGGAGAGAAAGGTGGGGTGGGGTGGGGTGGGGTGGGGGCAGTGGAGGGAAGAATAGACCCTGCTTTTCTGCCAGGGACTCCTCCATAGGGAGACATGAGGCGAGGTCGTGATGTCAGTCACTAGGCATGCTGAGCTATCACCGTACCTACCCACAATGCTCTTTTGGAGGTTTCCAGGTACTGATCTACCTATCTAGTCTTTCCCCGTGTCATCTGCTCCCCACACTGGCCTGCATTCCCAGCATGCTCAGCTCCTTGTCCTGCTAGGACCACCTCTGTTTCTTAGTAACTGAATGTCTTTCCTGTCCTCTCCTCCTTAGTGCTTCCTAGGCATCTTTTGGACTAAGGACCGTTTCCCTGAAAGTACGTTAGTGCAATGCCAAACTGTCCTCTCCTCCGTTAGGTAATACTGAAGCTCCGATCGCGCCCCTGGAAGGCTCTGAGATTTCCTTCCTAGCTATACTTCGCCATTCCTCCTCATTTATTAGTAGAACCCACTTAGGTTTGATGGAACCCCTTCTCTTCCGAGTGAGGGTGACTGACTCATTTCTGAGGAGTGAAATGTGATCGTTTCTGCATATACTTTTAGGGGCAACTACTCAAAATAGGGGATTTGGCTCATGTGCTTTGCTTGTTAGCATATGTATGTATGTATGTATGTATGTATGTATTCCTCTGCTCCTTCTTGTTTTCTTGGAGGTGGCATGTAATGAACGGTACCAGCTATGTTACCTTGTGACCAGAGGTTAAACGTCATAAAAAGTTCCTGGTACCTGATGAGGTGATAAAACTGTGGGGCCAGCCTCTGGTTATCTTCTCCCACAGCACCTTATTGAATAAATGACACAAACAAATCCCTCCCTGTTAGACCCTCCATTCTGTTAGACCTTCCATTGACTAGGGGTTTCTGCTACTTGGGACCCAATGCATTTCTGACTAATAATGTGCCGATCCCTGTGATTTTAAGTGCAACCTCTTCTTTCTCTCTCCATAGCTGTGAAGGATGTGAGACTGTGCTTTGATTTCTCAGCACCAACAAAGCTTCCAGAATACTCCAAGCCCCTCTTTTAAATCCAAGAGGTTTGTTATGTTGTCACAGAAGCTAATTTTCTCTCTGTGGATGACAATTGCTGCAGTTATTAACATTGTATGTCTGTCCATGAGACCCATAGCTCAAGTGGCTGATGCTAATGCGGTTCAGTAGCACACACATTTAAAACCATAAGACTGGTTTTAATATATAATCTGTGTTATTAACTTCATAGTACAACATGAAACCTGTCACTATGTAATTTAAGAAGGAGAATATTGGCAGAAATTTCAATAAATCCCAGCAAGGTGAGATTGGGCTCAGTTCTAGAAAATTATCTGCTGCTGAATTGGATGAATTTGGAAGTTTAGGGGCATCTTAGAGTTAATTCATTGTTTAACTTTCTTGTAGGGTATTGATCACAGATCACTTCACCTGCTCCCTCAAATTACAAAGTAAATGAATGTCTTTCTGTGTCTTATGGCTGGAGTAGAACTTATACATGATATAAAAAAAACTCAGCCATCTTTTCATTTGCCTTTCATTGGTTGATAAAGCCTAAGCTGGCACACTTGTTTCAGGGTTTTTATTCAGTTTTTAGAACATACAGCCTCGGGTTGCACACACATGAGTCTTTGGCACACTGGACCCTGGTCACAGCATGGTCAGGTGAGGCATGTTTGGTGGGATGGTATGAAGAGCTGTTTTACTGTGTGGGTGGTGTCTGTAGGCTCCTGGAACATAGGAGCCACTGGAACATGCAGGAGCTGGCTTGATGGCCAGGACATGAGCAGGAGGAGCTCAGATGCACATGAGACAGGTGCAGCTGCAGCACACAGGCATGCTTTGTGTAAACTATGCAGTCACCAGGGGATGCTCTCTAAGCTAGTATAGACAGAAAGAGTTGCATGCCACAATGGGAAGCCCCAACATAAGACACCGGCATCTCAACAAAGGCCAGAGCTCATGTGGGACATTGGCTGCAGTCCCTGAGAAAGTGATAATGAGTTGCAAGTCGATGCCAAGTTCATGTCCCACACCACTTAGGTCCTAAATGAAGGACATATACTTAGCCTGATGTTCTTCCATAAGAATTTCAGATTGATATTTTCAAGAAAGTTTTAATCATATTAAAAATTCTGCAAAAATAGTTTGGGGGGGCTGAAGAGAGATGACTGAGTTGGTAAAGTGCTTGTTATATCAACATGAGAACTTTGTTATGGATACCTAGCATCCATGGAAGCCAAGCATGGAACATGTCTGTGACTCCTGAAATGGGTATATCCCTCATTGATTAGCTAATCTAGCCAAACAGATGAGCTTCTAGTTCTGCGAGACACCCTGTGTCAATAATAAGGTGAAGCGTGATTGAGAAAGATATTCATTGTTGACCTCTAGCCTCTACATGCATGCACACACCCTCAGGTGCATACCACACATAGATACAAAACACCCATAGACATATACACAGATACAGAACACACAGGGAGACACAGAGACACTCACACAGATACAAAACACACCCAGAGAAACACACTCACCCAAATATACACAGATGCATACACACAGACACAAACACATATACAACGCACAGAGACACACAAACATAATGCAGAGAGACACATTCACACACAGAGACACAAACACACATGTAGCTACATTATACACAGACAAACACACACTAACATACACATGAAGACATATGCACAGGTACACATAGGTACACAGAGAGAGACAACAGACACAGATACACAGCACACATATAGATATCTAACACCAAGACACATACAGATACACAGACACACAAAGATACACATATACACACACACAAACACACCCCATACAAACCTTTTGTTTAGAGCAAATATTTACTTTAAAACTGACATCAAGGTGAAAATGTCCATAGTGGCCAAATCAGGTGAGGAGGCCATGCTCCATAAATACTTTTTTTCAATGAGTCTATATTTTTCATAAAAATATTTATGTATTCGTGATCTTAAATATACTATATATGGAAGGCTGGCTGTGAAGGAAAGACCTGAAGACACAAACATTCCCTCCATAAGCCTGGCCCAGAAAGCATGCTGCAGAGCAGAACCATGGCTCTATTCCAGACAAAATGAGAAGGACAGAGGCTGTGAAAGGGTCAGTGATCAGAGCTGACTACAACCCAATACCACCAAGCTGCCTAGAAGCCCGAACTGTGCCAATCATCCAGGAGCTGCACCTAGGGTACTTCCTCTAACTGAAAGAGGACTCTTCCACAAGAGAGGCACAACAGCCCAGGTCCTTCTGATACTGCGGTGTTTACTGACTTCTAAACGTCATATTTTCCTCATCTGGTCTAAAGAGCGAATTCTTTGGCCAGTCTGACAATACTTCCCCCACACTAAAATGGTGTTTATGCTACAAGTGATTAATGGTTATTGTATGTCCTTTTTCAACTGTTGCTTTGTTAGCTGATGCTCCTTCCATCTTCCTGAAATGCTACAATACATAGTGCATGATGTATTCATACACAAAATGCATGGTAACGTTAAAATGCCGAACAATTCCAAATTCATGTCTGTATGAAGGAATGACAGAAATTTTCTCTACCAATAGTGTTAAAAAGACCAGAGAGAGGAAAAGTGGTATGTGATACTCTCTCCTGCAACATTTCATTTGTCATTTCTCCTTGGCTGTACCCAGATTTTAGGGGTTTGGATATGAATGGGTTGAAGCAAGGAAAACACCAAGCTTTATGTGTTTCTGTGCACATATGCACTTAATGCTAAGATGGATATTCAACCAACATCACTTTTCTCTACCTTGTTATCAGTAAACACCACTTATCATACATCTTTGATAATTTTTCCTTTTCTTCTAGGGAATAGCTGTTACCATAAAAGACTGCAATGTCTTAGTCTCTGTTCTCTACGTAGCTGAGACTTGGTAACTTGGTAAAGAATACAGTTCTACTTGATTCATTTTCTAGAGCAGTGGTTCTCAACTTTTCTAATGCTGGGACCCTTGAATACAGTTCCTCATGGTGTGGTGACCTGAACCACAAGATTATTTCATTGATGCCTCATACCTGCCATTTTGCTATTGTTATGAATCGAAATGTAAATATCTGATTGGAAACCCTTGTGACCCACACAGGTTGAGAACTACTGATCCTGAGGAGTAGGACATTCAGAAGCGTGGTTCTGGCATCTGCTCAGCCCCTGGTGAGGGTCTTTTTGCTATATCATAACATGGCAGAGGATATCACACAGGGAGACAGAAGAGCTGTGGTATCTCAGATTTTCTGTGTAAAGCCTTAGATTCCATAAATCAGCTCCCACCCTTATGATCCAATCAAAACCCAATTGTCACCCTAAAGCTCCGTTTCCAAATATTATCTCCATACACTATAGAAGATTAAGTTTCAGCCCATGAGCTTTTGGGGGACATTCCAGGCATAGGATATTTCTTATAACCAGCTTAGATTCTAAAATCTATGTGCTTATTATTTTAGGTTTTATATAAATGGTTAATCAAATAATAACATGGATTTCCCTGGATAATCTCACTGAGGTTTAAAAGAAGACCTGAGTACTCAGGCCTACCCACATCACTGTGCTTGGCTTCATTCTTTTGAGAGATATGGTTTGCAGGAAGACGGCTCTCACATAGTTCCTGCCTGTGTCTGAGCAGCCTTCTCTCTGGAGGAGGACCTGGAGCTGCAGTCCTGGTGTTCTGGAGTCCTCTCAGGACCTGGGCTCCCTGCTATCAAACAGCTCTCGCTTGCTGTATCTCTCTTTAGATCCTTTAGAAACCTTCACTTTTGCAAACTCCTTCCTTATTCTTATGCCTGTGCGTTTGGGTTGGCTTGGGATGTCTTAATTAACGTTTTTATCTAGTCACTATTGTGACTACTTTGCAGGGTACCAGAAGGAGAGGAATCTTATAAATAAACTGATTAGTCCCTCAAAATCAAGGCAAGCAGGATTTAGCCTTCCTTGGGTGGGCCTGCTGCTTCTGTGGAGGCATCCCTCAACTGAAGGCTGCACCCGCCAGCGTTTTCTCACACACGTGTGTAGGAGAGGTCAAATCACACAGCCTGTTTACTGGAGTCTGTTGACATTGTTAGGAGGCTGGTGGGTGGCACTGCAGCTGCTGTTTGGAAGCTGCCTCAGCAGGGAAGGCACAGCACTAGACTGTAGGGAACAAACTGTACCAAGAGGAGGAATGGAAAAAAGGTACAGTTGAAAAAGCTATTCAGTTGCAGAAATAGTAGCTGCAGCGTTATGGCTGTATTACTGGCAATTTGCTTCATCAGGAGAGTGTCTGAAGATGGTGCAGCTTCAGGATTTTAGTCAGTGTCTGCTATGCAGCACTTTTCCAAATGACGTCAGGTACAGACGACACAAGAGAGGGGGACTATACTCTGGTTTATCTCTTCTTCAACAAAGGCATATTTTCCTTGCAGAGCGGCAGAAGTCATAAGCCTGACAGCACTCAGTGGCTATGAAAATTGAATGTGGAACCTCCCCACTCTGAGAGATCAGCAATAGTTCTTTTCCTTTTATTTCAGAGTGGTGGAAATAATGTCGGCCTCAGCAATCGGCACTTGCAGAAGGGAGGAAGATGTGTCACTGGGTGTAAGCTACATAATTGAGTTTGGGTTTTAATTACGAAGAAGGGTCAGGGGGCAAGGAAGTGACTGTCACTGCGGTGCCCCCTTCCCCATTGAATTCTGCCATTTTTTGGCAAAGGGTGAGCCCAGTACAAAGGCCCTGGCTGCGTTATTAATCATGTTTGTTGGGCAAGCTACAATAATCTGCTGTCTGGATACAAAGCCAAGCACAAAGTTGCCGACAGGATGTGATGATACAATGCTTGATACCATTCACTTTCAGTCCCTGCTTCTGCTGAGAATTAATTCCCTCTTAGCTCCATTTAATTAAGGGGACACATTGGAAGGAAATGATCTCAGCAACGTCACGTCATGCTTACAGTTGTCATGTTCTTGATTTTAAGGAAATGGACAACATTTCCTTAATGTTGTAGGCTGGCAGAGCTGTTTGGATATAAGGCAAATCAGTGCTGGTTGGTAGAGAAAGAAAGGCCCAGGGGGTCTGTAGGCAGGGATGTGAGGATGCCTGTCTAGACTAGCACAGAGCTCTGACACTTGCCCTGTCACTGGATGCTCTTTTGTCTTGTTTCAGGGCTTTGCTCTGCTGTTCCACCACACAACAACATTTCTTGATTTCTTGTTAATGAGCTCGAAGAGATCTGTTTACCTGCTGGGCATTCAGGATGGCTGTCTACACAGGCAGAATAATAGCCATCAGTTAGGTGACTCTGAAGCACTGAGTATTTGAAAGGTCCTTTCTCCCGGGTCAGAAAGTTATTAATTTTTGTGAAATGATCTTTAGTTGGTAGACAGGACACACTGCTCCTTTCCTTGGGAGATGCATCCTCAGAGGGGTCTTGTTTTGTTGTCGTTGTTGCCATTAATCGGTTTTATTTTGTTTTATGAAATAAGATTTTTGAGTGTTTGATGCTCTAACATTTTAAGTGTTCAAAAATGGAGACATATGATATGAAGTATATTTGAGTATGACAACTATTTGATGAGGCAGGGTGTGTTTGATTAGATATACTTTAGAAAAAAGTGTCCTAGAAAATGTATGGATTGAGGCCATTATGCATATATACATACACACATATATACATACAAACATATGTGCATTCATACATTCATTCATACATATGTTTCTAAGTACAAATTTTTTTCCTCATTTTTTTGTTGTTTTTTCTAAGAATGCTCACTCTTCTTGGAGTTGAAAATTCTATATTACTTTAGAAATACCTAAAGTTTGTATGGCTAATGATTCAGTCTTTAAAATCATGTTGTTATTAGTTCTTTGAGAATTGTATATAATGTATTTAGATTATATTCTCTCTTACCTTTAACTCCTCAATCTCGCCACCTAATTTTTGTTTTTGTTTTTCTCTCTATTTAAAAAACCCATCAAGTGCAATTTGTGTTGTCCAACTACTCTTGGGTTTGGGCTTACCCAGAAGTGCGGTCATATACTAAGTGTACAGATACACTGAAGAATTGGTTTCTGGATAGGTCATGAACCATTGGGGAAAATCTACTACTATTATTCAGCTAAATGGATACAGTATGAAAACAATTCCTAATGGCTTATTGTTATACCCATAGATCAGTACATAGCTCAACCCTCATCAAATAAGTAGCTAACCAGAAACTTCCACATGCAGAGAATAACAATTTTGGAGTTTTTGGATGTCCCTATATCAGATTCCATTCCGCTAGGATAAGTTTATTTAATACAAATAATCTGAATATAATGTCATTAGACACTGCCATTTTTTTTAAATTTCTGGCTGCCTAGATCCCAAACCTATTAATGACTTTCTGGAATCCTCCATTGTAGTGAGAATTTTGGTTTCTTTAAAAAGAAGAAAAAGGAATGTGCTTTCATTTAAATCCTAGGCATAGGAAATGGGGATGCTTCGGATTGTCCACAGCAGCTGACCATGATTTGCCTCATGCTTTAGGTGTAATTTTACTAGCTGCTAATAGTTTCTGTGATTGTGTGACATTTGGAATTCTGGAGATTTTTCAGAAGACATATAAATGCTAGGGCCACAAGAAGTGGAATGGGCTGCTGGTTTGCTGTGGTTGTTATTGATTCATGGTATATTACGTAGTCATGTGCAAAAAGAAATGAGAAGGAGAAGCAGAAGGAGGAAGAGGAGAAGGAGGAGGAGAAAGAAGAGGAAGAGGAGGAGGAGAAGGAGGAGGAGAAGGAGAAGGAGCAAGAGAAGGAGGAGGAGGAAGAGGAGGAGGAGGAGGAGAAGAAGAAGAAGAAGCAAGAGTAGGAGGAGGAGGAAGAGGAGGAGAAGAAGGAAGAGGAGGAGAAGGAGCAAGAGGAGGAGGAGGAGGAAGAGGAGGAGGAGAAGAAGGAAGAGGAGGAGAAGGAGCAAGAGGAGGAGGAGCAAGAGGAGGAGGAGCAAGAGGAGAAGGAGCAAGAGAAGGAGGAGGAGGAAGAGGAGAGGAGCAAGAGAAGGAGGAGGAGGAGAAGGAGGAGAAGGAGGAGGAGGAGAAGAAGAAGTAGCAGCAGCAGAAGAAAGAAGAAGAAGAAGAAGAAGAAGAAGAAGAAGAAGAAGAAGAAGAAGAAGAAGAAGAAGAAGAAGAAGAAGAAGGAAGAAGCAGAAGCAAGAAGAAGGAGAAGGAGGAGGAGGAGGAGGAGGAGGAGGAGAAGGAGAAGAAGAAGAAGAAGAAGAAGAAGAAGAAGAAGAAGAAGAAGAAGAAGAAGAAGAAGAAGAAGAAGAAGAGGAAGAGGAAGAGGAAGAGGAAGAAGAAGAAGAGGAAGAGGAGGAAGAAGAAGAAGAAGAAGAAGAAGAAGAAGAAGAGGAAGAGGAGGAGGAAGAAGAAGAAGAAGAAGAAGAAGAAGAAGAAGAAGAAGAAGAAGAAGAAGAAGAAGAAGAAGAAGAAGAAGAAAAAGAAATAATTAGATACCCTGATGATGAAGATCAAACATGCTCCAAGGAACTCAATTTCCTTACTCAACAGGAAGAAGTTTAATGAGAATGCCATCCCTTTTCTTTCTATCTTTTTTCTTTCCTGTCTAATGTTGGGTTTAAAGGTTGGAAAAGGGGGTGGAGAAGGGTGGAAGAAGAAAGAACTCACAAAGTAACAAAGGACAGCTATACTCCATGGGAATTCTCTGTTGAGTAGAAGTCAGGTCTGATTTTTAAACACTGGAAATGTCTCCCCACGATGGGCCAATCTGCAGGGTGGAACAGGAAGAGTAAGTATGATTGAGACTGGACTTGTGACTGCATCTAGGAATGGTGATCCAGAAAACATAAGCACAAGAGTTAGCCATGGTTTGACTAAGCTTGTTTCTAAGCTTGGCTATCTTGGATCTTAAATGTGTAGCCTTTCAATAAATACCTCAGTGTAATTCACACATTAGAGTGTATTTTTGTGGGTCATAAGCAAAAAAATTAACCAGCCAAAGACCCAAACTAGGTATGGAGACTTGAATTCTTGGCTTCAAACTAATGCTCATATAGACTGAGAATGAATTGACCCAAGTTCTGGAAGTGGAGTGTTTGTAAGAACTGAGATCCTGGGGTATTGGATGCTTAACTTTCCTTTTTCTGAGTCTTGAAACTCAACTCGAAGAGACCAACAGCTCCTCTGAGATTCTTCACTTCCTATAGTAAAAAAATATATAAATTGAAAAAAAGTAAGATTCTATACAAAGGGCAGATAATGTGCATTTATTTTCAGGGCAGTGACAACACAGCAGAGTGGTTTGATCCTGGAGATGTGGATGCTATGAAGATCTCCTCGTTATCTCAGTCACATGTCTTTGGGTACAGAGGATTTCATAATGTCTTAACTGTGTCAGACACATTAAATTCTTTAGAACCAATCATGTCACATTAGCACAGTGGTTTTCAACCTGTGAGTTGCAACCCTTTGGCAGGCCGCATATCAGATACTTACGTTATGACTCATAACAGTAGCAAAACTAGAGTTATGAAGTAGCAATAAAATAATTTTATGGTTGGAGGTAATCACAACATGAAGAACTGTATTAAAGGGTCACAACACTAGGGAGGTTAAGAATATATATGCGCTAGCATATAGTTCATATTTTAGACAAAGCTCATCCATTGAAGATTAAATTAAGTGTGTAAATAAAACTCAAAATAATACTGAAATTCATTCGTATAAGAAGACTAGACTAGTGGTAATTTTCCAAACTGACTTCTGTTCAGCCAAGGTTTGCCATGACATCTCAGGGTCAGTTTGGGGTAGTACTGAGGGGTTAAATTTGGGAAAGTTTAAGCTCTATCCTGAAACTTCAATAGGAGAAGCATCTCTTGCTGTATTAGGTATGGAGAAAGGACCTCTTCATAAGTAGTTTTTAAACATAAATTAGAGACCAGTGCATGGGGGCCACTCTCCATTGTGTGTTATGAGTCTCTGTTTGTTAGTATAGCATTTTTAAAAACTATTTTTAGTAGTGGTACAGGACTTGAACCCAGGACCTCACACATGCCAAACAACTCTTAAATCAAAATTACCCATCATTTCTCTCATGCTCTGTTCACTCTCCATACACAATGGAGAGATATACTCCAATACTTCTCCCTTGAGTAGCATGGGGATGCAATTCAACCTTTCTTAATAAAACCCGATTAACAATGAACGTAGGCCGGGAGGTGGTAGTGCACGTCTTTAATCCCAGCACTTGGGAGGCAGAAGCAGGTGAATTTCTGAGTTTGAGGCTAGCCTGGTCTACAGAGTGAGTTCCAGGACATCCATGGCAACACAGAGAAACCCTGTCTTGAAAAAAACAACAAACAAACAAACAAACAAACAAAAAGCCTAAACACATCTTTTTGAAAGTATTTTTAAAAGGTTCTCAATAACCTTTTCTAAAAATACTGCATACCTTTAAAAGATATGCTCAGGTTCACTGTTAAGCAATTTTTATTAAGTATACTTAAGTGCTATATGAAGAGCTGCTGATTTCCCAAGTCCTGAGCACCAGACCTCTGCCTGTGGTTGACATTAGACATATTTTATATTATTTGTGGCTATTGTGAAGGGAGTTGTTTCCATAATTTATTTCTCACCCCATTTATCCTTTGTATAAAGGAAGACTACTGATTTATTTGAGTTAATTTTATTTCTTGCCACATTGTGGATGTTGTTTATCACCTGGAGAAATTCTCTGATAGAATTTGTGGGGTTGCTTATGTATACTACCATATCTGCAAATAGTGATACCTTTATTTACTCTTTACCAATTTGTATCTTTTTTATCTCTTTTTGTTATCTTATTGTTCTAGCTAACACTTTGACTACTATATTGAATAGATATGGGGAGAGTGAGCCTCCTTGTCTTGTCCCAGATTTTAGTGGGATTGCTTCAAGTATGTCTCCATTCAATTTGATACTGGCTGTTGGTTTGCAGTAAATTGCTTTTATTATGTTTAGGTATGGGTCTTGAATTCCTGATCTCTCTGATACTGTTAACATGAAGGGGTGTTGTATTTTCTCAAATGCTTTTCCTGCATCTAAGGAGATGATCATGTGATGTTTTTCTTTGAGTTTATTTATATAGTGGATTATGTTAGTGGATTTTCGTATACTAAAACAACCTTGCATCTCAGATGAAGCATCCTTGATCTTGGTGAATGATTGTTTTGATTTGTTCTTGGATTCAGTTTGCAAGAATTGTATTGAGTATTTTTGCATCAATATTCATAAGCGATATTGGTCTGGAGTTCTCTTTTTTTGGTTGGCTCCTTGTGTGGTTTAGGTGTCAGAGTAATTGTATGGGACCTCATGAAACTGAAAAGCTTCTGTAAGGCAAAGGACATAATTCAATAAGGCAAATAGGCAACGTACAGATTGAGAAAAAAATCTTCACTAATCCCACATCCCATAGGGGGCTAATATCCAAAATATATAAAGAATTTAAGAAGTTAATCACCAAAAAACCAAACAACCCAATTAAAAAAAAAAAAACGGGATATAGAACTAAACCAAGAATTCGCAACTGAGAAATCTCGAATGGCTGAGAAGCACCTAAAGAAATGTTCAAAGTCCTTAGTGATCAGAGAAATGCAAAGCAAAATGACCCTGAGATTCCACCTCACACCAGTCAGAATGGCTAAGATCAAAACCTCAGGTGACAACACATGTTGGAAGAGGATGTGGAGAAGGAGAAAGAAGAACACTCCTCCATTGCTGGTGGGATTGCAAACTGGTACAACCACTCTGGAAGTAAATCTGGAGGTTCCTCAGAAAATTGGAAAATTTTTTTTTCTGAAGACCTAGCTATACCACTCTTGGAAATATACCCAAAAGATGCCCCACCATGCCACAGAGGCACATGTTCCACTATGTTCATAGCAGCCTTATTTGTGATAGCCAGAAGCTGGAAACAACCTAGATGTCCCATGACAGAAGAATGGATATAGAAAATGTGGCTCATTTACACAATGGAATACTACTCAGCTATTAAGAACGAGGACATCCTGAGTTTTGCAGGCAAATGGATGGAACTAGAAAATATCATCCTGAGTAAGGTAACTTAGACCCAAAAGGACATGCATGACTTGTACCCACTAATAAGTAGATATTAGCCAAAAAAGTACAGAATATACAAGATACAGTCCACAGAACTCAAAAAGATCAACAAGCTGAAGTGCCCAAGTGACGATGCCTCAGTTCCACTTGGAAGAGAGAAGAAAGCAATCACAAATGGGGAGGGAGGGAGGAAGGGACAAGGGAGGGAAAGTGCAGCAAGGGTAGTGAGGGGGGGGGATAGAGGGGAACCTGATCTGGTATTGGGTGAGGGAAAAGGATTGTAGCCCTGAGGACCAGCAGAAAGAATGGAAACAGGCAACCTCCAGAGGTAGGAGTTGGGGAGACTTTCCAGAATGCACCAGAGACCTGGGAGGTGAGAGACTCTCAGGACTTAAAGTGAAATGCCCTTAGATGACATGCCAGACAGTAGGGAAAGGGAACTTATAGAAGCCACCACCAGCAGGAAGATAGGACATCAAGTGAGGGATGGGGTTGCCATCCCACAGTCACAACTATGACTCATAATTGTTCCTGTCTGAAAGAATTACAGGGATGGAAATGGAGAGGAGCCTGAGGAAAAGAAGGTCCAGTGACAGGACCAAAGTGGCACCCAGCTCAAGGGGAGGTCCCTAGGCCTGACACTATTACTGAGGCTGTGGAGCACTCACAAAATGGGACCTATCATGACTGCCCTCTGAAAGACCCAGCAAGCAGCTGAAAGAGTCAGATGCAGATGTTTGCACCTAACCAATGGACAGAAGCAGCTGACCCCTGTGGTTGAATTAGGGAAGGCTGAAAGAAGCTAAGGAGAAGGGTGATCCTGTAGGAGAAACACCAGTCTCAATTAATATGGACCTTCAAGATCTCTCAAACAGTGGACCACCAAACAGACAGCATACACCAGCTGATATGAGGCCCCCAACATACATACAGTAGAGGACTTCTGGGTCTGTGTTCATTCAGAAATAATGCACCTAACCCTTAAGAGACTGGAGGCCACAGGGAGTTTAGAGGTCAGGTTGCGGGGGGACTTTCATGTGGAGATGGGGTGGTGGGGAGGAGGTAAGAGATGTGGAACAATCAGAGGGTGGATGGGGGGATAAAATATGGAGCGTAAAAAATAAATTATTTTTTTAAAAAAAGAAAGAAATGAGTGCAGAACTCAAAACAAGTTTTGAAAAACTTTCCTATGTAAACATAACATTTTCTTATCCTGCACTGAGTGCATCTATCACAAATTCTTCTTTTCTTAGTATACCCAGCCTCACTAGTCAGTTTATCAGACATGAATGTCCCCTGAAGGGTGTTCAAATCATAATATTTCTAGACAACCTTGCTCTGGGCAGCTTCCCTGCCATTTGTAGCTGGCCTTGACTTCCACAGATGTGTGTCATCTCTGTTCCTGTAGCACTAATGCTAACCCTGCTGGTAGCATTTATCTTGCTCACTAGTGGGATTTGTCTATTAGATGATTGCTGATGTTTGTTGATTGCCTTTTTTTGTTTTTAAATCCAGATGACATTGTCCTAACTATTGACAGTAGACAAGGAGGCACAGAAGTAGCTGTGGGTGAATGATGCATGGTGGCATATCACCTTTCTACAAACCTTTCTCTGATTCCTCAACTCTCTAAAAAACGTCTGCTTCCTGAGTGTAGTCTAAATAAGGTTCACATAGCTGCTGGGGCTATTGTCTCTTGCCTGGTCCCTTCAGGTCTTAGAGAAGCTATCTAAGTTCTAGAGAAGGTCAGCCCCTTGCCTCAGACAGTCAGACAGGACAGCGGATGGAGACATAAGATTTAGTGGCTTAGCTGTGTTGTTCTTATTTATTTATTTATTTATTCATTCATTCATTCATTTATTTATTTATTTATTTATTTATTTATTTATTTATTTATTTATTTATTTATTTATTTTTACTATTGAAGCCTACAGACTATTTGTGGCCCAGAGTTCTTTCTGTAAAGTGACTGGAGGGTGGTGAGACTTGGTGTCTAAGACTGAGTTTGGCCACCAGTATCTTAACACACTCACACACACACACACACCACAAACACACACACACACACACACACACACACACACATGAGCATGCACACACACTGCTGGCTCCATTTTAGTTGTTCCCATTAATCTTCATTGTGTATTCAACAAAAAGAACTCTTTCCTTTCTGAAATATGATAAAGGAATAGTGACTGCTTTTTGAATTACAGGAACTCATTGACATATGTCTTAAGAGATTTTACCTGCTCAGTGACCTGTTTGCTGTTAGTTTATTCCTGGGTCAGAGTTAATAGATGATAATAATGTCTCAATTTATAAAAATCAGAAACACCTTTCATATTTTTATTGAAATTAATTTATTTAAAATTTTTTTAACACTGCCATTCTAATTTTTTGAATGATATATATGCCATACCATATACTCACATATACATATATAATCATTTTGTTTATTTTAATTTAAATATTCATTTAAAAACAACAAAAAATTTCTTACATAAATACAGTATTTACATAATTTCCACTGCCTCTCTCCCTTTTTAACTCCTCCCATGATTCCTTCTCAAATTTGCAATCTTTTCTTCTTTAATTATTATTGTTGCACACGCATTTGCACACACAGAGCCTGATTAGTACATTTAGTATTGCTTGTTTGTATGTATGTCTAGGGCTGACCCCTGGGGTCAGTTTTAGTGTGAGCACTCTATCACAGGGCTCATTCCTGGAGAAAACGGATTCTCCCTCTCTTAGCTGCCATTAGTTGTCTGTAGATCTTCATGAAGTGTTGGGGTCTTGATAGATGGTAGGTATAGACACAGACAGATACACCCACACAGACCTGCAGAGACAGTCATGGACACAGAGACAAGATAGCCATCAGGCAAACAACAGACAGAGAGAGGATGTGGGATACAGGAGAGTGAAGTAGAGAATTCATACCTGGGCTTGCTTCTGGTTAAGTGACACTGCAGGGGAAAAGACTTGGTTTCTTTCCTTAATGTTACACTAACACATTATTGGTGACTCTGAGCTTATTAATGAGTTCAAATTGATCACATATGTTGCCATAGCAGCTGGTGTTGTCATTGTGCTGGTCTTGTTTAGGTAACCATATGACTACATTTCACAGGTACAGCTTCTCATTTATGGAAGATACTATCTTGAATCAGATGTTCTGGCTCTCTGGCTCTTACAGTCTTTCGGCCTCCTCTTCCAAGATGTTCCCTGAGCCTGCAGTGTAGGGATTGCGGGGCAAATGTATCAGTTGAGGTTGGGCACCTCCTAGTTATCTGCATGTTACTGTAATGGGTTTCCAGATCTGGGTTTCTGTAATTATCTCCATCAACTGCAAGAGAAGATGTTTTAATCACATGTGAGAATTACACGTATCTGTGAGTACATTGATAATTATTTAGAATTCAGTTAGACATTATCTTGGTTTAGGAAAGTAGCAGTAATAAGTTCTCCTCTAGGAACTTATAGTCTCTCTAGCTATGGCGAGTTGGCTAGGTTTACAACAGTACCAGATATTAATTCTTTCCTATTGAGTGGATCGTATGCTCAATTAGATAGCTGTTGGTTACCCCTGACATAGACTTTCTACTACTCTACTATTGAGGATATAGTAGCATGCAAGTTACTGTGATTCCTAGGGTTTATAACTGTGTAAGACTACTGACAACAGGTTTTTTTTTTTTTTTCTTGGCAACTTGTAGCAACTTCAGATTCTACATGAGGGCTAATCCTTAGGGAAAAGGGCCCTGGGCCATTTCCAGCATAATTCCTCCTTGTCTGAAGTTTGTGATATCTTCAGCAGTAAGGTTTTTGGGTTTTTTGTTTGTTTGTTTTGTTTTTTGAGAGAGAGAAAATGTCAACTCACTATCTTTATTTTGGTTGCATTTCTGCCAGCCTTTAAAAAATTAATTATTTTTTTACACCGCATATTTTATTCCCCACCCCCTGCTCGTCCACCATCTCACTGTTCCATATCCCACACCTCCTCCCCACTTCCCTGTCTCCCCACATGGATGTCCCCACCCTCCACCCCATCTGACCTCTAAATTCGCTGGGGCCTCCAGTCTTTTGAGGGTTAAGTGCATCATCTCTGAATGAACACAGACCCTGCATTCCTCTACTCTATGTGTGTTGGGGGACTCATATCAACTGGTATATGCTGTGTGTTTGGTGGTCCAGTGTTTGAGAGATCTCAGGGGTCCAGATTAATTGAGACTGGTGGTCCTCCTACAGGATCACCCTTCTTCTCAGCTTCTTTCAGCCTTCCCTAATTCAACCACAGGGGTCAGCTGCTTCTGACCATTGGTTGGATGCAAATATATGCAGCTGCTTTTTGGGTCTTTCGGCAGGCAATTATGATAGGTCCCTTTTTGTGAGTGCCCCATAGCCTCAGTGATAGTGTCAGGCTTTGGGACCTCCCCTTGAGCTGGATCCCACTTTGGGCCTGTCACAGGATCTTCTTTTCCACAGGCTCCTCTCCATTTCCATCCCTGTAATTCTTTCAGACAGGAACAATTATGGGTCATAGTTGTGACTCTGGGATGGCAACCCCATCCCTCACTTGCTGTCCTGTCTTCCTGCAGGAGGTGGGTTCTGTGAGTTCCCTCTCCCTTCTGTAGGACATTTCATCAAAGGTCCCTTCCTTTGAGTCCTGAGTGTCTCTCACCTCCCAGGTCTCTGGTGCATTCTGGAGGTGCCCCCCCCCAACCTTCTATATCCTGAGGTTGTCTGTTTTCATTCTTTCTGCTTGCCCTCGGGGCTTCATTCCTTTTCCCTCACCCAATACCAGATCAGATTCCCCTCTTCCCCCCCACTACCCTCCCCCACCAGTCCCTTCCTCCCTCTTGATTTGTGATTGCTTTCTTCTCCTTCCCAAGTGGGACTGAAGTGTCCTATTTCAATTCTTGAAGACAATATATATATAATTTTTGGAATCTTTTTGATTACCTTGACCAATAATTAGAAGGAGGTTTCCCATACCTAGCTCAGAGGTTTAGTTAGTGTATTGTTCTTGGGTTGAGCATTATCACTTTGTGCAGTATACTGCCATTAAAATATGCATACACATATAGTCATGTACATATGTATGTGTATATGCAATACATATTTAAAATACACTTGCTTATTGTTATTTTACATGTATGGGTGTTTTGCCAGTTTGTAAGTCTGTGTAGCATGTGTATCCAGTGCCCAAAGAGGCCAGAAGAGGAAGTCAGATGCCCTGGAACTAGAGTAACAGATGGTTATGAGACTCTATCTCACACATTTCAGTGTGCTGGCAACTGAAACAAGTCACCTGCCAGAGCAACAAATGCTCCTAATATTTAAGCCATATTTCCACTCCATACATATATGTTTTTAACTAAATATTATCCCATCTATCCCTATAAATTGCCCTTGTATTTCCCCAGTTAAATTTCTCCTCCTCCATTCCCCCATTTCTTCTCCATGCCTGTCTTCTGCTATCCCCTAAAAACCTCTCCTACCATAGAAACTCCTTCCATTATCAATTTTTACTTTTCTTGATTTTTTTTAACATCTAAATATTAAAATCTATAATCCACAAACAAGAGTGGACACGAGACAGGCTTTATGAGTCTGGGTTTTCTTACTCAGTGTCTTATTATCTGATTCCATCCATTTACTGATTGTTTTACTTGGGGTTTCTTTCTCTCTTCTTTTCTTTTCTTTTCTTTTCTTTTCTTTTCTTTTCTTTTCTTTTCTTTTCTTTTCTTTTCTTTCTTTTTTTTATATTTTCTTTATTTAACTTTCAAATGTTATCCCCTTTCCTAGTTTTCCCTCTGAAAATCCTCTATCCCCTCCCCTCCTCCCCCTGCTCCCCAACCCACCCACTCCCGATTCCTGGCCCTGGCATTCCCCTATAGTGGGGCATAAAAGCTTCATAGGACCAAGGGTTCTCTCCTCCCACTGATGTCTGACTAGGCCATCCTCTGCTATATATGCATCTAGAGCCATGAGTTTCACCATGTGTTTTCTTTTATTGGTGGTTTAGTCCCAGGGAGCTCTGGGGGTGCTGGTTAGTTCATATTGATGTTCCTCCTATGGGGCTGCAAACCCCTTCAGCTCCTTGGGTATTTTCTCTAGCTCCTTCATTGGGGATCATATGCTTCATCCAATGGATGGCTGTGAGCATCCACTTCTTTATTTGTCAGGCACTGGCAGAGCCTCTCAGGAGACAGCTATATGAGGCTCCTGTCTGCAAGCTCTTGTTGACATCCACAATAGTGTCTGGGTTTGGTGGTTGCTTATAGGAAAGATCTCCAAGTGGGGCAGTCTTTGGATGGTCATTCCTTCAGTCTCTGCTCTGAAATTTGTCTCTGTAACTCCTTCCATGGGTATTTTGTTCCCCCTTCTAAGAAGGATCAAAGTATCCACACTTTGGCCTTCCTTCTTCTTGAGTTTCATGTGTTTTGCAAATTTTATCTAGGGTATTCTAAGTTTCTGGGCTAATATCTACTTATCAGTGAGTGCATATCATGTGTGTTTTTTTGTGATTGGGTTACCTCACTTAGGATGATATCCTCCAGATCCATCCATTTGTTTAAGAATTTCATAAATTCATTGTTTTTAATAGCTGTGTAGTACTCCATTGTGTAAATGTACCATATTTTCTGTATCCATTCCTCTGTTGAGGGACATCTGGATTCTTTCCAGCTTCTGTCTACTATAAATAAGGCTGCTATGAACATAGTGGAGCATGTGTTCTTATTACAAGTTGGAACATCTTCTGGGTATATGCCCAGGAGAGGTATTGCTGGATCTTCCGGTAGTACTATGCCCAATTTTTCTGAGGAACCGCCAGACTGATTTCCAGAGTGGTTGTCCAAGCTTGCAATCCCACCAGCAATGTATGAGTGTTCCTCTTTCTCCACATCCTCACCAGCATTTGCTGTCACCTGAGTTTTTGGTCTTAGCCATTCTGACTGGTGTGAGGTGGAATCTCAGGGTTGTTTTGATTTGCATTTCCCTGGTGATTAAGAATGTTGAACATTTTTTTTTCTAGGTGCTTCTCAGCCATTTGATATTCCTCAGTTGAGAATTCTTTGTTTAGTTCTGTACCCCATTTTTAATAGGGTTATTTGGCTATCTTGCTGAAAGCAATCTACAGATTTAATACAATTCCCATCAAAATTCCAACTCAATTCTTCACAGAGTTAGAAAGGGCAATTTGCAAATTCATCTGGGATAACAAAAAACTTAGGATTGCAAAAACTATTCTCAACAATAAAAGGAACTCTGGTGGAATCACCATCCCTGACCTCAAGCTTTACTACAGAGCTATTGTGATAAAAACTGCATGGTACTGGTATAGTGACAGACAGGCAGATCAATGGAATAGAGTTGAAGACCTAGAAATGAACCCACACACCTATGGTCACTTGATCTTTGACAAAAGAGCTAAAACCATCCAGTGAAAAAAAGACAACATTTTCAACAAATGGTGCTGTTTCAACTGGTGGTTAGCATGCAGAAGTATGTGAATTGATCCATTCTTATCTCCTTGCACAAAGCTCAACATAAAACCAGAGACACTTACAGAGGAAAAAATGGGGAAAAGGCTCGAGGATATGGGCACAGGGGGAAAAATCCTGAAGAGATCAGCAATGGCTTGTGCTAGAAGATCAAGAATCAACATTTTGGACCCCATAAAATTGCAAAGCTTCTGTAAGGCAAAGGACACTGTCAATGAGACAAAACGGCAACCAACAGATTAGGAAAAGATCTTTACCATCCTAAATCCTATAGGGGGCTAATATCCAATATAAACAAAGAACTCAAGATGTTAGACTCCAGAAAATCAAATAACCCTATTACTTAGGGTTTCTATTTCAGTGATGAAACTATGATCAAAAACAACTTCGGGAGGATAGGGTTTATTGGCTTATACTCAATCACTGTCCACTGAGGTAAGGTACAGCTAGGACTCAAACTGGGGCAGGAACCTGGAGGCAGGAGCTGATGAGGAGGCCATTGAGGAATGCTGCTTACTGGCTTGTTCAGACTGGTTTCTGCAGGACTGCCAGCCAAGAGTGGTATCACACAAAATTATCTGGACCCTCCCACACTAATTGCTCATTAAGAAATGCTCTACAGGGTTACCTATGGCCCAATTTTATGGAGGCATTGTGACAATTGAGGCTCCCTCTTTTAATGACTCTAGCTTGTGTCAAGTTGACATAAATCTAGCCAGCACAGACACTAAACAAAATTTCATTATGTATATGTACCACATTTTCATTATTCATTTCTCAGTCAGTTGAAGGATATCTTTAAAAGTAATTATTTGTTGATTGTTTTGGATTATTGTTTATTAAAAATTGACTCTATTCTTATATATCTTGATTACAGTTTCCTTTTCCTCTGCTCCTCCCAGTCCCTCCCACTTCCCCTCCCCTCTGCATCTGCTCATTTTCTGTCTCTCATTACAAAAGAACGGGCTTCTAGGAGATAACAACCAAACATGACCATATAAAATATTATAAGATTAAAAACAAAAAACCATCACATTGAGACTAGACAAGGCAACCCAACAGAAGGAAAAGAGTCTCAAATCAGGCACAAGAATCAGAGACCCACTAGTTCCATATCTGAAAGCTATGATATATATGCAGAGGACCCGGTGCAGACCAGCAGCTCTGCTCTTGCTGCTTTAGTCTGTGAGTTCATAGGAACTTTGTACAGTTGATTCAGAGATCCTTGTTCTCCTGTGCATCATTTCTGGCTTGTACACTCTTTCTGCTTCCTTTTCTACAGGGTTTCCTGATCTCTGAGGGGAAAAATTTGATGGAGATATCTCTCTCTCTCTCTCTCTCTCTCTCTCTCTCTCTCTCTCTCTCTCTCTCTCTCTCTCTCTCTCTCTGTGTGTGTGTTGTAATGTCTGGCTGTGAGTCTCTTATTTGTTCCTATTTGCTGGAGGAGAAAGCCTGCCTGTTGATGGCAGAATAAGACACCAATATGAATGTCTTAGTCAGGGTTTCTATTCCTGCACAAACATCATGACCAAGATGCAAGTTGGGGAGGAAAGGGTTTATTCGGCTTACACTTCCACATTGCTGTTCATCACCAAGGAAGTCAGGACTGGAACTCAAGCAGGTCAGGAAGCAGGAGCTGATGCAGAAGCCATGGAGGGTTGTTCTTTACTGGCTTGCTTCCCCTGCCTTGCTCAGCCTGCTCTCTTATAGAACCCAAGACTACCAGCCCAGAGATGGTCCCACCCACAAGGGGCCTTTCCCCCTTGATCACTAATTGAGAAAATGCCTTAGAGTTGGATCTCATGGAGGCATTTCCTCAACTGAAGCTCCTTTCTCTGTTATAACTCCAGCCTGTGTCAAGTTGACACAAAACTAGCCAGTATAATGAGTATAGTAGAATATTATTAGGAGTCATTATATTGATACCTTTCTTTTTTCTTTTTTAGATCAATAGTATTTGGGTTTACCCTAGGTCTCTGAGCTATCTAGTCTCTGTTTCTTAGCTACCCAGTGTCAGGTAAGGGTTATGTCTCATGGAGTGGGCCTCAAGTCAAGCCAGATATTGGTTGGCTACTCCCATGATTCCTGTGCCACAGCATATTTTTCAGGCAGGACATACCATAGGTCAAAGGTTTTGTGGCTGGGTTGGTGCTGATGTTTCTATTTGGGAACTCTGCCGAGTACCTTCCTGTATGGAAGACACTAAAATATAGAGGTAAAAGTTCTATGCAGGTACCAGCTCAATGTCTCCATGTTCAGTGAGTTATATAGATGTGGTCCTCAGTAATTTACAAGGAACAACACCAACAAAAATATGGAATGGCATTATTTTTTTTTTCAGTGTTGTTACTCAAGTCTGACACAATCCCTTAGTTCCTTTCAGTTTTATTTACAAGGAAGAAAATCCTACAAGAATGTAAGCTTATCTGTTTTTAAACACACCGTGAGTGCTTGTGCCGAGTTCAGGATCAATAGAAGCTGCCACTTCCAGATTTGTGGTCTCTATCTGAGCAGAGTGTAGAGCCAAGACAAGCTATCATTTGATTTTATTAAAGCATTCTCTTTTTCCAGCTGTCACATAACCCCATGGTGCTGGAATTTTCATCCATTCAAGATGAGTGATTCTTATCTCATTTTCCAATAACCAATACTGTTTAGGGGAACTAAGATTGCAAAGCGGACATTCTAGGATATGTACAAGCCCTCAGCCTCTATTACTATTGCCTGGACTACAATGAATGGAATTAGACCACCCATTACACATTGCTTAGACGACATCTGTTTGGTCCGTTCATGTGGGGTGATGACTTCAATTGAGGTGTGGTCAGGACTACAGTTTACCATGGAATTAAAGTTAAACAGATGGACGCTCTTCTCTGAAATGTGTTTTCTTTCCTAATCAAAATATGTGCTCACATTTAATCCTCCTGCTCTGATGGATCACTGCCAAAGCAGATACTTACCTCTCATGGATACATCTTTTACCCCAGTAAGATCAACCGTGGTTTTACTTCAAGGGATATTTCATGTGGTTCTTATCATCTTGATTGATTTATTGTTCAGTGTTTTTATTTATATTGGATTTTCTGTGCTACATGTGCACCATATAGCACCTTTCCCCCAGGACATAGTTTATTTGGCAATATAAATGCAATGGAGTATTTTTTATGATATTTTCCATTCCTTGTTCTGTAGAATTCCTGCCCAAATAGTCACTTGGTGGCTATAGTTTAAGTAGGCACAGCCTTAGTGTCTTCATTAACTGTTTAGTTTTGTGTTTAAAGAAACTCTTTTCCCCATCAAGGGCTTTTAGCAAAAATATTTTAAATTAAACTACCGAGCTTTCAGCACTGTCTTCATATGCATTAAAGCATATTTTATCTCTGACATAATGCAGATGTAATGTTGAGCTATAGCTTATGCACAAGTCTGCAGTGAGGTAATTCTCCAATTAGCAGCAAGACTCAGAAGGAAAAACCAAAGTGAGTCATCCTTGCCAAATAGGAAGAAATCATAGATTCCCACTTAGACAAAGGAAGTACCAAAGATAGATGCACCCCACCCAAGCTCTGTGTCGGCTGTGGAAGAGAAGATGCAGGAGAGAGAAGGAAGTCAGAGAAACTCATAGAGACCTTCTTGCTCTTCCTGTCCCACTCTTCCTTGGGGGAAAATAAACAAAAAACCAATCTTCTCTGCAACTCCTCCCCCCAGCCTCCCCACCCCCTGCAAGCTACTATAGGCTATTTTGGGCAAGCATTTCCATAAAATACCTAACCCTCGTTCTAGTTGATACAGCATTGAGGTTCTAAGGAAGAGATTTCATCTCACAACAGAACTTTCCAGGCCACTGGCACCTCTGCTTCTCTCCAATCCTGAAGAACAGATGGAATCTGGTCGCTGATTTTGATTTAGAGTAAGAGCTTTCGGGATGACTTTAAGTCTCTCCTATCACAATGTCACTAGCTTCTCCTGTTTTGTTTAAGTTGATGGATTCCCATGGGGGGTGTATTGCAAGAGGAAATCATAAAGACAAGAGAGTCTGATTTGTTAAGGGGTGGGGGGAAGCACACAGCTTCACCCAACTCAGCCACTTGATTAACATTATAACGATCATGGACATGTGTCAAGACACTATCCCACACTGCACAGATGATGTAGTTATTTCCAGCATTAATATGATTCTTTAAAATACTTTAATACACATGCATGCATATTTGATCAAATCCACATGCTCTACTCCCTTTTCCCCAATTCCTCCCCTACATTTCTTAAGAACATGAGGTAGACTGTACGCTGAACATGTTGTTCTGATAAATACTCTACCTCTGCCTTTTGTAGAAAGCTAAGGATAGAAAGGAATGTTGGCTAGCTAGACCTTAGCAGTAAAATTCAATAAAGTTTCATTATGATATTTCACAAATGTGCACAATGTTCTTTGACCATATTCACCCTGTTACTTTGTATAATTCATATAGTGCTAATAAAAGATATTCCACTATAAAATTTCAATAGTGCTTCATTGTACGAAAGCACGACTCGGTTAGAAGAGATGAAATGCACTTCATTGCCTCCTTTATAGCCAAGGTACTAGGGTCTGAGCTATGATTATTTTCTATCAGTGGATACAGACAAATTAGAAGCAATGTTTATGGAAATGTTTTATTTAAACTGTTGAAACTCAGCCAGAGAATCTCCACAAGTCTTATATAACTGGATTGCTAATTTACTTTTAGTTCTTTTAAAAGATACCTACCAGTCATTGAAAGGTGCGATCCTGGTGCTTTATCCAGATGTCAGCCTCCCTACTTGGATAGGTTGGTAAGTGAGTCTTCCTAGCCTAATACCTGTTATTCTTTCATGATTTTGCACTATTGTGGAGACTTGAGCAGTTTTTATGATAAAACTGCAGACTTGCTTTACAGATCCGGAAGTAACCTGAGAAAACATTTAGTATACTGACCTGTTTATATACGATTCACAGATTATATGGTCTTCCATTGGTATATTTCATGGATATTGGTTCCAGGATCCTACCTAACCTCAAGAACCCGAATCAATGTTGTATTTACGTGTAATTTATCCACGTTCCAACGTTTAAATATTATTCACTACATATATGTGTGATAGCAGTTGTTTCATTGAATTGTTTAGGGAATGATGCTCAGAAAAGAAGTCAGCATGTCTCCAGTACAGAAGAATTTTTGCCTGAGTATGGTCAGCCCTAGTTGTTTGATCTTATACATGGGAAGTCTGTGGATGTAAAGGATTGACTTCATTTTTTTGTAACCAGTTGTTTTGGAGATTTTTATGGTAATTAACTTGAGAGAGGAAGGTAAAATAGAATTCTCATTATAATATGTGAGAGAAAAATATATATATTAGTTAGGCTTCCTGACCTAAAAAAAATCTACAAGATCTCAGAGGAGTGGCAAAAGCAATTTTGGAAATCAGGTCTCCTGCCTTTCAGGCTGATTCTTTTCTTACATGTTATAGCCAATATAACACATGCTAACCCAGAACTCACAGACTAGGTTGCAGCCTATCCACCTAGTTTCCTGAAACTTTATACCACAAATGTTCAACTTGTGTAAGTTTAGTATCACAAGCTGAAGAGAAAAAAATTCTAAACCAACACATGGCTTCCCTGTAAGCTTATCTTGGTCCCCAGGAAAAAGCCAGCATTTTTCAGCAATGTTTCTACCCAGAAGACTCTGTCTTCTCTAAAGCATTTTCAAAGCCTCTCATTTTGTAGTTTACATGAATTTGTTCATTGACTGATCAAATATTTGTGACCTGAATAATATAGTTCTATGCTCTTATCCTATTCCCTTAGATGATCTATTTCAAATATTTGCTAACTTACATTACTCCAGCAACCATGCTTAGATCTTCAATAAATGCATTACCCACTTTCCCAGATGGTATAAAAGACACACGTCTAATTAAAATGAAGTCACTTACTACCGAGATGTCTCATGTTTCAGAGTTTGAGGTGGGAGAATCCATATTTCAGGTTCTTGCTCTCATAGAAGCTTTCACAGAAAAAATGTTCTCAACAAACATGCATCTTGTTGAAATATATCACCCACAACTGAGCAGATATTACACATCTAACCCACTGTTACACCTTTGGATGAGACACAGGGTTTAGTCTCACTCTGCCATCTCTGCCTCAGGTACTCTCTCAGTGAGGAACAAACTTTCTCCCATGGAGCATTTGATAGTGGTTGGAGGTATTTGGGGTTAGTACAGTTTGCTGGGCTAGAGAGGCCAGGGATGCTGAGTATATGACAATGCACGGGACGCCTTTAGTAGAAAAATATAAGATGGTCCAAAAATCTGTAAACAGCACATAGATGGAAAAATCTCGACTGATATATATCTCAGTTGGATTTCCTGACTCAACAAAATACACTCTAGCCCTGAACTCACAGACTAGAGTGCTGTCTATCCATCAGCTCCTAATTCTGCGTTACCATTTACAGATTCCTTGAGTTATTTGAACCCAAAATATACAAAGCCTGCACAAATTGAAGAATTAACATTTGAGTTTAAAATTGCAAACAGTGGTGTTTGTGTGCCATTCATGTAACTGCTATAGAGTGTTGAGTCCAAAGACTGGATTTATATAATGAAGTATAAACTAGAGAAATACTTTAAGATGAGATTATGTGAATGAGAGACTTAAGAAATAAGGGTGAGATGAGCAGGTTTGGTCTGTGGATAAGGTAAATACGTAGCTTGTCCCCAAACTGCAGCAACTTTGACTTTGTTAATAATTTAACTAGGACAACAGGCATAAAGAAAGGCTATTTAGGATAAGAGAAGATAAATGGCCACCCTATCCATAAATAATGCTTCATGTTTGGAGAAGAGTAGAGATTTGTTCTGAATTAAATATAAAGCCTTCAGGGTAGTAGCATGCAAATTCCTTTTAGTCATCTTCGGCATGAATGATTCCCCCAGAAGAGGAAGACATCACAGAATTGACACTAGATGCTTTTGCAGTGGTAGGAATGCTTTGTCTGTCAGAGTGGTCAGCTACGAAGTAGTCTTACAAGTGTAATTCATACATGTTACTGTAGGTTGGAACAAGAAGGGGGAAACTGTGTTATATATGCTATCTGAGAAATGGGAGGAGCTCCATGGAGACTTGGAAAAAGTCAGTGGATGAGGATCTAAAATCAAAATCAAATGACAGTTCTGTGAACAGGCACCAAGCAAATAAATGCCTTGACTAAAATATATATTCTTATTCAAGTGCCATTATGGTAGGTCACCTGTAGGACAGTGGATTGCACTAGGAAGATGAGTTCAAGCAAATGGGAATTCTCTGTGCTCAGATAAGTCAACCTCTATAGGAGTTTTGAAAATCTAGAGTTCAGAGACACAGAGTTCAAGATGGCATCCAAGGCAGGTAGCCACTGAGCTGTGTGCTTGGAAGAACTGAAGCCTTTCAGAGAGTCATCAACATTGGGTATCTGGGAGAGGGGCATACTTAGCATGAGTTATGAATATGAATTATTTTGAATACGTAATTAAATTGGGTTTTAGAGAGTTTCCAAATGCTGCTGTAGTAATTGTGGTATGTGGTGGCTGAGCTGAGCTGTACACCTGATTATCAGAAACTTCTTAAAGCAGCCAATTGTTCTGTGACCCATTCCTTTATTTGTATTTCACCCTTTACCCTCTGATCCTCTGAACATTGGTGATTTATCATTCAGCACTAGCTCAAGATATGCACAATAGTGACTCTCCTTGTCACCGTGACCAAATATGTATCTGACAAGAAACAACATAAGATTGACTTATTTTGACTCGGAGATAACAGGTAGACTCTACCACTGCCAGGAAGGCAGGAAGGCAGTGGGAGCATCTTGATCTGTGGTACCATACAGAGAATAGAGAAAGGGATGGTCATTGTCCAGCTGGCTTTCTCCCTTTTCCCTTTTTATTCCATCTTGGACCTCAGCCAATGGGAGGTGGCCCCCATTTTCAGGGTGTGGATTTTCTCTCAGCTGAACTTCTCTGGTCTCCTTGGTGGTTCCAAGTCCGATGCAGGTTAACCAGCACAGTGGGCGTTTCCACTGGAGAAGTCCCTGGACTCAGAAGACACCCACATTGCTGCTCTGGCTTCTTCACCTATGCAGAGTTTGTGATATTGCTATTCGGGATTCCTGAGGCCTACATTTCCACACCTTTGTTAGGAATGGACATGTTAACACGGCTGCCAAGAATTAATGACCAGAAACAGTGTCGTGTTTAGCTAAGAAAGGGAGGGTCAAGCAAGGTGAGAATAGTGTGCCTCACTTTCATCGGCCATTTTATGAAAAATGAACAGAAAGGGAAAGACGAAGAGGATAAAGCTCCGCGCTTTTACACTTGGTTTCATTCAGTATAGGCTGAATTTTATTAAGTGTGCTTGCACACTTCATTCAGTATAGGCTGAATTTTATTAAGTGTGCTTGCACACGGTGGCAGAACATAAGCCACCATGGAAGTCTCGTCAGTTTGAAATGAGATTTGTTGTGAGCGAGGATGCAATTAGGGTAAGTAGTGCCTTTCCTTGTCACTGTGACCAAATAAATATCTGACAAGAAACAGCTTAAGGGAGGTAAGGTTTATTTGGATGCTGTATATATTTTGATTACATTTATACTGTTGGTGTGTTTTATTTGAAAATATTTGTATAAGTCTTGATTTGGCTGATCCTAGTATTTAATAATAAGGTAGCATAGTGAAATACATTAGAGAAACTCTCGAGTGAAATGACCTGCATTGGTTGCCACTAGGCACCTAACTAGGGTGACAGGGGGATGAAACACATACAGGATATAGGACTGCTGGGTTTGGGTAGGGTGGGCTCACAGTGGTGGAGCAGTAGAAATTGTGCAGTAACTTAGAACATCTAGAAGTGGTCAGCCAGTCTTTGAAGGAGGAACATCTGGGAAGAGGAAGCCATGGCTGCTAGGTGTTTGCATACACTGCCAGCATTCATTCTTGGACTCAAGGAATGCTTTGACATTACTCTGAACCAGTCCATCATGGCCATATCATCACATCACATAATCACACCACACCACACCACACCACACCACACCACACCACACCACACCACACCACACCACACCATACTTCATTACATTGTGACACACCTTACCATGCCAAATCTTATCATATGACATCACGCCAAACCACACCATATTATGCAACATCATATCATACCAATATATACTATCATATCCTCACACCACACTAAATCACATTATATTGTATTTCATCACAATGTCACTTCACATCTCATATCATATCACACATTACCACATTGTCATGTTACATCATGACTTTAACTATACCATGATGACCAAAGGAATCAAAGGCCTGCAGATACCATAATGTTTATTATGCATGATTGCTTATGAGACAAAGAAATCATTGTGTCTCGTGTTCTTGATTTTTAAGTGTGTGTGTGTGTGTGTGTACCACAACAAAGTGCTACAGCCCATCACCGTGTTGAGTGCTTGGTGGCAGGGGTATAAGGCAGCTGGTCCATTGCATGTGAAGTTAGGAAGCAGAAAGGAAACTGTAAGTAGATGGGCTATAGATGGGCTGTAGCTTTCTGACTTCTGCTCAAGGCAACCTTGTGAAGCAGATACTGTTATTTCAGGGATTTTCATGAGGACACTGAGGGACATTGTGGTTACAATATAAGATCATAATGTTGGTCATGCATAGACCTAGGGTTCAATTGGGCCCAATCTTGTCTCAGGTTAAAGGAAGGTAGTGGGTACCCAGAGATACAAAAGGAGAAGGCTTGTATTTAAGATTAGAAAACATCAAAGTCTTAGAGTTTGCGGTCCATTTGAGAGACTTAGTAGATGATCTTAACAGTAGCTGGACAGTAGAAGGTGCTGCCTCAGGAATAGGGCAAATTGAATGGCTGGAACAGGAAGAAATATGTGTCATGATTGTGTTTGGCTGCAACAGAAATCTAACTGTTCTTTCAAATAAAGGTGTATCATACGTGAAAATGAGACTGACAACCAGGCTGCTGTCACCTCCCAGGCCCAACAGAGAATGAGGCATTTTTTTGCATTTCTGCTTACCCATCTTCAGAATGTGACTTTCATTCATTTTTGTTGTTTTATGGTCACATTGAGAAATGTCCACAGAATTAGGTTCACATTCGTGAGAGTAAGAAGCAGAGAGGTAAAGGGGGAAATAGAAACTTCAGCAGTGTACTACAGTGGAGGGAGCTGGCAGGAAGACTCACTTATTAACTTCAGCATCTTTGACAGGGAAAGATGAAGTCACATCAGCTGCAGTGGATGGTTTTTGTTTGGGAAGCTGTCTCAGAAAGGTCTGTGAGCAAGAAATAGAAACTGGATCTACCAATGTAGTACAAATACTACTACATAGTACAAATGCTTTCAAAGTAAAAAGTGAGGAAATAAAAAGCTTCATATAATAATATGGCAAGAAACTAACTAAAGAGAAATCTGTTATAGGATAATGGGGTACATGCAGAGATATCAAAGTGATAAAAACACAAATATGAGGCTGTCACCATTGTTAATGATACCTTAAGTTGGGTTCATTGGTTAAATCTCTGTCATATGAGCTAAAGTCATCAATTGAGAAAATGTCCCCATTACATTTTCTTCTAGGCCAACTAGTTGGCCCCATTTGGAAATAGATGTGGAAAGGCTCTGTGCCTAGGAGCAGTGTCATGGCTGGGAAGGAGATCCTGGGCTTGATGAGAAAGCAAACCGCGTAAGGAGGAGCAAGCTAGGAGAGAGGGTTCTTCCAGGGTCCCTTCAGTTCTTGCCTTCAGGTGATGCCTTGAGTTCTTGTGTTGGCCTCCTGCAATGATGAATTATAATCTGTAAGCCAAATAAATCCTTTCCTCCACAAGTAGGCTTTTTCACAGCAATAAATATAAACTAAGATGAAAGCTAGATTGTTGCTTTTCAGTTATAGAGTCGTATTAATCATCTCTCTCTTTCTCTTGCTTCCCCTCTCCCCTCCCTTACACTCCCCCACATCTCCACATACCCCCTCTGTGTGTGTGCATGTGTGTGTACCCTGGTATGCATATTTTACATCACAGGGCATGTCTTGGGAATTTGTTTTTAATATCATGAGTTCTGGGCATAGAGCTCAGATGGTCAGGTTTGCTCAGTAAACACATTTGATCACTGAAGTATCTCTCTGGCACTATTTGGAGAGGGTTTTGGAAGACAAAAAACATATAGAACATATAAAAGACAATGGATGATAATGTATGTAGAAAGAAAGTTGAAGATGTATAAAAGTCTCAGTAAATCAGGATGCATGGGGAAAGTAAGGAGCCAAAGAAGTGTGAAGGATTCACATAACATGAGCAAACACTTGTGTTAAATTCCGGTTGGTTGTGATAAACCCTGTGACAAAGTATGGTGCATTCTTCCCGTCCTTAGACATTTCATCCCCCACTTCAGATGCTCCAGTTTGCCAGGATCTGGTCCTGAAGTTATAACCTAAGTATGGTGTTGAAAAATGATGGCTTCTCCTTAACACCCCTCAGTCACAGGAAACGTGAAGTCTAATCGTTAGAGGGTTCCATACATCTCTTCTATCAGTTTATCTGTCCCTTCTAGTTTAGAATAAATAACCAAAGCAGCACCAGGAACAAGGAAGCTTCAAGAAGCCCCTTGGCTTCAATGGAGATGAATTCATATTACAATTTACATATTCATGAGCAAAAGAGAAAAGTCTTACATCACTCATGAAAGAAGGAGAAAAATAGTCTCATTCTTCAAAATTCTTTATACATTAGTTTAATGAATGTTCTCGAAGACCATTTTTTGTGTCAAATCTGTGCAGGGAACAGGGTATCTAGCTGGGTCACAATAAAAACAGGTGCTACATATCTGCAGGTTTGAAACTTTGGCTTAAGAACTGACACATGTCTTGTTATTAATGAGTCACTTTCTTCCTTTTTATTTTACTCAAATGCTTGCATAACTACCAGAATTCCTGTCATGCCATTGTGAAGGTTACAAAATGATATATTTTTCCTTTGCATAGGAATTTCCTTTCAGGCCAAATTTTACAATAATTTTACATTTATTTAGCACCATTGGCCAGGAGGTGGTACAGAAAATGGAAAACAGTCATGTGGTTTTTGCCTCATGGGTTTCCAATCTATTAAATATTATCGTCCTTCTTTCACAACGAAAGTTGATTATCCTGAAGCCAAGTTTAGCAAGGCTATATTTTAAAAAAGTATTAATCAGGATCTGGAACTTTAAAATTACTAAGTTTCTTTCAGGACATTAATCTTAATATATGCATTTATTGCTCTGGGCTGACAAGACCCTTGTGAATGTGTAACTTCCAAAGAAAATATGTACATGAGCAGTACTTGGTATGCGAATCATTTCTCTGTTTTCTAGAATCTGATTAAAGAGAAGAACTCAGCCACAAAGTCAAAAAGGCCAACAAGTTGAGATTTAGAATCAACCTTATCTTTAAATTTTTATTTGTTTGCTTATTTGTTTTAATGGACACACAAAAATATTAGGGTTCATGATGTCATTTTCAAACAGCTCTTGTTGAGAGTGTTCTCATCTTTCACCCATCCACACATCCCCACCTTTCACCCTTCCAATGATCTCTTTTCATGCCCTGTGTGTTCTATTGCATCCCACCATTCAACAAAACCTCTTTCACGCTTGTCTCCTTTCTAGTTTCACATCTTACACTCAACAATATTTCCACATGGACACATATGTACACATGCAATGAACATTAAAAGTTAGAATCTGTATATGGGAGAGAGATCATGTGCTATACCCTGTCTTTTGCTATTTTGTGGATTCTTCTTTCTTCCACACTTCTCCACCCCTTTTCTTTCACCCTTTTGACCCCCTAACACTAAATAAGAGAGAAAAGAGGTTGGAGAGAAAAAGAAGAGATCCCTGAATAAAGTCAGAGGTAAACAAGAGGGCAGCATTATCCTTAGACTACTTCCTGCTGACTTGGAACTTTGAGATCCTTGGGGCAAGTTTAATCTCTGGTGTCAGGATACCTATTTTTTTCTTGTTGGTGTTTTTCTTTGCACATGACTACTTAACAAACCATGACCAACGATCACCAAAAACAACCACAATAAACTACTTATCAAGACTCTCTAGCCACAGAAATGTTTCCAGAATTCCAAAAGTCATGCCATTGTAGAAACTATCTGCAACTGGCAAAACCACACCTCTGCCAGAGCATGAGGCAAATCATAGTCAGCTGCTGTGAACAATCTGAAGCAGCCCCATATCCCACCCCTGCAATCAAAACAAAAACATACTCTTACAGTATTTCTGTGGTTTTTTGTTTGTTTGTTTGTTTGTTGTTGTTTTTTAAGAAACCCAAATTCCAAAATTCTCACTACATCTTCCTGGGTCTGGAAGTATCACTTAATAGATACTTTCTAACTCTATCCACTATCCTTTAAATTTCACACCTGAATAAAATTCCATAGTGGATATATACCACATTTTCACTACCTATTCACCTGCTGATAGACATCTAGGTTCACAGCATTTTCTTTGTACTGTGAATATGTGGATATGCAAGTCTCATGATATGGTTGCAGAGGCCTTTGCTATATGCCCAGGAGTTGTACAGCTTGGTTATATGGTAGTTCTGTTTCTGTACTTTTGAGAAACCTCCATATTTATTTCTGTAATGATAGCACTAGTTTGTTTCCAACAGCATTGTATAAAGGTTCAATCTCTTGTCATCACTGATAGTTGTCTGATCTTGATCATAATCACTCTTAGTGAAGTGAATGATAAAATCTCAAAGTACTTTTAATTTACATTTCCATGAGGATCAATTATATTGATTACTTTCAGAAATATTTATTGATTACCTGTGTCTTTTCTTCTGAAAACTATCTATACATTTTATGCACTGGATGGTATTTATCAACTTGATACAGACTATAGTCACCTGGGAAGAGGAAACTTCAATTAAGAAATTGTCACCATCAGACTAGCCTGTGGACATATTTGTGGGACATTTTCTGATTAATATTGATGTTCAGGGTCCATCCCACTGTGGGTAGTACCCCTGGGGAGGTGGTCCTGTACTGAATAAGATAGCAAACTGATCAAACCATTTGAAGCCAGACAATACATAGAGTTCCTCTGTAGTCTCTGCTTTAGTTCCTGCCTCCAGCTTCTCATCTTCCTGACTTCCTGAGGTTCCTACCCTGACTTTCTAGAAGGTGGACTGTAAGCTGTAAGCTGAAATAAACCCTTTCTTCTCTAAGTTACCTTTGATTGGTTACAGAAAGCAAACAAGGTCATTTAGTTAGCCCATATATTGACAGGCAGATTGATGTTTGATGATCTTTGTAGTTTTTTATATATTTTAGATATCAACTACCTGTCTAGAATATAGGTGACATTTTTTTCTCCCACTCCATAGGCTGTCTATTCACACGGTTGATAGTTTCCTTTGCTGTTTATAGGGCATGTGGGACCATATTACCAGAAAACATAAAAACTGTCAAGGTTGAGTGAGCTCAGACCCGGGGAATCTCAGAGACCCAAGACCCATAGGAATGGAGCAGCTCCCTACCTATCTGTGTACCTGTTCAGGGACAAGTAACCGTGACAACGTACTAAGGATCATAGGCACTGAGTCAGGTAGCATAACACCTGGAGTTCTTCTCCATGCTAATGAGGTATCTAGATAGCCCTGAACCTTCAGCCAATGAGCTTCCCTTCCTGGGTACTCCTTCCCACAAAGGCTATTTATTCCCTGGTTCACCCTAAATAAAGTGTATATATTCACATCTACTATCAAATAAACTGGTACAAACAAGCAAGGTTCTTCTCAGAGAGCTGTTTCAGTAAGGATCTCCATGAAGAAGGCCTTTGACTAAAGAGCCATACCTAAGACTCCTGAGGAAGTCTTTCTGCCCTCTGACCCCTCCAGTACACTCAGCACTCACTCCCAATCAGACCAGGTTCAGATTTTCTCCCAGACTGCTGTTTTTTCTTCCTGTCCAGCAAAGGAAGACACAAACTGTGGGCCCCCATTCCAGGCTTCTTTCTGCTTTCCCTGAGCGGTGTGCTGGTGGTGCCCAGGTACCTCCAGCAGAGAGGCAGGACATAGTCTGATAGCTATTCAGAAAAAATAAAGTTAGTTTCATGTAGCACGATTAGCTAATTCTTGGGGCTAATTTTTGTGCTATTGAAATCCTGTTTGGCAAGTTCTTGCTTATGTCCCTGTATTTTGAAAAATAACCTCTATAATAACCTTTAACAATTTAATTGCCTCAATTTTTTGAATGAGGGAATTTGGTCCATTCTGAACTGATTTTCTGCCAACTGAGAGATACGGACCTACTTTCATTCTCTGCTGACAGACATCTGGTTTGGCCAACTACATTTGTTGAATAAGCTCTTCTTCTCCCTTCCCTGAGTGTTAGTTTTTGACACCTTTGTCACATAGGTGTCCATATCTATGTGGGCTCATTTCTAGGTTTTCCCTATTCCATCCCATTGACCTACATGCCTGCTTTTCTGTCATTTGCATGCTGATTTTGACACTGTGACTTGGTTGTGTAATTTCAAGTCAGATGTTGTGATATCTCTAGCAATAGTCTTTGTATTTTGGAATGATTTGGCTACTTTGTCTTTTGTGTTTTCATATAAATTTCTGGGTTGCTTTTTCTAGTTCTGTAAATGCCATTGGAATTTTTCTGGGTATTACAATGAATCTGCAGATTACATTTGGTAATATAGCCATTCACAATATTAATTCTGCCAATCGAGGAGCATGAGAGATCTTTCCATCATCAAATATCTTTTTTTCTCTAACTTTTAAGTGAGGATTAGTTTTGAGTCAACAGTTACAAATGTGGTCTGATGACAGTTTTCGGTCTCAAAACAATGTCCTTACTTGAGAGACTGGCTGTAATAGCAATGGTTGGCTTTCAGGATAAAGTTATATAATGTCATCACATATAAATCCCCAGAAGAGAAAGACAAATTTGTTGGTAGAATGATGAGTTACAGCCAGGGCTATCAAAATGATAGGACATGACTATGAATGTAGCAAAATTATTAATGAGACCTTGGGCTGATTGGAAAGCTGAAGGCTTGGCCCTGAGGCTTTGTGTATAAAAGTCACGTTGTCCCAAGGTTTGTTTCTTTCTTTCTCTTTCAGATTGCTTCTTGGGGATGTCAATTTATGTGGCTTCTTGGGGACCTTTGTCATATTTTCAGTTGTCATTAGAATCATCACCTTTCTCCATGAGGAACAAATTGGAAGAAGTCATGCAACACTGTTTCTATTTCACTGGGAGACATACATTATCTTTTTATTTTTATTTTTATTTCTGCTTCTTGTATCCATGGCATTTATATAGTGCTAAGTAGATTTTTAAAGAATATTACCATTCCCTTTTCTATTTACTCTTTCCAGCGGGTCAGCTAGGGACAAGAACAGTTGTCACTCCATTAACAAATAAGGAAGTAAGGACCAGGGAACTGATGAGTCACTAAAGTTACAGGCTGAACAACAGAGCTGGGATGGCAAGGAAAAGCAGAGCTTCTGTTTGGTTTTAAATTACAAAAGGGAAGCACAGTTGAGATTTAGAAAATGATTCACTTGCTCCCTATCCTTAATTTCTTTTCTTTATGTTCCCTTACGAAAATCATAGTCATTTTTCCCACTTATTTTTATTGGATTTTTTAAAAAAGAATTTCATGCAATGTATTTTGATCATATTCGTCTCCTTCCACCAACTCCTCCCAGATCCAAATGCTTTATGGCTCACCCAACTTTGTGAAAATCCAAGCTTGGAGAGGGGAGGTAGCAATGAAGTCTCACCCCTACAAAGGCACTACTGCCAACTGATAGTTGAAAAAGAGACAGTCAATTTTTTTTAATGGTATGATTCCTTTTGGGTCAACCATGTTCCATTGGAAGTCCACATCCCAATATATGACTAGCACAAATTGTACTTGTGCTTTTTCGTTTGTTTTGTTTTGTTTTTAATAGGACCTCATTCTTAACTTTTTATTTCACAGGGAGAACAATCTACAGTCTGATATATACCTTTCCACATAAAGGCAATTTAAATGCTAAACATGCAATTTAAAACAGTTAAAATTTTCCAAATTAGAAATATTTTGCATATTTTATATTTGATAATAAATCTCTGGTATTTATCTTCCAGACAATACAGAGGGATAAAATTAAAGCTACCATACCAATATAACAATGTCCTTAACCAAAGCCTGGTTAAAGGATCTCAAATGTTGCTATAAATGCAATTCTGAAAAGAATGGCTTTTTATTGGATACACAGGGGCGGGGGTATCTATATTTGAGGATAGTTTCCAAAAATGAATAATCATACATATATGAAATTGTGATTATGAGTTCTGAATTGTCTTTTCAAATACATTAATAACTAATTACTGAAAAAAGAGCTGAAGTTTCATTTCTGGTCAACACAAAATTTGATTAATTGCCACTTTTAAGGATGCTACTTATTTATAGTTAAAGTTTATTTTTTTATATTCTAACTTATTTAGTTGAAGACTTAATTTGCTTTTAATTTTTCTCATTTTAATTTTCATTTAAACCGCATGAACTTTCCCCCAAACACTACATACCCTATACATTCTCCCTAAATAAATGATACCGTAGGTTGTAGGGTTTTCGCTTGTAGGTTGAGATATGTGTGTGTTCAAAATTTATCTGTAGTTTATAATACTCAATGTATTTTATAATAGTCAATGAGTGTTAGGTTCTAATTGCATAGATTGCTATGTTTAATATTTTTCTTAATCTTAAATATTTCCTTGGGGCAAGAATAATGTTTTTTGTCTCAGTAAAGAGAAAAATTTTTTTTTTAGAAAAGAACACGTAATCCCTATTTTGTTGATCAGAAAACATAAACTAATAGAGATGATTAAGGCTCAATACTCTTCTCTAGCATATCCCTCATCTTTCTGCATTCCTAAGCATCTTGTTTTATGTACGTGCCATTAGACACATATTTACCGACATATTTTTTGTCTCAGTGGGAAGTAATATTTATGTTTTAATAACTTTGAAACTTAGTATACCCGAGATATAAGAGACAATTTGTAAAACACATGAAACTGAAGAAGAATGAAGACCAAAGTGTGGACACTTTGCCCCTTCTTAGAATTGGAAACAATCACCCATGGAAGGAGTTACAGAGACAAAGTTTGGAGCTGAGACAAAAGGATGGACCATCTAGAGACTGCCATATCCAGGGATCCATTCCATAATTAGCCTCCAAATGATGACACCATTGCATACACTAGCAAGCTGCCGCAGACCCTCTGGGTCCCTGTGTCTGCGTGGAACGGGTCTCTCGACGCGGGTGGGCAAAGCGTGGATGAATGAGTGACAAACAGACACACACAAGAGAGTTTGTGTGTAGAATCTGAATGTAATTTTGCAACTCAAGCATCAGAGTTTTTATGCAGAGGACAATAAGGAAGTTGGGTGACATATTCGCAAGGTACAATTGAGGTAACCGGAATCTTACATAAAACAGAGGAATGCAAACACAAAAGGTCTAAAGGGAACCACCTGGGATAGAATTCATTGATAACAGCTGGGATCAACCAGGGCTCCACCTAAGATTAGAAGCTCCACTAATCTTAGAAGCCAGGGTCAAGGACTTCGCGTCCTTGCCATAGTTCCTATTTTAGTCTCTTGTATAGTCCACCTTCCCCTTAGGCCATTGTAAATACGTGTGTATGGGTGTAACTCTGCTATAGTTTCTATTCTGGTTTCTCCTTTGGTCTGAAACTTCCTTCTTCCTTAGTGATGGTAAATTCCTCTGTAAGGGAGTGACTTAGCTTTTACAATCTTGCTGAATTCTAAGCCCATGATCTTGCTCAAGGACATTTCTAGGACTGTTGGAACACTGGTGGAAGGCTTAGGCCATGTCAGAATTCAATTTTAAAAAGCACTTATAATAGGAAAATACTGAAAGAGAGCACGTGGATCCATACACTAGACTAACGCGGGAATGGAACACGAAAATGAAAAATTACTGTATGGTTAGGGAACGCTAGACTCCAGGAGGAGAGCTTCTTTGAAACTCTTTTGCCTCATGAGTGACTTTTAAGCCTCTCGGCTTGTCCAGCTGACTCGACCAGAGAGCGTAGCAGCAAGCATTTGCTGAAAGGACCCTGATATAGCTGTCTCTTGTGAGACTAGGCCGGGGCCTAGCAAACACATAAGTGGATGCTCACAGTCAGCTATTGGATGGATCACAGGGCTCCCAATGGAGGAGCTAGAGAAAGTATCCAAGGAGCTAAAGGGATCTGCAACCCTGTAGGTGCAACAACATTATGTACTAACCAGTACCCCGGAGCTCTTGACTCTAGCTGCATATGTATCAAAAGATGGCCTAGTCGGCCATCACTAGAAAGAGAGGCCCATTGGACATGCAAACTTTATATGCCCCAGTACAGGGGAACGCCAGGGCCAAAAAATCGGAATGGGTGGGTAGGGAAGTAGGGGGGAGGGTATGGGGGACTTTTGGGATAGCATTGGAAATGTAATTGAGGAAAATACGTATAAAAAATATTAAAAAAAATTTACTTCCAACATTACCCACATTCTAATGTTTCCATTTTTTCTTTTCTCATTTCCTCTCTTATTTCTCTTTAGTGGGCATGTCTTTGCTTTTAACAATTCTTAGACACATAAGTTTTTGTCTTGTGTTGTTACATAGCATAGTTTTATAAATAACATGGCTAATTAAAAAACCCTAATTGAAAAATCACAACTTTTGAATGATGTGTTATTTAACACAATCACTTGAAATAATGGTTATAATTCTTTACCATGAATAAATGTTTATCTTCCTGTGCAATGTTTTTCAGTCTTTCCTCCCGTCTTTCTTCCATTTTACTGTAAGGTAGGGTTTGCCCACTCTTCCCCTCTTTAGTGTCTATACTCAAATTTGCATTCTTCTGATGGTTACTTTTTTTTTTTGAGACAGCATCTCACTCTGTTACCCTGGTGGGCTGCAACTCATTATGTAACCCACGCTGTCTCAAACACTGAGAAATTTGCCTACCTAAATCGACAAAACTATATCTATTAAAGGTGCTTGACACTATACCCAGATATCATTTCATTTTTAATATGCAACAGAATTGATTGTTTTATGAGCATAAACAATTACTGAAATTATTAGTTGATCTTCCATGGATTTTTAGCATCTTCACTCTTTTCTTACTCCAATATAGTGTCCTTGAAAATACTGAAATTTAAACACTAGATTTTTTTCTTTTCTTTTCTTTTTAAAATAGTTTATCACGCTTTGTTTTTAGAACAGTTTCTTTAAGGAAACTTAAGAAAGTTTCTTTTTTGAGACAGGGCCTTGCTATGGAGCCTAGCCTGGTCTTAAGCTTGCTACAATTCTCTGACTTTGCCTCCTGAGGAGCTTAGGTGTTTTATTAGTAATTGTACAAAGCAGAGCTTTTCATCATACACGCACCCTCTTCCATCCCATTAATTTCTCACACCCTGCCCCCTTCCCACATCCAGGGCTAAGTGTCTAATGCCTTCTTTTCAGTTTTGTAACCTTTTTCTTTTTCTCCGTTCGTTCTTTCTTTCTTTCTTCCTTCCTTTCTTCCTTTTTTTCCTTCTTTCTCTTTCTTTCTCTCTTTCTCTCTCTCTCTTTTTCTTTCTTTCTTCCTTTCTTCCTTCCTTTCTTCCTTTTTTTCCTTCTTTCTCTTTCTCTCTCTCTCTCTTTCCTTTCTTTTCTTTCTTTCTTTCTTTCTTTCTTTCTTTCTTTCCTTTCTTTCTTTCTCTCTCTCTCCCCCTCTCTCTCTTTCTTTCTTTTTTTTTAATTTTTAATATTTTTATTACATATTTTCCTCAATTATATTTCCAATGCTATCCCAAAAGTCCCCCATACCGCCCCCCACTTCCCTACCCACCCATTCCCATTCTTTTGGCCCTGGCATTCCCCTATATTGGGGCATATAAAGTTTGCAAGTCCAATGGGCCTCTCTTTCCATTGATGGCCGACTAGGCCATCTTTCGATACATATGCAGCTAGAGACAAGAGCTCCGGGGTTCTGGTTAGTTCATCATGTTGTTGCACCTATAGGGTTGCAGATCCCTTTAGCTCCTTGGGTACTTTCTCTAGCTTCTCCATTGGGAGGCCTGTGATCCATCCAATAGCTGACTGTGAGCATCCACTCCTGTGTTTGCTAGGCCCCGGCATAGTCTCACAAGAGACAGCTATATTTGTCTCTCTTTCTTTCTTAATTTTTGTCTTTGGTGTTTGCTTTTGTGCAATTGGCTTATTTCACTTAACGCACAATCTGTCCTATACTGAATATAATTCCAATTTCCATTTTTATTATTATTATTATTACATGCATACAAATTGTATTAGGTTTCACAACTGTAATTTTAGCAATTGTCCAGAATAATACGTATATTTTTTTACTACTTAACACTTGAGTATTTTGTGTCTCATATATCTTGGTTAATTTTTCATTTGTCTAGGACACATTCTCAGTATTCCTTTCAGAGTCATCTGTGGGTGATTATGATCTAGAACTTGTATTTTTTTTTTTAGGTATTTATTTCATTTACATTTCCAATGCTATCCCAAAACTCCCCCACCCGCTCCCCCACCCACCCACTCCCACTTCTTGGCCCTGGCGTTCCCCTGTACTGAGGCAGATAAAGTTTGCACAACCAATGGGCCTCTCTTTCCACTGGTATTTCTAAAACGCTTTTAGTTTGTGCCCTTGCTCATACTGAATGTCTTATTATATCACAACAAATCCACCTTGTGGCCTAAAGCAACAGACACGTGTTTACTTTATTTCTCCTGTGGGTTAGGAATCTGGGTGCAATTTCCCAGGCTGTCTCCAGCTTAAAGTTACTCACAAGGTTGCAGAACAACTGGTTGTTTGCTCTGTGGTCAACCTAAACACACGTCTGAGGACAAGTCCAAGTTCCAGACTCATGTCAATGGTTGTTGGAGGATTGAGCTCCACACAGGAACTAGGTCCCCTTGCTTTTTTGTTGCTGGATGTTAGTCCCACAGAGCATCAGCTCCACTGAGGCTGGTTTCCCTCACAGCAAGGCAATTGAGAGGAGAAACAGACATAGAAGGCAGTGTTTTAGATTGCCTTAGATAAAAGGAATGCTAATTCTACCTGTTTAAGGGAAGGCATTAAATGCACTCATGGCAAGCATAGTGGACCCCAGAAGAGCATGGATTCCAGGAGGTGTGGACAGTTAGGACCATTTAGAGGTTGCCTACTCTACCTGGTCCAGCATTATTTCGCCTAAATATGACTCAGAAGGCTCACGATGTTTTAGCACCAATTCACAGGAATTCCTTTGTAGGTAATCTGGTTTGCTGCACAGGAGTTAGTGTCTCATTTGCACATGGGGCTGCTGAATTTATATTGGGATACTTCTAACTTCCATACATTTTTTTATTATTTACCACCTCTCCGTGTTCCCTTTAGCTAGGAAGATGCACAGGCTTTTGTTTAGCCCGGAGATCTTTTCTCTTGTTATTTATTTTCCTTTTGTTTCCTGTGATGGATTGCTAGGAAGCCAGAATGGGCATGCTGGGGCCCCTTGCCTGCTAGACAAGCACTCTACACTGCAGTACGCTCCAGCCCCTAATTTTAGAAACCTTAAGAAAAGTTTTTGAAACCTCTGCATTTATAGTTTGTACCATGTCTAGGGTTCTTCCCCACCCCTGTATTTTTCTTTTTTTTTTTTTTTTTTGGGTTTCTTTTTTTTTTTTTTTGATTTTTAATATTTTTATTACATATTTTCCTCAATTACATTTCCAATGCTATCCCAAAAGTCCCCCATAGCGCCCCCCACTTCCCTACCCACCCATTCCCATTCTTTTGGCCCTGGCATTCCCCTATATTGGGGCATATAAAGTTTGCAAGTCCAATGGGCCTCTCTTTCCATTGATGGCCGACTGCCTCAGGGGACAACATTTTGAATAAACATTTCAACTAAATTTTCTAGTTCATTAATTTGATCTTCAATTTTGATCATCCTGCTTTGTACATTTATTTCATTTTTATTGTTTGAAAGCATTTGATGTAAAAACAATGTGTCAAAGTCCACTTGAATGTAGAATAGTGCTCACTAGAAGTTTGGAAAGAGAGGTGCGTGGTAAAGGGAGGCTGGTGTTGTTCAACATGCAATATGCATACGAATGACAATGCAACTGTACCTGCAACTTCATTAATATGTACAATTAGTGCACTGTCAATCGAAGATAAAATGCAAAGAAAAGCTGTAAACAGAAAGCTTGCAAGCATCTAAGCCTAGAAGGATCTAGAGCCCAGTCAGCACTCATTCAGCAGCGTGCCAATTTGATAAAGACAAAACTATAGCAAGTAATGAGAATTGATTATACATCCAAGGTTCTTCACTGAGCAAAGGAGAAAGGAGGAGTTAACGAGGATCTACAGAGGAGGAATGAGAAGGTGACATGGGCTGTGGGAAGAACAAAGGACAAAGTGACCAGTTTTCTTCGGGAGAGTGAGTAGACGAGTTAGTTACTTTGCAACTAGACTAGACAACTTGGAGAAGAAAGGGTTTGCTTAGGTATACGGTTCTAGAAGGAGAGAGTCCATCACAGAGGGAAAACATGGTGACCAGAGAGGGTCCTGAAGTTGATAGAGAGTTTGTTCCTTCAGATCAGGAGCACAGCAAGCACTGGAACAGATTCAGGAAGCAAAGGAAGGAGAAATGGCCCTGGGAGTCAGTGCTCCGGAGCCTGCACACTAAAACAAGAGCTGATGTGCCTGGAGAAAGCAGGCTGCGGTGAGTGATAAGAAAAATGGCCCTGAAGACCACAGAGAACAGCCAGCCCCTGGGAGCCCTGTTAGAGAGACTCAGGTGGGTAGAACTTTTTCAACAGCAGGATTTTGTTATTAATGTGTCCCCAGTAACCCATGATATTGCAATCTAGCTGACCACCATGGCAGCTCTAAACCAGCCTTTTGAACCTATATCCATTACTTTCACTTTTAGCCTTACTTTCTTTTACATTTCATAGTGCCTCTTTATGGCATACACTGAGCCTCAGGTGAACTTCCTGCCAGTTTTGGCTAAGTCTCTTTTAATTCTTTTTTTGAAAGTTGTATCTAAGAGAGAGAAATAGAGCTAAAGTATTTTAACCTCCCCCTAAAGGAAGTGGAGTTCTACTTCTATCTTTTGCGTGGAACAGTCCCTGTGTTTCTTCTATGTGGATAAAAGCATGTGAGTTTTAAATATCCATGTTACTACCTATGAAATGCCAATGCTTGAGCCTACCAGACATGTTTCCTTGGTAGTGGCAGCACAGAGAAGTGCCTTGACTTTACCTTGAGAGTTTGACCAGCTGACTGCAGACCATCAAGCTGTCTAGAGGGCACCAACACATTCTAACCTCATCTCAGAAGGAGGGAGATTCTATTAATGGGCATACCACAATATTAAAGAGAAGCCAACTGCCTACCTCTGTCTGTCCTAATGGAGGGGAGTTCCTAGTAATTCCAGGAAAGAACTTTTTATTGCTTTTGTTCCTAAGAAACTCCTTCTTCAAACACACCTTTATTTATTTATTCTTGCAGCAGACAACTCTCTGTTTAAAAAAAAAAAAATCAGACCTCTCTCCCTGTGACAAGACTCTGTTGCTGCAAAAAGCTTTTAGAGAAAGGTATTTGGCTTCCTGCAGAGAGGAAGATAGGAGGGAAGAATTCAAGGCCAAGTGCAGATTGCTTGGGGAGGGGGAATTAGGAAGCAAGGTAGGATGGTAGAACTCTTTCAGAATACTAGTGACAGCTTTGTCTAAGTTGATCTCTCTGACATTAAACACCAGAAACATTGTTTGATAGTATTTTAAGGCACTTGCTAAAAAGTTTTACAGCTTTCTTTTTATGTACAGCAGGAAAAAATGTCAGTTTCAGTCTTGTGGAACTGTTTATATCTTCATCATAAAAGTCCATTTCTGAGTTTGTTATAGAGTTGCTCTACAAAAAAAGGTGAAACATTTTGAGTCATTTAGATTCGCTTTAAAAAAAAAAGTCACTTTTACTGAATCTTTGAAAATCCTGTAGACATACACACACACACACACACACACACACACACACACACACACACCATAGCCATTACATACTCCTTTCTTCAATTCTCCCTGAAATCCCCAACCCACTCCCATCTCAACTTCATATCCTTTTTTTAAAAAGTGATTATTAATAGGCTTCTGAGTCCAACTCACGTTATTATAGGAAAGGATCTGGGGTCATCTTCTGAGGCATAAGAACCTTAAAACTGGCTACAGAGAACAGGACTTTCCTTCCCTCCAAAGCCATCTACTGTCAACAAATTCTTAGCTAAGGATGGGATCTCAGGAGGCCCTCCCCAACCATGATGCAATTTTGACTGGCTTGATCATGTGTAGGTCTTTTAGCACCTCACAGTTCTCCTCCCTATCCTCTGGCTCCTCTTTCATTTCTTCCACCTAATCTTCATCAATGATGCCCATCCTAGGACAGGGAGTGGTTGATACTCATGACCTATCTATGACTGAGCACTCACAGTTACTTATCCTCAGTAGTTTGTCCAGTTATGGTGCTCTGAATTAATCATGACCTAGTACAAAAAAAGTTTCTCCTAGATATAGAAGAACAAAAATCTACAGATATAAACATAACTATTAAGAAGGTAGTTTGTCAAGATGACCATTTAACAAAACCACACCCAAAGTTCCCTGCTAGAGACAATGATATCCCTTGTCATGGATTATAAGACCTAAAATACCTCCACTGGGATAGGCTCAAACATAATCAGAAAGCTGTTGGTTACTTCATAACTATTATACCACGATTGCAGGAGTGGGCACGTGCTATCAGGGAAGTTTATTACATCATTCAAGGTCTAGCACTACAGATGCCCTTATGCCTGCATAAGACCTTTCTGTATCATTAAGGCTAGTCATTAGGAAGGATGTTTCCCTGTAAGTTTGAAACTGACTTCTCTATGTCCCACATACATAAGACTGTGTTATGTTGGGTGCCTCTGGGATCTATATGATCAGTGAGTCCATATGGAGGCATCTCATGCCTGGCATAAAATAACCCAAATTCTCTGGGATCAACATTGGACTCAGCAGCACACCTTTATTCAAGCTGCCTTTTTGATATGATATTTTTAAATTAGCTTACAATCTAGTGGATATTCAAGATACTAGTTATACCCCCTGTATTTTGGGGTCATCTTCCCCTATCATCTGTTCTTTACTACTCCATGCTTCCAAAATATTCCCCCGTTCTGTCGTGACAACTGTATTGTATTTCCTTTAATAGTGTTTCATTTGGGTTGCAAAATTGTAGGTTTCCATATAGCATTTCTTTTCTTTTTTTTTTTTAATGTAATACTGTTTATTTAACTTCAAAAACATTTCAGCATTCTAAACATACAAAAAATAACAGAATGTTGCAAATTGCATTTAGGTACAGAGGGTTCATTGATGCAGTTCTTTGCTTTGCTGACAACGATGAGTTCTACAGTTTCTTTAAAAAGTTTAAAACCTACTGCACTTAACTAAAGAAAAAACTCCAAAACTTCTCATGCCAGCTGACCTCCCCACCTTTCTGCAACTAAGAATGTCAGCAGAATGCTATGCCACTATATAAAAATATAGGACAACCTGAAGCTAAATGGATGCCCACTGCAGTATCAACAGGTCCATCCTCACAGTGCATACTCTGAGCTACAGCCCCCTCCAAAAGGCATCTTCCCCTTACAGCCTTCACACCAAACAAGGAGCATCAAGAATCTGTCTGGGTTGTTTTGTTCTCTTTACAAACTGTAGATATGTACAGTTGACAACTCAGGATTTCTAGCCAATAACCATATAGTTAATACAACCTTACAAGTTGAGAACAAAATCCAGAAACGTCTTCAAATGCCTTGTCACACCAACATCAAAGTGCACTGAGGAGGACCTGAGAGTGCCCTTTCATTTTAAAAATGTTTGGAGCTATGTACAACTTTGATACAGTTTCAGGTGCTCTGGACACCCACGGCCACTTGATGTAAACCACTGACACTTTGATATGATTGTGATCAAATTTTGTAATTAAACCTAACAAGGGCAATAGACACGACTCAAAGAAGAGATATGTCAATCACAGAACTCTCCTATATTAAGGTATTCACAAGGAGACAGAGTTTTTAATTCATCTTCCTCCTCCTCCATATAGCTTCTCAATACTCTCTTGTTCAAGCCTTCCCTCCCTCATTTCCCTAGTCTCTGTCTGCTTCATGGTCTGTCCAGTCTACTGCAGTCTTTCACTCTATGTTTATTTTACTTATATTTTAATATCTCTTCTCCTTCATTGAGTGTATTCCTACTGAATATGGCCTTCTTAATTACCTAGCTTCCACATGCACTCCAAGGCAAGCATACAGAGTAAAAGCTTCTAACCTAGAACTCACATAGGGGAGAGAACAGGAGACAAGACATTTGTCCTTCTGAGCCTGGGTAGCCTCACTCAGTATACTTCTCTGCCAGTTCCATTCATCTGCTTGTGCATTTCATGATTTCATTTGTTGTTTTTATTTCTGAAGATAATTTGGTTTATCAGGAAGAAAGACAACTCCAGTCCCACTCTCCAGAGCTATCAGGTTGCTGTTTGTGAGTGATCTTGCCAAGATTTAAGAATTTGTGTCCCTTGTATTAATATAATAAATTCTCAATCCCCTGGTGATAGTGCCAGGAGATGAGCTATTTGGATGTGATTAGGTCAGAGTACCTCCTTCACAAGCTGAGTTATTACCCTTATCAATACCAACAGACAGATCCTTGCCCAATCTGCCATGGAAGGATGTTATGATTCTGTGACTTCTCTAAACAAGGAAATAGGCTGCTGTGAGGAACTGAACCTTCTAAGACTCGTTCTTAGAGTTCCAGCCTTCAAAGCTGTGAGACAGAAGTCTATTGTTTAAAAGCTCACCTGTGGCATTTTATAGCCTAGCCTGGAGAGAAGAGGGTAGATATTTCAAAAAGGAGAAAAATACTACAATACAATAGGGACCTTGTGCATTTACAAAGTCTATCGATGGCTACAGTTTCAATTCTATTAAGTGTCATGTATGGTGTCTTTGTACAACATGAATGTTTTGAAGTCAGCAAATTAAAAAGCATGCAGAAATAACAACTCTACAGTAAACACGGTCTTGACCTTGATCAGGCTGAGAAAAGATCTTTTTGTTTGATTGTTTCTATAACATAATTCTGCAACATGCCTATGTCAAGTAATTTCTCTGTATCAATAAAGAAATCATTTAGTTTCTGTGTTTTACATGGGGCAAATTACATTATTTTTTCAAGCACTCAAATCTTAGACTTATGGATGATATCTATTTTGCTTCTTTTCGCCTTCAATTTTAATATTATAATTAGAGTATTACATTTATGCTCTTTTAAATTTTAATGTGTGTGTGTGTGTACTCGCGGGCATGTGCCATACTGGCACACAGAGGTCAGAGGGCAACCTTAAGGATCAGAGTATTCCTTCTACCTTGGAAATCAGGAATGTCTCTCAGGTGGTCAGATTTCCCTACAGAAGTCTCCCTACTGAGCCATCCTCTTGGTCATGCATCTTTGATTTTAAGGGGTATTGGCTTTCAGTTTTCCTGTAACACGATTGGCAGAATAAGGTAAGGAATTGATCCTTTTTCCTCCACTTGCTATAATGTTTTATGTGAAATTGACATTATTTGTTCCCTAAATAATTGATGCAATTCTTCAACTAGAACACTTGACACGAAATTTCACTGGGAGGTATAGAGTCATCATAAGAATTCTAATTTTATAAATTCATTTTTTCTAAATAATCATAGGCTTATTTAAATTTTCTGACTTTTTTATTGTTGTTTGTAATAATTATCTCTTGTTAAATAATTTGTAAATTTCATCAAAGTTGTTTGTTTCAACAACGTTTTTACCTACTTTATCCATTAATTGATTAAGTAAATAATTTGTTATTTTAGTTTCATGGTCATATTTATCTCAGTTTATTGGGTGTTTTTTTTGCAAAGCTAATGATTTAGAACATTCATTTCTTTTCAAAGCAACTTTATTTTATTGATTTTTTTTCTTTTGCCTTCTACTTGTTTTTAATTGATTTATGCTCTGCTTTAGTTGGCTTTGTATAGTTGTAACAAATACTTGGGATAAATCAGCTTATAAGAAGGAAAGTTAGCTAGCCTGGAATTCCAGTTACCCAGAGACTGATAATCAAGATAAGCAAGATAATCACAAGTTCAAGGTGTGCCTGGCTATGGCCAACCTGGGAAACTTAGTAAGACTCTCTCAAAATGAAAGCTGAAAGAAGGCACAGAGCGACATTCAGAGGCAGAGTCCCTACAGTATATGTAAGACCAGGACAAGGAGTTATAAAAAAGGAGAATTCAGTCTATGACTGATTGGTCTGGTGCTTTGGGGCCTGTGGTCAAACAGAACATCATGGCACAGAGAGACTGAAGGAAAAAGAGAGGGAAAGATGGTATCCACATACTGCTTTCAAGACCATGAGTATCATCATCTAATATCCTGTCATGTGCCCCAGTCCTAAACCTTCCATCACTTGCAAGCAGCACCATGGTTCATGAGTGGCACTGGCCTCTGGATGATACCCACACAATTCTAGTTTGCTGATGGTAGTTTATTGTCAGTGTTATTTGGTTGTAACATTCTCTTGTTTCTCTGTATTATTAAGGTAGCAATCAAATGATTAAAAATGTTATTTTTAAGAGTTTTTCTAATGTATATGTTTACAGTGGTGGATTTTCCTTTATTTTTTGTGTACCTTCTCTTCTGACTCTAAGTATGCATGTATTTGTATTTACTGATCTTATCATCCAAATCTTTGAGGTTCTTTCCCTTTCCCTATGTGTGCTTCAGGTCTCAGAGCTCGTTTTGTTCTGTTTCCAAGTCATCTTGCCTTTACTTCTGTACTACCAGTCGGTAGCGGAACTCATCAGAGGGAATTTCATTCATGTATTTCGGCTCTGTATTTCCATTTTTTATAATTTCTAAATTCTTCATGTTTTTCTATGTACTTCTAAAAATATTTGTTGTGTTCTCTCTTATGTTATGATTTCATCTTATTTTGATTTTGTTTTTACTCTACTCACATTTTATTTTATTTTTTCTTGGTAATGGGTTTTATTTCCTGGTTCTTGCCTAGGTTTGTTTTGTAAATGTTTGTTGAATGTTTGGATTTTTATGTCTTCTTTGAAAAAAAGTGTAGAGCTTTGTTCTAGTCTTCAGATGATTTATTTTCTCTCAAGGGTTGTTTTTAAGACTCATGACAGTGGACAAGAAAAAGAAGAAAGTAGGGCAAGAAGCATTTGCCTTGGCTGCAGATAACCTTCTAGATTCATCTCTGTTGTGGTAAATCTCCAACCCAAATAAGCCCAGACAATGAAAACACAATTCAATTAATTTGAATACATGCTGTGCGCCTAGACTGGGCAGATCTACCACTACACTACCATGCTCACATATATATATATATATATATATATATATATATATATATATATATATATGTGTGTGTGTGTGTGTGTGTGTGTGTGTGTGTATGTGTATGTATATAGATATAGATGTAGATGTACATCTACATATAATATATATACATATATATACATATAATTTGTTTCTATCCTGATTTCTTATGGATAGAAACTATATTATCATAGATTCCCATAGATATTTGCATTTATAACTGATTTCACAATAAAAATTGGTACTTGATTTCATCTTTAAAGGATTTTACTTTTCACAAAAATGTATAGTATATCACAATAATCTTGAGCTTTGTAGTTTTTATTTATAGAAATGGATCTAGAACGTTATAAGAAAGGAGTCACAATTTGAAATTGTTTGGTTTATATATTTTTATTTTAAATATTTTATTAATAGAGATGTGTTGCAGGATTTTCCCTGTCCAATTACTCCCAAAAGGTCAGTGGGAGGCTTGTGATTGGACAGAGAAGGGAGGAGGAGCAAGGAGTTGAGGAGAGACAGAGAGAGATATGACAACTGAGGAGGAGGAAGAAGGAAAGTGGAACAGAAGCACCTGGCCTGGAGAAACTGCAGGTTATAAGGGGTCTCTTATATGGGGAAGATGGTAGTGTAGTGGTAGATCTGCCCAGTCTAGGCGCACAGCATGTATTCAAATTAATTGAGTTGTGTTTTCATTGTCTGGGCTTATTTGGGTTGGAGATTTACCACAACAGAGATGAATCTAGAAGGTTATAAAAAGGAGTCAATTTGAAATTGTTTTGTTTATTAAAAACTCAAGAAGGAAGACCAAAGTGTGGATACTTCAGTCCTTCTTAGAAGGGGGAACAAAATATCCATGGAAGGAGTTACAGAGACAAAGATCAGAGCAGAGACTGAAGGAATGACCATCAAGAGACTGCCCCACCTGGGGATCCACCCCATAAACAACCACCAAACCCAGACACTACTGCAGATGCCAACAAGAGCTTGCTGACAGGAACCTGCTATAGCTGTCTCCTGAGAGGCTCTGCTAGTGTCCGACAAATACAGAAGTGGATGCTCACAGCCATCCATTGGATGGAGCACAGGATCCCCAATGAAGGAGCTAGAGAAAGTACCCAAGAAGCTGAAGGGGTTTGCAGCCCCACAGGAGGAGCAACAATATGAACTAACCAGTAACCCCAGAGCTCCCTGGGACTAAACCACCAACTGAAGAAAACACATGGTGGGACTCATGGCTTTAGCTGCATATGTAGCAGAAGATGGCCCAGCTAGTTATCAATGCGAGGAGAGGCTCTTGGTCCTGTGAAGGTTCTATGCCCCAGTATAGAATGCCAGGGCCAGGAAGCAGGAGTGGATGGGTTGATGAGCAGGGGGAAGGGGGAATGGGTAGGGGATTTTTTGGAGGGGAAACTAGGCAAGGGGATAACATTTGAAATGTAAATAAAGAAAATATCTAATAAAAAAAGAAAAAAAGGTTAAAAAATTTTGAAAAATGTATTTGTTTTTTATGAATGCCATGTTTATCTCAACATTCTACAGGTCTGCCTGTACAACAAAACCCATCATCTATACAAGAAGATTTTCGTAGGTCAAGTTGACCTCACTCTCACCAACGGCCTAGGTTTGGTTTTCCTCTCTTTTTTGTCATTGTAATGGGGCCAGCAATGGCCTAGAATATTTCTCACAGAGATGACAGAAGTCCAAGCAGACCATGCTTACATACTCATTTCATGGCTTGGACACTAATTCATTGGCCAGTACAAGTCTTATGGTAAAGCCCAACATCAGTACATTTATTCTGCATGTGTGTGAGGTACAAGGAACAGACACAATAGAGGGCATAGATCTGTAACCTTAGAACAAAGTGATGTTGAGGACTGAAAACACTGGGCAGCCAATAGCAGTGTGGTAACATTGTAGCTCAGGAAATAATTTCTTTGTGCACACTCAGACTTGAGAACTCTATCTGGTATGCCTGAAAACCTTGGGCTCAAAGATAATAGTTAGGGAATAAGGGCCATGAATAAAAGAATGGAGAAAGCACCAAAGTTATAATTCACATAAATCCTTTTCATTTTTAGTTATTTATTCTTATATTTTAATTAATTACCTGAGAATTTTATACTGTATTTTGATCATATTCTCCTTCCTCCCTTTCTCAGGACCTCCCAGACACACATCTCTTCTCTACCTACCAAACTGTGTGACAGCAGGTTTTTTTTTTTTTTTTATGCCTATTATATCCAATTTTTGCTGCCCATATACTCATGGATGTATGGTCATCCAGATCACAGTTGACTTACCAGGACCCATTCCCTTAGCGAAACATGTCTCTCCCTTCTCTAGAAGCTATTAGTTACCAATAGCACCTCAGCTAAGGATAGGACCAGGTGCCCACTCCCCTCTCCACACTAAGGTTTTGTCTGTGTTTTGCTGGGGTCAAATAGTCAAGGAAAGCTACAAATGGTGTGCAACCATAATACTTGTTGTGAACACCTTTTTGATGTTTTAAAAGAGATAATTAGTTATATAAAATTTAAATATATATTATTCTATCCATTTGACTATACACACTTCAAGTTCTATTTAATTTGTTAAAACGTAGTTTTTGCCAGCACACTTATATTTTTTAATTGAAACTTTTTCATATAAAGTTTTGATTAACATATTTTGATTATGTTTCTTCCCTCCCACAACCTCCCAGCCTTATGCTTTTTCTTTCTCTTCTAATTTTAAAAAACAAACAACACACACAAACCCCATAAAAACACAAAAATTGAAATGTAAATAAACAAGCAAAGAAAAAAAATGTTCTAACAAAGCAAAATGAAACAAAAAGTCTAAAAAACACACATGTGCTAGAATACTTATAACGGGAGCCTCCTTGGAACACTATTGATGACAGTTGTCAATAGAGTTTTGATAATCTACATATTTTAGTACCAAATTCACAATGGGATATGTGTCCAATGTTGATTAGAAATAAGTTCCGATGTAATGGAAAAAGGGATGCTACTAAAATCAAAGGAAATAAAGTTGACATTTTTGAAACTTCAGGAGTGGCATAGATGTGGTAATTAGGCATCTCCAGAGTGTTTTCATTTTTTTGGAACTGTACAATAACAATGAGCTAGGAGTTGATGTATCTACATAATCTGACAGATACTGAGCTTAGTGTTTTGTTTTGTTTAGTTTTAATTAGGAGTGTTTTTCAGGGTTATAATGAGAAAATCAACATAGAAACAAACATGAAAAACAAGATCAGAGTTAATATGCGTTGTAATAATTTCTGAACAGGGTGTGGTACTCTGAGATTTGTGGGTACAGTGGGAAAAGGGTGAGATCACAAGGAAAACTGCATTCTCCTACTGTAATCTGTTGTCATGATGCTTCTGGGCCTGGTGGAGTAAAGAAAGCAGCTCACTTGGGCTTCCAACTGCCTCTCCCATGGGGAGGCCCTGGAATTATTCATAATCTAGAAACCAAAGGTGGATAATCTTAAACAACACTCATTCAGTTCTCTGCTTATTGTTAGAATCTGCTCCATAATGAGTGTCACTCCAAAGTGACCCTTAAATACAACCATGTGTCCTGCTCTATGACTTGTGATTGGATTATTAATATAGGGACTTAAGTTTGGAAACTTCTTGGACTCTGTAAGATGCCAATTACCTCCCAAAGTGCCTACACATTGGCAGACATACCAGTACACTTAGGCTTTTTATCATTTTCTATCTGGCATCATGGCCCTGTGGATTTCAACATTAGCAATCAATTCTCAGTTAGGCTGGTTTGTTAGGTATGGAGGCAGAGACCTAGATCCTTCTGCTTGCCTCTCAAATGACCGTCGATCAACCTAGGGATGGATACGTTGTGGAAACAACAAAGATAACACTTTTATCTTCCCCAGTAGCAAAACCGAGGAGGGGAAGGCTATGCATGTTAGTTAAAGGAATAGCAGATACCCTTTTCTTTCAGCATCCTTTATATTTAAATGGCATATGAACTTTATCAAGGCTGGTTTGAGATGAAATGTCTAGTCTGAAATACTAGCTCCCCTTGAAGAAGTTTTGTAAGATCATTCTTCAGCTTTAGAGTTGATAGGGTGGGGGTGGGGTAGGGGATCAGAGAGTCAAAGGCATAAGATAATGAAGGAGCTAGAGCTTGGAGTCATTTTATTAATGTTCCTTCTCAGATGTGACAACAACACCAAAATATTAGAACAAGAAAACAAGACAGTGTTTAAAACAAAAGTTTCCTTCTAAAGTGTCAGTCTGTGGAGAATAAAACAGGGATCGTGTTTTTTTTTTTTTTTTTTTTTCCAGCAAGAAGCATCTGCTACGTATTTACTTGTCTGCAAGTGTAGAGAAAATGATCATATTTCATGTCTAATGAAAGCTGGAAAAAGTAAATTCTGTAGATCCGCTGCCGGGGAATCTATCAGTTAGATCAACAAGACTGCAAATTACATTTTCTCCACGTGAGCAGAATTTAAGTGGAGAAGATGTAAATGGAGTTCTGGTAACTTCATCTATCCTTAACGGTTTACTTGGGGTTGAGATGGCCTCTTGGGTGCAGCAACCTGCCTTATGCACACACCCACAGCTAGCAGCAGCAGCATGCTTGCAATACTGCCAGTCAGGTTCACTAGCATGGGGGAGCTTTGATCATTTATTTCATGAAGTGATTTTTGAATTTAATGCCTAGACAGAATCATCAGCCATTTAGTGTTGGGACCCCGTGGAGAAGACAGCAGCGCCCAAGTGATGGATATCTTCATGGCTCTTCATTTTCGCTAAAGACAAGAAAATCATTGCAGAGGAAATAAAACTCAACATTTGCCAGATGTTCCTATCAATATTTCCCTGTACTTTCTCTCCTGTACCAGTAAAAACAACATTAACATTCCGCAAATGTGGAGACGTTCTAAGCAGTGCTCAAAACCAGTATACTAGAATTTAACTTCTGAGGGACATTGCTGGGTCCTTGGTTAGAATCCTTTAATTATCAGCTGGATACGCCTGCATGGAAAGACCGTGAAATTTTCCAAAACATTTTTTTCTTTATTTCTTAAAAATGACTTTTTCCTCATTCTGAGTTGACATTTTGAGATTACTAATGAGGTTACCCTTGATCAGTGATTTGACTCAGAAGTGAGCAGCAGCAGCACTGGTCTCCTTCAGTTTATACCAACAGTTCTCAACCTGTGGGTTGTGACCCTTTGTGAGGGTCACATATGAGATATCCTGCATATCAGATAAATATCATAATGCATATATTATGATTCATAATTGAGCAAAATTACAGTTATAAAGTAGCAACAAAGATAATATATAGTCAGGGGGGTCACCACGATAGGAGGAACTATATTCACGAATGACAGCGTTAGGAAGGTTGAAAAGCACTGGTTTATATGACCATGTTATGAACATGTAAACGAACCATTTTCCCCTTACAGCAATTTAAAGAGTTTTAGCACTAACTCTAAGACCATCTCCAGGGTATTTTTGTGGCCCTCCATGTTTTAAATATTACTCAATCCTCATAACTTTATGTAAGTAAATATAAAATGTGCTTATAAGGTTCTATGTTGAAACCTTGTTTGAAAGCTGGTGCTGCTGCTGGATTAAACCATTATGAATGGTCTGACATCACCAATGTAGCAATGGATTCATTGCTGAAGGGCTCTTAGAAGGTAGGGGCCAACTGGAGAAATTCCAACATTGAGGTATGACTTTAAAGACTATCTCTTGTCCATGGACCATGCTTTCCTTTCTCTCCGCTTCCTGGCTGCTGTAGTGTGAGGAGCTTTCTCAGCCATGTGCTCTGCCCCACAGTGGGCCCATAGGAACAAAGACAATACTCTGGACTGAAATCTTCACTCTTTTAAGCTGTCTAGGGTAGGTATCCTGTGAGTACAATGAAAGACTCACACGATGGATATGAGTAACATCATCTCCATTTTGCACATGAGTAACCTAGGTTCAGAGAAGTGTTCTGACTTAGCCTAGGTCAATCTGCAGGTAGAGATGGGCTTCTAACTGGCACTCAGACCCACGAGCTCCAGTGCCTACCCTTGAATCTTTTAGCTTACTATGTCAGTCCAGTCTCCCTGTCTACATAGTTATGTCAGAGAGATTTGGATACATGAGTGCTTTTTGTGAGTCCTTTTAGGATGTCCCCTATTATTCTTCTGGCCAGGTGGAGTCTTTCATCTTAATAGAAGCCTTTGGGGTGATCCTTGCTCCTCTCATTTCATCCTCTTCTCCTTTCCTAGTGCTACGTTATACAACTCTGTCATTGCTCTTGGATGCATCCCATTTCTGCAAATCCCCTCTTCACTGTGCACATCCTGTACACCCGAGGCCTTTGCTTCTCTCACTGTATGCAAATATTTGCAGAGCCTGGCTGCTGATCAAACTGAACAGTCTTAGCTCAGTCTTTACTCTTCCAAAGCCCTTCTTAGTATAACTTGAATCGTTTCATTATTCTGGAAACTGTTTGTTTATCACATTCTTTTCCATCTGAGCATCTCACTCTTCTAGCCCAATCTCTGCTCTCTGAATGAACTCGCTATCCTCACACATGAACCAGGGCTGAAAAGAGAATTCTTTAATCAGCTCAATCCAATTCATTTAAGGTCATTCTTCATTGTATGCTACTTCATGAATATTTCGACAGCGTTTACAACTCAATAATATCTTTTCTTGTTTTGACTAAAAATAGCATTGGGTTTTCTACTATATTGACTTGGGTGTTCTTTTTCTACAAAATATGTTTTATTTACTTCCCCTACGAGGTACAATGGCCTTCAGTTCAGGATCAGATACCTTTTCTTAAGAATATGCATTTTAACCCAGTAAGATTATGTATATAATTTCAAAGAAAGTCATCTTAAATATCTCAGAAGAAGATTCAAATTCAGAAACAAATGAAATATATATCCTAGTGCATTTGTAGAAAAAGTACTTGAAGAAAAAGAGCTGTATCATGACTGAGTATGATGCTGTATACCTGTACTTCCAACTGTCCAGAATCAGGAGGATAATTGCAAGTTGGAGGCCAGGCTGATCTATATAGCAAGTTTGAGGACACATGGTAAGAATCTCTCCCAGTTTGCTATAGATTTCACATAAAATTATGTTTTTTATTCTTAATTGTGTGTATTTGTGTGTTATATTCATGTACGTACATCTTTGTGTGGAGCCAGAGGACACTAATGCCTAATGTCTTCCTCAATTGCTTTTTTACTTATTACTTTGAGACAGGGTCTTGCACTGAGCCTAGCGCTCACTATTTTGCTTGACTAGGTGGTTAGTAAGAGTGCTGGGGTTCTTCTGTATCTAAACCCCTCTTCTAATGAGCAGAAGGGTTAGAGTGGCATGTAAAAACATCTGGCTTTTAGTAGCTTATTGGGATTTGAATTCAGGTCTTCATGCTTGAACAGCAAGCACTGTGTTGACTGCAGCATCTCCACGAAGCATAATTTTTTAAAAGGGAAAACAGGTTGTCTGGATAAAACTACAAACAGAGAAATTTCAGAAATAAATGACATCATGCATCAAATGAACCTAACAGATATCCACAAAATATCTGATTCAAACACCAAAGAATCCACATTCTACTCAGCAGCTCATAAGAGTATCTCTAAAATAGATCACACCCTAGGACACAAAACCAAATCAACAAATACAGAAAGATTGAAAAACTCCATGTACTCTAGCTGACCTCAATACAATAAAGTTTAAAATCAACAGCAAACAAATTCCCAGTAATCACATAAACTCATACAGAAAAAAAGAACATTACCAAATGATAGATGGGTCAAAGAAAATGTCAAGAAAGAAATAAAAGTTTTCTAGAATTAAATAAAAATTAAAGCACAACAGAATAAAACCTCTGAGACACACTTAGAGAAGTTTTAAGAGCCTATGCTTGAAAAAAAAAAAACGATAAAGAGCACAAGTAAGTGAATTAATGACACAAGTCAAAAATTTAGAAAAACTAAAAACAAAACAAACTCAAATCTAGTTCATGGAAAGAAATGATAAACATCAGAGCTGAAATTAATAAAATAGAAACAAAGAAAACAATCAAAGAATTTGAGAGCTGGTTCTTTGAGAAGATGAACCAAACTGAGTCAAGAGAGAACCCAAGTTAACATAGTCAGAAATAAACAGGGAAACATCACAGCAGACACCAAAACATTCAGAATATCATAAAGGAACACGTTAAAAACCTATATGATAGCATTTGAAATTTGAAATGTATATAAAGAAAATATCCAATTAAAAAAACATATACTCTATGAAGTTAGCAAATAACTAACAAAAGAGGTGAATATCTAGGTTCATCCTAATTACCCAAGTTAATTCATGAAGAGATCAATAACTCAAACTTATAACAAATAAGCGTAGTGAAACAGTAATAAATAGCCTTCTGACTCAAAAGGCCCAAGGCCAGATGGATTCACAGTAGAATTCCACCAGACTTGCAATGAAAACCTACAACTAACACTTCTTAAATTATTAAAAAATACAAGCAGAAGGATTACTTCCAAATTCCTTCTCTGAAGCCAGTGTCACTATGACATCTAATCTGGTTAAAGATATGCAAAGAAAGCTACAAGCCAATATCCCCGAGTGAACATAGATTCAAAAATTCTCAATAAAATATTTATAAACCAAATTCTGGCATATAACACAACGATCATCCACTATGATAAACTTGGCTTTATTTCAAAGTTTCAGGGATGATTCAACAACTGTAAGATAATAAATGTAATAAATCTTCTAAATGGGCTTAAAGACAAAAAAATCTCATCTCAATAGATGCCAAAAAGGGTTTTTTTTGATAAAATCCAGTGTCTGGATAAAAGTCTTACAGAGGAAGGCTGGAGGGAACATAGTTCATCATAATAAAGACCATATAAGGCAACCCACAACCAACTTTATCCTAAGTAGAGAAGAACTCAAAGCAACCCCATTAAAGTCAGGAATAAGATAAGTTAGTCCACTTTCTCTATTCATTATCAAAACACTGCTTGAAGCACTAGTTGGAGAAACTTGTTTAAACTGAGAAGAAGGTAAGGATTCCTGGTAAGAGGAAAAACTCCTTGAAAAGTGCAAAGGCAGCCAGGAGCTTCCATTCTAAATCTACCTATTTCTCCTCTCATCCACAGCTCACTCACATGTCTTTGTTGACCTCTCTTTCTCTTCTGCAACTGTTTAACTTTACTAAAATTGTGCTTGTTGATATAATACCCACCTCTCCTATTTCTTAACAGATTTTTCAAATTGGTTTTGTTTTGACTGAAAAAGAATTGTATAAATAAGTAGGGCACAATATAACATTTCACTACATGTATACTTTGTGCTCAGGCGAATTAACTTACCTACAAATATATATATAAAACAATTCAGAGTAGATTTTAGATGTTTTCACTATAAATAAATAACATATACATATATAATAACGTGTGTGTGTGTGTGTGTGTGGTGTATGTTATTTCTATGTAGTGAAAACATCTAAAATCTACTCTGAATGATTTTGAAATATACCACTATTAGTTATAGTCCCCATGCTGTACAATGAAGTCAGAACCCATCTCCCTGTCCAACGGAAATTCTTTACCTTTTGATCAACACATAATTTTTCCTCTGCACACAGCTTCCCTCCTCAGCTTCTGGGGGTCACCATTCTACTCTTTGCTTTTATGGCTAGATTTTACATAAAAAAGAATCCACACACTGTCTTCTGTGCTGGTCTTGTTTCACTTAGCATAATGTCATCTTAGTTCACTCAGGTTTTTATACAAGACATAGTTTACCTTTTTCAAAAAAGACTAATAGTATCATTTCATTTATTGCCAATGTTGACAAGTCTTTCAGTTGTTTATATACCTTAAATACTATAAAAAGTGCTACAAAGAACACAGGTTCACCTACTCTTAATGGAAAGACATCCATCTGGGGTTTACACTCTTTCAAAAATAAATAGAGCAGGGGACAAGAACGGAGACATCCTCATATATTTGTTTACACCTGGTACTTCGTGTACACTCTCCTCTGTAATCACATCCTGTAGTTGGGGCCTCCAGATATTTCTTGCACATACCTCTGGTAGGCTGCAAGTTATAACTGCCTTAGAAATACTCATATGCTGATAAGTTTTTTTCCCACCTGAACCATATTGAATAACTGTCTATTATATGAATCAGTTTTCTCCAGGATACACAGGTCATATACTTTTCATTGAGTCTAGTAGAGCCCAAGAAATGTAGGTCAGACCTATCAAAGTGAGAAATTGAGTGAAAATTAAAGTAGAGGTCAGTTGTGGGAGTTCAGTGTATAGATCTGTCTTTTGGCCATTCTATTAAATTTTAAAGTTAGCCCATGGGATCTCACTGCCACTGGTAAGTTCTTTTTCATTACTCTTATTTCTTACATCTAGACAAGAAGGTTGACTTTCTCCTAACAAACAAACAAACAAACAAACAAACAAAACAAAACAAAACAAAACAAAACCAACCAATTAACCAACCACTGCCACCAACAACAATAAAAAGGAAAACCCCAAATAAGAATGTACAGTAAAGATTTACCAAGTTCAAGGTAAGTGCCAAATCATGTGGCTGTGTAATCTAGATGAATTTTATAATTGAAATATGAGGGGCTGGCGAGATGGCTCAGTGGTTAAGAGCGCCGACTGCTCTTCCGAAGGTCCTGAGTTCAAATCCCAGCAACCACATGGTAGCTCACAACCATCTGTAACGAAATCTGATGCCCTCTTCTGGAGTATCTGAGGAAAGCTACAGTGTACTTACATATAATACATAAATAAATAAATAAATAAATAAATAAATAAATAAATAAATAAATAAAAGAAATATGAGTTAAATCTTATCTTCAATTTACAGGTGAATAAAGGGAGTCTTACAGAAGTTTGCCTTTAAGTGAATATGACTATTACCCATAGACCTAGATGAGCAGAAGCCTATATTTCCCTTTATACTCTTGTTTAGAGCTCACTGTTCTGTTTCCCTCTTTAGCTTTTTGTTTTGTTTTGTTTTGGTTTGGTTTTTAGCATGTTGGAAAGTTAATGGACAATAAGTCTTTGGTTGCTTTTCCATTGATCATGCTCTGGTAGCTCCTTCATTGATGAGAGCATTTAATGACAGATGACAGAGTGGGGAGTTTGTGGAGGGGTAACTGGGAAGTGGGATATCATTTGAGATGTAAACAAGTGGAATGATTACTAATAATATAAAAAGACTGCTCAAACAGTTCTCAATAGGAACCTAACTAAGCACTCAGAGAACTCCCTGGAGATGATGATGCTATCCTTGTTTAACATTGTAGCTGACAAAGTTAAAACTTAGATGAATCCCCATTCTTCACTATCCCTATACACTCACTTGATTATTGTTATGTCTGATATCGACTAGATAATTTCTTATTCTACACATAAAATTCACAAAACATGTGGGTATCATAAAAGTGTGTAATTCAGCGCAACTGAGTAGGAGGACAAGATTAGTCATGAGAACATCATCCTCAATGTAGTATGGTGGGTGTGGTGCAATAGGATGCAGTATTAGGTTATGATAGAAAGAATGACTCCTAAAGCAAATACACACACACACACACACACACACACACACACACACACACACACACACACGTTTTAGACTAGTTTTATGGAATAGCAATCAAAAGAAGCCTAACTGTTGACATAAAATCATGGAATGCAAATTGAATATGAGAGTGAAGGTAGAAAAACATGAAAGGAAAGCCTCATGTATGTATTATGTTTTAACATAATTTAAAAGCCAAAGAACATGCTTATCTTTGAATAATACACACTAGAGGAAATTGTAGAGATGTGAGTGTAAGGAGGAAATACTGGAAGGAATAGCTAACACTAAAGGTCCTTCAAGAGAGTCATATGGAAACCTTCTACTTTAAAATGTTGTGAAATATTTAAGTAGTTTAAATGGAGTTACCCTATAATGGAGAATAATGCCCTTACTTGACAACAACAGGTTAACCATTAAAAAGCTCAGGGTCTGGAATGGCTTATCTCCTTCAGGATTGTTGACCAATGAGGTTCCACAGAGACACTCATACACTACAGGTTATGCCAGTGACTCTTAGTTACTCTCCAGAATTTGATGGGGATACCCTACCATTGAACACACCACATATGTGAGTCATGGAATGTGGAAAGACCAAGCTGGTACTCACCTGGAAGCTTATACCTGATGGATACATTTCATGGTAAGGGAAGGTTATATGTATGCTACCAGAGAAGAAAAGTGATCACAAGTCAACCTTATCAAGCTGTGAACAAAAATGAGTTATAAAAATGACAATCCTGTCTATGCATGACCACTGGTACAATGGTGGCACAAATGTCATGAAGGTAACCAGTCACTTTTAGATTGGATTTAAAACCCATTCCAGAAGACAAAAACCCATTCACACTTGGCACCATTATAAGGGCCCAATTTATGTTTTAATAGATCACAAGGCCCATGTGATAGCCTACTACTACTGTTCTGCTAAACTGACATAGTATTAAATCAACTCTTTTTTTTTATAACTGGCAAAGCTTTCTACTATTCATTCAAAAAGAAAGAATAAATAGAATCAGTAATAGAAATTATAGTAACATTCCTTCTTCTATAAAATTATTTGCACTCTTTCCCCATGCAAAGTTTACTCGTTTTTGTTTTTTTTTTTTTAAAGGAAACAATTTTGAAACCCTTTTCAATTGGTTCTATTTGAATCCCAAGATTTTATGACAATCTCTGCATCACATTAGATGTGGGAATCTTACATCAGATTTCAGGTAACTGAACCAACCCCATATAATTAGTATCTTTCCCAGGTCTGCTTTTTCCAGAGGAAGTTGGTCACAATGAATGCAACAAGGACTTCCATAAAGATAGCAATTGGAGTGAGCAGCACTCAGTAGGTGAGTTGCCCATTTCCAAGTTTTTTTTTTCCTTTGCTAACTTATATTTTCTTTAGTAGCTGCATTTCTTTTTTTTTTTATTACATATTTTCCTCAATTACATTTCCAATGCTATCCCAAAAGTCCCCCATAGCGCCCCCCACTTCCCTACCCTCCCATTCCCATTCTTTTGGCCCTGGCATTCCCCTATATTGGGGCATATAAAGTTTGCAAGTCCAATGGGCCTCTCTTTCCAGTGATGGCCGACTAGGCCATCTTTCGATACATATGCAGCTAGAGACAAGAGCTCCGGGGTACTGGTTAGTTCATCATGTTGTTCCAACTATAGGGTTGCAGATCCCTTTAGCTCCTTGGGTACTTTCTCTAGCTTCTCCATTGGGAGCCCTGTGATACATCCAATAGCTGACTGTGAACATCCACTCCTGTGTTTGCTAGGCCCCTGCATAGTTTCACAAGAGACAGCTATCTTTGGGTCCTTTCAGCAAAATCTTGCTAGTGTATGCAATGGTGTCAGCGTTTAGAAGCTGATTATGGGATGGATCCCTGGATACGGCAGTCTCTAGATGGTCCATCCTTTCATCACAGCTCCAAACTTTGTCTCTGTAACTCCTTCCATGGGTGTTTTGTTCCCAATTCTAAGAAGGGGCACAGTGTCCACATTTTGGTCTTCATTCTTCTTGAGTTTCATGCGTTTAGCAAATTGTATCTTATATCTTGGGTATCCCAAGTTTTGGGCTAATATCCACTTATCAGTGAATACATATTGTGTGAGTTCCTTTGTGATTGTGTTACCTCACTCAAGATGATGCCCTCCAGGTCCATTCATTTGGCTAGGAATTTCATAAATTCATTCTTTTTAAGAGCTGAGTAGTACTCCATTGTGTAAATGTACCATAATTTCTGTATGCATTCCTCTGTTGAGGGACATCTGGGTTCTTTCCAGCTTCTGGCTATTATAAATAGGGCTGCTATGAACATAGTGGAGCATGTGTCCTTCTTACCGGTTGGGACATCTTCTGGATATATGCCCAGAAGAGGTATTGCTGGATCCTACGGTAGTACTATGTCCAATTTTCTGAGGAACCGCCAGACTGATTTCCAGAGTGGTTGTACAAGCTTGCAATCCCACCAACAATGGAGGAGTGTTCCTCTTTCTCCACATCCCCGCCAGCATCTGCTGTCACCTGAATTTTTGATCTTAGCCATTCAGACTGGTGTGAGGTGGAATCTCAGGGTTGTTTTGATTTGCATTTCCCTGATGATTAAGGATGTTGAACATTTTTTCAGGTGCTTCTCTGCCATTTGGTATTCTTCAGGTGAGAATTCTTTGTTCAATTCTGAGCCCCATTTTTTAATGGGGTTATTTGACTTTCTGAAGTCCATCTTCTTGAGTTCCTTATATATATTGGATATTAGACCCTTATCTGATTTAGTATACGTAAAGATCCTTTCCCAATCTGTTGGTGGTTTTTTTGTCTTATTGATGGTGTCTTTTCCTTGCAGAAGCTTTGCAGTTTCTTGAGGTCCCACTTGTCAATTCCCACTTGTTCCTTTGTGACCGTAGGTGTGTGGGTTCATTTCTGGGTCTTCAATTCTATTCCATTGGTCTATTTGTCTGTCACTATACCAGTACCACGCAGTTTTTATCACATTTGCTCTGTAGTAAAGCTTTAGGTCTGGCATAGTGATTCCACCAGAGGTTCTTTTATCCTTGAGAAGAGTTTTTGCTATCCTAGGTTTTTTGTTATTCCAGATGAATTTGCAGATTGCACTTTCTAATTCGTTGAAGAATTGAGTTGGAATTTTGATGGGGATTGCATTGAATCTGTAGATTGCTTTTGGCAAGATAGCCATTTTTAAAATGTTGATCCTGCCAATCCATGAGCATGGAAGATCTTTCCATCTTCTGAGATCTTCTAGAATTTCTTTCTTCAGAGACTTGAAGTTCTTATTATACAGATCTTTCACTTCCTTAGTTAGAGTCACGCCAAGATATTTTATATTATTTGTGATTATTGAGAAGGGTGTTGTTTCGCTAATTTCTTTCTCAGCCTGTTTATTCTTTGTGTAGAGAAAGGCCATTGATTTGTTTGAGTTAATTTTATATCCAGCTACTTCACCGAAGCTGTTTATCAGGTTTAGGAGTTCTCTGGTGGAATTTTTAGAGTCACTTATATATACTATCATATCATCTGCAAAAAGTGATATTTTGACTTCATCTTTTCCAATTTGTATCCCTTTGATCTCCTTTTGTTGTCGAATTGCTCTGGCTAGGACTTCAAGTACAATGTTGAATAGGTATGGAGAAAGTGGACAGCCTTGTCTAGTCCCTGATTTTAGAGGGATTGCTTCAAGCTTCTCACCATTTACTTTGATGTTGGCTACTGGTTTGCTGTAGATTGCTTTTATCATGTTTATGTATGGGCCTTGAATTCCTGATCTTTCCAAGACTTTTATCATGAATGGGTGTTGGATTTTGTCAAATGCTTTTTCTGCATCTAACGAGATGACCATGTGGTTTTTGTCTTTGAGTTTGTTTATATACTGGATTACGTTGATGGATTTCCGTATATTGAACCATCCCTGCATCCCTGGGATGAAACCTACTTGGTCAGGATGGATGATTGTTTTGATGTGTTCTTGGATTGGGTTAGCAAGAACTTTATTGAGTATTTTTGCATCAATATTCATAAGGGATATTGGTCTGAAGTTTTCTATCTTTGTTGGGTCTTTTTGTGGTTTAGGTATCAGAGTAATTGTGGCTTCATAGAATGAGTTGGGTAGAGTACCTTCTGTTTCTATTTTGTGGAATAGTTTGTGAAGAACTGGGATTAGATCTTCTTTGAAGGTCTGATAGAACTCTGCACTAAACCCATCTGGTCCTGGGCTTTTTTTGGTTGGGAGACTATTAATGACTGCTTCTATTTCTTTGGGGGATATAGGGCTGTTTAGATCATTAACCTGATCTTGGTTCAACTTTGGTACCTGGTATCTGTCTAGGAACTTCTCCATTTCATCCAGGTTCTCCAGTTTTGTTGAGTATAGCCTTTGGTAGAAGGATCTGATGGTGTTTTGGATGTCTTCAGGATCTGTTGTTATGTCTCCTTTTTCATTTCTGATTTTGTTAATTAGGATGCTTTCCCTGTGCCCTCTGTGAGTCTGGCTAAGGGTATATCTATCTTGTTGATTTTCTCAAAGAACCAGCTCCTTGATTGGTTGATTCTTTGAATAGTTCTTTTTGTTTCCACTTGATTGATTTCGCCCCTGAGTTTGATTATTTCCTGCCGTCTACTCCTCTTGGGTGAATTTGCTTCCTTTTATTCTAGTGCTTTTAGGTGTGTTGTCAAGCTGCTAATGTGTGCTCTTTCTAGTTTCTTTTTGGAGGCACTCAGAGCTATGAGTTTTCCTCTTAGAAATGCGTTCATTGTGTCCCATAAGTTTGGGTATGTTGTGGCTTCATTTTCATTGAACTCTAAAAAGTCCTTGATTTCTTTCTTTATTCCTTCCTTGACCAAGGTATCATTGAGAAGAGTGTTGTTCAGTTTCCACGTGAATGTTGGCTTTCTATTATTTATTTTGTTATTGAAGATCAGCCTTAGTCCATGGTGTTCTGATAGGATGCATGGGACAATTTCAATATTTTTGTATCTGTTGAGTCCTGTTTTGTGCCCAATTACGTGGTCAATTTTGGAGAAGGTACCATGAGGTGCTGAGAAGAAGGTGTATCCTTTTTTTTTTAGGGTAAAATGTTCTGTAGATATCTGCCAGATCCATTTGATCCATAACTTCTGTTAGTTTCACTGTGTCCCTGTTTAGTTTCTGTTTCCATGATCTGTCCATTGGTGAAAGTGGTGTGTTGAAGTCTCCCACTATTATTGTATGAGGTGCAATGTGTGCTTTGAGATTTACTAAAGTTTCTTTAATGAATGAGGCTGCCTTTGTATTTGGAGCATAGATATTCAGGATTGATAGTTCCTCTTGGAGGATTTTACCTTTGATGAGTATGAAGTGCCCCTCCCTGTCTTTTTTGATGACTTTGGGTTGGAAGTCAATCTTATCAGATATTATAATGGCTACTCCAGCTTGTTTCTTCATACCATTTGCTTGGAAAATTGTTTTCCAGCCTTTCATTCTGAGGTAGTGTCTATCTTTTTCTCTGAGATGAGTTTCCTGCAAGCAGCAAAATGTTGGGTCTTGTTTGTGTAGCCAGTTTGTTAGTCTATGTCTTTTTATCGGGGAGTTGAGTCCATTGATATTAAGAGATATTAAGGAAAAGTAATTGTTGTTTCCTGTTATTTTTGTTGTTAAAGTTGGCATTCTGTTCTTGTGGCTGTCTTCTTTTAGGTTTGTTGAGGGATTACCTTCTTGTTGTTTCTAGGGCGTGGTTCCCGTCCTTGTATTGGTTTTTTTCTGTTATTATCCTTTGAAGGGCTGGATTCGCGGAGAGATAATGTGTGAATTTGGTTTTGTCGTGGAATACTTTGGTTTCTCCATCTATGTTAATTGAGAGTTTGGCTGGGTATAGTAGCCTGGGCTGGAATTTGTGTTCTTTTAGTGTCTGTATAACATCCGTCCAGGATCTTCTGGCTTTCATAGTCTCTGGTGAAAAGTCTGGTGTAATTCTGATAGGCTTGCCTTTATATGTTACTTGGCCTTTTTCTCTTACTGCTTTTAGTATTCTATCTTTATTTAGAGCATTTGTTGCTCTGATTATTATGTGTCGGGAGGTATTTCTTTTCTGGTCCAGTCTATTTGGAGTTCTGTAGGCTTCTTGTATGTTCATGGGCATCTCTTTCTTTAGATTTGGGAAGTTTTCTTCTATAATTTTGTTGAAGATGTTTGCTGGTCCTTTGAGTTGAAAATCTTCATTCTCATCCACTCCTATTATCCGTAGGTTTGGTCTTCTCATTGTGTCCTCTATTTCTTGGATGTTTTGAGTTAGGATCTTTTTGCATTTTACATTTTCCTTGATTGTTGTGCCAATGTTCTCTATGGAATCTTCTGCACCTGAGATTCTCTCTTCCATCTCTTGTATTCTGTTGCTGATGCTTGCATCTATGGTTCCAGATTTCTTTCCTAGGGTTTCTATCTCCAGTGTTGCCTCATTTTGGGTTTTCTTTATTGTGTCTACTTCCCTTTTTAGGTCTAGTATGGCTTTGTTCATTTCCATCATCTGATTGGATGTGTTTTCCTGTTTCTCTTTAAGGACTTCTACCAGTTTAGTTGTGTTTTCCTGTTTTTCTTTAAGGACTTGTAACTCTTTAGCCATGTTCTCCTGTAGTTCTTTAAAGTCCTTCTTGATGTCCTCTACCATCATCATGAGATAAGCTTTTAAATCCAGGTCTAGCTTTTCAGGTGTGTTGGGGTGCCCTGGACTGGGGGAAGTGGGAGTGCTGGGTCCTGATGATGGTGAGTGGTCTTGGTTTCTGTTAGTAGGATTCTTACGTTTACCTCTCGCCATCTGGTAATCTCTGGAGTTGTTATAGTTGTCTCTGTTAAGAGGTTGTTCTTCTGGAGATTCTGAGTATCGTCTGTCAGCAGACCTGGGAGACAGGCTCTCTCCTCTGAGTTTCAGTGGTTAGAGCACTCCCTGCTGACAAGCTTTCCTCTTAAAGGGAACGTGTACAGATATCTGGCGTTTGGACCTCCTCCTGGCTGAAGAAGAAGGCGGAAAACAGGACCTTTCCCAGATGCTGTGTTGCTTTGGCAGGTCACAGAAGCTGTAGGCTTCTGTGGTGCACACTCTCAGCTGTGCAGACTAACTTCCTAAGTTCAGTGGAGTCCTGGATCCAAGATGTGCTCCCTGCTCCTGAGGCAGAGGGCTCCTGTGCAGGGCAGACCACTGTCTTCCAGCTGGGAGGGTGCCGGATGTCTGGGGCCCCAAAAGGGTGCTGCCTCAGCGGCTCTGTGGCTTCCGCCTATCCCAGAAGCTGTCTGCCTCTGTGGTCCTCACTCTAACCTGTACAGACTAAGTTCGGCGGAGTCCCGGAGCCAAGATGGCGCTCCCTGCAGGGCAGATCACTGTCCTCCAGCTGGGAGGGTGCCGGATGTCTGCGGCCCCAAAAGGGTGCTGCCTCAGCGGCTCTGTGGCTCCCACCTGTCCCAGAAGCTGTCTGCCTCTGTGGTCCTCACTCTCACCTGTACAGACTAAGTTCTGCGGAGTCCCAGAGCCACGATGGCACTCCCTGTAGGGCAGATCACTGTCCTCCGGCTGGGAGGGTGCTGGATGTCTGTGGCCCCAAAAGGGTGCTGCCTCAGCGGCTCTGTGGCTCCCGCCTGTCCCAGAAGCTGTCTGCCTCTGTGGTCCTCAGTCTCACCTGTACAGACTAAGTTCGGCGGAGTCCTTAAATCAACTCTTAATGATTTATATTTATGCTCAATAGATTGATGTATCTCTTAACTCTCATCAGTTAATCTTTATTCTGCAGTAGGTGGTAGCACACAATTGGTTAAGATGTGGAGAATAAAATACTGTAGCCCTAAATGGGATATCTATAAGAACTTCCTTCTAAGGCCCAGATATCATTGTAGAAGAGGAGGTAGAGAGAGTGTAAGAGTGAGAGGTGCTAGATGGCTTCAAAGAAGCAATGTTTCTGGACACAGTAGAGCAGTTACACAGATAAACTCACAGTAGTTGTGACAGCATGATTATGCCCTCTACAAGCTTAACCCAGGCAAAATTTCAGCATGAAAAGGGGAGTTGGGCATGAAGTCCCACCCCTACATGAATTCTTACTCCTAGCTGAGGATTTGCTGGCAACTGATAGTTTCTGGGAGAAGGAGAATCAGTTTTCTCTCAGAACATAGTCCCTGATTTGTCACCATGCTCTACTGAAAGGTTACGTATCCAAAAGTATATGAGGAGTGTTAATTGAATGGGTTTAACCAAATAAAAAAGAAGACACGAAGTTGTGTGGGTAGGGGAACAGGAAGTGAGTCTGGGAGGAACTTGGGGAGGGGGGGAGTATGAAGATGACCAAAATGCACTGTATGAAATTCTCAACTAATAAAACATTTTAAAAATATTCGTTATTTAAAAAAAAGATTGTGAAGAAATTATTTAAAGTATAGCTCTATAAATAAGGAATGGATTTTATTAACAACGTATTACAGAGAATGGGCTCAACATAACTCGTTATTTGTTTGCAAGAAGTGTCTGCACAGGTAAATGTTTGTCAGAAGCTTGTAGCAACAATGTAATTATTAAGATTTCTCTGTATATAGTACACGCTAACGCTTATTAAATGCTTTCTAAAACCAGAATATTTTCTTGTCTTGTATATCCTTGAACATGTATGTTAAAGGGGATTAATGGCATTATTAAAGAAAAACCTACTATGATTAAAAACTAGATTGGGATAGTGCCAAGATTGACAGGGCTCTTGGACCTCTGTGGAGGAAGTCAGGCTTACACAGAGCTTGGAAAAGTAGATGCTCATAGTCACACCTGCATACTGTGCCTCCTCCAAAGGTTAATAATGTTGTGCATAGAGGCTTCTAGAGGGAAGAGTTTTTCAGATTGTGTATTTACTTGAAAGGTCTAGAACATGGGAGAGATTTTCTGCCAGTAATGTTCTGAAAGTTTCCAAAGCTGGAAGAATTGAGAACTGAAGACAGAACATGGGAAGACATAGAGTGGTCTGTAGTAGGATTGAGAGTGAGTCTGACCCACCACACGTCATCAGGTGAAAATATGCATAAAATATTATCTTCGCCTCTCTGCCATGCCATTGCATAGAGGGTATTTTCTCATTATTGAACTCAAAGCAGGGCAAATAAGTGAGAATTTGGTAAACAGCTAGGTGCACGTTTGTGGTAGAGCTTATTGGCTCCATCCTGACTGCACCCATTTAAAGGAAACATAGCAACCACTTCAGAAGCAGGAGCAAACACCATTTGATTTGAACCACAAGAACCTTCTCCTCTTCCCCAGTTTTCCTTTTCTCTGAAGAAAAGATTCCCATTGGGCCTCTTGTTTCTGTGTTAGTGTCTGCATTCTGATGCTGATTCCACCCGGCAGGTCCTGAGTCCAATTCTATGTTCTCTTTTGTGTTCTGAATATATTTGGCAGTCACTGGTACTGTTACTGCTGATGATAAAGATGACATGGATCTTTTTGGGCAGGGATTCTCAGCTGTTGTCTGCTCTGAAACATCCAGTTAATGAGTTGAGCGAGTGCAGTGTGGGAGCTGGTGGGGCTGACAGATCCATTTGCTTCCAAAAGGAGCATCTGCCTGTGACTGAGAGCTGAAGCAGCATAGCCCAAGGCAGGGCCGTCCCCAGCCTGCTACTGACTGGCCTGGGACTCTGCCAGGATAAAGATATTCTAGCTGGGTGTGGGGTGATGGTTTTGAATTTTTTTTGATTTTTAATTTTTTCATTTTTTATTGAAAAATATTTTTATATGGAATATTCCAATCATGGTTTTTCCCTCCCCTAATTCCTCCCAGATCCTCACCACATCCCCTCTCATCCAATTCTACACTGTTTCTCATACTCTTAAACAAACAAGGAAGAAACGAATACACACACACACACACACACACACACACAGACAGAGAAAGAGAGAGAAAGAGATAGAGACAGAGACAGAGAGAAAGAGGCATATATTCACACCTGCATATGTACCTATATATAGAATCCAAAATCATAAAAATCCAAAACCAAAAACCAAAATATACAAGCAAAAGACCCATAAGACCAAAAATCAAATACATAAACAAAGCAATATGTCACAAACATCTATAAAAATACCAATGCACTCATTTTGTGTTGGCCATTTACTACTGGGCATGGGCTGGGATGGTATTTTATTTCAAATAGAAAAATTTTCCATCTGCATGTTTAAATGTGGCCTAATGTAGTTTTATTCTCATCCATACAAATGGAGATTTTTTTCAAATGTCAGAAGTAGGGGGAAGAGATTCTTCATTCACAGTAAGTTTTCAGCCATTTTCAGGTTGGCAATAGCCCATGCTATACTTCCATCACATTCCTGTGGGATATGAATTAAAATAGTAGGATGTGGTGAATGAAACCAGAGCTTCTGCAGTTGGGCTTTCACTGCCTTCGTCGGAGGTGAGAGATGTCCAGTGTTTGACCCTTAATACCGCTCTTCTGCGGTGCCTTTGGTTTTCATGTCTATGCTCAACATGGAAAGAGTCAGATCTCCCAGATGAGAACTTTTATGGTCCTGATCTGAGAGTTACTCATGCCAGAGTGCTCAGCAAATGCTCCTCTCTCCAGTCCTCCCCACTGCCTCCCACAGTGATGGGGTGCGTGAAGGAGACATTGAGGCTCCCTAGAAAGCCATAGGTAGTAAAAGCTGGGGAAAAATAACTAATATCATAAAGGAGCAATGGAGTATAATACATGAATAAATATCTATGAAACAATTGATTAACTATACAGATGGAGGAAAAAAAATAGACAAAGCTCTGTGGCCTTACAGAGGAATTAAAGTTTCTGTACATCATTTACTTATAGAGAAGTGTAGCACAACTCTCTGTTCATTAAATGAAGGCTGGTCCTAGTTTACAGTTTCCAAAGAATACAAGTGAAATGGGAAAATGAGTAGCACTGCAGGACAGAAACTTGAGAAGTACTAACCACATTAGCAGCCCAATCTTAACAGTAACAGCGAAGTGTCATGGCTAGTATTACATGCGCCCGCCCGGTCTGATGTAATGTGAATAGAACTGCACCATTGGACTCCTTCCAAAAGCTCATAACACCAGTCTTATTATGAAAAAAAAATCAGATAAATGGAATACAGAAAAACTTTCATGCTGCAGAGCAGTTATTACACAGCCTGTATGAGAAACTGCCATGGCCTAGAGGCGAGAGGAGCCCAAGGGGACATGACAAGGGAAGTAGTATGCAAGAAAGGATATGGAGGCAGAAAAAGAAACGAAATAAAATCTAAGCATGTCTGAATTAAGTATGGGCTAACTGGTAATGTACCAATGCCATTAGCCAATGATGAGCAGTGCAACACACTTCCATTAGATATTAATAAGGATGGATAGGGCCAGGGCACTCCATGATCACCTCAGTTTTCCTTTTCATCTAAAGCTGCTTCAAAATGAAGGTTCCTTTAAAAGTCAAAACAGGCAAAGTTAAAACAGAAGGTGATATGTACTGTAAAAGTGCTGTATATGATGTTTACTCTCTGCAAACTTTATATGCCTCAGTACAGAGGAACGTCAGGGCCAAGAAGTGGGAGTCGGTGGGGGAGCATGTAGGGGACTTTTGGGAAATGTAAGTGAAATAAATACCTAATAAAAAAATGATCAGGCCTAGAGTGATACATTAGTGTGGACTACAGGTATCATCTCACACAGCACATGTCTAGCTTATTGTTGCCTGGCTGAAACTTTGTGCTTCTTTAATGAATAATTCATTGTTTTTGAAAAGTCTTCTTTAATGCTTTTCATTTAACTCTTTAGATGCCTCTATTGGTGAAACCATGCAGTATCCTTCCTTCTGACCAGCTGACTTTACTCAGCATAAGTTCCCTAAGGTTCATTCATGTTATGATGCATTTCAGAATATTCCTCATTTTAAAGGAATCATGTAATCTATTAAATGTGTATGCTACATTATCCTTTCTTGTTTATCCATTTCTTGACATGTAAGCTGTCTTCACACGGTGGTTATTGTCAGTATTAAGTACTATAAGTGTAGACTTAGTTGTAGCACTTGAGATCCTCATGTCTATTCTTTTGGATGACTACCCAGATTGCAATTGTTGAACCACATGGTAGTTTTTGTTTTAATTTTGTTATATGCTGTGCTTTTTTCCACAGTTGTTGTATTATTAAGCATTCTTAGCAATAGGGTTCAAATGCACTATTTTGTCTATACCTCCACACCAGTCACTTATCAACTGCATATTTCATCTATCAACTATCTATGCACTCTTCTATCTGTATTAGCTACTTTATTTGAAGGGTTTCATGCTGCTGTCAAACAATTCCAAGTATTCATCACTTCTGTATGTATTTGAAGGATCAATTATAGTCCAAGAACCTTGTAAGAAAGCAATATTTGTTAGTTCTTGAAGCATCAGGAAAATAACGGTTGTTTATAGCATGACATCAGACCTGAAGTTTGTCATTGGTTGCTACATGTTGGAGATGTTAGTAGTCTCTCTTATGTGGTAAGCTTTGGCCCATTGTATTATGAAAGTTATTCCCAATAGATTTACCTCGAGTTTGATTAATAGATTATAATGCCAGGTTACTTCTTAGAGACACCAGTAATGGCCCGGGTGGAAATGCTTTTAGTTTTCCATTTAGGTACACATGGATTATTCTACTGGGATAACCTTCATTTTCTGATAATACCACTATTATAACACTATACAATTTTATTTGGTGCAAACAGAATTATTATAATTTGTGTATCATGATTAATGATATACTCAACAGTCTATTTGGAATAACTCGATAATGGCATAAGAATGAAGATGTTTTAACTCTGCATTTATAATAAGTAAGAAAGAAGAAAAGGGCTATTGTGTTATACAGTAACCATAGCAGGATAAATAAGAATGAGTCTAAGGAAAAGTGAGAGATCATAGACTGAAGTACACATGAGTCAAGGTCTGATGCTGAGCAGAAGGTACTTATTAAATGAAATGAACTGCTTGTTGCCAAGGTCACCTGTCTACTTATGAAGATCAGTTGCTTTGAAAAGCATCATGAGAATCCTTAATTGGAGGTCCTTTGGTGGAGTAGTACTTCAATCATGTCTAATACTGACTTGTTCTTTAGTTGTGAAACCTGAATACAGGGAATGACTCTCCAGAGATTCACTGCTGTGTTATCACCAATGCCAACAGTATTGCAAGCAAGGTACAAGCATTTTCCTCTGATGTCTCTTCAAGTAGTGGAATCTCCTCATTGAAGATATTAGAAAGATAAGAGGGCAATCAGCTGCAGTCTGGTTATGGGACTGGGTATAGTTCATGTGCCATCTGCAATGTTTTTGCCATAGGTGTGTAAAGAAGGGAGGAATAATACATTCTAAAAGCACATGATACATTTGTAAACTTTTCATTTAAGGTACTGTTTGAGGTCTTTGAGCCTTTTATGATCCTGGAGATCTATGCACACACCTCTACTCTTTCTAGGTATATCTTTCATGTAGCAGAAAGGCTCACCATTTGTTTGGATATCCTATTTACCAGATAACATAGCCAACCAGTCCTCAGCCTGATGAATTTTATTTCCATGTCAACCTGCCTTGTTATTAACAAGCCATCATATCTGTCTGTAGAAACTAAGGTTTCAGCCTATAGGTAACCCTGGTGACAGATTGTGTCTGCATCCACTCAAGCTGTGAACATATATGTGGGATAATATATGGCTAATTACTTATAGGAATCACAAAGAAGGAACATAGTTTCAGAAAAATTTGGGTCTCATATCTGTGAAACCCATGGAGTGAAAACCCATGGTGATGAAAATCCTCTTCTTTCAGTCCACAGGGTAAGAGATCCAGGCATATCCTACTATGGAAGGTACAGATTCCCTTTCATCAAAAGGGTGACTAGGGAGTAATCATAATACATATCCTGCAATTATTAACTCAGAGGGTTTTCTCTCGACCATTGTAGCAGTGGAAGGAGGCTTTGGTAAGGCGGCTCAAGGGCTTCTGGGAATGTGGCCAATTTTAATTTAAGGATGCCATTATTTCTAGAAAGCTGTGGTTAATAAGGGCAATGTTGCACTAACAGATAAGCTGTCACTGAGTTCTTTTATTAGAATTCCTGTAAACATGGGATCCAGCTATTCAGTGTGGTTTTGGTATCTTCTACTTTGGACACAGAATCAGCCATATTCTTTTTTGTTTTTTGTTTTTTGTTTTTTGTTTTTTGTTTTTTGTTTTTTGTTTTTGTTTTTGTTTTTTTGAGACAGGGTTTCTCTGTATAGCCCTGGCTGTCCTGGAACTCACTTTGTAGACCAGGCTGGCATCGAACTCAGAAATCCACCTGCCTCTGCCTCCCGAGTGCTGGGATTAAAGGCATGTGCCACCACGCCCAGCGTCAGCCATATTCTTAATAACTGAGAGTGGTACAGTGTGGTGGTTTGAATATGCTTGTCCCATGGAAAGTGGCACTATTGGGAGGTGTGGCCTTGTTGGAGTAGGTGTGACCTTGTTGGCTGGGTCTGAAGCTCCACCCAGTATGGAAGAGTCAGCCTCTCCTGGCTGCTGTCAGATCAAGATGAAGACCTCTCAGTTCCTTCTACAGCACCATGAAAGCCTGCAGACACCTCTGAAACTCGAAGCTAGCCTCAATTAAATGTCCCTTATATTTGGAGGAATGTGGCTATTGGGACTTTGTAAAGCAGTGGAATGCTTTAAGTGGTCCTGGGCCATACTAAGAGGAGCATGCAAGACAAAGTTTCTGAGGGTGCTTTGAACTGTGGGGCCCTAGTTCAAGCGGTTTTAGTGGAGAAGAACTTTAGTATGTGGCCTAGAGATTGTTCTTGAAATATTTGGTAAAGAATGTGACTGCTTTTTGCCCTTGTCTGAAGGATGTACCTGAGGCTAGGGTCAAGAAATTTTGATTCATTGCATTGACAAAGGAAGTCTCAGGAAAACTCAGCATAAACCAGAAGCGGTTTTCTCTGAAGAAAATGCCAGGCAAGACAATACTGATGTTCAAGGCCCACCAATAGGTGCATTTAGACCTATAACCAGACTCAAGGCAAAGCAGGCCTCTAGATGGGGAGCAGTGCAAAGTGTAGTCCATGAGGAAGTGTGCTACACTACTAGGGAGCTTAATGAGTTTGCTAATTCATTCAAGTAGAAACCTGGGGAGTATGTGTGGGAATGGATTTTAAGGGTGTAAGGATAATGGTGGAAGGGATATAAAACTAGATCAGGCTGAGTTTATTAACATGTGCCCTCTGAGTGGAGATTCTAGGTTTAATATGGCAGTTCTCATAGTTAATAAAAAAGGTGTCAAAAGTCTGAATGATTGGCTGAAGCATTTATCAAAAAAAAATGTCTACCGAAAAGGAGTTGGAGATGCCTGATATTTTGTGTTTTAGTGTTGATGAAGATCATCCTTTAAGACTCAGGGAAATTACAATGTTAGCATGGGTATGCTGTGTAAAGCCTAATCCTCCACAATGGGAAGGCCTGGAAAATATGCCCGTCATGCATCCTATAACAGGAAAAAGTGGTGAGAAGGACACCAGCACATTTGAAGAGTTTTGCCATCATCTTTTTCCTTGTGCCAGACCTTAGGGTTGGAGATGCTGCTGCTCAATGGCTGAGTTAAATGTAATGGGTTTAATTGGGCCCTGAGGTAGCAGGGGTGGGGGTGGGGGTGGGGCAGGTGTTAGCATTGAGTCAACAGAGGCAGAGTGATTGTAATTATTAAAAGGGCAGCATAATCAAGACAACATTGATAATGTCCTAACTCAGAGTGGTCAGCACAGGAGAGTTGAAATTTAAAATGTCATGACTCTATGGACCTTTGGTACTAGCTAATCAATCATGGTGTTTCCAGGCATGAAATAGGTAGGAAGCTTACTGCATTTCTGTTTGATGTGTAGAAGCAGAAAAATTCTCAAACCAAAGAAAGGCTACATTGGCTCATGGCAAAAGGCAATCTTCTCCAGTGCATCAATTTCCAGACGAGCCAGTTTGCAAGCTCAGAACCCCTTGAATGAAGGGGTGGCCAGGTTCTTCTCCTGAGGAAGGACCTTGATAAGACATCTAAAAGTTTTGCTGTTAGCCTTTCTCCAGTTCTTCCCCAGAGGGACTTATGGCCTTCTACAAGAGTAGCTGTACACTCAAAAAAAAAAAAAAAAAAAAAAGAAATAATCAGAGTTTCAGGGTCTATTGGATACTGGTTCTGAACTGATGCTGATCATGGGAGATCCCAAGAAACATTGTGGCCCTCCAGTTAAAGTAAGGGCTTATGGAGGATAGGTTATTAATGAAATTTTAGCTAATGTACAATTCACTGTAGGTCCTGTAAGTCCCCAAACTCATCCTGTGGTTATTTCCCCAGTTCCAGAATATATAATTGGGATATATACTTAGAAGTTGGCAGAAGGAGACTGCATTAGTTAGGGAAGCAGAAACCGGCCTGAGTAGGACCACAGGCCTCATCCGGCTGGATCAGCGCCGGGGTAGCGGGAGCGCAGGGTTGCCTGACACCCGCCAGCTACCCAGGAACCCCGCCGCAGGATTTTGGGACTGCTGGTGAGTGGAACACAGCTTCTGCTCCAATCCAATTGCGCGGGACCTGAGACTGCATTAGTTAGGGAAGCAGAAACAGGCCTGAGTAGGGCCACAGGCCTCACCCGGCCGGATCAGCGCCAGGGTAGCGGGAGCGCAGGGTTGCCTGACACCCGCCAGCTACCCACGACCCCCGCCGCAGGATTTTGGGACTGCTGGTGAGTGGAACACAGCTTCTGCTCCAATCCAATTGCGCGAGACCTGAGACTGCATTAGTTAGGGAAGCAGAAACCGGCCTGAGTAGGACCACAGGCCTCATCCGGCCGGATCAGCGCAGGGGTAGCGGGAGCGCAGGGTTGCCTGACACCCGCCAGCTACCCACGACCCCCGCCGCAGGATTTTGGGACTGCTGGTGAGTGGAACACAGCTTCTGCTCCAATCCAATTGCGCGGGACCTGAGACTGCATTAGTTAGGGAAGCAGTAACCGGCCTGAGTAGGGCTACAGGCCTCACCCGGCCGGATCAGCGCCAGGGTAGCGGGAGCGCAGGGTTGCCTGACACCCGCCAGCTACCCAAGACCCCCGCCGCAGGATTTTGGGACTGCTGGTGAGTGGAACACAGCTTCTGCTCCAGTCCAATCACGCGGGACCTGAGACTGCTCTGGTTGGGGAGAGAGAAATCCGGCCTACATAGGGCCACAACCCTCTTCCGGTCAGAAAAGCACCTGGGCAGCTGGGGCGCAGGGTCTGCTGACACTCACCAGCTACCCACAACACCCACCACAGGATCTTAAGACTTCTGGAGAGTGGAACACAGCTTCTGCTCCAATCCAATTGCACGCGGGACCAGAGACTGCATTAGTTAGGGAAGCAGAAAAACGGCCTGAGTAGGACCACAGGCCTCTTCCGGCTGGACCAGCACCGGGGTACCGTCAGCTACCCACGACCCCCGCCTCAGGATTTAGAGACTGCTGGTGAGTGGAACACAGCTTCTGCTCCAATCTTTAAATAGTGACAACGATAACAACTAACCCCAGAGATTACCAGATGGCGAAAGGTAAACGTAATAATCTTACTAACAGGAACCAAGACCACTCACCATCATCAGAACCCAGCACCCCCACTTCGCCCAGTCCAGGGCACCCCAACACACCGGAAAAGCTAGACACGGATTTAAAAGCATATCTCCTGATGATGATAGAGGACTTCAAGAAGGACTTTAATAACACACTTAAAGAAATGCAGGAGAACACTGATAAAAAGGCAGAAGACAATAAAGAGGAAGCACAAAAATCCCTTAAAGAATTGCAGGAGAACACTGCTAAAGAGTTACAAATCCTTAAAGAAAAACATGATAACATAATCAAACAGGTAGAAGTCCTTACAGAAAAACAGGAAAACACATCCAAACAGATGATGGAAATGAACAAAACCATACTAGACCTAAAAAGGGAAGTAGACACAATAAAGAAAACCCAAAATGAGGCAACACTGGAGATAGAAACCCTAGGAAAGAAATCTGGAACCATAGATACGAGCATCAGCAACAGAATACAAGAGATGGAAGAGAGAATCTCAGGTGCAGAAGATTCCATAGAGAACATCGGCACAACAATCAAGGAAAATGTAAAATGCAAAAAGATCCTAACTCAAAACATCCAAGAAATACAGGACATAATGAGAAGACCAAACCTACGGATAATAGGAGTGGATGAGAATGAAGATTTTCAACTCAAAGGACCAGCAAACATCTTCAACAAAATTATAGAAGAAAACTTCCCAAATCTAAAGAAAGAGATGCCCATGAACATACAAGAAGCCTACAGAACTCCAAATAGACAGGACCAGAAAAGAAATACCTCCCGACACATAATAATCAGAGCAACAAATGCTCTAAATAAAGATAGAATACTAAAAGCAGTAAGAGAAAAAGGCCAAGTAACATATAAAGGCAAGCCTATCAGAATTACACCAGACTTTTCACCAGAGACTATGAAAGCCAGAAGATCCTGGACGGATGTTATACAGACACTAAAAGAACACAAATTCCAGCCCAGGCTACTATACCCAGCCAAACTCTCAATTAACATAGATGGAGAAACCAAAGTATTCCACGACAAAACCAAATTCACACATTATCTCTCCACGAATCCAGCCCTTCAAAGGATAATAACAGAAAAAAACCAATACAAGGACAGGAACCACGCCCTAGAAACAACAAGAAGGTAATCCCTCAACAAACCTAAAAGAAGACAGCCACAAGAACAAAATGCCAACTTTAACATCAAAAATAACAGGAAACAACAATTACTTTTCCTTAATATCTCTTAATATCAATGGACTCAACTCCCCGATAAAAAGACATAGACTAACAAACTGGCTACACAAACAAGACCCAACATTTTGCTGCTTACAGGAAACTCATCTCAGAGAAAAGGATAGACACTACCTCAGAATGAAAGGCTGGAAAACAATTTTCCAAGCAAATGGCATGAAGAAACAAGCTGGAGTAGCCATTCTAATATCTGATAAGATTGACTTCCAACCCAAAGTCATTAAAAAAGACAGGGAGGGACACTTCATACTCATCAAAGGTAAAATCCTCCAAGAGGAACTATCAATCCTGAATATCTATGCTCCAAATACAAAGGCAGCCACATTCATTAAAGAAACTTTAGTAAAGCTCAAAGCACACATTGCACCTCATACAATAATAGTGGGAGACTTCAACACACCACTTTCACCAATGGACAGATCATGGAAACAGAAACTAAACAGGGACACAGTGAAACTAACAGAAATTATGAATCAAATGGATCTGGCAGATATCTACAGAACATTCTATCCTAAAACAAAAGGATATACCTTCTTCTCAGCACCTCATGGTACCTTCTCCAAAATTGACCACATAATTGGTCACAAAACAGGCCTCAACAGATATAAAAATATTGAAATTGTCCCATGCATCCTATCAGATCACCATGGACTAAGGCTGATCTTCAATAACAAAATAAATAATAGAAAGCCAACCTTCACGTGGAAACTGAACAACACTCTTCTCAATGATACCTTGGTCAAGGAAGGAATAAAGAAAGAAACTAAGGACTTTTTAGAGTTCAATGAAAATGAAGCCACAACGTACCCAAACTTATGGGACGCAATGAAAGCATTTTTAAGAGGAAAACTCATAGCTCTGAGTGCCTCCAAAAGGAAACTAGAGAGAGCACACATTAGCAGCTTGACAACACACCTAAAAGCACTAGAACAAAAGGAAGCAAATTCATCCAAGAGGAGTAGACGGCAAGAAATAATCAAACTCAGCGGTGAAATCAACCAAGTGGAAACAAGAAAAACTATTCAAAGAATCAACCAATCAAGGAGCTGGTTCTTTGAGAAAATCAACAAGATAGATAAACCCTTATCCAGACTCACTAGAGGGCACAGGGAAAGCATCCTAATTAACAAAATCAGAAATGAAAAAGGAGACATAACAACAGATCCTGAAGACATCCAAAACACCATCAGATCCTTCTACCAAAGGCTATACTCAACAAAACTGGAGAACCTGGATGAAATGGACAAGTTCCTAGACAGATACCAGGTACCAAAGCTGAATCAAGATCAGGTTAATGATCTAAACAGCCCTATATCCCCCAAAGAAATAGAAGCAGTCATTAATAGTCTCCCAACTAAAAAAAGCCCAGGACCACATGGGTTTAGTGCAGAGTTCTATCAGACCTTCAAAGAAGATCTAATCCCAGTTCTTCACAAACTATTCCACAAAATAGAAACAGAAGGTACTCTACCCAACTCATTCTATGAAGCCACAATTACTCTGATACCTAAACCACAAAAAGACCCAACAAAGATAGAAAACTTCAGACCAATATCCCTTATGAATATTGATGCAAAAATACTCAATAAAGTTCTTGCTAACCGAATCCAAGAACACATCAAAACAATCATCCATCCTGACCAAGTAGGTTTCATCCCAGGGATGCAGGGATGGTTCAATATACGGAAATCCATCAACGTAATCCAGTATATAAACAAACTCAAAGACAAAAACCACATGGTCATCTCCTTAGATGCGGAAAAAGCATTTGACAAGATTCAACACCCATTCATGATAAAAGTCTTGGAAAGATCAGGAATTCAAGGCCCATACCTAAACATGATAAAAGCAATCTACAGCAAACCAGTAGCCAACATCAAAGTAAATGGTGAGAAGCTTGAAGCAATCCCTCTAAAATCAGGGACTAGACAAGGCTGTCCACTTTCTCCATACCTATTCAACATTGTACTTGAAGTCCTAGCCAGAGCAATTCGACAACAAAAGGAGATCAAAGGGATACAAATTGGAAAAGATGAAGTCAAAATATCACTTTTTGCAGATGATATGATAGTATATATAAGTGACCCTAAAAATTCCACCAGAGAACTCCTAAGCCTGATAAACAGCTTCGGTGAAGTAGCTGGATATAAAATTAACTCAAACAAATCAATGGCCTTTCTCTACACAAAGAATAAACAGGCTGAGAAAGAAATTAGGGAAACAACACCCTTCTCAATAGTCACAAATAATATAAAATATCTTGGCGTGACTCTAACTAAGGAAGTGAAAGATCTGTATAATAAAAACTTCAAGTCTCTGAAGAAAGAAATTATAGAAGATCTCAGAAGATGGAAAGATCTCCCATGCTCATGGATTGGCAGGATCAACATTGTAAAAATGGCTATCTTGCCAAAAGCAATCTACAGATTCAATGCAATCCCCATCAAAATTCCAAATCAATTCTTCAACGAATTAGAAAGTGCAATCTGCAAATTCATCTGGAATAACAAAAAACCTAGGATAGCAAAAACTCTCCTCAAGGATAAAAGAACCTCTGGTGGAATCACCATGCCGGACCTAAAGCTCTACTACAGAGCAATTGTGATAAAAACTGCATGGTACTGGTATAGTGACAGACAAATAGACCAATGGAATAGGATTGAAGACCCAGAAATGAATCCACACACCTATGGTCACTTGATCTTCGACAAGGGAGCTAAAAACATCCAGTGGAAGAAAGACAGCATTTTCAACAAATGGTGCTGGCACAACTGGTTGTTAACATGTAGAAGAATGCGAATCGATCCATTCCTATCTCCTTGTACTAAGGTCAAGTCTAAGTGGATCAAGGAACTTCACATAAAACCAGAGACACTGAAACTTATAGAGGAGAAAGTGGGGAAAAGCCTTGAAGATATGGGCACAGGGGAAAAATTCCTGAATCGAACAGTAATGGCTTGTGCTGTAAGATCGAGAATTGACAAGTGGGACCTCATGAAACTACAAAGCTTCTGCAAGGCTAAAGACACCATCAATAAGACAAAAAAACCACCAACAGATTGGGAAAGGATCTTCACCTATCCTAAATCAGATAAGGGACTAATATCCAATATATATAAAGAACTCAAGAAGGTGGACTCCAGAAAGTCAAATAACCCCATTAAAAAATGGGGCTCAGAACTGAACAAAGAATTCTCACCTGAGGAATACCGAATGGCAGAGAAGCACCTGAAAAAATGTTCAACATCCTTAATCATCAGGGAAATGCAAATCAAAACAACCCTGAGATTCCACCTCACACCAGTCAGAATGGCTAAGATCAAAAATTCAGGTGACAGCAGATGCTGGCGAGGATGTGGAGAAAGTGGAACACTCCTCCATTGTTGGTGGGATTGCAAGCTTGTACAACCACTCTGGAAATCAGTCTGGCGGTTCCTCAGAAAATTGGACATAGTACTACCGGAGGATCCAGCAATACCTCTCCTGGGCATATATCCAGAAGATGTCCCAACCGGTAAAAAGGACACATGCTCCACTATGTTCATAGCAGCCCTATTTATAATAGCCAGAAGCTGGAAAGAACCCAGATGTCCCTCAACAGAGGAATGGATACAGAAATTATGGTACATTTACACAATGGAGTACTACTCAGCTATTAAAAAGAATGAATTTATGAAATTCCTAGCCAAATGGATGGACCTGGAGGGCATCATCTTGAGTGAAGTAACACAATCACAAAAGATCTCACACAATATGTATTCATTGATAAGTGGATATTAGCCCAAAACTTAGGATACCCAAGATATAAGATACAATTTGATAAACGCATGAAACTCAAGAAGAATGAAGACCAAAGTGTGGACATTGTGCACCTTCTTAGAATTGGGAACAAAACACCCAGGGAAGGAGTTACAGAGACAAAGTTCGTAGCTGTGATGAAAGGATGGACCATTTAGAGACTGCTGTATCCAGGGATCCGTCCCATAATCAGCTTCTAAACGCTGACACCATTGCATACACTAGTAAGATCTTGCTGAAAGGACCCAAATATAGCTGTCTCTTGTGAGACGATGCCGGGGCCTAGCAAACACAGGAGTGGATGTTCACAGTCAGCTATTGGATGTATCACAGTGCTCCCAATGGAGAAGCTAGAGAAAGTACCCAAGGAGCTAAAGGGATCTGCAACCCTATTGTTGGAACAACATGATGTACTAACCAGAACCCTGGAGCTCTTGTCTCTAGCTGCATATTTATCGAAAGATGGCCTAGTCGGCCATCAATGGAAAGAGAGGCCCATTGGACTTGCAAACTTTATATGCCCCAATATAGGGGAATGCCAGGGCCAAAAGAATGGGAATGGGTGGGTAGGGAAGTGGGGGGTGCTATGGGGGACTTTTGGGATAGTATTGGAAATGTAATTGAGGAAAATATGTAATAAAAATAATAATAATAAAAAAAAATCAAAAAAAAAAAAAAAAAAAGAAGTTGGCAGAATTCTCACATTGGTTCTCTGACCTGTGGGGTGAGGGCTATTATGGTTGCAAAGGTTAAATGTAAGCCTTTAGAGTTGCCTCTGCCAAAGAAAATAGTGAATCAAAAACAGTATCATATTCTTGGAGGAATTGTAGAAATTAGTGCCACCATGAAGGAGTTGAAAGATGCAGGGGTGGTGGCTCCCACTATATCTCCCTTTAACTCTCCTATCTGGTCATTGCAGAAGACAGATGGATCATGGAAAATGACAGTTGACTATCAAAAACTAAATTAGGTAGTAACTGTGAGTGCAGCTACTGTACCAGTTTTCTTACCTGAGCAAATTAGCACATCTCCTGCTACATGGTATGCAGCTATTGATCTAGCAAATGCCTTTTTCTTAGTACCTGTCCATAAGGACCACTAGAAGCAATTTGCTTTCAGTTGGAAAGGCTAACAGTATACCTTTAGAGTTTTACCTTAAGGATATATTAACTCTTGTGCTCTGTGTTATAACTTAGCTAGAAGGGATCTTGATCATCTGTCTTTTCCACAAAATATCACATTGATACACTATATTGATGATATTATGCTGTTTTGATCAAGTGAGCAGGAAGTAGCAACCACTTTGGAGTCATTGGTAACACACATGCATATCAGTGGGTAGAAAATAAATCCAACCAATATTCAAGGACTGCCTACCTCAGTGAAATTCTTAGGAGTCCAGTGGTGTGGGGCATATAGAGATATTCCTTCTAATGTGAAAGATAAGTTATTGCACTTGGCCCCTCCCACCACCAAGAAAAAAACAGGTTTAGTGGGTCTACTTGGATTCTGGAGTCAGCACATTCCTCACTTGGGTGTGTTACTCAGGCACATTTACCAAGTGACTCAGAAAGCTGATAGCTTGGTGTGAGACCTGAAACAGGAGAAAGCTCACCAACAGTTGTTGGCTGCTGTTTAGGCCGCTCTACCACTTGACAGATATGCTCCAGCAAACCCAATGGTACTTAAAGTGTCAGTGGCAGAGAGAGATGCTGTTTGGAGCCTTTGGAGGGGTCTTATATGTGAATCACCAAAAAGAACTTTGGGGTTTAGGATCAAGGCTCTACCATCATCTGTAAACAACTATTCTCACTTTGAAAAACAGCTCTTGGCCTGTTATTGGAAACTGAATGTTTGACCATAGGACACTAAGCTACCATGTGACCTAAACTGCCCATCATGAGCTGGGTGATATTGGACCCACCAAGTCATAAAGTAGGACATGTGAAGCAGCAATCTATTATCAAATCAAAGTGGTATATGCATGATCAGGTCCAAGCAGGCCCCTAAATGGACAAGCAAGTTACATGAAGAAGTTTCCCAAATGCCTATTGTTTCTACTTCTGTTACCGAGCTGTCTGCTGACAAGCGTATTCAAACCACATTATATTGCTGTGATGCCTGACCAAGGCAACTCTTACACGGGACAGCATTTAATTGAGGCTGGCTTATAGTTTCAGAGGTTCAGTCCATTATCATCATGGCAGGAAGCATGGCAGCATGGAGGCAGACATGGTGCTGTAGAAAGAGCTGAGAGTTCTCTATCTTGATCTGACAGCAGCCAGGAAAGACTGACTCTTCTGCACTGGGCAGAGCTTAGAAACCCACCCTCATAGTGATGAAGTGCCTCCAACAAAGGCACACCTACTCCAACAAGGCCACACCTCCTAATAGTACCTCTTCCTACAGGCCAAGCATATTCAAACAATCACACACAGCTCTTAGACAAGCAACATACAAATAGCAATCAAACCAGGGGCTAAATGTTGATACACTATATAAAAAGGCATCATTGAATACATCTAAAGTTTTTTATTGCTGTTTTTGAGATTCTGGTTAGGATTAGGACTTTGCTTGAGATTGCCTTTTTGGTAGGATGAGTTATTAGTCCTTAGACGTTCTGTATACTTTTGCATTGAGTTCCACTTTTATAGTTAGCTTTTTTCCATGAAGTAAGTGTGCAGACAAAATTTCTTAACTGGTGTTTAGTATATGGGAGGCTCAACCACCCTTTGTTTCCAGAGCATCTAGAAATTGGGTGCTATCCAAAGAGCATGCATGTGGTCTGCATGTTGTTGGTTGTTATGCTTGGCTAGGTGACAAGCTTCACAAACACAATAGGCTCTGTGTCCTGGGATGACATTTAGGTCAGTGCTAGCATTTTATTGTTTTGTTTTTATTGTATGTGTGTGGCTATGTTGTGTGTGTGCATGTGTGTGTGCACTGTAGTATGTATGGGAACTATGTATGTGTAGGTCTGTGTGCATGCATATGCACACATTTGGAGGTCAAAAGTTGGCATCTGTGACTTCTTGGATAGATTTCTACTTATCTACCAATGCTGAATCTTGTTGAGTCAAGAGCTCAGGCATAATGATTTTGGCTTGTTCAACTAGCCAGCTTGTCCTGGGGATCAACTGTCTATGCCTCCAGAGTGCTGGAATTTCCAGCAGGCTGTCATAAACAGGCAGATGCTGGGTATCAGACTTCTATTTATTCACACTTACATGGCAGATACTTTATCCACTGAGCCATCCCCTCCAGCCCTGCATTTCTTTCTTGATAATCTCCAATTGCAGTATTGAAGCATGGTCCAAAAAATAAATATTTGATTAGGATTCAAAACACATATTTGATGAACATCAGTAACCTATAAGAAAGTTTCTTAACTGAGTGCCACAGTTGTGAGAGTCCTCATCTTCTTGTAGGGACAGGAGAGTGACAAGACACAGAAGTGAAGAGAGGGTGTGAAAATCCTGCTTTGTTTCTTGCTGAGGACTTGCATAGAGGACTCCTAAAAAGGGTTGCCAGCCCAGAACAATTCGGCCTTACTGTCTGTGAAACCCACAGAGAGAGTAGCAGCCTCTCTGGTGGTATGGGGAGAGAGTTCAGGACTTGCTCTGCAAGGGCTGCTGGGTAAATGTAGAGCCCAGCATTAAGAGTTTCAAAAGAAGCAACAGCAAGTAATGGCAGCACAAGATCCCACACCCTTCATCCTGTACTTTGGGATGATTGCTCTTAATACTCTTCCAAAGAAATATAAACCTAAATTCAGCTTCAGAATACATCTGCTCATTGTTGGGTTCCCAGAAAGCAGATGGCACCTTTTCATTTTATATTGGCTCATTTATATTATGTTCAGTGCAGTGTCTCATTGACAGTGCCTCATAGACAATAGCTAACGGAACACTGGAGAAAGGGCTGAGAACAAAAACAAGGCAGAACCCAAAATAACCTCTGCAGATCAAACAGCCAGGTGGGCCAGTTCCCAGCTAGACACCTACCGACAGCTATACTTGCATAAGCATTAATTGCTGGAAGAGAGATGGTTCTAGCCACAAAAGCAAAAGCAAGACAAAGCTAAGCTCAATAGTAACGGGTCCTGTAATCAGCAAACCGACCAACCATCATCTAATAAAATAAACATATATTCCAAAAATTGTTAGGATTATGGTTTGTGCACCCAGGTGTTTCAGTCATATTTGCTTCTTTTAACAAACTGTTTTATCCATTGAACTTTTCTTATGCTAGCAGTTTGTATCCAGAGGACATTGGGTCTTCTGAAAGCATTTAAAATCTGTTATCACAACTAGGGTGGTTTCTGCTGCAGATACCCAAAAGGTAGGCTAGAGATTTTGCAATGGACAGGACCTACTTTCCTACAAAGAATTACCCAGCCCAAATTATAAATAGTGCTAAGATTGAGGGAAAAAAAAGCAGCCCTGTGCTGTTTAGAAATGGAAATGGACTTCTGAAAATAAATTCTTTACATACCTGTTACTCAGTGCTAGGTTGTGACTTATTGCCATATGGTACAACAGAGAATGGGTTAGAGGGACCAGGGTTAGCATCCAGTGGAAGAATAAAAGTGACTTTGTCACTAATTTACTAACAAGGCGATTTAATTCTTTGAAATAGAGAACAGCTACTCAGTAGGACCCCAGTTACCATAGTAACACAGGCTTCAATCACTCCTGATTATTATCTAGCAATTAAGATAACAAGTGAGCCTTCCCTTAAATTTCTCACCAAGAAGGGGAGTAATGTCATCAAGTGAACCATTCTAAGTGGAGCTGAATGCAACCAATTTTCTAAAAGAGTGTGTATCACTCTGAGGCCTGGCTTCAACATGGCAATGCTGTGGTTGTACACTGTGAGCATCTTCTTTCCATATGCTGATGATAAAGTGATTACCATGGTATCGCTGACCATCTGCTCCTGGCATTTCAGACTGCTAAGGTGAAATTGGCTTTGAGTTGCATCCAGGATACTGGAGACTGTCTATTTTTGCTTTTGCATTCTATTAGTGTGCTGTCGATTTCTTTTAAGCCAGTGACACACGTGCAAAAAGTCAGGCTAAACTTAAAGTGCTTATATGCGGTCTACATTTAATAACAGATTGTCAAATCCCACAGTGTGCATCTTTAGTGATGTGGTAAGGTTACTTTCATTTTAATATGTCTTATTTATTGCTTGCATTTTGCAGCAGCTCCAGAAATAAAACACCACAATATCAATATTTCCTTAATGGAATATATTCATTTTTAATATTCAAATCTTTTGCATGCGAATGCATGTCATACAATTTTGTGATATTGTTCTGTACTTATTTATAAAATGGTCTTGCTTTTAGTTTTCATAACTATTATTATTTTATATTGAGATGGAAGACCCACTGTTTCCTCCTAGCTTGGTTGAAAATATCTCACTTTGGATGGGGCTCAGATCTGCTCTGCTGTTGCTCAAAGCTGACTTGTGAGAATTCCAGAGATGTCTTGGCAAACAGACTGATTTTTTGAACACCTTCTAATTTTTTTATTTTTTATTATTTTAAAATTATGTATATATATATATATATATATATATATATATATGTGAGTGACAGTGTATGTTCATGAAAGTGCAGGTTCTCAAGGAAGAGTCCAGAATGAAGTATCAGTTCTCCTGGAGCCAGAGTTATAGGCATTTATGAGACAACCTACATGAACATGGCAACAGTTACAGGCAGTTGTGAGCTGCCCAATATGGACACAGAGACCCAAACTCAAGTCCTCTCCCAGTGCAGGACATGGACTCTTTGAGTCATTTCTCTAGCCTCCAAAACTGTCTTTTTGATAATTCCTTTAATTTCTTAAACAAATGTGTGTTCAATATCTCTCACATGGCAAGACCTGAATGCAGAGGTAAACGAAGGAGATGTTTGCAGTTCTCACCTTCCTGTTGTTGGTACCCTACAGCAGTAGATGGGGTTAGATGAACAGTGTGCTCTGAAGGTTAGCGAAGCATTAAACTATTCCTAGGAGACTAGGGAGGTGTCCTGTTCCCTACTCTTCAAATTAAAGAAAGGACTCTTGATGAGATTCTGTTACCCTGTTGAGCCTATCTTTCCTTTCATTAGATCATTGGCCAATAAATGGAGTTTATTTGGGCGGGGGTTTCCATTTTATTTTATATAGCTTTTATATAGCTTATTTTATATCCTATAGCTTACAAATTAGAATCCCTGCAAATTTTGACACTCAGTTTCTTTCCCTCAACATTTAGTTGTTATTTCTTGTGGGTTTGGGGTAGAAGCTGAGAAAACTCACTTCAGAGGCAGAAGCTTAAAAATAGAAGATTTCTTTCCTGTGCATGCAGAGAGGCGGCCAGTCCAGGATCTGAACTCTGTACCCGAAGGGAGATTGACCAATATTTTTATAGGATGGGAACACAAAGCAAAGGGAAGTGGGATGGGTTGTTGAACTGACCAACCGTATTTTCACACAATTGGTTAAGCAAGAAAGTTAATGTTGGTGACTGGGCCTTATCTAGGTCACCTGGTTTCTGGCCCTTGATTCAGCTTTTATAGTCAAGTTCCCCCCTGGACTCTGGTCCAGAACTTAGAATGATAAGGAAACAAAGGAGTGGGCAAGCTGCACATAGTCAATTAAGTCCAGACAGGCAATTTGGTGTGTCTTAGTTTAGATAGTCAGCAACTTCACTCTTTACACAAGAAACACCTGAAGAAGCAGGATAGGAGTTGGCGTGGAGGCCTTAGAACATGACCTCAGTTTTTGGCCCTGCCAGCCAGAATGGATCTTGTTCCTGAGATGGCTGAACTTAGGAAACTGTCTCCTAAGATTTTTATTTACAAATTTTAGTTGCAATATCTATGAGGCAAAAGCAGAGCTGCATTTTCTGAATACAATGTAGAGTGATGAAATTGAACTAATTAACAGAGCCATCACCTCAAAGATGTAAGATTTTGTCAAGCGGGCATGAGACATTACTGTTAGTGATAGAGAAATGTATAGTACATAATTATTGGATATTCTTGGCAGGCTATGTAATTAGCTTTGGAAAATATCATGCTTAGAGAGTAGATGGTAGTCATCGGCGCTGAGGGAGGTGGCGGTATAGGGGTTATATGGAAAGGAACAATAAAAGCCCTCAGACAGGAAGAAATAAGCCATTGTGTCTTTTTCTGATAATCCTACTTCCTTAAAAGAGTGATGGATTTAGGGTTTCTGTTACAGAAAATTTTGGGACAGAGCTTGGCTTAGGGGGTTTATTAGTTACCTTTCTGTGGTCAGGAAAAATGTCATAAACAATGACAATTTAGAGGACTGTGAATCCTGCAATTCTGAAGGTTTGGCAGCAGGAGCAGGAAGCTGAGAGCTCACATCTTCAAGCAAGCATGCCATAGAGAGAGGAAACAGGATGTAGCATAAGGCTCTAAACTTCCCACTTCCTTTGCAGAGGCACTCTTCCTAAGCCTCCCTAAAGAACAGGGCCACCACTGCTAAGTATGCAACTATCTGAGCCTGTGGGGACATTCTTTGTCAAACTACTACAGGTGGCCTATTAACATATAATTGATTCACTCTTTGTAGGTGCATGCAGAAACAGGGCTTTATACATGGTATGTGGGGGCTGAATACATCGAGCTACACCAGGGTATAGCTGCCATGTTGCAGATCCAGGTGTAACAAAATATGGGGGCATCATATTTTATCCATGTCTTAGACAGTTAGAATGTACCACACACTAGATTGTTTTATATCAGAAATTACAAGGGCACTAATGCCACTCAAAAGGGCTGTGACCTTATGATGTAATTACATTATCCTCAAAGTCCCACCTCCTTACAGAACTACAACCAGGGTTCAGATTCCAAGCTATACATGTTGTGGGTAAACAGATATTTAATCTGTAACACCAAGTAGTTTAGATCATGTGAAGACCACATCTTCACACATCCAAGTAGAAGTGTGTACTTGGAAAGTCTACAGTTACCCGCTTTCCTATTTCAATGGAAACACTTGCATACAAGGTTCAGAGTTCTTGCTCTCAGAGAAGTGTATTCATAGGCTGGAACAGAAGTCTCCGGTGCCCTATTCATTTCTCTCTAACCAGCTCTAGCTTCTGCCCTGACACAAGCTTAGGAAGACAGACCACACTTTCTTAAGTGCTTGGTGCATTTCCAGTCTCCATGTTGATGAGCCTTCTCTGAGGAGAAGTCTGAAGAAGAAGGATTCCTTCTCTTCCTCCCCTGCCCTCATACCCACTATCCCCCATTTCTGAGCCTCAACTCTGTTTTCTGGAGAACCTGATGCTGATCTTAGTTCACAATGACATCCTTGACCTACTTGTCCAAGAACAATGAAATGGTAAAGTGTTCTCTCTCTCTCTCTCTCTCTTTCAAATTAATTAATTTATTTATGTTACATCCTGACCCTACCAGCAGTTTCCCCTCCTCTTTTCCAAATCCTTCCCCCCAGCTTCCCCTCCCTGTATCCACTTTTCCTCCCAAGAGTTTTCTTTTACATAGTTCATGTTCAACTGACTTCCTATCTCAGCCAAGCCATTCCCAAGTATATCTAATTATGTAAGCCATTAGGATGCTTGACCTTGAGATTCACTAGGACTCACAGGAAGACCACCTGCTTTTGTTTTGTTTTTTCTTTCACTCGGCAGCAATCCTGTCCTGTAAATGTCATTGCAGTCATTGAGCTAATGTTAGTTCTTTTATGAGCTAAAAATCATAATGGTTTAAAAACTAAAGGGAAATAGTAGTGGTGGTTAAATTTGACATGTTCTGGTAAGTGGTTCTCAGCTTGACCCAGCTGCTCTCCTTAAGGCTATGCACTCTCTGTTGTTGCTATGGAAAGTATTTTTTGAAAACTGATTCCAAGTGGATGCCCCATATCTATTGGTAGCTATAAACTGTACTTGAAATTCAATGTCCATGATGCCAGAGTGAGTCTAAAACTTCTAACCTACTTCCTCATCTTTACAGGTATAACTGATCCTTAAGTGAAAGGGGCACATGATTAACAATTTACTCATATGGACCTGACATATTTTGATTAAGGACATCTCTGAACCTGAAAAGAGCATAATGCTATATGAATTATGTGGAATTTACTTGCTGTTCTCATTTCTACAGGGACCAGATATTTACCTGACTCTCTCATAATTTAACAGTGTCTTCCAAGTATGCCATACTGTCAAGTTAGTTCAAAGGACTAGTGAAGTGCTTGTGTTATGCTTTTAAATTACTTGAAATGTGTATTTCCACTGAAATCTCATTTACATAGCATCATTCTTTAAAATGACAGGATGAAAATTTAATCAAATTTATCTAGAAATTTCTATGTCCAATAGATTATTTTTGGTGTGGTTCCCTTGTGTTCCATGGTTTGGAAAATTGCTTATCCATGGAGGATACATTTTGTTGGAAGAAATAGAAACTCATACAAACAAAGTATTTAAGAAAAATTACCAAGTTCATATAATATTTTTATATTTTCAGTGTAAAGTGTGTTGTGGTCAGGGTTTTATGGATATAGTCCTTGGATCTATTTCATGGTTCCATGGGGGGAGGTGAAACTTCTCTCCCTCTAACTCTACAGTCACCATGTGCAAAAGCAATAGCTTCTTAGAGAGAGAGGGTAGAAGACAGAGAGAGAGAGAGAGAGAGAGAGAGAGAGAGAGAGAGAGAGAGAGAGAGATATGGATGTATGTGACTTGGTATGGAAATGAGGATCCAGGATGCTGTCATTTACAGAAGAAAGACTAGAACCACCCAACTTTGAGGTCTGTGCTTGAGTGAATCTTTTCAAACTTGGAACAAGAACAATCCAAACCCAGGTAGTTCTCTGTCAAGGAATCGAGCATGTGGGGATCCAGAGAATTTTTTACTCTTGGCCAGATATGTTTACTCAACACAGCTATCGCAAAGAGAAAAAAACAAAACAAAACAATGTGCTTCACCTTCAACAACTACCTTGGTAAGTAGAGGAATTGGAAAAGGGATAGCTTTGTCCAATCCAGCTCTTCTGAAATTACTCACGTGATATTAAGTGATGTTACATCCCCCTATCCCCGTGGGTCTTTTTCAATATACCTGCAATTGTTTCAAGTTCTGTGTTTCATAGTTCCAACATCTGTCTCAAATTGACTTGTTCTGGTGATTGCTTTTTACCTAAGAGTGGGCTTCACGAGCTGTCCTGAATCTCATGCTTTTTGATGAAAGTTGAAAGTTCTGTAGTGACACAGATATGCACATGTACATATGCACATGTACACCCACCCATGCACACACACGTTCATGTGCCCCCCATACACACACACATGCACACACAGAGGCACACGAGCACACACTTTGAACTTAGGTCTCCTTCATCCTAGGCAAACACTCTATCATTTACTTGTAGCCTCATTCCCCTTTTTAATTTTTATTGTGAGACAGGGTCTTCCTAATTTGCCTTAAAACTCACTCTGTTTATATGCCTCAGTACAGGGGAATGTCAGGGCCAGGAAGCTGGAGTGGGTGGTTTGGGGAGCAGGGCAAGGGGAGGGTATAGGAGGCTTTGGGGATAGTATTTGAAATGTAAATGAAGAAAATATCTAATAAAAAAGCTCACTCTGTATTCCAGGCTGACCTTGAACATCAGCCTTCTGTATCAGCTGCCTTAGGAGCTTGGAATGCAGACTTCAAGATTAACCTACTTTTTCTTCTAGTGGCTGTAAACTGTGCAGGTTTGTGTCCAGCTGAGCAGTCCCTAGGCTGTATTGTTTGTTTTTAGACATCAAGAGCTCTAATTTTGTGTATCCATGCTTTGAGCTGTGAACTGGCTTGCTGGGGAATCACTTTCCAGTTTCTGCTCACATTGTTGCTTTCCTTTTGAGTGATGCACAGGAGAGAATCATTCTCTTGCCTTCTACCACCTGTGTTCTATGACTGTTTTGTGCTGGGCGTTTGTTAGACTTCTAGAAGAAAGAAGCAGGGGATGGTGTGGGTTAAGTGTATTAAGTATATGTCATCTGTAGCCACAGTACCCCAAATTTCAGAGGTTTCATTTTTGTAAGCACCCCGATATCTTCAAAAGTCATTGATCAGCATAGCATGCATTCCTACCCTCTCCTCAGTAAAGGGGCTTTCTTATTTTCTCTTTTAGATTTGCTAGGCTTCTAGAGGACCTGAATACTACTACATTTTCTTTCTAAATGTAGTTTAAGGCTTTGCTCCATAGGTGGTACAGGAGACATTGAACTTGGAAGTTTGCAGCAATATCGCTCTCTCCCTCGATCACATCAAATAAGCAATTTTCTCTGAATTCTTCATGGTTTTCAATTTAGTGTGTGGAAAGGTTCATGGAATATAAATCTACAAGTAAGTAGTAAGCCCCATGAATACACACTTCCAATAGCTTCATTCTCAACTGTAGCCTGTAGGTCTTTAGTGGGTCATTTAAATTCTTATCTGAGCTCTTCTTTCTGGGTAACATGATAGGTGGGACACTTGTTCATGTGAAATCAATGCTCAGAACCTGCTTCTCAGGTCTGTTGTCTATGTGCAGAAGTTTGGCTAATTCCTAGTTTCTCTGTTTCTAGGTTAGCAGGCAACTGGAACAAGTTATTTGCCACAGCGCTCTCTCTCTCTCTCTCTCTCTCTCTCTCTCTCTCTCTCTCTCTCTCTCTCTCTCTCTCTCTGTGTGTGTACATTTATACATATATACATACACACATTTATACTAAAGGTATTTTTAGGAAAGTTGAAAGACTTATGACAACTAATCACTTTTAAAATGAATACAATATAGAGGGAATTATTCTACTTATTTTATAGTGCACAGACATCAATCAAGAGACGGTATTGTTGATAGAGGGGCAGACACATAGATCAATGTAACAAAAAAGAGATTATAGAAGTAGATCTACATGGTCACACACTTTTAAAAAATTTTTTAAATAAAGACATAAAGCTCTCTTCATCAGAGGGAAGATAGATTTTTCCTTGACAAATGACATAGGCCAAAAATCCTCCCAAAGCAAGCCCCTCTCCAACACTTCTTCCTAAATACGCTATACACACATCAAAATGGACCATAGACTTAAATGTGTAGATAAATGTAGACATTTATAGAAAAATAGACAGACATTTGGCTATGATACTGAAAGCACATTGTAAAGTTTAAGCAAAGTTACCCAAAGCTCTACTAAAGGAAACGATGAGTACATAGGACCATACATATCCAACCTAAAGGAAACATTTCATATCATCTCAAAACTCAATATTAAAGAAAAATGATTTAGTTTGAAGCTGGGCAGAAGATGAGTAGACTTCTTACGGAACACATGGAGTAACAGACAATTACACTGAAAGGTGTTCTATTGGACATTAGAAAATGAAAATCAAACCACAATGAGAAAAGACCATTGAAGCCAAGCGACCATACAGAGTGGTGACACAAGGTGCCAGCAAACAGGGGGTTCCATTGTTCATCCCTCATGTACATACGGAATTGTCTGGTTATCTTGGAAAATGGTTTGAGAGGGTTTTTATTTCTTTTAATAGAACTAACCATGCAAGTATTTACTATGTGATGACTCAGCAATAGCACTTGGGCATTTGTTGCTTAGGAATTATTTAAAAATAAGTTTAAGGAAATATAGATTATATTTGGTGACATTATAATTAATTTTAGCCATGAAACAAGTAATATAATCTAACAGAATATTTTACTATAAAAACTAGAAGAACTTAAAAGATATGGTGGTTTGTCTCAGGACTAACAGTCTTTGAAAATGATGCAGAAAGAAAAATTACATGAATAATCAAAAATTGACTCCCAAGAAATATCCCTAAAGGATCTATTGGTCGATCATAGTATTCCAGCAAATGTATATTGTGTTATGATAGACAAATAAAAAATCTGTTCTAAATCTCACTGTGGGATTATAAGTGTGCTAATTGCTTTGTAAACTAAGCTGTTGGTTGGAGCTTCTGAAGAAAAAGATTTGTTAAAAACTTAAATATTGACAGCATGCAATTGGAAACGTACAAATGACCTCTGAAACATAATTGGATTCAACTCAGGATTTCTGGTAATCTTTACAAGACATTATCTGTGCAGATGAACTGTGAGTTTCTTTAGAGAGCATCCATTGCCTTTGCATATGCTCTATGAGCTGTTAAAAATTTTCAAACACAGTCACTAAGGGCTTACTAAGTAACAGGCACACTTGTTTACTTAGACTACCACTTTAAGGCATATTTAAGGCTGTCTCCATTATTCTTATTGTATAGGAAAGAGAGCTGAGATTAGGTCTTTGTCACACAGACAAGGAGTCATAGATTCAGGATTTGAACTGCAGATTTTTCAAAAATGTATCTTTCTTTTCACTTCAACAGGGTCTTCCTTGTTGCCCTTTGTTTCCTGCGGAATTCTTCATTGTGCTCATTTGGAAGAAAACATCCAATATTACTTGCTGATTGGCAAGCAACGTGAATTTAATCTCCATGCACAACTGTTTCAATTAAGAGTTCTCTGGCCTCGGGGGCTCCTGCCTACTGCCAGGACAACAATAGAGAATTTTTATCAAACTATAGCCTCAAGGTGTGTCAGTGCTGTAGGCTGTGAGTCACCTACCCTCGGATGTCCCTGCAGGAGTCTGCTCACAAGCAACGAATGCAAATTGAAACCATTTTTCTTAACCATAGGTAGACATTAACCTGCAGGATTGTTTTCGGTCATGCTCTCCCTGTGAAAAGCATCCTGCTAGGCTCAGGAGTTCCATAGCCTGTGAAGGGATCCAACATCTAGTTGAGAGTGACTGAGTGCTCCTGGTACCTGCCTAACTGCCAGCCAAGGTTGTTTCTTCCCTACTTGTGAAAGGGCCAGTACCCAGCAGTGACTCAGGCACCAGTGAGAGGTGCTCTAAAAGTGACTAATGACATAGGTAGAGAAAGGCCTCCACCGGGCTCCCATTTAAGCATGCCATCACTCCTGTGCCCCAGCTGATCTGGCATTGTGCTGAAATGCATCACTGTGACACTTTACCTACTAATAGCTTTGATTAAATTGTTACTTCTGAAGGACCACTTAACCACTTGTGTCATGGGCATATATGCATGTTCCTTGGTTACTACTTTCTCAAGAACTGACACACACACATTGTTGGCATTTTGGCTAGGCTCTGCCCCAGTTACCTGGCAACAGCCAGGTGTGCCTGACTAACTATAAAAGGGTCTGTTTGCCCCCTCTTCTCTCTCTCTTGCTTCCTTGCTCTTACTTTGTCCTCTTGTTCCTGCTCCCTCTTTCTCCCCATTCCCCTCCCCCCTCTTTCTTCAAGTGCTCATGGCCAGGCTCTGCTTCTCTACTCTCTCCATCCCCCCCCCCCCCCCCGCTTATCTCTCCCCTCCCTCTGCCTTTCTCAAGTCCCCTCCCCATGCCCCCGAATAAACTCTAGTCTACACTATACAGTCCTGTGGCTGGTCTCTCAGGGGGAAGGGATGCCTCAGTATGGGCCCGCAGAGGCACCCCCTTCCTCCACACCTGGGTGCACATCCACCAAACATACTCCCTCTCTCCTTATCTTTTTATAAAATACAACACACATGGCATGCGCCATACTGACAGCCATCCATTCATCCAGTGTCGGTCACCTCAGATACCTGTTTTCCCATTCTCTTAGAGAACATTGTAAATGCATGGCTTAAGCATGCATTGACCCTAGCAAATATTAAGTGCCTAATATATAGAATGGGAGAATGACATACTTTACAGAAAAACAACTGCAGGTAAGAGATGTGGGTCCAACACTTGGATATTATTTCCTTCCTTCTCACCAAGGTACAGTTTGACTTTGGGCTTCCTTTGGTTTGGTGTTTAGGGAGGACACGCTGGAATGAAAATGATGAGCTTTAAATGAGGAGACCACTGTACAGGTGGCTCAGCCCACTTGCTTTAGGATCGGAGCAGATGGGCATTTCATATAGGACCTCTTCTCTCTAAGCTCACGATCTTAGCAAATACAAGAATACAAAAGAATACAAGATTAAACTTGTATTCTAAGTTTTATTCTTCTTATATATAGAATAACATTGCTAATTATAAAGTAGCACAATGAGGCTGGGCTGGAGAGATGGCTCAGTGGTTAAAAACACTGACTGACTGACTGCTTTTCCTGAAGATTGGTGTTCCATCCTGGACCCACATAGCTACTCAAAATCATCTGTAACTGTAATCCCAGAGGATCTGACACTCCTTTCTGGCCTATCAGGCATTACATTACATGGACATGGTGCATAGACATACATTTCTTTTCTACTTTTTGAAGATTTATTTATTTATTTTATGTATGTGAATACACTGTAGCTGTCTCCAGACACATCAGAAGAGGTCATCAGATCCCATTACAGATGGTTGTGAACCACCATGTGGTTGCTGAGAATTTAATTCAGGACTTCTGGAAGAGCAATCAGTGCTCTTAACCTCGGAGCCATCTCTCCAGCCCCATACAATTCTATCAACACTCATCCATATAAAATAAAAATAAACTCTCAAAAAATTCAAAGTAGCTCAAAGACTAGAGATTATATAAGAGTATACAACTGAAATGCCTAGCTCAGTGCCTGATACGTACGGTAAGTATTCACTATAGGTCAGTGTTAATGACTCTCCAATTATCTGCCCTGTGTGTTTTGCATAATGGGGAATCTGAAGGAAATCTCCTTTTGTGTTCTCTGCTGGTGGTGTTGCATCATCATCTCCTAATGCTCCTGATTGTATGGGCTGTGAACCGTGTTCAGGCAAAGATCATTGGAAATAGGTGTGAACCGTTCAATATTTATGTGATTTAAGCAGCAGTCACCTCTTCTGAAACATATTTAGCTTTCATGCAGTTTGAAGCCAAAAGAAATGGTGGGGTGAAGTATCAAATGATTCCTCCATTTCATCCTTAATTAAATGTTAAAGACAAAGCCTGGCTGACTGATGTAGGAGACAGTTGCTTTCAGCCTTGGCTTCTAATGTTAAATTAAAGGGAAGAAATCAAAGGCTTCAAAAACGATATGATTAGGAAATTGACTCTGCATTCTGAGAGTCTTTGAACATCTAAATATTGGTATTGGTGAATCAAGGAGTGATGCTTTCATTTCTCATTTAATTTGGGTAAGTAAACACTAACAAATATAGAATTATTGCAATTTCTTTTTTTTATTTTTAATTTTTTTATGTATTTTCCTCAATTACATTTCCAATGCTATCCCAAAAGTCCCCCATACCCTCCCCCTCTCTTCCCTACCCACCCATTCCCATTTTTTTGGCCCTGGCGTTCCCCTGTACTGGGGCATATAAAGTTCGTGTGTCCAATGGGCCTCTCTTTCTAGTGATGGCCGACTAGGCCATCTTTTGATACATATAAAGCTAGAGTCAAGAGCTCTGGGGTACTGGTTAGTGCATAACATTGCAATTTCTTAAATAGCACATTGAGGCATAATGGCCATGCAATAAACTGCACATATATAAATCACACAATTTGATGCTCTTGGACATACATGCACATGCTGCATCATCATGAGGAGTATGAACATATGCAGTATCAAAAAGCAGCTCCTCTTGCCCTATGCTGATACCTCCTACCCGTCCTCCTCTCTCATCCCCAGGCACCAACTAACCTATTTTCTGGCAGATTAGTTTGTCATTTTTAGAATTTTATATAAATAGAATAATAAGCCATACAGGCATTTGGCTTCTTAAAACTCTGCATAATTACTGTCAAAACTACATCCATGAAGTCTCACGAATACGACTGCTTAAATGTGAGCTGAACAAGAACAAAAGAGTAAGCATTCTAACATGGATGGGCAAAGTCCATGAGGCTTCAACCCTACCCAATGAACTATGAGCAACTAAGGAATGCTGAGACTGGGAGAAGTCATCTTTCCCAAGAAACAGCACAGTTGGTTATCCAGGACAATGCAGCTCTGAAAACGTACATACAATAGCATAAAACAGATAGAGCAGGTTGTGTTTGGGAATAAATAAATACATACATGCATACATATATGTGTGTATCTATGTATATTTAACAACAATCATATACATGTAAAACATATGTATGTTTTATAATAATAATTATATTTTACAACACACATACACATATATAAATACATATATGTAATTATAATTATCGTAAAAGCAGCCATGAAATTAAAAGAGATCAAAGGTCTGTATATGGGAAAGTTTAAAGGGAAGAAAAGGATGGGGGGGATAATGTAATTATGTTATAATCTCAGAAAAATAAAGGAAATAACAAAAAAGGGAGAATCACTAATGAGTATGTGTTAAAAGTTCTGTCCTCTCCAGGAAATGTATGGGCACTTTCGATAGGTGTGCTGCAATGTGCCTATAGGTATTTGCCTGCTCATGAATAGTTAGATTATTTGTAGCTTCTATTACAAAGAATGTTTCTTTGAATATTCTAACCCATCTTGAAATGAAGATTTGTTTTAATTACTGTTGTGTAAACTTTCAAGTAAAATGGCTAACCCATTTGGAAGTGTATACTTAAGTTCTAAGATACAGCCAAACTATTTTCCCACTTTGAAGTATCATTTTATATTTGCACAGGCAGCATATGGGAATTCTAGTTCTTATACATCCTCCCCAAACTACGTGTGATCAGCTTTTCTAATTTTAGCTTTTCCGATGGATGTGTAGTGGTGTCTCTTTTCTCCATAGCTAGTGGTGTGGGACATGTTCAGCAGTCATTGCATAATCTTGTGTGATACGGTGATAAGGTGTGATAAAGTTGTGATAAGGTGGCTCTTCACACGATGTTGCAGTTCTTTTTTAAAGTTATTTTGTCTGTTTTAGCGTCTTTGACTCTTTGCATTTGTAAATAGATTTTGGAATTGGTTCTCTGCTATCTACAAAACACACCAAATCACCACCATCACCAAACAACAATAAAAATAATCTCCCACAGAATTGTATCATATATTAAAAATATTGAAATTTCTAAGCCATTAATGTAATATTTGCCCCAATTTCTTTGGAAAATCTTTACTTTTTATGTTCCAGCAATTGGGTTATAAATTATGTATCTCTTTAGATTTATACTTTGTTACTTCCATTATTTGGAGTTCTATGCTATATATTATTTTCTGATGACCTTTTAAATTTAAATTTTAAAATAACTCCAATGTTCCATTGTAACTATAGAGAAATATGGTGTGTTCTTGTATATTGAGCTTGTATCCTGTATTCTTATAAATTTTAATGATTGGTTATAATAACTATCCCAAATGAAAAATTACATTGCATATAGGCTACAGTATTTTCTGTTTTTTCTAAAGTGTACAGTTTATTTTTTTAATTTCTCTTGTCTTGTAGCTTAGGATATGTTTGCTAGTATGGTTTGAAGAAGATGGTTATGCATACCCATTCTGTCCTTTTATCAGAAGGAGGAACATTATTGTGACCTTAGCAACAGACTTTGAGTGTATCATTCTTTTACAGTAGAATTTCTATTATTATCAAGAAAGATTATTAAATTTTGAGATGTTTTTATTAAGTCTATAATATGGTTTTGTTCTTCATATTTAGCATGCTAATTCAATTAATTAATTTGGTTGACTTTGTATTGTTAATACAGCTTTGCATTCCCAAGAGACATGCCACCTGATCGGATGCATTTTCTTTCTTATATATTGCTATATTTATTAGCTAATATTTTATTAAGTATTATCAGTGCTTTTGAGAAACACTGGTTAATAGTGTCATTTGCTTGAGTTTTTGTATCCTTATATTGTTGATCTAATAAAAAAAAGGCATGTGTTTCTTCTTTTCTGCTTTCTGTAAAATATTCATAGAACTGATATTATTTCTATCTTAAGTATTTGAAAGAAATGGTTGAGAGAACCAACTGTACCTGTGATTTTTCTTTGGGAAAATTTGTAACTACAAATTTCATTTATTTAATTTATATATGATTAGATGCTTTGTAATCTCCAGTAGATTTTAACAATAAAATAATCTATATCATTTAAATTATTGAACTTTTGGATATAAAGTTATTGGTCATATTCTATGACAACCAACTTATGTGCAATCAGTCATAAAATGCCTGCTTTTATTTCTGATTTTGATAAAACTGGTAATATTTCTTTAGTTAGCTTGAGTAGAGATTTAACTATTTTAGTCAACATTTCTAATAACCAACTATTGGTTTAATTGATTTTTTCCAATTGATTATTTTAGTGTGTGTGTGTGTGTGTTTGTGTGTGTGTGTGTGTGTACATGTACACTGTGCCTTTGTGGTATATGCACATGTTTGGGTGTGCTCTACTATGCAAGCATGGTGTGTAATCCAGAGATTGATGCCCAGTGTCTTTTGACACTTTCAGATTTATCTTATGAGAGGGTCTCTTAAACCTGGAGCTTACCTATATACACTGGACTGGCTACCTGAAAGTTCCCTGGATTTGCCTCCCACTTCCCTACACACACACACACACACACACACACACACACACACACACACACACATACAGTCACTATGGTTACAAAGTGCCAACATGATGAGCTTTTACAAGCATGCTGGGGATACAATTTTAGGTCTCTGTGCCTATACATTAAGCACTTTACCCATCTAGTCATCTCTCTCGTCTGAGTGATTGTGTCTCAGTGATGCTATTTCCTTTAGTGCTTAGTTGACTTGGATTCTGTTCACTTCCCTGTGTGTTATAGTTTTTTTTTTTTCCTTCAGGGTTTACATTTTCCTCTCAGCTATGAGCCTTTCCTGAAGTGGAAATTTCTGGTTTACTTGGAGACTTAGTTGTGTTATCTGATATATTTTTTTTTGGAAACTGTCTTATGAGAGGATGTTTTGCTGAGAACGACAAGTGGTGTTTTTCTAGAAGCTGCCTGGAAAAAGAACATGTGGGGTTTTGCTGGAGCAGACACTTGAGAGGACACACGATATTTGGCAAGGGTATAAGTATAAACCAACAGACAATGGACAAGGCTGTGGCATTGGTTCACCTTGCCACTCTTTGCTGGTCTTCATTGAGCTTTGCTGACACTGGTCTTCATTGATGATGCTGTGGCATTGGTTTGCCTTGCCTTCTGGGCTGATCATCATTTGTCATGACTTTGTAGAGAGAAATGCACCAAAGAACTTCTTGTGATATTCACGTGGCTTCTTGCTGCGTCTGTGGATTTGGGCTGATTGGCAGAGCCTCTCGGTTTCTTCTAAGTCAAGCTACTGCTGCTGATCCCTGTGAACTGAACTGCTGATATCCTGACAACAAAGACTGAACTCACCAAAAGAACTATTTCTAAACAGGTCTGCATCCTCCTTTGCCCTATTAACCATTTCTTCCCACTATTTCTGATGGGTGGTGGGCTAGAAGGAAGGTTAAACTGTTTAAAAACCCTTACTGAAGTAGGGTTTTTTGGTTTTTTGTTTTTAAATCTAAGCCTACACTTTTCTGTGAAGATGTACTGACAATAGAATTAGCCCTAATACATTTATTCCTTTTCCATTGTGGCTTTCTCTTTTTAAATGGACATTTTTTTATGATGTAGGGAGCTCCATTTCCATTATACAGTGAACCCATATAGGGAAAAAAATGAAATTCTGCCCCTCTGTTCCTCCTCCAACAAACGCTTTGCAGGAATAAACACACAGGTACTAGAACTCCATTCACATTTTTAGGTAATTCTAACCTGTGTGGTGCTCTAAGTGTCCAGAGTTTGCCACGACTGAATTGAGTCTGGGCCCACATCAGGTCTTTTCTTGAAAGAGCCTGCTTTATTTTAGTGTCTAGCCTGTTTGGCTGCTTTTGCTTCATTTTGCCTATCTTTTTCTTTTTCTTTCTTTCTTTCTTTTTTTTTTTTTTTTTTTTTTGAGACAGGGTTTTTCTGTAGCCTTGGCTGTCCTGGAACTCACTTTGTAGACCAGGCTGGCCTCGAACTCAGAAATCCGCCTGCCTCTGCCTCCCAAGTGCTGGGATTAAAGGCCTGTGCTACCATGCCCAGCTGCCTATCTTTTTCTTTTTCTTTTGTTTTGTTGTGTTTTACAGGGTCTCACTACCTATCTCCAGGTTAATTTCAAAACTTTGACATTCTCCTGCTTCAGCCTTTTCTCAGTACAAGCATTGTAGGTGCAAGCTGCCATGCCAGCTCTAGTTTCGTTGTCCTTGGAATTCATTTCTTTTGAGTTCAAGAAAAATTTCAAGTTTTTAACTTAACCTTGTTTGGTAAATGTAATGTTCTTAGCTTTCTTCATTCTGTGTAAAAAATATCATCTCTGAATTTTCTAAAATTAGTGTTCATAAAATAATAGATTTTTATGATCCACAAATTACACTATAATTATAAGACACAGTATTTTGTGAGTGCACAGGGTTAGGTAGAGCTCATAAGCTTTTCACATTCTTTATCTATTACATCCTGAAAGACCTATGAGAGAGAGCATTCTTATTAAAATTTACATAGTACAATTGTTAGAACTCAGTGATATGGAACAACTTGGCAATGGGTACATGCTAAGAAAGTGGACCCAGAATTTGAATCTAGGTCAGTCCCATTATTTATTTATTTTACCAATTCAACAACCTTCTAAATTACTCACAATGAATAAATGATGTTCATAAAGAATTAATTCTCAGTGAACATAAAAGACATACTTTTGTCTTCTATTGGCCTCATGCAAAACAGGGGCATAATTTATACAAAAGCTTCCTGTTATTATGTAAATAAGGGTAAAGTAAAGGGTTTGGAGTGATGGGAGAGGTGGGTGTCAAGCAACATTAGAGATATGTCCCAACAATTTACTCATTAGATATAGCAGGATGTAATGGGGAGACCTTTGACCAGGAAGGCAAAATGGAATTGAATTACATTGAATACAATAAACAGCTTTGGCATAGTAGAATCACACCAGGTCATTGCCATCTCTTCTAATGATTAAACTGCAGAGTTCAGCACTTCTTAAGACCTCTGCAGAGCAGTGTGACTTTATTAGTGTCATAATACTCTGCTACATTGACCGTTCTAAGGAATCAAATTGTAGTTCCTCCAAAGTGAACAGGTCAGTGCACTGTCTGCAGCAGTGACAGAGTTCCTAAGGCTGTTGCTGCTGCCTGACACTTTTGTCCTCATGTGAACGTGATATGTATTAAGGCTAGAGGTTCTTCTTGAACAGCTACAGGGGTGGGGTTGTGTGCTGTGACTGAGAGATTTAACTTCTTCCAAGTGATAATGACATTACTTTAAGTCACCTGTCCTTGGGCAAAAACAAAATAGATTTAAGTGGGAAGGGAGCTATGGGGGGTTACATGGAAGAGTACAAGAGAGGACCTAGAGATGAGAGAAAAACAGTCCACAAAACAAGTTTTGTTAAAAAACAATACCATAATCAAACCTGAGTAACTAAACAATTTGAAAGGTAAAAGTTGCTATACATTCATGTCAATATTTCTATTGTCACACAAATTATTTTCTTTCCCTTGTCACTAGGATCATGATGCTTCTACTTAGTTTGGTTAAAATCTTGGAGTTGTTTCTTCCTGATTTCTTTTTTACATGTCCTCTTCCTGTTCCTCTATGTAGAAGTAACAATATAAAGGAGAAAGAATTGACTTCAAATTATAATGCTTGATGTTTTAAGATCGGCTATTATTGCAATGAAAACATCAGAGTTTTACCTTAATATTTTCTTTTTAATGCATGGGTGAATAATATTAATTCTGTTACAAAATTGATGTTCTGAGAGTTAGGCCTGTAACGTAAGGAGAAAATCCTTCACAACATTCCACCTTTAGTTTTACCCGAATGATATTCCATAGTCTGGGTGATCCTCTGGCAACAAACTTAGTGACCCTCAGATAAAAAGGAGTACTTAATAGAGGTAGATTCTTTTCAATATCAATGAATTTGGGCCATAGAATTGAGTTCCATCCTAGCGAGCCATCCAGACAAGCCGTGTGCTTTCTTTACTACCTCATGACCATGGTTAGCAACCTCTGTCTGAAGCTGAGTTGTGTTCAATAGCGAACCTGTTAATGAACTTGACACAGCGAAAGTAACAGTTTGCCATCCCCAAGGCTCCACTAAAGAAGCATTGCCTCCAACTGATCACCGTGTGATGCTTGTCTTCTCTATATTCCACACATTCTCCTGGAAGGTCACTTTAAGGGACCAGTGGGAGATTCTATGGCTGCAATTTTTTTTCAGGTCAAAACCTTTGATATGCCTCATGCAGTTTCCAGATATAGATGAGAAATTCTCCAGGTGGCTCCCATTCCCTGCTGTTTCCATCATCCCAGGCATTCTCTTCTTGTACCCAATGGTTACAAATATTATAAAGCAGAGAAAGAATTATGCATTATACTATGCCCAAATTCTTCTAGAAGCAGAGAGAAAAGAGTAGTAGATGTTTGTTGTCACCCAATTTGGGATGGTTTGCACAGTGTTCTAAATGGCAGATGTTGGTCAAGTGGATGATTTGATTCATTGACTGCCTAACTCACTTAGGTACTGTAGCCATTAGATCAGCTGATCTTATCTCCTCAGTTTTATTTCTATGTCAGTTTTCTTTTTAAGAACAGCTTTTTAATGTTTTGGCAGGCACATCCTACTTCATGCCACCTGCATGTAGGTGAGGATAGCGATGAAAGTTGGCCAACCAAAATCAAAGTCTTACTGAAAACATGCTGAAATATTTTAAGGAATTTTTGGTCACTTGACTATGTGATATCTATTTACCTTCTTGACATAATTGTTGATCATTAATTCTCACTCTATATATCAGCAATAGAGAAGTGCTCTTCTCAGGCCTGACCATTTTACCATATTGCTGAGCTATTCACATATTTGTTGAAGTTTGCCTTCCTCCTTAAAAGGTCGAGTTGTGTAGCTCCATAAGTCACTATACTTCAGAAAAATAGAATACTGACATTGCTGTATAGTATTGCATTCCACTTTATTGATATAAGCCAATGTTTATTTTACTCTGTGACAAACTGTATCTCAGTTTCTTTAATTTTTCATTCCTGTTTGGTGAAGTTGCACAATGAGATACAAATCAGAGATGTTGTCTAGTAATTTTAAACTCATGAATGATGGAGGGATACAGATGAAGAACACGTCTGGGGCATCTTAGTCCCGAGACCTTCTTGGCTACAGTGGATGATGCTCTCTTAGCATCAGAGCAGAAGAGGTGTCTAAGATTCAGATGTCACATCATATAACATAACACCTTTCAGCATCTCCATCTTAACATTTCAGAAAGTTGTGTTTTTTCTATTATATTCTCTGGGAAGTCATATCTTTATGACTGTATCTGAAGAAATCTTAAATCAGAACAATTCCTGAGAATGTTTCACAGTTAATCACACTATTTTCAGAAGAAATTATTAATCTATCACCTTACATTTAGATCATCATGCTCATAACATAGAACTAAGTCACCTTATATCTCTCCAATCCCAGGAAACGTGTCAGGTCAGATCTTGTCTCATCTGTACTAGAAAAAATTCCTCTCAGTAATGGGGAGAAGGGCCAACATTAGGACAATTTTTTTTCTGGCTCTTTTGTCTATAGTAGAAGTTCCAGAGTCAGTCTTTCTTTTCCTTCCTTCCTTCCTTCCTTCCTTCCTTCCTTCCTTCCTTCCTTCCTTCCTTCCTTCCTTCCTTCCTTCCTTCTCTCTCTCTCTCTCTCTCTCTCTCTCTCTCTCTCTCTCTTTCTCTCTTTCTCTCTTTCTCTCTTTCTCTCTTTCTCTCTTTCTCTCTTTCTTTCTTTCTTTCTTTCTTTCTTTCTTTCTTTCTTTCTTTCTTTTTCTTCCTTTCTCTCTCTCTTTCTCTTTCCCTCTTTCTCTCTTTCTCTTTCCTTCTTTCTTCCTCCCTCCTTCCTTCTTTCTTTCCCTCCCTCCCTCCTTTTCTTTACCCTTCCTTTCTTTCTCCACCTATTCCTCCCTCTTGTTCTCCTCCCACTCCTGTTGCTGCCCTTCTTTTGCCCAACTGGTCTCCTTTCTTTTTTCGTGGTTTTGTTGTGCACATTTTATGCAGGTAGTTACAGCATTTGTTTGCTCATTATTTCAGTGCCTTGTAAAGTCCACAAGGCAGCATTTCAGAGCTCTTGTCTCCATGCTCTGACTTTTACAGTCCTTCACCTTCCTCTTCTGTGATTTTCCTGGGGCTTTGGAAAAATGGTTTATAGATGTACCATTTTGCCTGAGCATTCTATAGCCATGTATTCTCAGTACTTTTCCCAGTTATGAATCTTTGCATTTGCTTCTGCCCACAGTCGAAAGAAGCTTCTCCGACCAAGCTGAGGGCAGCACTGGTATTTGAGTATAAAAACCAGATATTTAGAATGCAATTTGACTACATGTCCATTTAGCAAAGTATCAATGGTAGATTTTACCCTAGGGATCACGACTTCCTCAGACATAGTCTTTTGACCAGCTTTGTACTACCAAGCGTATTTTTTGTACCAGGTATGTTTTCTCTCCCATGGTGCAGACCTCAAATCTCACCAGAAAATGATTAGTTGCCCTCTAAACAGTTGTGCTACGATGAAACCAGTGGGTATATCCTGCTTGGCATGTTTTGTTATAACAGAGTCCAGAGTTGGGTAAGTCCACTGATGAATTTTCTTCCCCAGCAACCTGTGCATCACCATCTGTCTGGCACCATGAATGCTAGAGAGCAGGAAGGAAGCTTGCAGCACAGTTCTAGTTGATTACTTTTATGCCTTTTGTCTCAAATGTTTGGATTTGTCAACAATAGAGTCTTATTGTATAGCTCTGATGCACAAGCAGGAACAATAGCAATAGCCTATTTTGTTTTAGTATCTTCTGGGGCTCCTGTGTCCAGCAACTGATAGGCATCTGGCATTGGAATTTTTGTTTAATAACATGTTTTCTGAGAATAGCGTTATCCATAAGGGGTGCCTCCATTCCAACTCTTTTATTTTTAAATTATATTTTTAGTAAGTTCATAAAGTAGTAGGTTTTTATATGGCTTTCCGACACCTCTATAATTTTTCTTGTTTCCCCTCACACTCCAGCTAACCATTTCCCTCCCATCTTCCTACTCTGTCACTGGTTAACCCTTTCCATGCTATGTACCCCGCCACTCTACCTTTATGTCTCCTTTTATTATTTTAGGTCCCAGTCACTTAAGGACTTTTTCTCCCCATCTCATGACTCCATTCTTGGCCTCTAGAGATCTACAGATGTGGGGAATGGTGACTACTTATTCACTGTTGGTGAGAGTATAAACCAGAAGTATCGCTATGCAAATCAGTGTGGAAGCAAATATATACCATGTGACCCATCGGTGTTACCCCTGGGCATATTCTCCATAATCTCTGACGGAGAAGACTTCCCATGCTCATTGATTTTCCCATCACAATAGCTTAGAGATGGAAGCAGTCTAGATGTCCATCAACTGATGCAAGGATATTTTAAAAATGTGGTCCATATACACATAGGATGCATTTAGCTACAAATAAAAAATATTATTAAAGTTGCAGGAAAATGGATGGAACTGGAAATATTACAATGAGTAAGGTAACTCAGACTCAGAAATTCAAACACTACATATCCCCCATTATGTGCAGATTGTCGCTTTAAAATGTGTGGTTTCTGTGTTTAAGAAATTCTTATTTTTTTAAATGGAAATATCATTGAGTTCCGACTCATCCAAATTAAAAGATTGATTATAATTTTAAATATAAAAAATACATTTAATTTTTAACCTCAAATCTAAACATAGGCAGCATGAAAGGAAACTTCCAAAAATATGCATTTGGAATTCTAACTTCTGATGGAAAACCAGTCTGGATTTGACATAAGCAAAGAAATAATTACAGAAAAATATACTGGTACTACATCTGTGTGGGTTTTTTAGACAGAAGGAGTTTGCTATGTACAATAAAAGAACATGGGAAGAGTTGGAGGGGGAAGAGGAGGGGAGAGAATGATGTAAGCATATTTTAATTTAAGAAATTAAAAATAAATAAAAGGCACCAAAATGGAGACAGATTAAAGACATATGTCTTTGCAGGCAGCCTAGAAGGGTGTGTGGGATTCCTGCATCTACCAACACAAACAGTGGTACTAGATGCAAAGCCTTGGTCTGCTGCTAACTGGAAGTCACAATTGGATGCAGCATTAATAAAACAGAAGGAGTGGATGAGGCCTTTTAAGGCCCCTGGACAGGTAATGAGAAGATTACTCTATAACTACTTTCTATTAGAGAAAAACAATATGCTCCAAGAGAAACAGCTACCAAAAGTCAGTTGTTACAGAGGTTCGGTGTTTGAGGTAACCTAGTTTCAAGAAAGGGCATTGTAAGACTAAGCAGCTTCTAATAAACCAACAATAAATCCATAAATCCCTCCTGCTCAGTCTGTATAATATCACTTGTACATAGACATTTTCAGGGCTGACATTTCCTATTGGATAACCATTTTAAGTGCTGTTCCTTGGCTAAGACTATTTCTTCCACTCTCACCATTCCTTCAGTGCCTGTAGATCGTTGTGGAAGATTAATGATGTAATTACATTATAACCCCCCAAACAAACACACAACCAAACAACACACACACACACACACACACACACACACACAGAGAGAGAGAGAGAGAGAGAGAGAGAGAGAGAGAGAGAGAGAGAGAAACCTGATGTGTGCAGGGAGGAATTTGGGGATGCCCAAAGTCTAAAAATGTTGGAAAATTCAGAATAAAATGAGGAGGGTCAAAGAAGAAGGAAATATGGAGTAGAAAATAGACAGCATCAAAAAGGAAAAAAGAATTTACAGGAAAGAAAGAAATAACTTACTAATGTGTATGTTGCATAGTTAGGTAGATACAACAGAGTAACAGGGTTGCTGGTAGGAAATTAACTCCTGGTAATGTAAAGAGTACACCATATGCATCCAAAGTCTCAAATGTGGAAAGAACAACTAGAAAGCAATAAATAATGTCCCTCCTATTGGTCAAATCTCACAACACAAAGAGAAACAAGATGATGTCTGCCAACATCCTCCAAATGATGAAAAAAACATAAACACCCAGTGGGGTGATTTAGAGCAAAAGATTTTAAAATCTGTGCTTCACCTGACTTGGATGCGAAGGCATTTTCAACTATGCAGACTCACCACATGTTCCAATTACTTGTTAGTTGATAGAAGAGCTCCGACAAACTCAAGCAAAAGATCAAAGTTTACCAAAGCATTAAAAAGCTATGTTACATAAGATAACTCCATAATCAAAATCACTTTGCTACTGTCATAGGATGTATAAGGAAACATAGTAACAGCCTGGTATCATGCATGCTCATACAATAAAACCCTGAAGATAATATCCAAGACAACTTCAGAAATATTGTGGAGTGGTAGTAAAGAGAACAGAATAAATTGAAGTATGTTAGAATTCTCATCTCTTCTACAGGTTTACAGGCAATCAGGTAACTTGTATAGTTTATCACAATTATTTAGCTAGTGTAGACATCCATATGAAGATAGGGAGGTGGGAAGGAGGTATGGGATGTGGAACAGTTGAAAGGTGGATGGGGACGGGGGAATAAAATATGATGTGCAAATAAAAATATAGGAATTTTTTTAGCTTACATCTTGAAATTTTTGCAGTGTGTTTTCTATATTTCTTATAATTGTATATTCATTTTTGAAGTTAATAGAGAATAGCTGAACAATAAGGATTTACAATGATCCCAAATGAAGGTGCAAGAAATCGCTGTCACCAGCAGAGTGAAAATAGAGAGCAGATGGGAAGATGCATTGAAGGCTGCTGTGTAATGGGACCCAGTAAAGTCACCACTGTGCTCCTGCAAGGGAACACCCAGTGAATACCTAGGATGCTTCGCCCCTTTCCTAGTCATACATTTTAATGTGTCTTATGGCTGAGGTGAAGGCATGAGATTTCTGGTAGTTTCTAAGAAAATACTTAACTATGATCTGAGAGATTTCTTTTTAAATCAACATGAATAAGCAGTGTCTTAAAGCATCTTTCTGCTGAATGCGTTATGAGTCCCAGGGAGTTTCCATGTTTTTGCCTCACTGTGGCTCAATGCTGCCAAGCTCTTGACACTTTCTCACACAGAACAGCTTTTATGTGACCCATTGGGCAAATCTCCGACACAGGGCCCTATATTCATGGTCTTTTTTTTTTTTTTTAGAAGTTAGGGCATCCAGGTAAAAATTCTGGTCAGTATTTATTTAACAGTGTGACCTTGGCAGGTGAAACAACCAGAATGTTAGAAGAGTGAGATTAAATAACTCTTCTTGCTGTCATATTGAACTCAGCGGTTTTATAACTTGGGACTTCAGTTGGCTTAAGGCCAACATTGTGATACTCAACTGCAGCTATATTCCTCATCCATTAGTTTATCTTCTAGGGCTCAAATTAAGCTTAACAAGGAGGAAGAGCACAGATTTATGCAGCTGGAAGACATATTGCAGATATTATTGGAGGAAGATGAAATAATGTTCCCCAAATCAAATGATTTAATGGTGTAGGACAAAACATAACATCTTGTTTCCTGATCTCATTATCACACACTACACAGGTTGTAGAATTATTGCTCAGGGGAGTGGTACCAAGTGGTCTTCAAGAAGCATCCTTTAGGAGGTGGATCCTGTACCTATTCCCTTTGCACTTTGGAATCTCAGATCAGATTTCGAAAGGAAATGGAAGCTATATAAACTATGAATCTGATCTTGTGTTGGTAGTGGAATATGATAAACCACAGGCCTTTGATTAGGAAAAGCATATGCAAATATTTCACAGTTTTTAAATACCACATGTTCCATACCCAGAGGATCTGCCTATACAAGTATAGCAGACGTCTCTACAGCTGTTTTAGGCAAAAATTAATTAGTGATAGGAACTGATATTACCACCTCAAAGGCCACTGAGGTTGAGAATCAGCTTTTCTAGAAGGAAGACTTTTCCCTGGGTAAGTATCCTAATGTGCTTTGAGAAAATGCACTGTGAAATGAGTGTGTGTCTGAGGGGCACACATGGAGTCCATACGTGGAGTTATAACTGCACAGTCTCCTCCTTCATTATAGCAGTTCCAGCCATTGTACCACTATTCACAAATTATAGGTTCATTAAATTTCATTTCTTTGGTCATTTTTTGTGGTGACGTCATAGAGGTGGTGTGGACTCCCACCAAGTCTTATTCTTATTCATATGTCAAGATTGATAACAGCACATTATATTAAGGTATCACAAAATGAATCATTTATATGATGAAGCTTTCTGGGAGTAATAGACTTCCATACAGGTTCAACTGCCTAGCATGTTATGATTAGGATACTGAGTTAGGAAAAGTGTCTTTGCATAAAGAACACAGCTTGATTAAGCTCCCCACAAGGACCAAGAGAGATAAACCTTAACCTTCTCATCAGCTGAACAAAAAAAATGTGGCCAAAATAAGAAGGGAGAAAGCCAGAATTCAAGCATCTACCATGGAATCATGCTCTTAAGATATTGCAACTTTCAAGTGCTTAGATGCAAAGGACAGATGGAATGATGCATTTGGACACCACTCTAGCAAGCCACATAAACCAGACTTTGGGGAAATAGCAAATTATCTTCCAGATCACTTCCTAGGGACCTAAAGCAGAGAGAAGTGCTAACTTAAGACTTGCAAACTGGCATCAGCCCCAGAAATACGCCTCAGCGATCCCTGAACTTTAAAATGCTTTCTTCCTTCTGAGTCCTCCTGGTACCTCCCACTCACTTGGGTCAGCAGTCTTGTCCAGGAAGGACATTTCAAACCAGACCAGAGTCTATGAAGTTCCACACTTTATAGTATTCTTTAATCCTCTGTCCTTGGTCTCTGAGATGGTATAATCCAGGACCTCTTGTAACTATGATGCTATATGGCATTCTTTCATAAATATTGCAGAAACCACTACAATAACCATGATGTACAGATTACCATTGGTGTGACTCCTGTTGAACTTGGTACACACACACACACACACACACACACACACACACACACACACACACCGATGGTGGTGCATCTGCTAACATGGGCACTGAACTGCACCCACTCAGTCTTGCTACAGGTATACAGTCTATGGAGTTTCAGGGAGTATAGCAGGTCCCTTTTACTTGCTGTTGATGGCATCACAGCAGCCACACTTTCTTCTATGCAGGATCCACAGCACAAGCAACACAGTCTCTTGGGGGGAAGGTGCCACACCTGTCTCCTTTGAGAACTTCTAGTACCAGAGTTCCTTGTGATAATATGCTCACTTGCAATTCCAGTGCTGCACTCTCTAGGGTGGGTTCTAAGCCTTGGTAGTTGCACAGTGAAGTTATCTGATCCTTTCATGGATAACCAAGCTCTTTTTCATCCTTGTGTTTGTGTTTCACTGGTGGCTGTGTCTGGGAAGAAGCAAAGCCTATTCTGAAAATAAAGCAATTATGGCTAAGGAAGGCAGAACATTTATCGTTCTGCCTGAAGGCTGTAAGAATCAAATCAATGGCTAATTTAGCATAATCAATAAAGAAATGTTCATTCCCAATGTCTTTTTAGTATTCTGGGTAAGAGGTGCCCTAGGGTTCATCTTCGATAAAATACAGTGACTGCCTCTGGAAGAGTCATGGGAAGTATATATTTGTGGGTAGTATGAGATAATGAGGCAGTCTCGTGAGCAATGGAAATAACAGCATTAAGTCAATGGTATTAAACACGCTTGACAGATGCAAGAGAATCTATTTGTTTTAATAATAAAAAAAAAGTTGCTGAAGAGTCCTGGAATTGTAAATGGGTAGCCCTGGAATCTGTTTTTGTGGTAAGAAATGTGAAACCAACCAGGATTAACACACTCAATTTAAAGAACATAACGAAATGGTTCTTGGGCCTAAAGGAAACTAGGTGGTACCTATAACTTGGAAGAGTATCCACATGCACTTCACAGATAATAAATACCACTTCCTGTGTGGTTTCCTGATGCAAGGACTCTGCAGATGGGCTTGCTCCAAGGCCCCTGTTCTCTACTGATGACTCTAGAGATATCTAGAGCAGCTGCCTTACAGATTGTCCTTGTGAGCCTGAAACATAAAGAGGAGCATGAAGAAGAGGTGGTACCTCTTCTTCCTCAGTATAATACATAGTAAAGATTAGTAGAAAATTGAGATAAAACTTGCCTCTTCTCAGGGCAATACAGTAGGAAATATCTGAAACCAAAGTAACCAGGATGCTTGCCTACTTATGGATCCAGCTGGAGGAGGGGAAAGTGACGCAAGGCAAACCTACACAGATCTCTCAGACTTGTCAAGGGTCAAGCTGGGAAGTAATGGTCCTGCATCTTCCACTTCTATGCTCACACAATACAGTTGTAGAGTGTTTATGGAAAAAAGATCCTCTGTGTGTCTGTTAAAGTGTTTGCATAATTTGAAACATCAAACCACCTTGTTGTTTAAGAACTACGTACATTAAAACATGTTAAATAAATGGTCTAGAACATAGGCTGAAAATAAGATTTTCAAAAATTAATTAGAACAAATACACTACTTGCTGATGAAAATTTATTAACTCTAAAGACACATTAATATTTTTGTTCTCTCGTTTTTATGGTCTAGAATTGTTTTATAGAATTTTCATTCATTTGCATTTAAAATAAGCATCTAGAAAGTCAACATTTATTATTAAGATAAGACTACTTTCATGTGATATTGAAATAGTTGCAGATTAAAGAACTTAGAAAACACTAATTTAGTTATGCTATTATAACTAAAATTCATTAGGCTAAAAGATTCCTCAGATTAAAATCTCACAGTAAAATTGAAACAGTATAGGGATATTGTGGGAAATATTAAAAATGGCCGACAGGCTTCTCAAACTACTGCCAGGCACCAGCAGGCCAAATGGCTCCAGCCTGGTGATCTCAATTAGGCTGTCTCGCAGGCGGAGCTGAACTCCTGAGTTCCCTTTGATGCCGCGACATCCCCACACCCCATGCAACAACCCCATGGATCCGTTCCACCCCATGGTCAGTCGCCAAAACACCCAGCAACCCCTATAGAAACAAAACTTTAGAAGCTTAAAATTAACAAGTCAGATTTATGTATCAATAAATTCTCGTTCACAATATGCCCATACAGTAATTTCAGAGCCAATTTGAAAATGATAAAAGCTGCCCATCTAGATTGGACAAGTTATTCCAATTATTCTATCCTTTATGATATCATATCTACCAGTGGCTATTTAAAGCCATGCTGGTTCTGAATCATCCTGTCCATCTATCTTCATCTTGCTTTTTTTCTTCTTCTTTTCTGAGTCGTTCTCTGTCTCTGCCGCTCTTAGCTCCACCTCTCTTTTCCCTGTCCAATCACAGGCCTCCTGCTGAACTAATATTTAAATAGATTGGACAGGGAAAATCCTGCCACATAGGGATTTTTACTTGGAAGTTCGCATATTTTAACTAATCAGATTTAAGAATAAGGTCTGCATTCAAGCCAGGAATACAGGTAGGCTAACTACAGTTCCTCACCTCTCTTCTCTTTCAAGTTCAACCCCTAAGTCTCATCCCCAGCTCAGCAACATCCCCTTCCCTCTTTTTCCCATTTCCAGTGGATCATACAGAACTTCCCAGCTCAATGCTTTATCCCAGCCCTGAACCCAGCAGGCACTACCTGGGAACCTACAGGGCACACCTGCCAGGGAAGTAAGCAAGCTAACTGCCAATCATCAACTATCTTTTTCCTATTCCTCCAAGTCCATTCTCACCCTCATCTCTGTAGCAAGCCACCTGCTATGGCCTCTCTGTAGTACCTGCCACCATTCCCAGGGGTATAAGCAGATATTCAAGTTCATAAAAGAAACACCAACAAAGCTTAAATCACTTACTGACCCTCACACACTGATAGTGGAAGACTTCAGTACCCCACTCTTGCCAATAGGCAGGTTATCTGGACAAAAACTAAAAAGAGAAATGGTAGAGTTAACTAGTCATAAACCAAATGGGCTTACCAGAGTTTTAGAGAACATTTCACTCATACTAAAAGCACACACCTTCTCAGAACATCATGAATCTTTCTCTGAAATTGACCACATCCTCAGATACAAATCAAGTCTCAGTAGACACAAGAAAATTGAAATAACACTCTGCATTCCTTCTGATCATCACAGATTAAAAGCTGGATATCAACCATAACAGAAAGGGTGCAAAGTTGTGGAAACTGAGCAACTCATTATGGGATGAAAACTGGGTCCAGACAGAAATCAGGAAATCAAGTCTTTCTATAGTTGAATGAAAATGAATACACAACTTACCCAAACTGATGGAACACAGTGAAGGCTGTTCTAAAAAGGCAAGTTCACAGTGCTAAGTGCCTATATAACAACAACTGGACCTCAGTAATATACTTTAGTAAAACTGCCTCCTAATGGTTCCAGAACTTTCCCAAACAGTGACAAATACATGAGCCTGGAGGGGACATTTCTCACTCAAACCACAAGTCATCATCCTAGGAAGCTCACACTGCTATATATTTAAAAGAACTAACTGCTTTAAAAATACTAGTTATTTCTAGTTCCAGAAAAATTAGGGTGGAAATGCACAAAGTAAATCAAAGCCAACAGAATTTGCCTTCTGCACTCTCCTTCAATTTTATCGCTAAAAGCACAAGTTTGATAAATAGACATATTTACTAAGTGTGTTGAATGTTAATCTAATAGTACAGTCTGTTTCATCACTTGTTACAGTAGTAACACACCTCACACCTTCATGTAAGTTGTATATATAATCATTGCTACATTTTTGTCTCTAATGCTTTTTAGACTTGCATTGAGTTATATTTCAATTCAATTATTTTTCTGTCCTGGAAAATTTGACTTGTTTCCAAAACACTATGTGATGAAGATTATTGAAATATATATATGTGAGATGTGTACTCATCTTATATATAATTATTAGTATATTAGCATAAATTCATCCAAATGTATTATCAGAGTCAAGAGTAAAAACATTTCAGAGACTTTTGGTAAAATTGCACCATCTTCTCTGCTGTTCCTTTGTTCAGCTAAGAGAATTTTTATGCTTAGGTAGTTATTTCACTTCATTGACTTATGTGATAAAATACTTCATGATCTGGGTTTTTTATTGTTTTCAATCTATAGGGATTTCTAGACTTTAATGTCTAAGTACATTAAAATATAGACTTATTCATACAAAGGGGAGATTTTTGATAAACACTTGGTTAAAACAATTACTTTTTATAATGAAAACATATCATCTTGAGTATTTGATTTATAAATGCCAATATAGTATTATAATGAAGATTTTGCTGTAGAAAAATTGTGTTAATTAAATGTTTTTCTGATTGTTCTCTCCAAGAACAATTGTGGTTTTCATTTAAAAGCTTTTGATAATGATTATTTAGCCTTTATGAGGATTTGCTAGAAAGTATTGTATCTCTATTTCAAAAACTTAATAATACTAACAATACACCGCTTTGTCCTTGACTACGGCCTTCATCCAAATCATAAGTCATAAAAGCTTCCATTGAAGCCTGCGCACTCCTGGGAAGCGGCTTCTGCTGCTCTCTTGGAACCTGTGGTTGTTAATGTAAAGGCAAGAACCCAAGAAGAACATTTGTTCCCTGCTAAACTTTTTTTCTATTTTAGAAAATTTATGGAAACAAAATTAGCATCAAGTTTGAAGATTCTATAACACTGGCATCTGTTGAGGGATCTAAAAATTATACTTCAAAAATAACTTTTAAAGTAATGATTCAAAGATATCAAGATTTGGGGATTTCCGTTACTGATTTTCCCTGCGTTTTAGTACCAGAAACTTTTTTTTTTTTTAAAGAAATTACACGTGTTACTGGCAATTACTTGGAATGGCTTTAAGACAAGTTTTTATCTAATATGTATCTTACAAGAATGCTGATCAGAGTATTGAGCGCATCGATTCTTAGGATAGTTAAATAGTTGCCTTATCAAGCAACATCTAAACCAGCGTTATAGTTCAACTGTATTTCCAGCCTTCTGTCTGAGGATTAGGAGTTCAAGGTTATCCTTGGCTGTACTGTGAGTTTGAGGTTAGCCTGAGCTACAGCTTTTTAGGATGCCTTGCCTCAAAAGTTCAAAATAAAACAATAAGCAAACAACCAATGAACACACCACATAAATTTAAGAGGACTTGATCTTAAATTGCCTTGTTTGATCATATGTTTCCTACCCCTGTACCTATCTCACAAGGCTAGTATATCCTTATTGTGTTAAGACACAAACTCAACCTGTATGCTTTTTGCATGATCTTTAATTTGGGTTCGAGGTTTAGTGAAAGCATTTGCAGAAGATGATGGGTCAAGAGATGCCTAAGAAGGGCGGGCTTGATTTAAAGTGATGACGAGACATATTGGAAATTTTCACACACACACACAAAAAATGATTTCAAGGTAGCTAAACATACATAGAATGTAAACACTGAAGTTTTATCCTTCATTGAAGCTCACTTAGAAACACTTAGAAGTGCATTAATCACAGTAAAAGTAAGCCCTGTGGATGATGGGACATAATTCATTTCCATGAGGTTTGAATAATATACTGTATATTTGCATGCATGAGTTATTAAATATGTTAAGTCTTCCTTTATGCTGCTGACAGCAAAGGTAGCTGCTAATGGCGAGGATATTCTCTTCATTTCTGGGAGTATACACTTCTAATTACAGCACTCTGTTAAATCAGGTGGCATGTGGTCCCAGGGCAAGCCTTCTGCTGGTGTCATTAGCCTGAATTTCTACATTGTAAATGCAAGGCTTTTGTTTTATTAATTGAAATTGATTCAGAAACAAGTTAAGCGAAAAAAAAGAATGTTTGTCTGATCTACCAAAGAAAACCTTTGGCATGACAAAATATTTTAACAATATTTAAAGTTGGAAGGTGGAAGTTTAAGTATTTAAATTTTAAAGGTGGAATATTTAAATATTTAAACAATATTTAAAGTTTAAAGGTGGAAGTTGGAGGAGTCAGGTTCCCTGTGAGGAACTTCACTGTAATAAAGTCTCTGACAGTGACTTCAGCTCAGTGGTGTTGAACTCGAAAGCAAAATTTGGCAGTGCTTCATACAGTCTTAATTGTTAAAAAACAAAACAATGAACTGTTTTATATTCTGTGTCTGTCTTAGTCAGGGTTCCTATTCCTGCGCAAACATCATAACCATGAAGCAAGCTGGGGAGGAAAGGGTTTATTCAGCTTACATTTCCACATTGCTGTTCATCACCAAAGGAAGTCAGGATTGGAACTCAAGCAGGTCAGGAAGCAGGAGCTGATGCAGAGGCCATGGAGGGATGTTACTTACTAGCTTGCTTCCCCTGGCTTGTTCAGCTTGCTTTCTTATAGAACCCAGGACTATGAGCCCAGGGATGGCACCACTCATAATGGGCCTCCCACCTTGATCACTAATTGAGAAAATGTCTTACAGCTGGGTCTCATAAAGGCATTTTCTCACCTGAAGTTCCTTTCTTTGTGATAACTCCAGCTTGTGTCAAGTTGACACACAAAAGCAGCCAATACAATGTCCTAGAGATTTCTAGCTCATTGGGGTTAAAATGAACCCCTTCTTTTAGTTTCTGTTCTTATTTTGTATGGTACTTATATTCTGGAACATATGGTCAGCCCTTGGGAGAGGGACCTGTTTAGAGATGGAAGAGAGAAAATGTCTTGTTTCTATTACACTGTGACTGGCAGTGAACACTTCTCATACCCTGGCTGATCTTCCTTCTGATGTATAACCATCACTGGAAAGAGAGGCCCATTGGACTTGCAAACTTTATATACTCCAGTACAGGGGAATGCCAGGGCCAAAAATTGGGAGTGGGTGGGTAGGGGAGTGGAGGGGAGGGTATGGGGGACGTTTGGGATAGCATTGGAAATGTAAATGAGGAAAATACCTAATAAAAAAAGAGAAGAAATTGAGTCTACTGTCCAAACTCCTCTTTCCCTTCATGATTCACCACTGATTTTATTACAGCCACATGATAATATTAGTCAACTTCACTTATTTTCTTATGTATTTCATTATTTGAATACTTTTTAAAAATTAGAAATAATAGTTCATTTCCAACAGCTATTTGAGTGTGCCTCAATGATTTTATCTTATTAAGCTGAGCATTCCAGAGCCAAGAACATGAAAGAGAATACAATTAATTGTGGATGGAAAAATAAATAATACCCCATAATACATTTTTACATATATTACATTCTGTGTGAAATATCATCAATTGTTAGCTTCTTATCTCAGCTTTGTTACTTATTAGCAACTTTTAGCCTGTGAAAGTATACTGAACATTTTAAAAGTATACTTATAATTTCCCATCTGTGAGATGGGGATAGTAATTTCCATTATAATGTTGTTATATTTGATGAGATAGTACAAATAATCAGAAAAATAAGTGACTTAAACATATTAGCTTTCGTTTTGTGTCCTGAAAATTTCATATTATTTTAAAAAGTACATTGAGGTACTGATGTAATTGTATTAATCTTGATTCAAGGGAAACATTAAAAGTTGTAGGCATATGCACACACAAACAAGCATACACAAAACCTTTACTTTTTAGTGTGACTTTGACTGTACTCAGCAATGCCTGAATAGATGGTAAAAAAATATCTGTGTGAGAGGTATCTGTGAATGAATTTCGGGAAGAGATTGACAATTGATTCTGAGTAAATATTGTTCACACAGATGTGAGCCAGCACCATCCTATAGTGAGGACTGAAACAGAACCACTCAGTGGAAGGAGTGAGGTATTCTGTTTGCGTACAACATTCAATTTTATCTGACCTTTGTGCTTCTGGTCCCCAGCTCTTCAAATTCTGGACAAACTATACTGCTGTCTTCTAACTGAGAACTGTGAGTTTCTCAGCCTCCATAACCATGTATATAGTCACACTCTACTATATGCAAGTATTAGAGATCTCTAGTTAAAGAAAATCAGTAAAAAGTGAATAGATACATGGGTAGGTAAATCAAAATGTACATAGGTCATAGATGAAAGGTTATGTTAGATGAATGGATAGATACATAGATATATACACAGATGTATAGATAGATATATAGGTAGATAGATAGATAGATAGATAGATAGATAGATAGACAGACATATTACAGTGGGAGATTATCTACACAAATATGGAAACTAAGAATTGTTGTAATCTTCAACATGTAATCCAGAGACCCAAGGCTTAATGATGTAGCTCAATTTGCATCTAAACATCTGAGAACTAAGAGAACAAAGATTTTGATTTCCAGTTCAGAACCAAAACCAGTAACACTCATCAAAGTATTTGATCAAATATTTGGGATCCTGAGGCCCATTCAACTTGTCTCAAAATTAAACTCAGCTGTATTTGCTCATAATATCATTCCAAGGCTTTAACTTAATTGCATCAGGAACAGCTTTTTGTTTGTTTGAAATTTCTGCTGTTGTTGTTTTACCTTAGCGCATACAAGAATTCACTGTCATAGAAGTCCCAGTTGGATCTGTAGAGGCAGATTTTTCTTTTGCATTTCTGCTTAAGGTTTTCCTGGACTTAGCGAGAGTGTCCTATGAGAAAAGAGAGAAGATAGAAGGGGCTGAAAAGATTCTTGGTGGTGGCAAGCCCCTGGTCCCACCCAATCTTTCCCTACAATTCCCATCTATCCTTTCTAGGTTATATGAACTAGTTATTTTCTCTCCTTCTCTGAGGAAGCTCTAGTTTGCTCGTATTGCTTCTAGCCAGAAGGGTTAACAGAGTGAATGCTATTCCATGCTTAGGTGGCTTTTATCTTCAGTGTTTTAGGAAATGTAGCATATCATATATGCATTGAATAGAATTGAACAGGTGGAGACTTTCATTTTAATCCCTACCCTCATGCTCCTGACCTTTGGAAAAGCAATAAAACTGGCCCATTTTTACTAACATCCTGCCTTCTATATCTGATCTTAAAACTTTATACCTGGCATGCCAATCACAAAATATTTAGATAACTTAGTAATAAGAATACCTGAAATTCCACTTGCCGTGTCTTTCACCTTCTATTCTCTTTCTTCCCTATTCTTGTATGAACTGTAATTCTAACCCCATCTAAATATAGACAAAGAACCTGAAACAGGGCATTCTGATTTAAACTGTATGGGGAAGACTGAGCATCCACAGAATCGCTTTTTTGGTGCATCATGCCTAGTAGAGTGTGCTAAAATTTTGTCCTCACAAAGATACTGATAAATTCTGCAGATAAAATAGCTGCTCTTCTTCGAAGTGTACTGGTAGGGGAAAGATTTACAAACACAAAAATGAACATGCAACCAATTACTGGGGAAAAGGGGGGGATGTGTAGAACCTCACACTGTATTTTTGACATGTTAAGTACAGGATAATTATTTTAAAATGTACCTGTAGACCACAAAGTTGCATCTGATGCAGAGCACTGAATCCGCCAAAGAAGTCATTATTATTTTCTGCACAATAGACTGGACTACTTCCCAGGAGAAACTGAATTACAGAGAAGTGAACATGCCATCTACATTCAGATGCAGGTTCCCTTTCTTCCATGCTAACTCTTCCAGTGAAGTAACCCAACCAAAATCTCAACTAAACAGGGCCTTCCCACTTTTAGAAAGGATACAAAAGAGGTATGCTGGTTTGAATATGCTTGGTCCAGGGAATGGCACTATTTGGAGGTGTGACCTTATTGGAGTAGGTGTGGACTTGTTGAAGGAAGTGTCTCACTGTGGGTGTGGGCTTTAATACCCTCCTCCTCCTAGCTACCTGGAAGTCAGTCTTCTCCTGTCTGCCTTTGGAACAAGATGTTGAACTCGCAGCTCCTCCCGAGCCATGCTTGGAGAATGCTACCCTGCTCTTGCATTGATAATGGACTGAACCTCTAAACTTGTAAGTCATCCCCAGTTAAATGTTATTCTTATAAGAGTTGCCTTGGTTATGGTGTCTGTTCACAGCAGTAAAACCCTAACAAAGACAAGAGAGAACACAAAAACTTTACATGGAAAGAAGAGAGAGCATTGTGAGTAAGAGGGAGGATACAGTAAGCATACAAAGAAGACATTACTAGATATTGAAGGCACAGAAGAGGCAGAACAAGGGAAGCTACCAGCATCCCTGGCCAGTATGTATTTGGCTTGTAAACCCTAAAACACAAGACAGGACTGACACTTTACTTCAGCAAATAAAGCCATAGTATTCTAAGGAAGCAAACAGGAAGAAGTAATGAATAGAATATATTCAATTTTATTTGGAAGCTTCTGAAACCATATTTAGATTTTGCTTAGAGCCACATCAAGCAAATGTGTTCTCTGAAGGACCTTGAGTCCACTACCAAATTGACAGTAACATAGGTAGAGAGGTGGGCTTTATAGCAACGTAGTGATTGTACAGTTTGTTCTTTCTGCCCCTATGGACTTGAGAATTATTCTAGACAGATCACATACTGCTGGACTTGGGAAACAAGCAAGCAAACAAACAAACAAATGAGGGTCATCCTGTCAAACAGCAAGTGGGCTTTTATTGGCACGTCTCAGTTCAAGAACAGATCAGTGTGGGAGTAGCTCTGGCGTTAGAATCCCCTTTCCTAGTGGAAAAGAAAGAAAAGTAAAGGGAATTATGTATGAACTTGTGTCAGGGCACACGTCAGAGCCCTGTGGGAACAGCAATCCTTTGTGATGTCTTAGTTTTTGTGGCAAAATAAAAAATAACACAAAAGAAGAGAGGGGAGCAGATGACCAAACTGAGGTATCTAGATGGGGTGCCCTAATGCATATATGTAGTCAACTTGAAAACTGTAAAAATGGAACCAAAGGCTTCAAACTTGTTATTAGGTTAAACGTATTCAGCTAGTCATTCTTTAATTATTGAAAAATGATTATGCAATGTAAAATTGAAGATTAGCAATAAAAGCTGGTAAAATATAAATTCATTTTTCAAGATAATGTATTTGCCTCTGAGGACTAAATATAGTGTGTGCATATGTATGTTATGTATATTCATATATATATGGTGTGTATGAATGTACATGTGTATGTGCTATGTATATATTATGTGTATATATTATGTGTATATATATTATATGCATACATGTACATGTGTGTGAACATGTGTGTGTGTATGAACATGAGTACCACAGCATATGTGTGCAGCACAAAGAACAAACTCAGCTGCTGTTCCTCCCTTTTCACCCTGTTTCAAACATGGTTGTTTGGTCCTGCATTACCTCAGGTTAGTTGGCTCCCAAGCTTCTACAGCTTCTCCTATCTCTGCTTTCATCATGTAAACCCAGGTCCTCATGCTAACTTGCAAAGTGCTTTCCCACTTAGCCAGCTCCCCAACTTCTAAAAATAATTTATAAAAATTAAAAAATAGATCGAATGTATTTGGATTTCATGCCTAAAAGCATAAAAATTCTTGTCCAGCAATAAAATGCTAGACATAATATTGGAAGCGATACTTTGAATTGAAGAGAGAAATAAGCACAGCCAATAGACTCTAGAAGGAAAAAAACAAAATAGGTATAAATTAATGAAAATTAAAATACAGCTAAGAGAACAATCCAGCAGAAAAATTCAAATGATTGCAGTCTTATCATATTTTTAATAATACTGCTAAATATTAATGACCTCCACTCTCCAATCAAAAGACACAGGTTAGTGAATGGATTAAGAAACAAAAGCAGCCTATCTGTTGTCTACCACACAACTGTCTTAGCTTGAAAGATAGGCACAACATTAAAGTGAAAGGATGAGAAAAGTGTATTCTAAGCAAGTGGGATAAGAAGTAAACAGGCATCGACACTCTACTATCAGAAAAAAATAGACTCTAAAGTAAAACTAATCAGAAGTCAAAGATGGGCACCTCATTCTAATCAAGGAATCAATCAGGAAAATATAACAATACCAAATATGTATATTCCAAATTCTTGTGCATACAATTTTGTAAAAAGCACACTAATAGAATTAAAGAAAAAGATTGACTGTAACAGCCTACTTTTTCCAATAGATGAGTCATCTGGATGAAAATATAAACAGAGAAACTTCATAATTACATACCACCTTGCAGCAAAGAGACTTACCAGATATCTTCAGAATCTTTTACCCAACCTCCAAAGAATATTCATTGTACAGATTAGCACATGGAAGCTTTCTCAAAACAAAACACTCAAACAAACAAAAATCTGAAACGAAAAAGAAAAAGAAAAAGAAAAAGAAAGAGAAAGAGAAAGAGAAAGAGAAAAGGAAAAGGAAAAGGAAAAGGAAAAAGAAAAAGAAAAAGAAAAAGAAAGAGAAAGGAAAAAGAAAAGGAAAAAGAAAAAAAAAGAAAAAGAAAAAGAAAAAGGGAAAGAAAAAGAAAACCACAAAGCAAGTTTTGGCAATCAGAAAAAATAATCCCAAGTAACCTATCTGACTATTATATGTCATATTATATACATGTGTGTATGTACATTGTATACTAAATATGTACATATGTATATGTCGCTTCTGTCTCCGACCAGCAGAAAAGAGCTACGATACAGCGTTCTTCTCAAAGCAGTTTATTCAGGAACCTTTCAACATGCAAGCAGGAATCCTTTTTTAGCCCCCAATCGCAATCCCTTATATAACCCCTCAACCACATCCCATCAGCCCAGTCTACGTAATCTCAGTTCATTGGCCTTCGTCAATTGGCCTGATCTTGCGCCATGGTGCGCCTGAGCAGCTCTCACGATGGACATGACTTTTTTTTTTTTTTGAATTTAACTTTTTTTTAATTACGTATTTTCCTCAATTACATTTCCAAAGCTATCCCAAAAGTCCCCCATACCCTCTCCCCGACTCCCCTACACACCCATTCCCACTTTTTGGCCCTGGCATTCCCCTGTACTGGGGCATATAAAGTTTGCAAGTCCAGTGGGCCTCTCTTTCCAGTGATGGCCGACTAGGCCATCTTTTGATACATATGCAGCTAGAGTCAAGAGCTCCGGGGTACTGGTTAGATCATAATGTTGTTTCACCTATAGGGTTGCAGATCCCTTTAGCTCCTTGGGTATTTTCTCTAGCTCCTCCATTGGGGGCCCTGTGATCCATCCAATAGCTGACTGTAAGCTTCCGCTTATGTGTTTGCTAGGCCCCGGTGTAGTCTCACTAGAGACTGCTATATTAGGGTCCTATCAGCACAATCTTGCTAGTGTATGCAATGGTGTCAGTGTTTGGAGGCTGATTATGGGATGGATCCCTGGATATGGCAGTCTCTAGATGGTCCATAAGTTACAACTTGCAAAACACATGAAACTCAAGAAGAACGAAGACCAAAGTGTGGACACTTTGCCCTTTCATAGAATTGGGAACAAAACACCCATGGAAGGAGTTACAGACACAAAGGTTGGAGCTGGACATGAGTTATTTTCAGGTGTATGAGGAAGTCAGATGCAAATCATAAAACTTGGCTGTAGTCCCGCGTGCCATCTTGGGACTACCACCACACCTGCTCCCCAAATCTCCCCCTTTTTTCTTTTTTGACAGAGAGAATGCCTGTCTTAGGTTGCTCCCTGCGGCAATGCCTGTTACCCATCATTGGGAGACAAACAGCTTTGGTTTGATCCCTGTCTTAGGTTGGTGACACACCCAGGGAGTCTTACCTGTCATTGACTACTACTCTAGCATGCCAAGACACACTTGAGGAGACTGTCCTGTCTCCACCACTGCAAAAGCTTGTATCATCAAGTCTTGGGTTCTGCACTGATGAAACTGTATATGGTAAATGCACCAAAAGGCCAGGATGCTGATTAATATCAGACACAGGGCAAGTCCACCAATTCTGGCCCACTCTTTCAAGCGGGAGACAGCTGTAGATCCAGCTGGCCAGTCCTTCAGCCATGGACATGTCCACATGGGTGGAGTTAATATGGATGATAGATTGTTTCAATTCCCGAACTAATCCATCAAAATGCTAAGACCAATTTCCTGTAAGGTACTGAGATATATTGTAGGATAAATGAGCAGTACGACTGGCATTCACAAACGGTATAGATGTAACACACAGTCCCGAATATTTTCACTCACAACCCAATTGTCCTAACTCCATCAAAACATCCACTTGTTCCTGAACTAAATCAACCCTTTGATTCAGGAATAAAATTCCTGCTTTCACCTGGCTATTAATATTTCCCTGAACATTCAAAGCTTCTGCAACACCCGTGGATAAATTATTCACAGCCGTGGCAGTTGGTACCACAGAGGTAAGGGATATGGCCACAGCCGTGGCTGTGGTGGCAGAAATTGCTATAGCAGTGACAATGGCTGCAGTAATGCCAAAATTCCCTCCTAGGTCTAAACAAAGTCATAGCAGAAGGAGCTTGAACAGGCCAAGGTACAAAGCGAGGCATCCTAGTAACAACAGCTAAATGATATTCAGATGCATTCCAGCACATACTATAATAACAAATATCACTACTACAATTAACAACATTATTCTCATAACTACCATTATAAACAATAAACACAAAAGGAGGCCACAAACAAGCAGGCATAGCCTTAAAGGAAGCATTGTGCCCTCCAGCAAGTTAAGATACAGAGGTTTTAAACACACTAGACCCATTCCAATAAAATCTTGCATTACCCCATGCCCATCCCAATAGCATACTCAGAGGAGAAAGATCTGTGCAACTACCATTCTCACCACACAACAACCACACATTAAAAAGATTACTAGCTCCTACTTGAGCTGGATTTTGATAGGTCCAATTATATCCTGAAAATGAGCTATTATGGACTGTGCTAATATAAGGAGAAAAGGTAAAATATTTCTTTACAGCCCAAGCTGCCTTTCTAGGTTGACACCCAGTCCATGGTGGAAGGGAATCACAGGTACCCTTGCAAAAGGGAGCCCATCTAGGTTGGGGAGGTATGGTATCATTGCTTTTGAAAATACTTGCAGGCCATATGCCTTGAATCCATGTGGCATTAGCTTTAGTAGAACTATTAATTGGTATATCAAACCATGCTGCTGTTTGATTATACATTTGAACACAGCAACTATTCTGAGAAATATCTTGAATCATTTGAAAGCACAGCAATCCCTTCAACTGAAGCTGCATCGGTTCCTGCACAGGCGTTATTTCCCCATCCCATGGTAAAAGGGTAACTGCAGCGAAGCATTAGCTGTGAAAAATCGAGGGAACACTTGTGCCGAATGCATCAATGGCATGGGTTTGGGAAACACAGCTAAGATTCCCCAACATGGATCTTCAGTCATCACCACAGGAAGTATCCACAACACCAGAACATCTACGCTGTCCCACTCCGCTCATTTTGGATTGCTCTGGTCAACCACTCCAGGACCCACAGCAGCTGTCGATGATCCTGAAGAAACACACAAAACAGACCCTCTCGCCCAAATCAACACTGGATCAGCTGGGCACTTCCAACAACCAGTTAAGACATCCTTCCACATGACCATGCCTTTTGGAGAAAGATCAGGTTTGAAGTGACGCTCGGCTGCGACCTGTCCATGTTTGTCTTCATTCAAAAACTTCAAGGTAAAAAGGGCAATGGCTAATCTCTCCCTAGGGGTGGAACCAGCAGAGGCAATTCCCCCTTTTGTTTAATTAAGCATTTTTTTAGGGTGCGATGGGCTCATTCAATAATGCCCTGACCCTGAGGGTAACCCATGGGTCAATCAGATAACCATCATTTTACAAAAGGAAACAAAAGAGGCAGAAGTATAAGCCAGCCCATTATCAGTCTCTAATTCTTTAGGTTGTCCCCAAGCACCCCAACCTTCAAAGCAATGCCCAATCACGTGAAATGCCTTCTCTCCTGTATGCAAGGAGGCAAAAATGACACCAGAAGCTGTATCTATGGAGACATGAAGATATTTTAACTTTCCAAAATCAGAGAAATGGGTAACATCCATTTGCCATAGGTGCAAGGGGCACAATCCACGTGGATTGACTCCCCACCCCTATCTAAGGCAATAATGGGGCACATGTTTGGCACATTTTCACGATATCTCTCGCCTCTGCTCGAGAAATTTTAAATCGGGAGGATAAGGTTTTGGAATTAACATGAAACTGTGAATAAAAATCATGTGCCAAATCAATAGGTGAGGCAATTATAAAGGCCATGCATGCCTTAGGAGCTTTATCTACAGTATCATTCCTTTCTACAAGGGGCCCGGGCAATCCGGTATGAGCACGAATATGTTGCACAAAAAAAAGGTGAATGTCTATTCAAGATAAAATCTTGCAATGTAAGAACTAATTTTCCAATGGTAGATTTTAGATTAATTTTGCCTACCACCTCCAAACATTGCAACATATTAACAACATATTGGCTATCAGAAATCAAATTAAAAGGGCCTGGAATTAATTCAAACACCTTAATCACAATTTGCAATTCAATAACTTGTGGTGATGCGGGAAGAAATTGTATGGTTACTGGTGATGGTCCTGCTCCATATCCTGTCTTAGAACCATCTGTAAAAATAAGTGGAGCATCCGGCAAAGGATTTTTTGAAGTAACGTGAGGAAAAATCACAGGATGAGCTTTAATCAATTATAATATTGGATCTTTGGGAAAATGATTATCAAATTGGCCCTGAAAACTGCACCTCAAAATTGCCCAATCATCTACTGTAGCTGATAACACTTCTAGCTGCTTAACATTATATGGAACTATCAAATCCTCTGGCGGAATGCTAAAAAATTGCACACTTTGCTGAATACCAAGCAAAGCCAATTGAGCCACTGAGGCAGGATAATAAACAAATGTTTTGGCTGGGGAAATCTTTGGATGTATCCAGAGCAAGGGAGCCCCTTGCCATAAGACCCCCTTGGTTGTGATTCTGTTGGCAAAATACACAATGTAATAGGCTTTGACTCATCTCGATGTTTCAAGGCAGCATCTTGAATGCTCTGCTCCACTAAAAGTAAAGCTGCTCTGGCAGCATTAGTAAGATGTGACCTCCCTTCCCCCAGCCTGGAACCTGCTTGCTCAAGGGTGGAGCTACCGGCTCATTCGTCCTGCCACGCCCACTGTTGGAACCTGCCTTTGCTGCCTGGAGGCACACACGTGTTCGTCCTGCTACTGGACCCTGAGTTACTTGGCGGGATATTGGGTTCCCTCCCCCTTCCTTTATAACTGAGTGTCTGGAAATAGTAAAATTTGAGCCTTGATCAGAACTTGTTGTCTTGGCTCCATTGTTTCTTCTGCCCCGTCTAGATTCCTCTCTTTTCAGCGAACTGCCATTCTCAGTTGAACGGTTCGTGTTGTGGACTGCGGGCAGGCCACAACAGTAAGATATCTGGGAGAATTCAAATCTGTATTGCCTGGTAGAATATCATATAATGGCTGCAATTGTTTATTGGTTAAAGACAAATAGGGTCGGACCCATTGAATATCTCCCAATAATTTTTGAAAATCATTTAAGGTACATAAAGTATCAGTGCGAATTTGGATCTTTTGTGGGGACACCAATTCTGCAGTTATTTTTGCTCCTAAATAATTTACTACTCCTGGGTGACTCCATTGCATTGGAAGTCTCAAACTGGGCTATCCCTTGGTTACTGCCCCATATATTTGCGGGCCCTCCTCAAGTGTTTTGGCTGAGCACCACCATTTCTGGAATCAAGAGGCTGTCCAAGAATATCCTTTAACTGATTGACAATCACTGGCACAATGGTTCCCATTTTTGCATTTTGGGCACATCCCAGGCATCTTAGGCCGCTGATTTCCTGACCTACTCAGCTGTGGGCTTTGGCGCTTCATGTGACCTGGCTGCCCACACTTAAAGCAGTTATTGTTCTTCTGGCCACCCCTTCCTTGGGATATCTGCATGACAGCAGCAGCCAGACCAGAATTAGAGAGAGGCCCTCCTAGTTCTCTGCATATTTTCATCCAAACCTCTAACCCTTTGTGTTTATATGGATTAATTGCTTGCCTGCATTCTTTAGTACACTGCTCAAAAATCAGCTGCTTCAACAATGGCATAGCAGTATCAGGATCTCCAAACACCCGGCCTCCTGCCTCTACTAAATGAGCCACAACATCTGCAAATGGCTCCGAGGGGCCTTGGACGATCTTGGTTAAATTCCCACTCACTTCCCCTCTATTAGGAAGGGATTTCCATGCTTTTGTTACTATCTTATTGATCTTTTCATAAAATTGGATGGGATAATTTATTTGAGCTGCTACAAATCTTCCTTGCCCTAACAACATATCCTGATCCCAGGCAGGCTGGCCTGTACCCGCATTTATTGCTGCTTGCTCTGCTGCAAACTCAATGAAAAATGCCTTCCAGTCTAAATATTGGCCTGGTGACAAGCAGGCGCAAGCCAGATTCTGCCAGTCACTGGGAGTCAGGCAGTAACGATGCAAAGACTGTAATTGCGCTACTACAAAAGCGGTGCTAATGTAGTACTCACGAACCCCTCCAGCCAGTCTTTGGATAATTTTCCAATCAAGCGGCGCATGGTAGCGACTGCCCTGTGCATCCTGAAATACAGGGAAGAATTTGGGCTCGCAGTTCTCTCCAAGTTTCTGGATGTAGACTGCATCCTGATGTTCCATCAGGGGCATTTGGTGTGGTGCCCCCCCCCCCAGGCGTTGATGGCTCTACCTTCAATTTCACTTTCTCTAAACTGTCAGCTATGCTTTCTAGATCGTCCTCAGACATATCTCCCTCACTAGAACTCCCTTCTGCCTCCGATTTTTGAGAGCGCTCCTCTCTTACCTGATTCAGCACTTCATTACCTCTCTGGAGTTCTGCACCACATCTTTCTCTATTTTCTATGTAATTTCTCACTAACTTCCAGATTGGCAAAACCCCTTTTGGTAAAACCCCCTGTTCCTCTGCAAATCTCAAGTCTTTCCCTAGTTTTTCCCAACTGGGCACCATAAAATGTCCGGACACGGGAAACCATGGAGCCACTTGGTCCACGTCTTTTAAAAAATTCTCCAAGGTTTCTTTCTTCAACCCTATTCCTTTCACTTTCAATAAGTGCTTAAGGGCTTGGCGAACAGTCTGAACTGAGGTTGAATTCCCCATGGTGCTTGATGCAACTTGTTCCAAACCAGGGAACATTATAGTCTCAATCTGAGAACTTAACTCGTCCCACTTACCTGGAAACTTACCAGCTAGCTGCCCTGACTGTGATGAGTTCTGAACAAAGAGAAGGATCCCATATGGGCCACCACTTGTCGTTTCTGTCTCCAACCAGCAGAAAAGAGCGACGACACAGCATTCTTCTCAAAGCAGTTTATTCAGGAACCTTTCAACATGCAAGCAGGAATCTTTTTTAGCCCCCAATCGCAATCCCTTATATAACCCCTCAACCATCCCCCATCAGCCCAGTCCGCATAATCTCAGTTCATTGGCCTTCGTCAAATGGCCTGATCTTGTGCCATGGTGCACCTGTACAGCTCTCACAATGGATGTGGCTTATTTTCAGATGTATGAGGAAGTCAGGTGCAAGTCATAAGACTTGGCTGCAGTCCCAGGCGCCATCTTGGGACTACCACCACCCCTGCTCCCCACATGTATAAACATATTTTATATATACATTATATACTGCTCTCAGTTCTAAAACTTTTACTATGTTTAGTGGGAAAAATCTAAAAAAAAAAAAAAGGATGAATTTTTTGATTTATCCAAACTATCCAAGTTAAACCAAGGAGAGACCAAAAATATAAACAGGCTCACAATAAATGAGGAGCTTGAATGAGCATTAAAACCTCCCAACTGAAAATAGTCCAGGCCTAAATGAACTCATAGTGGAATTCTACCAGACTTTGAAGGAAGAACCATAACCAATATTTTCTAAACTCTTCAAAAATAAAAACAGGAGGATCAGTCTCAAATTGGTCTTATGAAGCTAATATTACTCTAATATCTATACCTGGTAAAGACAAAACAATAGCTACAAGAGAAAACTCCAGACCAGCATCCCTTCTGAAGATAGACACACAAAATATTCAATGAAATGCTTGAGGGATGTGTCAACATCAACCTCCACGATGAAGTTAACCTAGGACAAAGATAACCTCATCCTAGAAATGCAGACTTTAGCCCAGACATAAGTCAATAAATATAATAAACACATAAATGGACCTAAAGATAAAAGTCACATGATCACGTCAATAGATGAGGAAAAGGGCTTTTGACAAAAAACCAAAACCAAAACCAAACAAATAAAAAAAAACCTCAATGTTCTTTCATGACAAAAGTCCTAGAGAGAGGAGGAGTGTATGCTAAACTAATAACAGTAATATATGACAAATCCACAGCCCACACAATCCCAAATGACAAAATACTCAAAGCAATATCATTTAAATCAGGAATGAGACAAGGATGCCCACTGTTTCCACTCCTTTACAGTTCTAGGAGCGCTAGCTGGGGCAAAGGCAAAGAAATTAGAGGGAGACAAATAGGAAAAGAAGTCAAATTACCCTGTTTGCAGCTGATATGATATTATCTCACATTATTGTGTGTTTGTAAGTGTATGTGTTTGTGCCTGTGTGTGTGTGAGACTGTGTGTGTGAATGTGAGTATGTGTGTGTGTGTGTGTGTGCGTGTGTGACTAGTATGTGATGATAATACAAGAAAATGAGGTTATCAACTTGATCATGGGAGAGTTTGTAGGGAGAGTATCAGGGAGGGATTAGATGGAAGAGGTGGGGGGGCAATGTGATATGATTGTGTTTTAATTAAAAACATATTTACAATATGGAATAAATATGAATATATAAATGGCTAAGATGTCTTTTAAATGAGGCTTGTTGGAGACAAGCAGAAATATTGCATAATTCAGCACTGAAGGTGTACAATTACTGTCATGCAGGAACCACCATGGTCTCCATGTTTCCTCCCAGTTGTGAATTAGGCTTTTATCACCTTTCAGGTGGTTACTCTGGATATGTTTCCATCTATCATCACAGAATTAAGTAATCAAAGATGGTCTGCAGGCATGTAAATAGATGGATCCTTTATATGAATGGAAATAAGTAGACAGTTGCTTTTTATGATTTTGTTTTTGTCAGCAATTTGTAAAAGTAATATGCTTACTTAGTATTTGACAAATACCTAATCTTTTCTGAGAAATAAAACCGTACCACTGAAGCAGAAGGAAAAACGCTGGGATATTTCTGTTGAGTACTTTCCAGGAACATGGAGAGCAAGGAACTTAGGTAAGAACATCCTTGCTGGATATCAGTGGGAGGAGAAGCCCTTGGGCCTGAGGGTGTTTGATGTCCCAGTGTAGGGGAATGCCAGGGCGGGAAGATGGGAGTAGGTGGGTGGGGGAGCACCCTCATAGACACGCGGAGGGGGATGGGAGAGGAGGCTTCCGAAGGGGAGACCTGGAAAGGGGAAAACATTTGAAATGTAAATAAAGAAAATATCCCCCCCAAAAAAACCCTCAAAAAACAAAAACAAACACACACAAAAAAATCACTGTATGTGATCAATTTGTGAGATGCACATATATACACACATATTTCTGAGAAGCACATAGAGAAAAGTTTGTGTAATTCTTCACAAGGCCTCATGTCATTGATAAACCCAACCTAGGCATGTTCACAAGCAGATATATGACTAAAGTAGTAACATTTACATAGCACATATTTTAAAACTTAGCTCCATGGAGGAGTATTAGTATTTTACATATTCCTAAACGAATACTTCTTTCTGTACAGTGCATTCTTCATTTTTCATAACATATCTGAGAGGAATAATTTTAGACATAACTAGAGGAAGCACAGACCTGGGTACAATGGTGGTTACTGAGTAAACCCGAGTCTCAAACTTAACCAATCAGCAAAGTAAACACAGGCTCAGGGTCAAAATTCCCAAAGTTACAACATTAAAAAGAGAAGTATTAGGATGAAAATCATGTATGTATGACTCTGAAGCAAAAAGGGTGTTGTCACTCTAGCTACACTGTTGCAGAAGGCGACAAATACCAATGGAAAACCTATAGCTAAATATAAGAAATCAGTACCTGTTTCTGAAACAATAACTACAGATACTCATTATATCAAGAACCTCTTATCTCTCAGCCAAAATCTCTAGATCCTTAATGAATAGTTCCATGTTTATGTGGATTGGAATTAAAAGAAATTCTGTCAATTAGTAAAGGTAGCAGAAGGGCTCTAGAGGTGGAGTTCAGTGCTATCTCTTGAAGTTGTCATCAACATCACAAAAGGAGAAAGGAGAGGGAAGAAAAATCTATTCAAGTATCTACTATGGTGGGATGTGGGCAGTCAGAATTGAGGTCACTTGTACAGCACATGCAAACTCATAAGCAGCCATTCTTTTCAACACAAGAGCAACCTATGATCAAGACAGTTAAAACTTTTAACATGGTGGGAAGAAGACACTCAAGTTTCCTTCCCTAGCTGAGGGGCTACTGGCATTGGCAGGTGCTGAGGGAGGAAAGGAGCTTTAAAGATGCCCATGCCTCTGTGAATGACTACACACATGGGCATCACTAAATGGATCAGGGGTTATGAAGTTGGGGGAGAGAAAGGTAAGAAGGGTCTGGGGAAAATCAGAGATGGATGGATAATTATAGATGCATTATAGATGCATTGTATACTTGTCTCTGAATTTCAAATAATACATAGCTATAAAAAGATCACCAACATACTTTGTAAAAGACTGGTGAAGAAAAATTAGCAAAAATAATTTTAAATATGGTTCGGGTAACCTTATTCATCATAAAGATAGGTAAGTAATTGCTGAGCAGATTTTGCATTAAAATCAAGATTAAAATGAACAGGCACATAATTGTTCCCAGGTTAGCCAAGAAGAAAAAATATTCCACTTACTTGGAAACCACAAATGGCTGGACTTCATTAAGCTAAAATGAGCAGTATAAAATGAATTGTCATATAAACATTAAAGAAACAGCTTCGCTTGAAGGCTCAAAAGGAACTACAGGCCAAAATAGTTTCACTGATGAATGTTTGTGAAGACTTAAAGAATAATTAATATCAACTTCTCATGGGAAGAAACACATTTTATAAGGCCAGTATTATCTTAATGCCCAACACACAAACACAGTACAAAGAAAGAACATGGTACTGCAAAATGATGTCTTTTTCAACTTCCACTAAATGTCTTTAAGAAGATATTAGCAAATCCAATAAAGTGTGAACGATTAATGTATCAGAACAAAGAGACCTACTCTAAAATGCAGAGCTGGCTTCCTTTTAGAAATTTAATTAATGTGGTTCTCTATATCAACAGAGCAAGGACAACATTTCATAGGATCATATACAATTACACAGAGATTATTTGTCAGAAAACAGGACTGATTCATGATAGGCATTTTATTATTGAATACAGAGGGGGAAACATCCTCATAACTGACACAAAACAAACTACAGTGAGTGTCACAGTTAACAGTGGGAAATAGATGCTGTCCTTTCATGATTGAGAGTGAATTGAGTGTCATTTCTTGGGATTTTTATTGAAATACTGGTATTTAAAGCCAATGTGATAGTACAAGAAAAAAATCCATAAAAATAATTCAGATTGGAAAAGAGAGTATAAAGCAACTTCTATTTGTAGTACCATGATTGTGCAGAATATCCTGAAGATTCTCCAAGGAACTTAGAGCTCCTGTGGCAGAAGGGTCTGCTTACCTCATGATGGTCAGGAAGGACAGAATGAACTGGAGGGAAGGGCACCTCATTTTCTCGAGGGCACATCCCTAGGATCCCATCTTCCTTTCCCAGTTTTCACCTCCATGGGTTCAATACTTCTCCATAGCACTAAGGGCTTGGTATCCAGTTTGCCACACATGTACCAAAGAGGGACATTCTAGATCTAATCTGTAGCAGGGTAGATAAATGTGTTTTGTATTTACTTTAAAAAAATGACAAAAAAAGAAAAGTAAAAAGAACCTGGCAGTGGTGGTGCACGCCTTTAATCCCAGCATTTGGGAGGCAGGCAGATTTCTGAGTTTGAGGCCAGCCTGGTCTACAGAGTGAGTTCCAGGACTGCCAGGGCTGTACCCTGTCCCCCCGCCTCCCACAAAAAAAAATGACCTAGGATAGCACAGTTTAAAAAGGGGCAGGAATAATCTCATTAAAAGTAACACTTTTGATGTTTTAAAGAATTTGTGAAGAGAATTAGATGAAGTATGGACTCAGTAAAGATATTTGCAAGTCGCATCTTGACCAAAGGTTTGTGTGTAAGACACAGAATCACAGCAGTTAAGAAAGAGTCTACTCGAAACACAAAGGAAAGACAGGAACTGACTTTTCACTGAAGAGAATAGCAAGTTTGTAATACATCCATAAAGAACTATCATTGACCACAGAGAAAAGGCAAGCATGGAGCATTGTATATGAACACAGAGAAGAGGCAAGCATGGAGCATTGTATATGAACACAAGAAAAGAATATTAATACCTGCAACAATCTGGTGGAATTTCCAGAATACGGTTTAAGTAAAGAAACTTAGAATCTTGGTTTTCTCAAGACCTGGTTAATTTTTATTTGTCTATTGCATTTATATGTTTCATTTTTGTTGATACAGGGTCTTGTGACATAGCCCAGGGTAGTTGGCGTACCAATGATCCTTTTGCCTCAACTTTCCAAATGTTAGGATTACAAGCATGTGCCATTACCATTCCATTTAAGTATTCTGGGTATTATTCATTTGTTAAATTAATACTCAGCAATTGTCTCCCTTTCTGAAGGGTGTCTCTTTTTTGTTTCTCCTCCTGTGAGTTCTGTATAATAGCATCTCGATTGTCTATTACTTCTTAGCCTTTGTTTCCAATGCTTCATGTCAAAGAAGTCAAAGTCCAGTCCTATGTTGTGGAGTGCTACTATCATAGACTTTCTCTGTAGTTTCTTAGAAGTTTTGAGTCTTACATTTACATGTTTGGTCTATTTAAGGTTGAATACGACACAGGGTTCGAGGGAAAGGCCAAATTTCAGTCTTCTGCATATGGAGATCCAGTCTTCCCATTACCGATTATTTTCAAAGCTGTCTTTTCTCCACTTGTGTAAAAAACACTATAGAGAGAAAGCTGGCAGGAGATGCACCATCCAACTGAAAGCAGGCCAGTGATTTGAAAGTCACACCCCAAAAGATGAAATACAAAGGGCCAAATAGAAAAATGTTTAATATAATTAACCACAATGGGACTGTAAATCAGAAGTACAAAAGGGTATGATTTCATCCGCATTTAGTATGATAATTATAAGACAAGCAAAAACGAGTAACTAAGTGTTCATGAAGATGAGGAGGATGGAAATTCGGACAGCCATTGTGAGAAACAAGTGAAGCTTCCTCAAACTTGAAAATAGAGCAAGCATATGACTCTGCCAAGTTCCAGGTATGAAGGCAACAATCCAAAAAGGTACTTGAATGTGGAGAGATTGTACAATGGCTTATTATTCTAGCGTGAAATCCTGGCATTTGAAGCAAATGGTTAGAACTAGAGAATACAATGTTCAATGAAATAAACTAGACACAGGAAGACAAAGATGGGGTGTTCTATTCATAAGTAGAACTTTAAAACATGAGACTACTAAATTGGACTAAAATGTACAAATAGTATGTGGCAATTTAAAAAGTCAGTCTAAAATATATATTTAGAATTCTATTCCCATAAATAATTGAAGTAAGATAATAGAGAAGTTAGTGGGTGCTTGGTTTAGGGAATAGAAAAGGGATAGTAGCTGAGGGTACATAAAATACTAGGAGGGAGTACTTTAGGGCTGCAACAATTCTATTTATTGCATGCACTGATGAGCAGAAGCAAGCAAATGCCTTTAAAATTGTGAGATGAGAATAAGATTGATGGTTTGTGCCAACACACACTCCCTGTTTTTGTTATCTCTGCAAGATGTCCTCTTTTTCTAACATTACTGTTGATACTGACTTTATTTTTTAATTACTTATTTTATTTACATTTCAAATGTTGACCCCCTTCCTGGTCTTTTCTGTGCCGTCCCCATCTCCCCCTCCCCTTTGCTTCTAAGATGGTGCTCCTCCACCCACCTGCCCACTCCTGCCTCACCCCATTAGTATCCCCCTTCCTTGGGGCAACAGGCCTCCACAGGACCAAGTGCCTCCCCTCCCATTGATAATCCTCTTGAGGGGTACTGAGTGAAGGGACTGTCCATTTCTCAAAGCAACTTCCTGTGAATCTGTAATTACTTAGAAATTATGTCTACAAAATCATCTAAAGATTATGCACCATTATTCTCCGTTATTCTTCATTGTTTAATACAGTTTAATAACAAGAGACTCACTTGTATTAGGCTCATATTACATCTCATATGACAAATGTCTCATATGAGGCAAATAGGCAATATAATCTCCTAGATCATGAGGTGGTAAGAGAGATCAAAAATTATAACAGATTTTTGACATTGCAAGGGGTCGTAGAGCATATCTTGCTAGAAGCAAGATCACCAACCAGTAGACATATGAAATTCTAAAGAACTATGTTTGAAAGGGAAAATAGTAAACATATCTAATTCCTCTGATGGGAAACCAACGTTTCCATAACGCTAGCTAAATTAAACTCTATCTTAGAATCTGCCTCTAGGGTAGTAAATATCTTAAATATTTTTGTATAGTAAGCATGAGAAAAATAAAAGCTTATTAAAAAGCAATATTAAACTAACATTTTAAAATATAATCAATAATTAAAATATTAGACAGAGTATGGTTCTACTCAATATTTCCATTTCATGAGTTTTATAAACTCTTATTAATGTTTTTTTAGACAGAGTCTGGTGTTGAAGCGGAGTCTCTAGCTTTTCTATATGCTTTACATGATCTGAAAAATTCAAAACCGTACTTAAGATCTTAATTAATAATAGATACATTTGTTTATTCTTCAATATAAGCTTTAAACAATCATACAATGTTATTACTAGTTTTCCCACTGGGCAGACAAGAACGCTAAAGCTCAGAGAAGTTATGAACCTTAGCCAGTGTTGCACAGCTACTAATCGGCGATGGATCCAGAATTAAAGCTCCAATCTGACATCACAATTTGTCTTCATTTTTCCTTCCATTTTCCCTAAGAACTCAGTCATAGGGTGCATCTGTGTCAGAACCACTTGATAGCACTTGCTTAATAACCATATCTCATTCACTGAATTTCAAGTATAGTTGGCTAAGTCATGAAAATTTCCTGTCTATGAGTCATGCCTACTTCCATAGTAGGAATGGGATTCACATACATTAAGCTGTTTTCCAAAGCAGTTTGTGAGCCAGCTATGTTTATCATATCCTAGGCTGTTCTTTCATAATCCAGTTCACTAACAATCCATGCAAAGGAGAACTCACATTTCTAGAGGCAGAGATTAGCTTATGGAATCTCATGTAGGTGGTACTCAGTCTGCCAACTATCTAGTTTCAGTCTGCAGAATGGTTTTACAAGATACTAATTTTATAGTACTCTATAGAAAGGTTGCCTTAGACTTTTTTGTACATTTCCTTTCAACCTCATTGTAACCTAGAGGTATCTTAAACATTACAAAGCTACAATAACTTAAAAATATGTTGGTAAGCATGACACTGAACTGTGTGTTTTGGTTTCACTTACACGTGAAAAGTGAGGCGAGCTCCTGAGAAACAGCTGATCACTGGGAGGCTACAGTTGCAAGAAACCAAGCCTTAAGGAAGATAGATGCTTCTGAGCTATGGCTTAAAGGATACGTAGCTTTTCCTTGCAGACTAGGCACAATAAGGACAAAAGTGATTAGATAGATAGAAAGTGACAGAAAATGAATGTGGCAGTGGATACATGGGGACCACTGGAACCAGTGATGGGATGCAGAAAGACTGGCAGAACTCTGCCTACTCAGGACTTTGCCTATAAGAATGAGATGGAGAATGAAAATGGCCCAGTATGAAATTTTTTTGGAGTGAAAGCTCTGTTCTTTCCTAAAAAGGTCTTTGTACTGTCTTTCCTTCTGTTTGGAAAAGTAATAAAATTGCTTTGTGATTGCCTCTTGGGTTCAAACCCAGCTCTCTTCTTAACAAGCCTAATAACATATGCAGGATCCCACTGTTCCAAACCTCTGTTCCCTTGATGATATTATTACTTCTTGAATGAATCACTGGGGGGGGGGGGGCGCGTCAAAAATGTAATGCATATTGGGGAAATTACTTAACAAATGTTCAATGAATAGTGATGACGTTGATGATAATGATAATTCTCTTGTTCTCCAATAAATTCATGCATGACATGACCAACCTTTCAGAATTGAGTATATTGAGTACTCATTGTGGACACACTCAGGTTTCCACACAGTGTAAACTAAGGATAAATTTCAAGCCTAATGTGGAGCCCTCAGCACCAGTCAAACCCTTGTCTGCTTTCCTCACTGTATCCAAAATTATACCCACTGTTTCAGTTGTGAACTTCTCAATTTCTGCTAGGTAGTTCAACACACTAAGGCTATTATAGGTTTACTGACATATAAAGATTAATGCTTTCAGTTGGAAACACTGATTGGTATAAGAAGGTGTTGATGTAATGAAACTAGAATCTAAAACTCACAGTAAGAATTTTATATATTGAAAAGGTTGGTAGTTCATATACTAGGATTCTTTTGTTGGGAAAGGCTAATTGTGTGTGCTAAGCACATTAGTCACCAACAATGCATCTGTGTTACATTAAGGAAAGAAATGAAAATACCCACTTAGAGTCATTTAACCAGGAACAAGTCCAGATTTGAGTTCTCTATTTCATGCTCCCTGTACCTTTTGTCTTTTGTCTGTCCATTTCTGTCTCCATATCTTCTTCTTTGTGTTTTGTGCTTTTGCTTCATGCAGTGTGTGTGTGTCTCTGTCTGTCTGTCTGTCTGTCTGTCTGTCTGTGTCTGTGTGCATGTGTGTGTATACATGTGTGTCTTTGTCTGTGAATACATGTGTGTGTATCTATGTTTTTCTGTTGTGTGACAAGGCGACTGGTCCTCACAAAAAGCTTTGCTATGTCTCAGTTGAACAGCACAGAGAAAATCACACTAAGAAGGCATGAGATATGTTGGAGAGAGCTTTCATGACTTCAGCTTCCTTCTTGTGGCATGAGAACATTATCACTCAGACTCAATGACCCACATGATAAAGCCTATTTTTATAATTATCTCATAGGATCCTAGCACAAGATCAAAGATTAAATATTTGCCAAGTGTTACCATTTCTTTTGTGTCTTCCTTTCCTAGAGAGTTATTGAGTACAGGTACAGTAGTGTGTCAGCAAAACTTAGAAATCCTTCCCTTGTTTCCCCCTCATTTGCTTCCATTGTTTGTTGTGATAGCTACTGAGCTTTATTTGATTAGCTACAAGGTAAAGTCAGCCGTGCAGAAGGTTTATTCTTGCTGGACATTAGCGAAGCTACATCTATGTCTCCTGGGATGTCTTTCTGACTGGAAAAATAAAACAAGAATCAAAAAAGTAAGGACTAAGAATAGGACAAAGCAGCAAAAGATAGCAATACAATACTGTTTATTCTTTTTGAGATTATAATATTATTAAGTCACGTCTCCCTTTCATTTCCTCTCTCCAAGTCCTACCATATTTAACTCCTTGCTCCTTTTCAATGTCATGGCTTCTTGTTTTCATTAATTGCTACACACACACACACACACACACACACACACACACACACACTTACAAGGCTGAGCATTTGGTGCTGATAACAAATTGGTGCGCTCTTTCTCAGGAAAGGCTATTTCTCCTCTTCTCATCACTCCTTGCTTGCCTATACTTCTTTGTATAGTCTTGAGGCCTTGTGGGCTTTCTCCTGTCTCCTTTGGCATGGTTCTTAGTGTCACCATTGTTTGGCTTACGTATAGGCAGTGCTCTTGCAGAGACTTCATGGTATAGAATCTGACATTCCTAAGGAGACACGGTTTTACAGCAAACTTTCTGATCCTTGTAGAGAGAATAACTTGTGTCTGTATGAATGTGGCATCTGTCAGTAATAAATTTGATGGCCTGTGGCTTAGGCAGGAAATACAAGGTGGGACATCCTGGAGGCAGGAAGGATTCTGGGATAGTGGGAGGTATGTGTTAATTCATCAGGAAAGTGGTTCTTGACCACAGGTGACCAACTATGAGTCAGAATGTAGATTAGAATAAATGGGTTATTTAAAATTATGATCTAGACAGAGAAGAGCCTAGCTATACAGCCAAAGTATTTATAAATATATTTTGAGCCAAAGTTTTATTTCTGGAAGCATGAGAATGAGAGGAAGAAGGGCCAAACTTCTACAGATCCTCTGGTTTTTACAAAATTTCTGAGCCTCCTCCACAATGTTTCCTGACCCTTGGGTATAGGAGTGTTTTGTAGATAGGTCCATTTTGACTGGTTGTTATTTCCTGTGGTGGTCTCTGTTGCAAAGAGAAATTTCCTTGAGGAAGAGTAAAGACTACGTTTATCTATGAATATAAAGGCAAATGTTTATAGATTATTGTTAGAGGTTATGCTGCTTTGGTAAAGTAGTGACTGTAGATTCCCTTCCAAGAGTTGTGACTTCACTAACCCTGGATGGTTAGCTAGCTATCCAGTACCAGGCACCATTTTCCTCATATTCATTGTGTCTTAAGTCCAATTAGAGGCTGTTGATTATCCCCAAGAAATGGGTGTCATCACTGTGCCCTTATGGATATCATGCCGTGCTGGTCATTGCTGTGGTTCATAGGCATCAAAGTTGGGTAGAACATATGGTTGCTTCTCTCTTTTGGAAGCTTGCATGTTGCCTTCTAGCACCATGAAAATTAGTCCTCAGGAAGGGATCACATAGTTCAGTCTCATCTCAGAGGCCTCTGGCCTTTGTTTCTAAAGTGCACAGTGTCTTCAGCAATACATTTCTTTTTCAGCTTAATTACTTTATTTAAAAGAAAGGCATAGTACAGACCCTTGAACCTGCATTAAGTACAACCCCTTTTAGAAAACTAAATAGGAACCTGGAGCTTTCCCCTCAGTTGAATTAGCTAAACCTGTCTAAAGGAACTCATTTCTCAACAGTATTCCTGAATGTGTAGAGAGACATAAAGTTAGCCCACATACTGTACTGGATGGTTTTGTGTGTCAACTTGACAAGGGTTGGAGTTATCACAGAGAAAGGAACTGCAGTTGGGGAAGTGCCTCCATGAGATCCAGCTGTGGGATATTTTCTCAATTAGTGATCAAGAGGGGAGGGCCCATTGTGGGTGGTGCCATCCCTGGGCTGGTAGTCTTGGGTTCTATAAGAAAGCAAGCTGAGCAAGCCAGGGGAAGCAAGCCAGTAAAGGACATCCCTCCATGGCCTCTGCATCAGCTCCTCTTTCCTGATCTGCTTGAGTTACAGTCCTGATTTACTTTGGTGATGAACAGCAGCAAGCAAGTACAAGATGAATAAACCCTTTCCTCCCCAACTTGTTTCTTTGTCATGATGTTTGTTCAGGAATAGAAACTGTAAGACACATACCTACAAAAGCTCAAACTCAATGAAGATAATAGAATCCTCCCAGAATAAATCTGCTCTGTTAATTGAAGAGCATAATATTTCATCATGTATCGTCTGAATTTATGAAATATAAATTTACATATCCACAATTTTGTTTTTTTTAATTTTTTATTATTTTTATTACATATTTTCCTCAATTACATTTCCAATGCTATCCCAAAAGTCCCCCATAGCGCCCCCCACTTCCCTACCCACCCATTCCCATTCTTTTGGCCCGGTGCTGGTCCGGCCGGATGAGGCCTGTGATCCTACTCAGGCCGGTTTCTGCTTCCCTAACTAATGCAGTCTCAGGTCCCGCGCGCAATTGGTTTGGAGCAGAAGCTGTGTTCCACTCACCAGAAGTCTTAAGATCCTGTGGCGGGTGTTGTGGGTAGCTGGCGAGTGTCAGCCGACCCTGCGCCCTAGCTACCCTGGTGCTTTTCTGACCGGAAGAGGCTTGTGGCCCTACGTAGGCCGGATTTCTGCCTCCCCAACCAGAGCAGTCTCAGGTCCCACGTGATTGGACTGGAGCAGAAGCTGTGTTCCACTCACCAGCAGTCTCAAAATCCTGTGACGGGGGTCGTGGGTAGCTGGCGGGTGTCAGCCGACCCTGCGTTCTAGCTACCCGGGTGCTGGTCCGGCCGGATGAGGCCTGTGGCCCTACTCAGGCCGGTTTCTGCTTCCCTAACTAATGCAGTCTCAGGTTCAGCGCGCAATTGGATTGGAGCAGAAGCTGTGTTCCACTCACCAGAAGTCTTAAGATCCTGTGGCGGGTGTTGTGGGTAGCTGGCGAGTGTCAGCCGACCCCCATATCCACAATTTTGGTACCAGAGTTTTGGAAAGTCAAGGCAATTTATAGTAAACCATGGCTTGTATAGACTGGAGAAGAGATTATTTGCTTTCAAGCAGTTGCACAATGCCCAAAAGTCCATGGAAAATTTGAGAGACTGGGTTATATTTATGCTCCTTTTGCCAATCATGTTCTTTCATGCTTTGTAGCCATTTCTTCCTCTAAGTGCCAGATAAGGTACATAAACGCAGAGAGCATGTGCAAATGTGCTCGTGCGGAGTTGCACATGGCAGTTGTAACAAGAGTTCTGACTCTGCGTGAAAATTGGAGTCCTTAGGGTACAAAGTTTAATCCAAAAAATAATTATCTATCTCAATAGACTACAAAGAAATTCCTAATTAATGTGCTAATAGTTGGCCCTGGTTTACAGTGCATTATTGTAAGTCTTGAACTGTAACAAATGTACATGGAAATTAATGTTCACAGAGCAGATTGAATACATTTCCTTTCTAGACTTTGTGCCTTAGAGATAACTTTTATCAGAGAGATTGGCACATGAAAAAAAATCTTGAGGTATGGGCCCAAAGATGAGCCATTTCCTGTGAAATAATTTACTGTTTTCAAGAGCAGAAACTTACCTCGGAGGTAATCTCCATTTTTCTCTTAGAATCAACTAATCTTAGACTCTCTCTCATTAAGTACTCTGGAGGTCAACTGGTCCAATACCATGGTTGAATCCTCAACAAATATTTATGGGTTCTTTCCAGTGTGATAGCATGCAATGCTCTTAGAACACACATTCCCAATTCAACAGAGTAGCATGTTTTATTTTAGATTATGTTATGCAAATTTAGCCTACATTCTAATGTTTGAACACTCTTCCTCCACAATAACCCTTGAATTTAAAACTGAAGTGAGTAAACATATCTCTCCCTGTCATCTGCTAAGATATCATTGTATTCTCAGATGTTACTAGCATAATCTGGTTTCTTCAAGTGGAAGTATCACGAGTATCTGCTTCCCCCAGCATGGACTATGTAATTCTGAATGAAGTTGTCATTGAAAATACCAACATTCTGGAGGAAAAAAAATTAAGACATGTTTTAAAATGCATTCTGTTGTTAACAATGTGACTGGATCAGAGATTGAGGATCTACAGAGGTCAGGATAGTATGTAAGCCCACTTAAAAAAGTGATCTGGTATTAACTTCAGGCCTCCACAAGTACAGAGGCACACAGGTATGTATACCTGCAAACACACACATGCCCCCACCACATTCATATACATACATGCATATTTATGCACATACACATGCAAAACACAATTAAACTATATTCTATAAAAGTAACATTTTAAAGAAAAGTAAAATTCACTCTAGATCTGTAAAAACATTAAAATGGTGAATATTATTAAATTTATGTCATGCTCAAGATAGTTGAGAAGGGGGTTAGGAGGATGGTTCAGTCAGTAACTTGCTTATCATGCAAGCATGAAGACTCAAATGTGCATCTCTAAGACAAACACACAAAGCTAGGTAAACTGGTGCATTCCTGCAATCTCAGTGCTGAGGAGGTGGAGACAGGTAGATTCATGGAGCTTGTGCAAAAGCCAGTCTAGCCAATCGGTAAGCTTCATATTTATCAAGAGACTCTCACTCAAAAATTAAGGTATAGGGTGACTGAAGAAGGCACTCAACATTGACCCCTTGCTTCTAAATGCTTGTGTATACATGGACACACACCACATCAACACCACGACCATCACCACCCACACATAGAAAGTAGAGTACAGCAAAACATAAGCACATTGAAGAGAGATGAATGAGTAGAACTTCTAAAGATGTTCATTCATGTTCTGATCTTTGATTTCTACATGCCAGTATTATTTTTACTAGAGGACGATAACATGAACTATTTGTTTTCATGTTAATGCTGTTTCTGCATCCTAAAGGATAAACTTTCTCAGTTGTTTACTATAAGCTAGTACTTTAGCTATGCTTTAAGAAGTTCATCTCAGCTATTCGATTTTAGTTATTTATGAGATTCATTGCTACTAGGTGGTGTGAATGTAATATAAACAGTGGGGTGAATAATGGAGGTAGTCCTTTGATGACCATTTCATATAAATAGTCCCACATCTTATCTGCACAATGGGTTTTCTATATGAATGTTGTTTAGATGTGTTGCTGGTTTGGTCTCTAGCTGGTGACACCTATTGAGAAGTGATTGGATCATGACATCACCAACTTCATAGATAGTTTATTCCGTTGATGAGTTCATAGCTGAATGCATTACTAATAGATGGAGCCTAGTTTGCGGAGGTAGGGTGCTGGAAGCCTAACTTTGAAGGCTAAATCTTAGTTCTATTTTATTTAGTTTATCTTTCTGGTCTTTGGCTGTCATGAGGCAGAATGCATTACTCCATTAAGTTCTTCTGCCTTGGTATTTGTGCCTTACCCCATACCTAGGATAAATGGAGCCAGCTAACCTAACAACAACCTTTGACCTAATGACTCTAAATAACAACCTTTTAAATCATTATCCAAAATAAATCCTTCCTACTTCTAAATTGTTCTCAGATATTTTGTAATAGCAATAAAAATTTACTAGGTATTTGCTGAGGCATTATGAGAAGGAAAGGACAAAATATACTTGGAATATTATATATTCTTGTAAGATGAATCACTATTTTTTTTTTGAATAGAAGAAGCCCAGTGAATTTTGCCATACTTAATTGCCAGCATTGGTCTCCATTACTGAAATAAAGGATAGTCAGAGGCGACAGACGATACCAGTGATTTAATCCACTATGGCAAATTAAAAGCCACACTATTGATTTCACACATACCACATTCCAGTTTTTGTTCTCATGGCTACCACTTCCATGTTCCAGTAATGCCAATTTTAGGCAACCAATAATAAAAGCAGCATCAATAGACAAAGACACTTTGCCTACTTGGTTTTCCATTGTAGATCCTTTGTGATGTGTGTGAATGATTTTAGGGGGACATGCCTCACTTCTGTTTATTGACAAGCATCTAATGCTGAACTCCTTGTCTTCTGTTATCCAGACCTTTCCTTCCCAGACCTCTGTTATTCAAGAAAGCCAGTGACTTCTGGTCATAAACATGTACATTTGTACTTACAGCCACTTTCCCCACACAGGACAGATGACAAAAAGATGTCTATGGCTCTGCCTACTGCAAAGATTATTTGTATGACCTTTCAGGACAATGAATCAGTTGGACTTGAATACAAACACTACAACATTTTAATTCATATGTACTTGCAAAGCCAACCAATTACAAAATAAGAATAGGCCCTTTATTTCCTTCTTAAGTTATTCATGTGAGTTCATCGCTCTTAGCTAATTTAAACAAAGATATGAATTTAAAAAAAGAGGTATCCTTGTCTTGGGTCAGTTAATACGGGGTTTTGGGAGCCTGTTTATATAGCTCCCTCATAAATCCCATGGATTGCATACTTTGTAGTCATTCTCATATTATGAAAAAGGACTCTAAGGACTATTATATTTTATTGTCTAGACTTACAGACCCTTAGTGCTCAATATCAATTATTTCTATTACAAAACTAAGATACCGGGGCCAATTGCTCACATAGTGTGAAATGATTTGCTTTAAAATCCCAAGGACCTTGAGCAGAGTGATATGTCTTCTGTATTCTCCTGTGGAATTAAAGAGTTTATTTATGCCAACATGCTTAGCAATGTATTTATTCTTCACACTATGACACATCTACATTTAATCGTGCCTTAGCCAGTGATTTTTTTTCTTACTATTTTTCACCAGTCATCTTAGCAGTCATAGTCTAGAAGCCATGCAATCTCTGCTCCAGAACTGCCTCGAGAAAATACCTTTCAGAGTCAATGAACTCTTACTTCTACTTCATGTTCTGTATAAGTTGTCCAAATGCCTCCAAGATCAAATCCTAGAAAATGTTGACCTTGCTCCTCCTGGATTTGTGAAGAAGGATAGATATTATATGCAAGTAAATAAATTCTGAAGCCAACAAAACAAAGAGTTAAGCAGAAATCCTGGTGATGGAATAAACAAAGGCAAGACCTGCCAACATTGCCATAAATTGAATTAAATTTAAAGAGATATCTAAGAAAATCTTTATAGTGGACTACCTTTACCATTCAATTTATGTTAAGACAGAACAAGAGAAGCCCTGTTAGAGACTGGGGCTATTTCTTGCTATTTTAGACATCCTAGTATCCAGTAACTTATCACAACTCTGCAACTCATGAGTCAATACAAACCTGTTAATATTTAGGGATTAGTTTCCACATGAACAAAGTTGAATTATCTTTATTTGTCCTGAAATGTTAACTTTCAAACTTTAAGGGAATTCAAAATTTCCATGTCATTTTTGATAATTCTTTTCTTGTTACAGATCATAATAAAAAATATCTGTACAGACTTCTTACTACCGACATTCTATCCACCCTACCTTCCATTGCTGTCTTTGGTTCTTTTTTTTCTGATCTCAGATGAAGCTTAGTAAGCAGAACTAACTGCAGATATCCCAGCAGTAGTTTGGCTTATCATTGTTGGAGTGGTTTTCTGTTCCACGCAGTTTTCCAGGCAGCTTACTATTCCCACAGTTGTAGCCAAAGGAGCAAGTCCTTGGTGTCCTTTCAATGTCTATATCAGTCATCATCATCATATCATGAAGAGCTGTGCATATTCCTCCCTTCCTTGGCTTTCATTTGATCTGGTGTCTTCTGATATCCCTATGCAAACTGTTTTTCAATTTGATGCCCACAAATTCATTTTCTGTCCAAATTATGTAAAGTATCTTCAGTGTCACGAACATCCTCAAACTGAACATTTGCAAATCTTGGATGCCAAGTGTAAAAATCAAGTAGAACATAAACATCTACTATTGGATCACTAGACCTGGTGTCCTCTGCCATGTCCCTGGGGAAGAGACATGTTGAGAGGAAGAAGGGTGAGTACAGGTAGCAGAATATGACAGTGCCAGGAGTCTAGTCCACCAGTGTTAAGGGGATCAGCAAACCATCTGATACTCCAACATAGGAGCACATCCATTCCTGTGTCTATTTCTAAGCTAAATAATAATGCATATTTGCTGTATTACTATGACACTGTAGTTGTTCTTCTCCAGAGAGCCATAGAGACAAGCATATATTCTTTGGTAATTGCTAGGAACCAAAAGATGAGACTATGTCTGAAATTCAGTTTTCAGTCTTGATTTTGAAGAACTTTTTGCAGTACTACTATAGACCTGTAGAACTGTCATCAATTCTGTGCAGTGGTTAGAGCATTTGTCATTCCATGTACCAAAGTCAACAACAGGAACTAGAATAGCAGGAAAGGCCAGGAAATAAGTCTCATAAAAGATAAAGCAGAGGAAAAAAAATCTAAGCCTTGAGTATTTTTAGGTGATAAATGTTCCTTGTCAAAAGAAACATTTAACTTTATAAAATCATGCCATAATATAATATTCATTATGGATGGAAGGTTCAAGAACAGATGAGCAATTACATTTTCCCTAGAGTATATTTATATTATAATTCAATCCAAGGAGGCAAGTTAGGTATTTTTGAATTCTATTAAAAATTTAGAATATCAGACATTATTCTGTCTTATAAAGTTGTGTGTAATGACATCTCGTGTCTCAGCTTTAACTAATCTTTGCTTTTCTTCTACAGCATTACTCATCTCAAGGTGCAGAGTCTTTTAAACTTAACTTTTGAAACAAAATTGATTGTAGGCACTCAAAAGTTTTTATTTTAAAATATATGTAGTATGTGGTTGTGCTCAGAGAAGTATTTGACAGACAAATATTTCTTTATTGATTTCTGTAAGGACCTTGATCACTTTTATATTTCAGGTTCAGTACTCTGATTAAAAGGAAGAAATAGGATTTAGACTTGTGGCTGTTGATGTATGTAAGAAAGAGAAATGGTTGAAAGTAGTTGACTGACATATAGAAGTACTTCTACCAGAGTGACATGGCCTTATACTTTGTTGAGAAGGTCATCCTTCCCATGGCATCTTGCTGATCTTCAGTTCTCTTTCAACAGCTTTTAAAGCACCTTAGCCCAGTTTTAAAAATTAAGCTCATGAGAAAAATTTGGCTCCATTCCACTCCTCATATCACCCGTGAGAACAACTGTGTAGACTGAGTGGAGAAACATCTTCCCCATGGAACCCACAGGAAGCCAGGGCCAAATGGAAGATAAAAATAGCTCCTGCCAATGCCAACACATTATCATAATATGCTTGCACAGCTTGGGAGTCAAATCCTGAGCTGGGAAGGTCTGTGTTATGTGCTTATCTTATACAACTTCTGCTGGATTCAGAACTGATCTTGAAGTGAGCTATGAATTTGGGGTATTTTTAGAAATGTTTCAATCTGAATCAACCAAGGACATCTATTCAGCCTACACAGAGGGAGAAGAAAGTTACTTGTTTTTGCTCTAGGTTTACACTAGACACTAGTCTTCCAAAAGTACATCCCCTTGACATCAAGAGGGCTGACTGAGAAAGTCTGCTTTTCTCATCATAAAATCTGCAACGGTACCTCAAAATGTGCTTCCCCCTTTCTTCATCTTAAGTGAGGGGCAGAAAAATCCAGTGCTGTCACATGAGTCTGGTTCACTGGGTGATTTTTGTTTTAAAAGTTAGTGTGAGTTAATTTCTTTGTAAAAATGCTTTTTGTGTGTAGTTGAGTGATTGGTGCCTTCTCATATTTCATCTTTGCTGTAATAACAGTTAATAGGTTTAGTTTTACAGAAGAATAATGGGAAGAAGGAACTGAGGAGATGGCTCTGTCACCCATGAACCATATTAAGGCCAGTACGATGGCTGGGAGGTGGAAACACATAGTTTTTGAGGTTCATTGGACAGCCACTCTAGCAGTGTGTTGAAGTCCGGGGTCAAGAGAAACCTTATCTTAGAAAATGATGTCGAGACAATTAAAGGACTCCAACAATTTAACCTAGCTTCTGTGCGCACACACACATGCACATGCAAATACATGTATGCACGCATGTGAATGTACACACACATATTAATATATATATATATATATATATACACACACACACACACACACACACACACACACACATACATACACATAAGCGCAACCTGAACAGACACATGCACATATGTGTGAATATACACACCTAATCTACATGTGTATGTAGATATATAGACAGGACAATACACATCAATACACATACACATAAAAGCACATACCTGGGGACACACACACACACACACACACACACACACACACAGGAACACTCACAGTGAGAGGAAACCATCCTTCTGAGAGACACAAGTCAGGGCCTACAGTGAATCTCTCCAGACAGTAGCAACATGGGGTGGAGGATTAGTATCTTATGCTAAGAAGACGTGCTCTACTTCCTTGCTCTTTGAGACTTGTTGCTAAGCAATGCTCACTACAACAGTGTAAAATATATGAAAGCATAATTCACTTATGGAAACAATCAAAGCCCCTTTGTTTCCAAAGGAGGTTGTAATAATACATAATTTTAGAGCAGCACCACTCTAGAGCTCACAGAATGGTTGCACAGTAGCAGCAAATTATTCAGATTTATGAAAGGCCTGTTTGAGGCTTGCAAGAACTTGATGTAGAATTGGGTTAAGTCTCACTGCCATCCATCACTCTCCTTGAGGAGGTTAGTAAACACCAGCACAATAGCATTACAAGAAAGCACATGGGCAGAAGAGATTTATTCCAGCAATATAATACTATTGGATCAAAACTGGATTTAAAGTCCATACTTTGTAGATGGGATATTTCATTCACATAAAATTGTTACTAAATTTAACAGGCATTTTTCCACTAAAAATAATAAGAGTAGGAAAGACATAAAATATGCCCAATACTATATATATACATATATATATTCCTTTTAAGTAATAAATTTTTGCATGCAACTAGAAATTAATAGGATTTTGAAGAATATTTTAGGGCTTCTCTTTTTAGTAAGTATCCATGGTTTGAATACTAAGTGAACTGGATGGTGGCCTGTGGATTTATTTTATTACATTTACAACATAAGTCTATTCAAGAGGGATCAGGTTATAAAGAAAAGATTAGTTCCTAAAAAGAGAATTCATTGCTATTTTGTTTCAAACACAGCACTGTCTTAACTATATCTTAAAATCATGGATTGGTGTATTAGACATAAAGATGTTCTTACTCGATTTGTTCACTCAAATTTAAACAAGAGTTTTTCCTAGGTAGTCAAAATTTGGGGTCTGTATAAGATAGGAATCTGATGTTTGTAAGTTCTGACATACCTTGCATGTATCCTGTAAATTCATCTGCTTGTGTTATTTGGGACTTTGTTAAGACTATGAATCATCGTGGCATCTTGGATACCAGGTAGTCCTGTATGAACTAGAATTGTTTGAAAGCTTTCTTATCTCTATCATGATGATAATTAAACGAAGTGACAGGTGTGATTTTATAGTTCCTTGGATATTCCTTGTTGAAGGCTAAGAATGGCATTGCAGGGAATCTCCATCAATCTGTCAGGATTAGATCCTTTTAGCACTTACAATAAAATGTATCTGTTTTATATGATGTATATACATATGTACACATTATGCATATATTTTGTATTCATAATCTACATTTTATATATTTTTATAATGTATGTATAATATTATAAATCAAGATATCAAGATTAGCATTACATTCCCTTCAGGGAGAGTTAGGAGAACAGGCAAGTGTTTCCACTGATGCTGACCCTCACACAGGTGGCACAGTTTTGGTGAGGAGATTCATTAATGGTAGAGAACCATGGTTCGACAGGTTCATCTGTGTCTGCCCTACCTTGTTACAAGGACAGTCAAATGCCTGTCAGAAGTCTTTGTAAGAGCGAGACATCTGTGGGTACAGCTGAGTCTCCTTGTACTTCAGAAAGATACAAATGGGCAATGAAATCTCTTCTGATTTCCAGAGGAAAATGTGAACAAGCTGAGTGATGCAATGCTGCTCTGGGGGATCCAGAAGGGAGCAGAAGGTTATACCCAAGACCTGGGTGGTTTCTACCAGGCAGAGGCTGATAAGTGTATTTGGTCAGTATGTTTGCCCTGCTAGTGGTCAGTGTGCATACAATGCCATGCTGGGTGTCAGAAGCCAACACTTCTGCAGCTGAAGATGGCAGAGGATACCCTTCATTGAGCTGCTGTGGCTTGGTAGCAGGCATACATGGAAATAGAATCCTTTTTCTCTTAGAGCTGCACTTCATTTTGCTAGGCTAATTAGCTTTTCCCAAAAGGCAGAACCTTTAAAGGACATCTTGAGAAGATTGCTTAACTTGTTGGCCCAGCAAATTTAAACTTTAATCTTATATTCTGCTTAGAGTTTTCTCTTTAACCCACCTCATCACCTAGCCTAAGTGAGTCTCAGGAGGGATGAAATCTTCCTCGCTCCTCAGGCTTCTCGATTGTGAAGTAGAAGGAAACCGAGTTGAAGATGGATGGCTAGAAAACTAGTTCCTGTAATTCTTCCCCCCTCCCTCTTCTTCCTCGATCAATATCAGTATCTGCTTTTCTTCTTTCCTTCTCCCAATGTTCTTCTATTGCTTATTTGTATTATTTTCATTCTGTCATTTTGTTTGCAGCCTATAGGCAGTGCCACGCCACAAGCTCTCCTACCTCCAGTAGGGCAAACAGAAGGAGCCACAATAGCAGCAGTGGCTCCATGCGGCAGTCCAGGACTGGCACCAGTCTATATGGTAGCCTGGGGTGAGGCTGGTCAGTGATGGCCAGAGCCTCTCTGTGACCTGAGGACTAGCTCTGCTAGGCAAGGATGTCCTCCTTTGTCAGCTGTAGCTTTCCTCTCATATACATTGCTGTGTCTCTAGTTCTGCTTCTTTCCATGGAACATGCTGAATTTCCACAAAACCACTCTTTTTAAAAGCATCTTTCCACAGACCCGTCTTTCCTAGTTATTTCTGAAATGCTGCATGCTCTGAAAGTTCATGCTACACCACTACATCTCCGCAGGAAGCCTCTGTGGGTCTCTCAGACTCCTCCAAGCACCACAGCCCAAGGGGTGCTGATGACAGCTGCCATCTTGAATCTCTCTATAACATTTTAGTGTTAAATTTTTCAAATGTAATCCTGTGCTCCACTTTGCTACTCCAATCTAGTCTTACCTCCTGTTTTACATGGTGGTACACGGTCCCTTTCATTATAAGAGTAGATGCTGCACATTCATACACATAAAGAACACTTAGCAAAATAGAAGCACTTGGCTTTTTCAGGTATCACACTATAACACTTGAGTAGGTTCCCCAGCTCTAGCAATAGAATGAATGCTTGCAGGAAACCTTCAGTTCTTCTGAAAATTGCCACTAAATGTAACCACCCTCCTTATTTTTAGCACTACGCTTTTTAAGGGTTTCATAAGTCTGATTTTACATCTTTAGATTCATTATTATTTCTAAGAACAACTAAATATTTTTCACTGTGGTATAATACTCTTATTTATTTAATTCCTTTCAATGGGGGCTAAAGTGATGGCTCAGTGGCTAAGGGTGCTTCCTGTTTTTCAAGAGGACTTAAGTCCAGTTCCCAATACCCACATTTGGTAGCTCACAACTTTCTACAAGCCCAGCTCCAGGTGATCCTCTGGTCTCTGGCAGGCATACACAGGCACAGAACATACACTCACAGAGATACATAGACACACACACACACACACACACAAGTAAAAATAACAAATCTAAAAAACAGAGTACATAGGTGCGTTCACTGTTGAAATTAGCTATGTGTTACACATACACACACACAGAGTAATCTTTTGTAAGAACAACAAAAATTGTTTTTTTTTTAAAGAAGGCATAAATTGTCTTACAGAATGACAGGTACAAATTAAAATTGCCATGTTATATCATCTCTCACCATTAGGACATTTGTTATAAAAATGTTAACTGTCAGCTAAGGTACAGGGAGATGGTATTCTGATACACTATTGGAGGAGAGGTAAAAAAGAGGGACCATTATGAAAAGATGTGTGAAAATAAATTAAGATAATAAAATAAAATATAGAACTTCTGAACCATCCAGCAATTCCCTTCAGTGTAGACAGATACCCCAAAATTTCATGAACTAAAATTATTTCCCCATGAAGTTATGTTCACTACACCATTATTCACAGTAGTCATGGCATAGAAAGACCCTGAGTATACATCAGTGGATAATTGGACAAGGAAAGTGTGAGAGAGAGATGCATGTATGTGTTTATAATAAAATATCATCACGCTTCTAAATGGAAAATATTGCCATTTGCTAGAATACAAACCTAGAAGACATTATTCTATGTTAAAATAACGGACTGCAAGAAAATAATAGTATATAGTCACATTTATATGTGGCAAAAAGAAGAATCAAATACACAGAGGTAGGGAATGAAACTTATCAGCATAAACAGTGGAGGGAATAAGGGCTAAGAGGCACAAGATAGCTTATTCGTAAGATGGACATGTTTAGATATAGAACATGAAACCAATTGTATTATGTTGGGGATTTTTATGTATATTATACCCTCTCTTCTGTCAAAATGTAACTGAAATGATAGATGAGTTAATCTTGCTTACTGAAATAACCATTTTACCATCTGTGGGTATTCATTCTATAGCATCGTGTTATAAAACTCATGGGCACATAAAGGTATGTGTTAAAACAACTTTAAAAAACTGTTACATATTTTCCAATAAATATCTAGATGTCATGAATAGTAAGTGGGCATAGTGAGGTATAGAATTAAGAAATATGCAAGTATCAGAGCTCCTGCTGTCTTCTGCTCACTATAAACCCCTCTGAGTTGAAGCAGGAGGCTCCGACACTTCTCTGCTCTGGTGCTACCCTTCGATGATCTCAGGCCTGTTGCCCATTTTCATGCCTGAGCTGTCCTCAAGTGTGGTGAAATTCCCATTTATCCACAAGGGATAGCCTCATTGTACAGTGGAAAACCCAGGAACAGCATTGCTTTAAACTGCATGCACAAATTGTTTTGAGAGATCTGAAATTGTGTCCATTTTCTAATTCTTCTGGAAATTTCTTCAATCTTCAGTTACAGCTAATGCTATGAAAGGGAATACACGAAATATAGCTATTGGTACTTCCAAACCTGAACCTTTAGTTCTTTCTCGAGTTTCAGTCTAATTCTTTAGTTATTATTTTTAGGCATGTGGTCATTCAAACTACCTTGACGAGAATAAGAGATCCAAGAACTGAGACAAGTATATTAATTCTAGAGGGACTGGAATGTATTTCATTAATAAATTAAAGTTGTGGAATGAAACCTGATGGATTCACCACACAAGCATCCTAGGCAGGAATTCTTTGTACATTGTTGCTTGCACACCAAGTCTCCATTGACTATAGAGTACTCACTCTTAGCAATTCCCACCCACTGTGAAGTGAAGTCAATAAAATAGCAACATTGTTTGCATAAAAGCTCCTTGCAACTAGGATGCAAACAGCCCAGGAACAGTTGAGGCCTCCCAAAACCAACCAACATTTACATGTTTCCCATCAAAACAGCCCTAGAGGAATGCCATTTCCAAGAATTTTCAAATATCTGCCCAAAATCTGCCACAGGAATGTTAACTCACATGTGGATCTCCACAAGTGTTGCAGTAGAGAGCCAGCATTCTCAGGCACTCTTATGAAAGGAATTTTAAAACATTATAGCCTTATGCTTCATCTGCTTTTCTAGCTAAACTTTCAAATATATAACTTCAAAGATTAAAAAAAAACTTTTATGCATAGGAAATTTTAGTAAATAAAGCTATAAGCATGCTGCTGTTGAGTTCCATCAGCCCTACTTGGAGACAGTCCATGTGTAACTCTTTTTTTTTTTTTTTTTTTTTTTTTTTTTTTTCCACCACCCGTTCATCTTCCAGGCAGCATCCGGGAGATAGGATCTTTTTTTTTTTTTTTTTTTTTTTGTTGTTTTTTTTTTTTGTTGTTTTTTAATTTATTTATTTTTTCAGAATAGACATATTTTTTTTTATATTTTTATTACATAATTTCCTCAATTACATTTCCAATACTATCCCAAAAGTCCCCCATAGCGCCCCCCACTCCCCTACCCACCCATTCCCATTCTTTTGGCCCTGGCATTCCCCTATATTGGGGCATATAAAGTTTGCAAGTCCAATGGGCCTCTCTTTCCATTGATGGCCGACTAGGCCATCTTTCGATACATATGCAGCTAGAGACAAGAGCTCCAGGGTTCCGGTTAGTACATCATGTTGTTCCAACAATAGGGTTGCAGATCCCTTTAGCTCCTTGGGTACTTTCTCTAGCTTCTCCATTGGGAGCCCTGTGATACATCCAATAGCTGACTGTGAACATCCACTCCTGTGTTTGCTAGGCCCCGGCATCGTCTCACAAGAGACAGCTATATTTGGGTCCTTTCAGCAAGATCTTGCTAGTGTATGCAATGGTGTCAGCGTTTAGAAGCTGATTATGGGACGGATCCCTGGATACAGCAGTCTCTAAATGGTCCATCCTTTCATCACAGCTACGAACTTTGTCTCTGTAGCTCCTTCCCTGGGTGTTTTGTTCCCAATTCTAAGAAGGTGCACAGTGTCCACACTTTGGTCTTCATTCTTCTTGAGTTTCATGCGTTTATCAAATTGTATCTTATATCTTGGGTATCCTAAGTTTTGGGCTAATATCCACTTATCAATGAATACATATTGTGTGAGTTCTTTTGTGATTGTGTTACTTCACTCAAGATGATGCCCTCCAGGTCCATCCATTTGGCTAGGAATTTCATAAATTCATTCTTTTTAATAGCTGAGTAGTACTCCATTGTGTAAATGTACCATAATTTCTGTATCCATTCCTCTGTTGAGGGACATCTGGGTTCTTTCCAGCTTCTGGCTATTATAAATAGGGCTGCTATGAACATAGTGGAGCATGTGTCCTTTATACCGGTTGGGACATCTTCTGGATATATGCCCAGGAGAGGTATTGCTGGATCCTCCGGTAGTACTATGTCCAATTTTCTGAGGAACCGCCAGACTGATTTCCAGAGTGGTTGTACAAGCTTGCAATCCCACCAACAATGGAGGAGTGTTCCTCTTTCTCCACATCCTCGCCAGCATCTGCTGTCACCTGAATTTTTGATCTTAGCCATTCTGACTGGTGTGAGGTGGAATCTCAGGGTTGTTTTGATTTGCATTTCCCTGATGATTAAGGATGTTGAACATTTTTTCAGGTGCTTCTCTGCCATTCGGTATTCCTCAGGTGAGAATTCTTTGTTCAGTTCTGAGCCCCATTTTTTAATGGGGTTATTTGACTTTCTGGAGTCCACCTTCTTGAGTTCTTTATATATATTGGATATTAGTCCCTTATCTGATTTAGGATAGGTGAAGATCCTTTCCCAATCTGTTGGTGGTTTTTTTGTCTTATTGATGGTGTCTTTAGCCTTGCAGAAGCTTTGTAGTTTCATGAGGTCCCACTTGTCAATTCTCGATCTTACAGCACAAGCCATTACTGTTCTATTCAGGAATTTTTCCCCTGTGCCCATATCTTCAAGGCTTTTCCCCACTTTCTCCTCTATAAGTTTCAGTGTCTCTGGTTTTATGTGAAGTTCCTTGATCCACTTAGACTTGACCTTAGTACAGGGAGATAGGAATGGATCAATTCGCATTCTTCTACATGTTAACAACCAGTTGTGCCAGCACCATTTGTTGAAAATGCTGTCTTTCTTCCACTGGATGTTTTTAGCTCCCTTGTCGAAGATCAAGTGACCATAGGTGTGTGGGTTCATTTCTGGGTCTTCAATTCTATTCCATTGGTCTATTTGTCTGTCACTATACCAGTACCATGCAGTTTTTATCACAATTGCTCTGTGGTAGAGCTTTAGGTCCGGCATGGTGATTCCACCAGAGGTTCTTTTATCCTTGAGAAGAGTTTTTGCTATCCTAGGTTTTTTGTTATTCCAGATGAATTTGCAGATTGCACTTTCTAATTCGTTGAAGAATTGATTTGGAATTTTGATGGGGATTGCATTGAATCTGTAGATTGCTTTTGGCAAGATAGCCATTTTTACAATGTTGATCCTGCCAATCCATGAGCATGGGAGATCTTTCCATCTTCTGAGATCTTCTATAATTTCTTTCTTCAGAGACTTGAAGTTTTTATTATACAGATCTTTCACTTCCTTAGTTAGAGTCACGCCAAGATATTTTATATTATTTGTGACTATTGAGAAGGGTGTTGTTTCCCTAATTTCTTTCTCAGCCTGTTTATTCTTTGTGTAGAGAAAGGCCATTGATTTGTTTGAGTTAATTTTATATCCAGCTACTTCACCGAAGCTGTTTATCAGGCTTAGGAGTTCTCTGGTGGAATTTTTAGGGTCACTTAGATATACTATCATATCATCTGCAAAAAGTGATATTTTGACTTCATCTTTTCCAATTTGTATCCCTTTGATCTCCTTTTGTTGTCGAATTGCTCTGGCTAGGACTTCAAGTACAATGTTGAATAGGTATGGAGAAAGTGGACAGCCTTGTCTAGTCCCTGATTTTAGAGGGATTGCTTCAAGCTTCTCACCATTTACTTTGATGTTGGCTACTGGTTTGCTGTAGATTGCTTTTATCATGTTTAGGTATGGGCCTTGAATTCCTGATCTTTCCAAGACTTTTATCATGAATGGGTGTTGGATCTTGTCAAATGCTTTTTCCGCATCTAAGGAGATGACCATGTGGTTTTTGTCTTTGAGTTTGTTTATATACTGGATTACGTTGATGGATTTCCGTATATTGAACCATCCCTGCATCCCTGGGATGAAACCTACTTGGTCAGGATGGATGATTGTTTTGATGTGTTCTTGGATTCGGTTAGCAAGAACTTTATTGAGGATTTTTGCATCAATATTCATAAGGGATATTGGTCTGAAGTTTTCTATCTTTGTTGGGTCTTTTTGTGGTTTAGGTATCAGAGTAATTGTGGCTTCATAGAATGAGTTGGGTAGAGTACCTTCTGTTTCTATTTTGTGGAATAGTTTGTGAAGAACTGGGATTAGATCTTCTTTGAAGGTCTGATAGAACTCTGCAGTAAACCCATCTGGTCCTGGGCTTTTTTTAGTTGGGAGACTATTAATGACTGCTTCAATTTCTTTGGGGGATATAGGGCTGTTTAGATCATTAACCTGATCTTGATTCAACTTTGGTACCTGGTATCTGTCTAGGAACTTCTCCATTTCATCCAGGTTCTCCAGTTTTGTTGAGTATAGCCTTTGGTAGAAGGATCTGCTGGTGTTTTGGATGTCTTCAGGATCTGTTGTTATGTCTCCTTTTTCATTTCTGATTTTGTTAATTAGGATGCTTTCCCTGTGCCCTCTAGTGAGTCTGGCTAAGGGTTTATCTATCTTGTTGATTTTCTCAAAGAACCAGCTCCTTGATTGGTTGATTCTTTGAATAGTTTTTCTTGTTTCCACTTGGTTGATTTCACCCCTGAGTTTGATTATTTCCTGCCTTCTACTCCTCTTGGGTGAATTTGCTTCCTTTTGTTCTAGTGATTTTAGGTGTGTTGTCAAGCTGCTAATGTGTGCTCTCTCTAGTTTCCTTTTGGAGGCACTCAGAGCTATGAGTTTTCCTCTTAAAAATGCTTTCATTGCGTCCCATAAGTTTGGGTATGTTGTGGCTTCATTTTCATTGAACTCTAAAAAGTCCTTAATTTCTTTCTTTATTCCTTCCTTGACCAAGGTATCATTGAGAAGAGTGTTGTTCAGTTTCCACGTGAAGGTTGGCTTTCTATTATTTATTTTGTTATTGAAGATCAGCCTTAGTCCATGGTGATCTGATAGGATGCATGGGACAATTTCAATATTTTTATATCTGTTGAGGCCTGTTTTGTGACCAATTATGTGGTCAATTTTGGAGAAGGTACCATGAGGTGCTGAGAAGAAGGTATATCCTTTTGTTTTAGGATAGAATGTTCTGTAGATATCTGCCAGATCCATTTGATTCATAATTTCTCTTAGTTTCACTGTGTCCCTGTTTAGTTTCTGTTTCCATGATCTGTCCATTGGTGAAAGTGGTGTGTTGAAGTCTCCCACTATTATTGTATGAGGTGCAATGTGTGCTTTGAGATTTACTAAAGTTTCTTTAATGAATGTGGCTGCCTTTGTATTTGGAGCATAGATATTCAGGATTGATAGTTCCTCTTGGAGGATTTTACCTTTGATGAGTATGAAGTGTCCCTCCCTGTCTTTTTTAATGACTTTGGGTTGGAAGTCAATCTTATCAGATATTAGAATGGCTACTCCAGCTTGTTTCTTCATGCCATTTGCTTGGAGAATTGTTTTCCAGCCTTTCATTCTGAGGTAGTGTCTATCCTTTTCTCTGAGATGAGTTTCCTGTAAGCAGCAAAATGTTGGGTCTTGTTTGTGTAGCCAGTTTGTTAGTCTATGTCTTTTTATCGGGGAGTTGAGTCCATTGATATTAAGAGATATTAAGGAAAAGAAATTGGTGTTTCCTGTTATTTTTGATGTTAAAGTTGGCATTTTGTTCTTGTGGCTGTCTTCTTTTAGGTTTGTTGAGGGATTACCTTCTTGTTGTTTCTAGGGCGTGGTTCCTGTCCTTGTAATGGTTTTTTTCTGTTATTATCCTTTGAAGGGCTGGATTCGTGGAGAGATAATGTGTGAATTTGGTTTTGTCGTGGAATACTTTGGTTTCTCCATCTATGTTAATTGAGAGTTTGGCTGGGTATAGTAGCCTGGGCTGGAATTTGTGTTCTTTTAGTGTCTGTATAACATCTGTCCAGGATCTTCTGGCTTTCATAGTCTCTGGTGAAAAGTCTGGTGTAATTCTGATAGGCTTGCCTTTATATGTTACTTGGCCTTTTTCTCTTACTGCTTTTAGTATTCTATCTTTATTTAGAGTATTTGTTGCTCTGATTATTATGTGTCGGGAGGTATTTCTTTTCTGATCCAGTCTATTTGGAGTTCTGTAGGCTTCTTGTATGTTCATGGGCATCTCTTTCTTTAGATTTGGGAAGTTTTCTTCTATAATTTTGTTGAAGATGTTTGCTGGTCCTTTGAGTTGAAAATCTTCATTCTCATCCACTCCTATTATCCGTAGGTTTGGTCTTCTCATTATGTCCTGTATTTCTTGGATGTTTTGAGTTAGGATCTTTTTGCATTTTCCATTTTCCTTGATTGTTGTGCCGATGTTCTCTATGGAATCTTCTGCACCTGAGATTCTCTCTTCCATCTCTTGTATTCTGTTGCTGATGCTCGTATCTATGGTTCCAGATTTCTTTCCTAGGGTTTCTATCTCCAGTGTTGCCTCATTTTGGGTTTTCTTTATTGTGTCTACTTCCCTTTTTAGGTCTAGTATGGTTTTGTTCATTTCCATCATCTGTTTGGATGTGTTTTCCTGTTTTTCTGTAAGGACTTCTACCTGTTTGATTATGTTATCATGTTTTTCTTTAAGGATTTGTAACTCTTTAGCAGTGTTCTCCTGCAATTCTTTAAGGGATTTTTGTGCTTCCTCTTTATTGTCTTCTTCCTTTTTAGCAGTGTTCTCCTGCATTTCTTTAAGTGTGTTATTAACGTCCTTCTTGAAGTCCTCTATCATCATCAGGAGATATGCTTTTAAATCCGTGTCTAGCTTTTCCGGTGTGTTGGGGTGCCCTGGACTGGGTGAAGTGGGGGTGCTGGATTCTGATGATGGTGAGTGGTCTTGGTTTCTGTTAGTAAGATTATTACGTTTACCTTTCGCCATCTGGTAATCTCTGGGGTTAGTTGTTATCGTTGTCACTATTTAAAGATTGGAGCAGAAGCTGTGTTCCACTCACCAGCAGTCTCTAAATCCTGCGGCGGGGTCGTGGGTAGCTGACGGTACCCCGGTGCTGGTCCAGCCAGAAGAGGCCTGTGGTCCTACTCAGGCCGTTTTTCTGCTTCCCTAACTAATGCAGTCTCTGGTCCCGCGTGCAATTGGATTGGAGCAGAAGCTGTGTTCCACTCTCCAGAAGTCTTAAGATCCTGTGGTGGGTGTTGTGGGTAGCTGGTGAGTGTCAGCCGACCCTGCGCCCCAGCTGCCCCGGTGCTTTTCTGACCGGAAGAGGGTTGTGGCCCTATGTAGGCCGGATTTCTCTCTCCCCAACCAGAGCAGTCTCAGGTCCCGCGTGATTGGACTGGAGCAGAAGCTGTGTTCCACTCACCAGCAGTCCCAAAATCCTGCGGCGGGGGTCGTGGGTAGCTGGCGGGTGTCAGGCAACCCTGCGCTCCCGCTACCCCGGCGCTGATCCAGCCGGATGAGGCCTGTGGTCCTACTCAGGCCGGTTTCTGCTTCCCTAACTAATGCAGTCTCAGGTCCCGCACAATTGGATTGGAGCAGAAGCTGTGCTCCACTCACCAGAAGTCTTAAGATCCTGTGGCGGGTGTTGTGGGTGGTTGGCGAGTGTCAGCAGACCCTGCGCCCCAGCTGCTCAGGTGCTTTTCTGACCGGAAGAGGGTTGTGGCCCTATGTAGGCCGGATTTCTCTCTCCCCAACCAGAGCAGTCTCAGGTCCCGCGTGATTGGACTGGAGCAGAAGCTGTGTTCCACTCACCAGCAGTCCCAAAATCCTGCAGCGGGGGTCGTGGGTAGCTGGCGGGTGTCAGGCAACCCTGCGCTCCCGCTACCCTGGCGCTGATCCGGCCGGGTGAGGCCTGTGGCCCTACTCAGGCCAGTTTCTGCTTCCCTAACTAATGCAGTCTCAGGTCCCGCGCAATTGGATTGGAGCAGAAGCTGTGCTCCACTCACCAGAAGTCTTAAGATCCTGTGGCGGGTGTTGTGGGCAGTTGGCGAGTGTCAGCAGACCCTGCGCCCCAGCTGCTCAGGTGCTTTTTTTCTCCATGTGTAACTCTTAAAGATAATGTTTTCATGATATCTAATGGGAAGTCATATCCATTGGCTAAAAGGGAGATAGATGATCTGCCATCAGAAATTGACTAACAGCATTTGCTTCTTCTAATAGTGTACATATGTCAGGTAATGGCTTTAATACCTCTTAGAAATATACATAGTCATTATAAATATGACACTATTTCAAGTGAAACTAAATCCATCCAGACATAGACAAAATAATTTTCATGTACCCACCTTCCATCCATTGCCTGTCTAAGGAAAGAGGTGAATAGAAAGGTGGAGACATTCTGTTTTTACCACAAACATTCATTATATGAACCAATGCAGTGTTTACCATAAAATAGAATAAGACAATGTTCAAAGCCAGTCTTTCCAGATAGTCATTACAGGCAAAATGTCCCCAGAAAGGAAATATTACCCAGACACAGAAAGGTAAATTCCTCTGTTGATATTACAGCTGTTATGTCCTAATAGTGTTTTCAGAGACCAATAACCAAAGATCAGAAATGGAATGCTATCAACATGACAGAAAGCTACTCAAGAAAGACATGCGAATACCCACAAGGGAATAAAATGCAGGGTTGTATCTAATAAATGACACTGAATTTACAGAGTTGTTTGTTCTCACTGAGGACTAGGGCATGTTTCTTCCTCTAACTCCTGGCCTTCAGGTTCTGGAAGAATTTGACTTTTTTTAAACAATTAAATTTGTTCTTTGAGAATTTCATACATGTACATAATATATTCTAATTAGTCAGACCTCACTCTTGCCCACCTTCCTCTTACCTTTGACAACCCTTCCCCTTTTTGAAGTCCCCTTTCTACTCTAATGTCTTCATTTTGTTTTGTAACTAAGTGTAACCAAGTTGTCTGTATGCCTAATGATTTGGAACTATCCAATGGAGTCTGGTGAGTTAAACCATGGATAAAAAACGGAAGGCAGTGACTCCTCCTTCTCCCTCAAGAATGCATCAGAAGAGCTGGAGAGATGGCTCAGCGGTAAGAGCACTGACTGCTCTTCCAGAGGTCCTGAGTTCAAATCCCACAATCACATGGTGGCTGACAACCAACTGTAATGGGATCTGATGCCCTCTTCTGGTGTGTCTGAAGACAGCTACAGTGTATTTACATATAATAAATAAATAAATCTTATGGGGGGGGGGAGGACCAGAGAGATGGCTCAGTGGTTAAGAGCACTGGCTGCTCTTCCAGAGGACCAGTGTTCAATTCCCAGCAAACCACATGGTGGCTCACAACCATCTGTAATGGTGTACATGGGAATAGAGCACTCACATACATTAAATAAATAAATAAATAAATAAATCTTTTTTTGTTTGTTTGTTTTGTTTTGTTTTGTTTTTGTTTTTTGAGACAGGGTTTCTCTGTGTAGCCCTGGCTGTCCTGGAACTCACTTTATAGACCAGGCTGGCCCCGAACTCAGAACTCAGAAATTCGCCTGCCTCTGCCTCCCAAGTGCTGGGATTAAAGGCTTATCCCACCATGCCCGGCTAAATAAATAAATCTTAAAAAAAATGATAATGCATCAGAAGCTAATAGTTCAGCATGGTAGGAACTCATGAACCCCTACCCAAAACTGAGTTAACAGGTTCCAGAGCAGACAACCACAGTTGCTGTGAGTTTATTATCTCAATGGCTATGTCATGCCCAGCAGTGCTTCACAGTTCTTTCTCCATTTCCTTCTCTCTCCTCCATCGTGGTGTTCCCTGAGCTTAAGAGGGGGATGATATAAATGACCCATTTAAGTCTAGGCACTCAATTATTGCAATTATCAGCATTTTTAGAAGTCATGAGTCTGTATTAACCATAGCTAATTGCAAGGAAAAGCTTCTCTGATCAAGGCTGAGAGTCATATTTGTCAATGAGTGTAAGCAAATGTTTAGAAGTTAGTTTAATCCCATGTCAGTTTAGCTAAACAATAATAATTTTTACTGTGGGACCTGAAAGTTCTCCAGCTATGGGTTTTGGGATGGATTTATAGTAGCAGGCATGAATTCTTTCCAATGGAGTGGGTCTCAAAACCAATCAGAGGCTAGCAGGCTGCTTTTATAACAGTTGTGCCACTATTACCAGTGAGGGTATAACTTGCCTGGCAAGTTGGCATTTATTTTCTAGGATTCACAGATGAATACACACACACACACACACACACACACACACACACACATATATATATATATATATATATATATATATATATAAAACATTCATTATGTTAATATATACCATATATTCATTATTATACATCATCAACTGATGGGCATATAGTCTGATTTTATTTCCTAGCTATTGTGAATAGAACAGCAATGAGGGCCATCTTCTGTGTGAACCTGGCCAAAGGTGTTGAGGGCTGCAGGACCTCAGGATCACCTCCAGATCACTGGTGAGTGGAATGCAACATCAGCTCCAAAGAATCACGGAGGGTCTTGTGCCAGCAGGAACATGGACAAAAGAACCCCACCTGACCAGAGGCTGGGATCAGTTCTGGTCAGGGCCAGCCCCACCATCTTCCTCCTGAACCCAGCAGAGATCCCTAAGGGCTCCAGAGTACTCTCCACACCACAGGAACCCTAGCACACCCAGGACCTCATGATCACAGAAGAGCACGTGGGTGGCAGAAGCAACAGAGCCTCTTGGTCAGGGTCCCTTCGGGCCTTCATCCTCAGCCAGGAGGCTGAGCTGAGACCCAGACCCTTGGGCACCTTCCTTGCCAGAGGAGAGTGGGCCTACAGGGAGGGCTCTGACTAGAGGACTCAGGAAGTGTATCAGAGCTCCAGACTTCTGGGCACCTGACTTGTAAGAGGAGAGCTTGCCTGCAGAGAGTGCTCTGACAACTGGGACTCAGATGAGAGTTGGATTCCCAGGAGTGCTGACAGAGGCTAACAGAATCACAGGAGGAAAAAGCTCCAGCCAGAGACAGCTAGAACATTAACACCAGAGATTACCAGATGGCGAAAGGCAAACATAAGAATCTTACTAACAGAAACCAAGAACACTGGGCATCATCAGAATCCAGTACGCCCACCACAGCAAGTTGGAAACCCCAACACACCTGAAAAGCAAGACAGGTTTAAAATCATATCTCATGATGGTGGTAGAAGATTTTAAGAAGGGCATTAATAGCTCACTTAAAGAAATACATGAGAACACTGTTAAACAGATAGAAGGCCTTAAAGAATTACAGGAAAACACTGCTAAACAGGTAGAAGTCCTTAGAGAGAAAGCACAAAAAATCCCTTAAAGAATGACAGGAAAACACAACCAAAACAGGTGATGGAATTGAACAAAACCATCCAAGATGTAAAAGGGAAGTAGAAACAATAAAAACAAAACAAAACAAAACAAACAAATGAACAACAACAACAAAAAAAACCAAAAAACAAAGGGAGACAATGCTAGAGTTGTAAACCCTAGGAAACAAATCAGGAACCATAGATTCGAGCATCAGCAACAGAATATAAGAGATGGAAGAGAGAATCTCAGGTGCAGAAGATTCCCTAGAGAAAGTGGACACAACAATCAAAGAAAATGCAAAATGCAAAAAGATCCCAAATCAAAACATTCAGGAGCCGGGCGTGGTGGCGCACGCCTTTAATCCCAGCACTTGGGAGGCAGAGGCAGGCGGATTTCTGAGTTCGAGGCCAGCCTGGTCTACAAAGTGAGGTCCAGGACAGCCAAGGCTACACAGAGAAACCCTGTCTCGAAAAACCAAAAAAAAAAAAAAAAAAAAAAAAACATTCAGGAAATTCAGGACAGAATGAGAAGACCAAATCTATGGATAATAGGAGTAGATGAGAATGAAGGTTTTTCAACTTAAAGGACCAGCCAATATCTTCAACAAAATTATAGAAGAAAACTTCCCAGAAATAAAGAAAGAGATGCTCATGAGCATACAAGAAGCCTACAGAACTCCAAATAGACTGGACATGAAAAGAAATTCCTCTTGACACATAATAATCAGGACAACAAATGCACTAAATAAAGATAGAATATTAAAAGCAGTAAGGGAAAAAGTTCAAGTAACATATAAAGGCAAGCCTAATAGAATTACACCAGACTTCTCACCAGAGACTGTGAAAGCCAGAAGATCCTGGACAGATGTTATACAGACACTAAGAGAACACAAATGCCAGCCCAGGCTACTATAACCAGCAAAACTCTCAATTACCATACATGGAGAAACCAAAGTATTCGATGACAAAACCAAATTTGCACAATATCTTTCCACAAATCCAGCCCTTCAAAGGATAATAAAGGGAAAACACCAACACAAAGATGGAAACTAGACCTTAGAAAAAGCAAGAAATTAATCCTTCAACAAAACTAAAAGAAGACAGCCACAAGAACAGAATCCCAACTTTAACAACAAAAATGACAGGAAGCAACAATTACTTTTCTTTGATTTCTCTTAACATCAATGGACTCAATTCCCCAATAAAAAGAAATAGACTAATAGACGGGCTACACAAACAGGACCCAACATTTTGCTGCTTACAGGAAACCCACCTCAGGGACAAAGACAGACACTACCTTAGAGTAAAAGGCTGGAAAACAAAATTCTAAGCAAATGGTCTGAAGAAAAAAGCTAGAGTAGCCATTCTAATATCAAATAAAATTGACTTCCAACCCAAAGTTATCAAAAAAGACAAGGAGGAGCACTTCATACTCATCAAAGGTAAAATCTACCAAGATGAACTCTCAATTCCGAATATCTATGTTCCAAATGCAAGGGCAGCCACATTCATTAAAGAAACTAGTAAAGCTTTAAGCACATATTGCGCCTCACACAATAATAGTGGGAGACTTCAATATCCCACTATCACCAATGGAAAGATCCTGGAAACAGAAACTAAACAGAGAAACATGGACACTAACTATAAAACAAATGGATTTATAAAACAAACAGATATCTACAGAACATTTTATCCTAAAACAAAAGGATATACTTTCTTCTCAGCACCTCATGGCACCTCCTCCAAAATTGACCATATAACTGGTCACAAAACAGGCCTTAACAGGTACAAAAATATGAAAATTATCCCATGCATCCTATCAGATCACCACGGACTAGGGCTGATCTTCAATAACAGCATAAATGTGGAAACTGAACAACACTCTACTCAATGATACCTTGGTCAAGGAAGAAATAGAGAAAGATATTAAAGACTTTACAGAGTTTAATGAAAACGAAGCCACAACATACCCAAACTTATGGAACAAAATGAAAGCAGTCCTAAGAGGAAAACTCATAGCCCTGAGGGCCTCCAAAAAGAAACTAGAGAAAGCATATTCTAGCAGTCTGACAGCATACCTAGAAGCTCTAGAATGACAGGAAGCAAATTCACCCAAGAGGAGTAGATGGCAGGAAATAATCAAACTTATGGCTGAAATCAACCAAGTGGAAACAAAAAGAACTATTCAAAGAATCAACCAAACCAGGATCTGGTTCTTTGAGAAAATCAACAAGATAGATAAACCCTTAGCCAGACTAACTAGAGGGCACAGGGACAGTATCCTAATTAACAAAATCAGAAATGAAAAAGGAGACATAACAACAGATCCTGAGGAAATCCAAAACATCATCAGATCCTACTACAAAAGGCTACACTCAACAAAACTGGAAAACCTGGATGAAAAGGACAACTTCCTAGACAGATATCAGGTTCCAAAGTTAAATCAGGAACAAATTAACGATCTTAACACTCTAATTTCCCCAAAAGAAATAGAAGCAGTCATTAATAGTCTCCCAACCAAAAAAAGCCCAGGACCAGATGGGTTTAGTGCAGAGTTCTATCAGACCTTCAAAGAAGACCTAATTCCAACCCTCCTCAAACTATTCCACAAAATAGAAGTAGAAGGTACTCTACCCAATTCATTCTAGGAAGCCACAATTACTCTGATACCTAAACCACACAAAGATCCAACAAAGAAAGAGAACTTCAGACCAATTTCCCTTATGAATATAGATGCAAAAAATCCTCAATAAAGTCTTCTCAAACCGAATCCAAGTACACCTCAAAACAATCACCCATCATGACCAAGTAGGCTTCATCCCACAGATGCAGGCAGGGATGGTTTAATATACAGAAATCCATCAAAGTAATCCACTATATAAACAAACTCAAAGAAAAATCACATGATCATCTTGTTAGATGCTGAGAAAGCATTTGACAAAATCCATACTCTTTCATGATAAAAGTCTTGGAAAGATCAGGAATTCAAGGCCCATACCTAAACATAATAAAAGCAATCTACAGCAAACTAGTAGTCAACATCAAAGTAAATGGAGAGAAGCTGGAAGCAATCACACTAAAATCAGGGACTAGACAAGGCTGTCCACTTTGTCCCTACCTATTCAATATAGTACTTGAAGTCCTAGCCAGAGCAATTCGTAAACAAAAGGAGATCAAGGGGATACAAATCGGAAATGAAGAAGTCAAAATATCACTATTTGCAGATGACATGAGAGTATATATAAGTGACCCTAAAATTCCACCAGAGAACTCGTAAGCCTGATAAACAGCTTCAGTGAAGTAGCTGGATATAAAATTAAATCAAACAAGTCAATGGCCTTTCTGTACACAAAGGATAAACAGGCTGAGAAAGAAATTAGGGAAACAACACCCTTCACAATAGTCACAAAAAATATAAAATACCTTGGCATGATTCTAACTAAGGAAGTGAAAGATCAGTACGACAAGAACTTCAAGTCTCTGAAGAAAGAAATTGAAGATCTCAGAATATGCAAAGATCTCCCATGCTCATGGATTGGCAGGATTAATATAGTAAAAATGGCTATCCTGCAGAAAGCAATCTACAGATTCAATGCAATCTCCATCAAAATTCCAACTCAATTCTTCACTGAGTTAGAAAGGGCAATTTGCAAATTCATTTGGAATAACAAAAAACCTAGGGTAGCAAAAACTCTTCTCAATGATAAAAGAATCTCTGGTGGAATCAAGATGCCTGACCTAAAGATGTACTACAGAGCAATTGTGATAAAAATTGCATGGTACTGGTATAGTGACAGACAGGTAGATCAATGGAATAGAATTGAAGACCCAGAAATGAACCCACACACCTATGGTCACTCGATCTTGACAAGGAAGCTAAAACCATCCAGTGGAAAAAAGACAGCATTTTCAACAAATGGTCCTGGCTTAACTGGCAGTTATCAAGTAGAAGAATGCAAACTGATCCATTCTTATCTCCTTGTACAAAGCTCAAGTCTAAGTGGATCAAGGAAGTCTACATAAAACCAGAGACACTAAAACCTATAGAGGAGAAAGTGGGGGAAAGCCTCAAAAATATGGGCACAGGGAGAAAAATTCCTAAACAAAACAGCAATGGCCTTTGCTATAAGATCAGGAATCGACAAATGGAACCTCATAAAATTGCAAAGCTTCTGTAGGGCAAAAGATACTGTCAATAAGACAAAAAGGCCACCAACAGATTGGGAAAGAATTTTTACCAATCCCAAATCAGATAGGGAACTAATATCCAATATATATAAAAAGTTCAAGAAACTGAACTCCAGAAACTCAAATAACCCCATTAAAAATGGGGTACAGGTCGGGCGTGGTGGTGCATGCCTTTAATCCCAGCACTTGTGAGGCAGAGGCAGGTGAATTTCTGAGTTCAAGGCCAGCCTGGTCTACAGAGTGAGTTCCAGGACAGCCAGGGCTATACACAGAAACACTGTCTCAAAAAAAGAAAAAAAGAAAAAAAGGAAAAGAAAGAAAAGAAAAGAAAAGAAAAGAAAAGAAAAGAAAAGAAAAGAAAAGAAAAGAAAAGAAAGAGAGAAAGAAAAAAAAACCAAAAATGGGATACAGAGCTAAACAAAGAATTCTCAACTGAGGAATACCAATGGGCTGAGAAGCACTTGAAAAAATGTTCAACATCCTTAATCATCAGGGAAATGCAAATCAAAACAACCCTGAGATTCCACCCCACACCAGTCAGAATGGCTAGGATCAAAAATTAAGGTAAGAGCAGATGCTGGCAAGGATGTGGAGAAAGAGGAACATTCCTCCATTGCTGGTGGGATTGCAAGCTTGTACAACCACTCTGGAAATCAGTCTGGCAGTTCCTCAGAAAACTGGACATGAAGCTGGGCATGGTGGCACATGCCTTTAATCCCAGCAGTTGGGAGGCAGAGGCAGGCAGATTTCTGAGTTCAAGGCCAGCCTGGTATACAAAGTGAGTTCCAGGACAGCCAGGGCTATACAGAGAAAGCCTGTCTCAAACAAACAAACAAACAAACAAACAAACAAACACACAAACACCAAATGAAAACAAAAAAAAAGAAAAAAGAACGAAAGAAAACTGGACATAGTACTACCGGCAGATCCAGGAATACCTCTCCTGGGCATATACCCAGAAGATGTTACAACTGGTAATAAGGACACATGCTCCTCTATGTTCATAGCAGCCCTATTTATAATAGCCAGAAGCTGGAAAGAGCCCAGATGTCCCTCAATAGAGGAATGGATACAGAAAATGTGATACATTTACACAATGGAGTACTACTCAGCTATAAAAAAGAATGAATTTATGAAATTCTTAGGCAAATGGATGGATGTGGAGGATATCATCCTGAGTGAGGTAACCCAATCACAAAAGAAGTCACTTGATATGCACTCACTGATAAGTGGATATTAGCCCAGAAACTTAGAATACCTAGGATACAATTTGCAAAACACAAGAAAATCAAGAAGGAAGACCAAAGCGTGGACATTTCATTTCTCCCTGGAATAGGGAACAAAATATCCATGGAAGGAGTTACAGAGACAACATTTGGAGCTAAGAAGAAAGGATGGACCATCCAGAGTCTGCCCCACCCGGGGTCCATCCCATAATCAGCCACCAAACGCAGACACTATTGCATATGCCAGCAAGAATTTGCTGATAGGACCCTGATGTAGCTGTCTCTTGTGAGGCCATGCCAGTGCCTGGCAAATACAGAAGTGGATGCTCACAGTCATCTATAGGATGGAACACAGGGCCCCCAATGGAGGAGCTAGAGAATGTACCAAAGGAGCTGAAGGGGTCTGCAACCCTATTGGTGGAACAACAATATGAACTAATTAGTACCCCCAGAGTTTGTGTCTCTAGCTGCATATATAGCAGAAGATGGCCTACTAGGCTATCATTGGGAAGAGAGGCCCCTTGGTCTTGCAAACTTTATATGCCCCAGTACAGGGGAACACCAGGGCCAAGAGGTGGGAGTGAGTGGGTAGGGGAGCAGGTCAGGGGGAGGGTATAGGGAATTTTGGGATAGCATTTGAAATGTAAATGAAGAAAATATCTAATAAAAATAATTTAAAAATGAACACCAATGAGCACTCATGAAAAACTAACTCTGAATTAGGATATAGAGTTCTTTGGGCATATAGCTTGCTTTTTTATTATCTTAGTGGCTGCATCAGTTGAAACCTTCACCAACCCAAAGTAAGGGTTTTCTCTTTTGCAATATCCTGTAGGGATAATCTCTTGTGTGCTGTGTAAAAGCATCACCTGCTAATAAAAAGCTGATTGACAATAAGCGGAGGCAGGGTTAGAATATGGAACATCTGGCAGAGAGAAAAGAATTGTGGAAAATAGGCACAGGGGGATTTGCCACCCAGATTTGGAGGAAGTCTGTCATAGGAAACTGAGGAGAGATAGCCAGTCATGTGGCAGACATGGAATAGTATAAATGGGTTAATTGAGTTATAAGATAGTTGGGGAACAAGTCCTAGGCAATAAAAAAAATAAGCCTACATTTTTCATTTTTAGGAACTGACACAGACAGAAAACCCAACACTTGCAATATCTTTAACAGGATTTGTTGAATTGGGTTCTTGGTGACAGCCATTTTGATCAGGGTGAGATGAAATCTAAAAATAGCTTTAATTTGTATTCCCCTGACATCTAATGATGTTGAACATTTACAAAATGGTTATCAGCCTTTTGCTTTTATTCTTTTGACTGTTCTATGTTTAGCTCTATATCCCATTTTCACTGATTTGTTTTCTTGATGTTTTGATTTTTAATTCTTTGGATATTCCAGATATTACTGTATTGTCGGATGTGTAGCTGACAAAGATTTTTTTCCATTCTGTAAGGTTCCCCTTCACTCATTTTGACCATTTCCTTTGTTGTACAGAGGTTTTTTTAGTTTCACGAAGTCCCATTTGTCAATTGTTCTTATTTCCTGAGCAATTGAAGTCCTATTTAAGAAGATCCCTCCCATGAAGATCCCTCTGATGATCATGGATTAGAAGAAAGAATTAATATTGTGAAAAAGACTATGTTGCCAAGAACAATTTACAGATTCAATGAAATTCCAACAAAAATCCCCAGGCCATTATTTACAGGAATAGAAACACAGAGTCACAGAGAAGCACAAAGGACCCTAGGTAGTCAAAGCAACCCTGAGCTAGAATAATTTTTGAGTCGTACCTGATTTCAAGTTACTACAGAATCTGAGAAATAAAACGAGTGTGCTTCTCTCACAGAAATGGACATTTAGACTCACAGAATGGAAGACACACAGAATTAAGCTAGCTTGATTTTTATCAAAGATGCCAGAAGTAAACACTGGAGAAAAGGCAGCATCTTCAACAAAGTGTTGGGAAAACCAGATATCTACATAAAGAAGACTGGAAATAAATCCTTATCTCTCACCTTTCACAAAAATAAACCCCAAATTCACAAAAATAAACCCTAAATGGATCAAAGACTTTAAAATCTGAAATCCTGAAGCTGCTAGAATATAAAAGGGATGTGCTACAAGAGGGAGGTCCACATAAGTACTTCTAAGTGGGACTTCCAACCGATTGTCTTATGTTTGGTAGAGACTACTATTCACAGAGAGACTGCGGTCATGTGAATAAAGAAGAAAATGGAGTTTTTTGGAAAGGAATTTAATGAAATTAAGAGCAGGAAAACAGGAAGGAAAGTTAAACAGAGAGTTTATTTCAGACATGAAATGGGGGAACCAATGTCTCCAGTTTCCAATTCCTTACCAGTATTTTACTCACTTCAGAAGTATGGTGTAACATTTTTATAAATAGCAAAACAAAGGAAGAAAAGAGAACCGAGATAGATACTGGGCACAGAAGAGGAAAAATATACTGAGTTCAAATGCAACTTTTGAACATTCTTTCTTTTAAGAAGAAAATATGAGCCAGGCGTTGGTGGCGCACGCCTTTAATCCCAGCACTCGGGAGGCAGAGGCAGGTGGATTTCTGAGTTCGAGGCCAGCCTGGTCTACAGAGTGAGTTCCAGGACAGCCAGGGCTACACAGAGAAACCCTGTCTCAAAAAAACAAAAAAACAAAAAAACAAAAAAAAAAAAAAAGAAGAAAATATATTTTCCCAGCAATCTCCCTAGAGAAAGAAGTAAATCATTTATTGTGAAAACATAACAGGGAAAAATGCTTTCAAATCAATGCATAAGAAGATATATAAAACTAATAAAATGTCTTGCACTTGAAGATGTTGATGAAATATTTGTGTTTTCAAAACAACATTTATATTAATACAATAACCATCCTTTGTTAATGAAAATGTTCCAAGATCCCTAATGTTGAAACTATACATGGTAACAAACCATAGGACTTGTTGTACACACAACATAGACATACCACACACAGATTACCGAGGGAGGTAATAAAATAAGCAGGGAAGGTAGCAAATACAGCACGGAGACTGTTCTGGAAAGAATTAATTCATGTCCTGGATGGAAGGATCTGGGCTTCTGTCACATGAGGCACACACACATTTCAACACTGATAATTTGCTACTTTGTGAGGATTGAGCTCAATAGTTTGGACAATGTTTGGCTGTAGAAAGCAAAGTGCAGATATTTAGAAAGCAAAACAAGCTATCTGAAAACATCTTTGAATATTAAATTTGTTTTTCTATGTTTTCATTCTGATTTGAAAGTTTTATATAAGGAAGAAAGGTTTATTCATAAATAATGTGTCATTAATCTAAATTGGGATTTTTGGAACCATTATCTTCTCTATTTTTTAATTGAAGATAATAATTATGTTTTTATTACTTAATGCAAGTGTTCCATGTTTGCATGTTATATGAGTTTTTGTTACTATTTTATGTACTTTTAAAATTGCTTAAATGGTATTCAACAATATCGTGTACTGCTGAAAATTTAAGATTCAAGTTAGAAAATCAGTTTTATAATCAAATTTATCACTGTGTTTATGCATAAACTAAATTTATCCATAAAACAATATCTTGTGAAATATCAAAATAGTGAGTTCTTCATAAAAAAATAAGTTTAAAACACCCAAGAATGAGTTCCTCTGGAAAGAATCATATATATGGGTATTATCTTCTAGTTTCCTAATAGCTGATTATAAAAATATATAGGTAATGTGAAAGTATATGATTTTAATACATGCTGATTATATTAGTCTATTTTCTGTTGCTATACCTGAGGATGTGTGTGTAGTTTAATAGGCAGTTTTTATAACTTACATTCTAGAAGCTGAGAATCCAAGTTAGGGTGATTGTATCTTCTTGCTTCTGCAAAGAGCTTCATGATATACCACACCAAGGGCTTCAGAGAACATGGGAAAGATCACACATGGAGAAAAGAAGCTATACTCAGTTGGTCATAACTGGTCATGGTAAAACTATTGTGTTGGGTTGTTTGTTTGTTTGTTTGTTTGTCTGTTTGAACCTAGGAATGATGCTGACCTTTGCTGAATGTTCTTTTACTATTTTCTTTTTAAATTTCCTGCCCTTAGAAACAATTATACAGATTTTAGCTTTCATTCTGATACAATGATCCACATTGTTTTGTTTGCTAATGTCAAACTACATTTCTATGCTTCAGATACATCCTATTCAGTCATGATATAAAAGGGGTTGAAGAGGCCAAATTTCCAGTGTCTCACTAAAAACTTTTCTATCAATGTTCATCAAAGATGTTCTTTTTTGACACTGTCTGTCTAGCTTTAGGAACATGAGGATGCTGTCTTTATACCACATTCTTGGAAGGGGTTCTAGTAGCTGTTAGTTGGAGGAGTTTGGGAACTGTTGGCAATCATTCTTTGAATATTGGGTATTACATAATTCAACTATGTGTGAATCTTGACCTGGGAAGTTTCCAGTTGGAAGACATTTAGTTAATTCTCCAATCTAATTATAAATTCAGAATTTCGTTTCTACTTCATTAACTCTTGATAGGTTGTATTTTTGCTATTTAATTAACCATAATATCCATTTTTGGTCTTTTGTTTTTGTTTTTGTTTTTTAAATTTCTGAAGCATCTGCTGTAATATCCCCTACTTTAACTTACGATTTGCATTCTAGACTCTTTACTCTTTTTTCTTTGACTAACTAGGAGAATTTTTACCTTTCTTTATTTTTAAGCATGGAACTAACACTTAGTTTTATCAACTTTTTCTGTTTTCAGATTTGCTTCAGGATTGATCTCTGCTACTTCTTTTAAATCTAATATCAAGTTCAGTTTATCTTCTCTTTCTAGTACTTTGAGATTCAATCTTAGCCTATTTGTTTCGGTTATTTTTCTTTCTTCTTCTTCTTTTTAATATAAGCTTTATCCCTCTCTATCCACTCAGAACTATTTTCACTTTATCCCACTAAGTTTAATGCTGTGTTGAGTTTCCATTGTTATAGAGGAATTTCCCAAGATTCCTCTTGCTGTTGATTTCACTGTAATACTGTTATAGTCAGAAATAATAGTAGGTAAAATTTTAGTGTTCTTGAATTCATCAGAACCTGTTTCATGTGTTTTTTTTTCCCTAAAGAACACACTGTGCACTGGAGAATACCAAGCTGCTGCCAGCATATGGAAAAGTTCTGCAATTGCTACTTAAGATATTTGATCCATCCAAGAGCAGAATTTTCTTGATAATTTTCCATCTGGTTGTCCAATACATTGCTAAAAGTAGAGACATGAAGTTCCTTGCTACAAACATTTTGTTTCATGCTTGACTATAAGACACTCCAGCCTTATTGCATATACATATAAAACTGTTATATCCTTCTTTTGAGGTAGATACTATTTATTATTTCTTGTGTTATAACCTTTTAATCAACTGACCTTTTAAGAAAGTCTCTTAGTAGGTTTTGAATTAAAAGTTTCTTTTGCTATGTTAGTTTCAAAAATCTCTAACTTAAAATTTTCAGCTTTAGAGTGCAGTGAAAATGGTATGTATCCAATAGAAACTGCATTTATTTATTTATTTATTTATTTATTCATTCATTCATTCATTCATTCATTCATTCATTCATTTTTATTAGTCAATATTATTCCTTCACAATTTCATAATGTACACTATGCATTTTGATCCTTCCACCATATCCTATTGGCTTCCTCCCTTTCTAGCCCCTACCCCTTCCCTATAAATCTCTTTTCCCTATTCACTAGTGTGATGGTTTGTATATTCTTGGACCAGGGAGTGGCACCATCTGGAGGTGTGGCCTTGTTGGAATAGGTGTGACCTGGTTGGAATAGGTGTATCATTGTGGGTGTGGGCTTAAGACCCTCACTGTAGTTGCCTGGAAGTCAGTCTTCCATTAGCAGCCTTTGGATGAAGACATAGAACTCTCAGCTTTGCCTTTGCCATGCCTGCCTGGATACTGCCATGCTCCCACCTTGATGATAATGGACTGAACCTCTGAACCTGTAAGCCAGCCCCAAGTAAATGTTGTTTTTTATAAGACTTGCCTTGGTCATGGTGTCTGTTCACAGCAGTAAAACCCTAACTAAGACAACTAGTTTGGTTTTTTATTTAGTATCCCACAAAGTTTAATCATGGCCATCTGTGTGATTCTAAATTCAGTACTAACAATCAGAGCCTGGTGAGTTAACCAGTTAGTACATGACTTGATATTTCGTCTTCCCCGTTTCTAGGACCTGTTAGTTGTCTATAGAGCATCAGTATACAGTAGGGCCTTGAAGGTCCTTTCTCCTCAAAAGCAGACTATTATAAGTGTCTGATTTCTGTCACCCAGAGCAAGTATGTACAGCTGTTGTAAGTTCATGGTCTCTAAGTCTATATCCTGCTTAGAAGATAAGATTATGTAGCTCTTCTTCTTCTTGCACAGCTCCTTCATCCTCTCTACCCCCTCTTCTGCAATGTTGCCTGAGCATTAAGAGGTGATGTAAAAATGTTTTGTCTAAGGCTGATTCTTAGTTATCTTTTGTTCTTCACCTCTTATGTACTCATGGATCTTTGCCTTTATTTCTGTTCACTACAATGAGAGGCTTCTCTGTTGAAGGCTTAGGGAGTAGCCTTTGTTTGTGGGTTTAAATATAAATAGTTAGGGGGAGGATTAAAATCATGTCAATTAAATGAAATAGCCATCTTAGGTTCCTCCAGGGTCTAAAAACTACTTCAGTAATGGGCTTTTTATCATGTTCACAAGTCCACATCCAATTAGGGAGAGGTTGGTTAGTCTCATTAACAATATATATGTTGTCTGGCAGGTTGGTATTATAACTCATGAAGTACACAGCTAGATTAAACATTTTATGCCTGGGGTTATGAGAAAATCACTCAAGTAACCTACTACATGGTAAGCCAATAATGTGTCCCTCTTTCCACAAGTCCCTGTGCAACAAATGGTTTTTACCACTCTTGGGCTATACTCAGAAAAAAAAAAAAAAACCAAATTGTTTATTCATTCTTTTGGTCCCCTTTTGTGGAAGAGACAGTCTTTAAGAATCTCTAGTTAACCATCTTGTTGAAAACACTGTCTGTTATCATAATTTCCTTGAATTTACTAAGATAGTTTTCCAGGCATCATCATTTCTTTTGTCTTCTCAAATTCTTATTTCGAATATTGGATACCTCAGGCTGAACTTTAAATCTTTGGTTTTTCACTTTTTGAAAATAGTCTGAAATTTATTTTCTATTTCATATTTATCATTGATTTTTAGGTGTTCTTCAATGAATATCCAATTTTAAAGATTTCTGGTTTTGTTTCATGGGTTCTTATTACTAGTGTTGAAATATTTTACTCGTTTTTTGCCTTGATTTTCACCTCCAAATTTTTCTGTGCATGTCGGTTGTTGTCCTTATTTCTCTGATTAGAGACTTTTCTGAAGTTCCTAGTGATTTTATCAAAAAGAAGACAACTGACACTAGGAGGATAATGGGATTCTGCAGTCATTGTTAAAAACTTTTCTTTCATTAGCTTCTTTGAAAGATAAAACAAAATTTCCTGACTTTTTGCAAAGGTTGACTTCAACTGTGGAATTGGATCCATCAGTAAGGAAAGCTATAATCCAGTCTTTTGTTTTTTAAAAATGGGGCTGCTGAACACAAAGAAGTAATTAGACTATTGAGGGCAAGATCAACATCAATAGATGAATGGACTAGATATATAGCTGATGTTAGACCTCTTTTGCCTGATATGACCCTTATAGGCCGAGGCCACCACTAGAGGCTTTGAGATGACCCAAAATTTCAAATATCAAGATTGTGGTGAGTAGGGTCATTTTAGAAGCAACACAGAGAAAATCAAATTAATACCAAATGGGAGCCAATGCCTTCTGGAATATGTAAATTATGTGGCAAAGGCCAACATTGGACTAAGGAATGTAGAGCAACAATAGACAAATGGAGAAACACTTTACCAAAAATCTCCCAGGGAGGCCACTTGCAAGACCCTATGCCAGACAAGAAGAGTTCTTTTCCTCAGGACAATTTAATAATCACTGCTCTGAAAACAGATGTTGTAAGACCAGATAACAAAGTTGAGTCAAACTCTATAAAAAAAATTCAAAAAACCTAAAAAAGGGGTAAAAATGAATATTTGGGAAAACTTCTATAGAAGATCAAAGGCCCAAGCTTAGAATGTTAGTAAAAAATATTGAAATTGAAGGAATGGTCAACACTAGAGAAGATTTCACTATTATATCTCCAATATCTTGTCCTGTAGATTGGCCACTTCAAAAAGTAGACATCCAATTTCAAGGAGTTGGGACTTTATCCCAAATAAAGAAAAGTATCAGATGGCTTAAATGTAGAGGGACTGAGGGTCAGATAGGAAAATTAAGGCCATAAATGTCTAATATAGCCATAAACTTACAGGGAAGAGATCTGTTACCACAGTGGAAAACACAAATTAATATCCCTTCAGTTTTAGAGGCAGGCCACAAAACCAGTCAGGCTTCTAATAAAAAAAAATTAGTTAAGGAATGCTATCAAAGACAGTTATGGACTGTCCAGGACATCCGTAAACAAGACACAACAACGGCTGACAATTCAGCTTTATATCAAGGAGTCACTGCTGTTAAAACACCAACAGCGTTACCACTAAGTGGTTAACTGACCAACTCATTTAGACTGATCAATGGTCTATGACAAAAGAAAAGCTACAGGCACTAGAAAAGCTAGTCTAGGAACAACTGGAGGCTCATTATTTAGAGGAGTCCACCAGCCCTTCGAATTCTCTAGAATTTGTCATTAAAAGAAAAAAAATATGGCAAATGGAGGATGTTGACAGATCTCAGGGCAATTAATAAGATTATTCAGCCAATGATATCCCTACAGTCTAAGGAATGGCCTATTATAGTGACTGATCTAAAAGATTGTCTTTTGACAGTTCCTCTACATGAACATGGTAAGGAAAGGTTTGCTTTCTCAATACCTACCTTTAATAGAAGTTATCCAATAAAAGATATCATTGGAAAGTCTGACCATAAGGAATGTTAAATAGCCCCACCTTGTGCCAATATTTTGTACAACAGCCATTAGAGATGATTTGCAAATGATTTCTTTAGTCCATTATTTATCATTATATGGATGATATGCTATTGGCTGATTCAGATATAATTATCCTAGAAAGAATGTTTAATGAATTTAAAAAAAAAAAACTTGCCTTGCTCAGAATTGCAAATCACCCCTGAAAAAATACAAAGAGGGGATTCTATTAATTATCTAGGATATAGAATAAGTCTACAAAAGGTTAGGCCGTAAAAAGTAGCAAATCAGAAAAAAAAAGCAATTAAGACTCTTAATGATTTTCAGAAGCTACTGGGAGATATTAACTGCTTGCAGCCTGTGAATGGCTTGGCTACTCAAGAGCTAAGCAATTTATTTCAAACCTTACATGGTGATAAAGATTTAAATAGCCCAAGGAAATTACCAGCTGGAACAGAGGAGTTAGATCTAGTAGAAAGGAAATTGCAGGATAAACATCTAGATTGTATTGATCCAAAGATGGCCTGCAACTTAGTTATCTTACCTTCTACTCATTCCCCTATAGGAATTCTTATGCAGAGTGAAGATTATATCTTAGAATGGATATTTTTAGCACATAAATAGAGTGAGAAATTAAAAACCCACATAGAAAAGTTTTCTGAACTGATATTAAAAGGAAAAATGAGACTTTGACAATTAGCTGGAATGGATCCAGTTGAAATAGTAGTACATTTTACTAATGCAGAAATTGCCTCATTATGGGCACAGGATGAACCCTGGCAAAGATCATGCAGTAATTTCATGGAAGAGATTACCAGCAAATACCCTAAAAGCAAGTGACTTCAGTTCTTAAAAAGAACTAATTGTATTCTCCCTTGTATAATAAAAAGAATTCCAATTTCTTGAACCCCTACAATTTACACTAATGCTAATAATCAGAAAAGGTAGGATATAGATCAGAAAATGTAAGTAAGGTGGCTGAGAGTCCCTATAAATTTGGTTCCAAAATCTGAATTATATTCAATACTCATGGTGTTGTCAGATTTTCAAGAGTCTCTTAATATAATAAGTGACTCAATATGCAGACAGTGTTGATTTACACATAGAGACTGCTGAACTTATTCAGGATGATTCTAAATTGACTTCACTATTTACTCAGCTACAGCAAATGATCAGGAATAGGAGCCATTCACTGTATATAACACACATAAGATCCATATGGGCCTGCCACGCCCTCTGGCACAAGGTAATAATGAAATTGATCCGCTATTGATAGGAAGTTTACTAGAGGCTTTGAAATTCCATAGAAAACACAATGTTAACAGCAAAGTATTAAAGAAAGAATTCTTTATAATTAGGCAACAAGCCAAGGAAATTGTGAGGTAATGTCCTACTTGCGCATTATATAACCAAATGAAATCTGACAAATGTTTGTCTTCTATTTTACAGAGTTTGGTATGCTGTGCAGTATACTATAGACACATATTCAGGATTTCAATGGGCAATTGCCTTGCCTTCAGAAAAGGCTGACGCTGTAATTACACATTTGTTAGAAGTTTTTGCCATTATGGGAATACCCATACAAATTAAGACAGACAACAGTCCAGCTTATACTTCTAATAAGATGAAGCAATCTTTTTTTACATATTAAAATATAAAACATGTTACAGGTATATCACATAATCCTACAGAACAAGGGTCTATGGAGAGATCTCGTTGTACTCTAAGAGAGATGCTTAACAGGAAAAAGGGGGCAACAAAAACTCAGAGATAGATTACATAGCACTTTATTAACATTATTTTTAAATGCTAATGAACACAAAACTATGGCTGCTGAAAAACTTTGGATTGTGAAAAAACTGCTAAACTAAGCCAGCATCTTTATTTTAAGGATGTTCTGACATTAGAATGGAAAACAGGAGAGGAGGAGAAGACATGCCTATATTTCCAAAGGAAAAGAAAAGCTATGGGTTCCTTACAAATTGATAAAAATCAAACATGAAAAAGGGAGATGCCCTGAAGGCCTTGGCTATAGACAAGAAGAAGGAGGTTGACAAGATCACCAAGATAGGTGATATATATTTGGTGATGTATATGTTTCCATACACAGAGACTCTGGGACCAGCTGACATATAAATGTCTCTATATATCTAATAACACTTATTGAGTACAAAATTCTCTTGACATATTATTGCATACCATTCTTTAATATGGCATGAATGGAAATTTATATTGTAGTTTTATTATGTGACCAAACTAAACTCTAAAGAAAAGCAGTTGTCTTTCTCTTTTGATCTTCCTTAACTAATCTGTGCACCTTGCATGTTCCACATGAATGTCTTCACAGAGCCATGTGTTATTTGTAAGGTTTGTATATTGCAGAATGAAAGAGGAGAAAAAGAGCCTGACAATATTCACACTCTGAGATGCTGAGATTCTGCAACCTTATATTCCAGCTCCTTGCTTGATTATACCTCAACTACATCAAAGCTATTTCCTCTAAAGACTTGCTTCCAGGACATTACCAGGACAGCTAGCTTGCCCATCTAGCTTTTCAGACGGTTACAGTCAGGACTTCAGCTAAGTCATGAACTTTTTCAGGGCATTAAAACTGGAGGGCAAATGATGCCAACTAGCCCTCCTTTGACAAAACCAATTTTTCTGTTTCCCTTTGGCCCCTAGAAGGGAACCATACACCCTTATTCAGCTAGAAACAAGCAAAAGATCACCATCCCAGTCCCTTAGGTAGAGTAGAGGGTTTGGCTATTTTATGAATTACAGATATGTTGTTCTTTTAAGGGATAACTGCAAATGTAAGATTGGACAGGGAGGGAACTAGAGTACTTAGACATAGAGCTTTCTAGCTTTCCTTTACTCTTCTCTACCCTTCCTTTTTAGGTAAAGGAGGGGATGGAATGAAAAGGGGGGATATAGTAATGTTATGGAAACTAGAGAAATAAACAAATATAGATATTAAATTTACTCTTAAACAAAGCATTGTATAGCCATAATTTTACATTGGTAGAAACCCTTATATTGATTCAAAATTGAAGTTTTAATTTTTTACATTAGTACAGAATTTATGTATATTGATACCGATTTAAGTTTTCCATTGGTATAAATCTTTGTATATTGATACAAAGTTTAAAATTAATTTTCTTACTCTTAAATAGGCATTGTGCTTAAGCAACTCATTTAAGAATACAAGGCCTTGACCCAGTCCTTCTATGGCTGCTATTACAAACAGTTTAGGATGACTAAGTAACACAAGTTAAGGGCCAGATAGTAAACTCATGGTTATATTGGATTCTGATTTAATTATAATAAAGTGTCTTCAATATTATTCAAATAGAAAAAGCTAAGTGTAGTCAAGTTTTAACAGTCCAGATATACTTTACAAAGACAGTCTTCAAAAACACCCAAAGTCCATAGAATTTGCCATTTAATGTTATTTCATTACTAAAGATCGTTTGACTATGAGACATGTTTGTTCTTGACAGCACCCCATTCACAGTTCAAAGAAGATATTGAGCATCATAACCTTCATATATAGCTGCTCCAGTTGTGGCAAGGTAGCCACTGGGGAGGAGTTGCCCTAATCCATCTACAGAAAAAAAATACTGCCCAAGAAAGGACACATGATGAGGGATAGTTGACAACTTGGCTCTGCCGAGAAAGAGTAGGATAGTCTTTCATAGTTCCTGCTTCATTTAAGTAAGGTCTGTCAGATGATCCTGGGCCAGACACCTGAAGGTTTTTGTTTTTGTTTTTGTTTTTTGTTTGTTTTCTGTTTGTTTTGTTTTTTGTTTTGTTTTTGTGCTTCCTATATATCCAGGAAATATTTAATTCATTCTCAGATTTCTGATGGGTTTGAAGACTAGTTATAGTCTCATGATTAAACTTAAGTTGTTTAGCATTAAGGAAATGACAGATTTGAAAGGATGGTTTTCATATGGTAATACAAGTGAAAATCAAAACATAATTCAGATATAGAACTGTAGACTCTTTAAGTTAGGATAGATGGTAAAGAACTTTGTGTAAATTGAAAAATATGGTAAACTGGATGTAAAGAGTATAGCATACTTAATATTTGCATAAATGTTATTGTTGTCCTGAATTTATATCTGAGGGGAAAAGGAGCACTTTTATTGGACAAAAGGGCAGGAATGTTGTGGGTTTTACTGGTGCTGTTTGTATTTTGATGTTAATTCTGCTTTCTCAAGAGAGGCAGCTCATGATGAGGGGTAGGCTAAATACTCAGGTGATATCATGTGAACCTTCTCCCCATTCTAACTGGCCAAATAAGGCTGGAGCTTATGATTGAGCAGTGGAAGGGAAAGCTGGGACTGGAGATTGTAGAGAGTGGGAGCAGTAGGAAAGGATGAAGGAAGAGAAATGAATTAGTATAATGACAGATTTGCCCAATCTAGATATATAGCTTATAAATACAATAACTAGGATGTGTGGTTTTTATAGAGGCTTATTGTGGTAGGAAATTACTGCAAGATAAGCAGGCAATATTTGTAATCTGTTTCTATCCTAATGACTGGCATTCATATCTTCAGAGCAAGATATTGCAGCTCCATAGAACCATAGGAATTTTATACCAAAGCTATGTCAGTGTTCCAAATGTTTATTTACACCAATCCCATGTTTATCACAGTAAACCATACAGCAGAAGTTTTTGTCCCTGAGTTCACAGTCTTTGGTTCAGCATAGCGATTTAGTAATTGAATTTCCAGCCATCTGCCAATGCACAGGATCTATTGCCTTTTCAATGCGTTGACACAGTGAGATCTACTTTTTACTTTTGTTCCTAAATCTCACAGACCAGCAACAAATTCTGTTTAGCTCCTTATTTAACACAAGATTTCAGAAATATGAGTGTCCTACTTTCGTATCCTTTTGCTGTGACAAAGTACCCTGACAAAAATATCTCAGAGGGGAAAGGATGTATTTTAGCTCACAATTCTTGCTTACAGCCTATCATTTCAGGGAACTAGAGGTGGCAGAAATTTGACACATCTAGTCATGTCACATCCACACTCAAGAGCAGAGAGGGACTAAGGGCATACATGATTTTTTTTGTGCTCAGCCCTCTGTCTACACATATGTAGTCTCGTATTTCCTGTTTAGAGAATGTTGCTGCTTATGCTGTGCTGGACTTTCTCTCCTCAGCAGAACCACGTGTCTTGTGGACATGCCCACAGTTCAGACTAATAGTGATATTTTGTCACTGAGACTCCCTTTCCAGTAGTGTCTACATCATCTCATATTGACAATGAAAGGTGACCACCACAATGAACATCCCTGATGGTATAGGGGGTTTCCAGGAGGGGGGAGAACCAGAAAAGGGGATAAGATTTGAAATGTAAATAAAGAAATTATCCAATAAAAGAAAGAAATTGTGTTACATAATATATCTCACTTTTTATTTCCTCACTAACACCAAGGTTCAAAAGCCTTTCAGTCTTTTTTTTTTTTTTTAAAGATTTATTTATTATATGTAAGTACACTGTAGCTGTCTTCAGACACTCCAGAAGAAGGCGCCAGATCTCGTTGCGGATGGTTGTGAGCCACCATGTGGTTGGGATCTGAACTCTGGACCTTCGGAAGAGCAGTCGGGTGCTCTTACCCACTGAGCCATCTCACCAGCGCCTTTCAGTCTTTCTATTCAGTTATAAGCCCTTTACTCTTGCTACAGCTTTAAATTTTTATTGTCCAATTTTCTCTCTTCATTCTTAACTCTGTGAGTCTATGCTTTAAATAGCTTATTCTTAAATTTTCTATTCTGCGTCATATAGAATGGATTAATATAGAGAATGCCTGATCTACAATGTTATGAAAAAACATAACATTATATGTTATGTGTTAAGTATAATGCTGAAGAAGAAAATAAGCCAGGAACAAAGGGAATTCACACTAAGACTATACATATCAGATAAAAATGGACAAAACCATTTGTTTTTGTACATCATGATAAGAGACACCTTTTGCAGGAAACTATGATGATTGTAAGTAGAGACAGAAAAAAATTGTTTTCATTTTGCCTATACCTTTGTATTAACTTTTGGAAAATGTATCAAGCATATATATATATATATATATATATATATATATATATATACATATATGCAGAACTTCAGAGTTTCTAAATTTCATTTACTGTCATCTTAGTAAGTGTTAGAAGACCATTAAAGGTAAATGCATAAATTTCATCCCATTTCTTCCCTGGAATGTTGCTGTAGCTTTTTGAAACTGGCTTCCTATTCTTCACGTTTACCTCTCCAGTGTATTTCATGACACAATGACACATAACAGATAGTGTGATATATATATATATAAATTTGATTGTTTCACCTCTGTGCGTAAATCTCATTTTGTCATTGTATTGTGTTTTTCTTAACATATGACCTAGCTTCTTAATAAAATTTTAAGTGCACAATATAATATTTCAAACCTATTGTCCATGAAGTGTAAAATTTGAGTTTTTAAAGATCCATAAATGCTGAAACATTATTATAAAGCATACTGAAGTCTTAAATAGCAGCATGGGTCAATATCAGTCTGTCTTTGTCCTCCTGCCTCACCAACTTTTTCCTTTTACAAAGCACAATTCTGACTATTTTCTGCTTCATAGATTTCTTATATTTTATTCCTTTTCTGCAAAATTTCTACCTTTTCCTTTCTTCTGCCATCACTAATATTATCTAAATGAGTGCTCAAGTCAAGTCTCATCTTCCCAGAGAAAATATCCTGGGTTTCTGCTGTAATACCATCCTCAGCTTCAAGACAGATCTTTATGATCATTTATTTCAATCAAGTTTGTATTGGGCCACATCTAAGCAAAAGCTAATAATGAAAAATAAGAATTGCCCACACATGATAAAATCTTATTCTTCCTTTATATAAATGAAGCTGAAAGACAGAAGTTCATATTGCAACACTATAGCTATGAAGGAACCATTTCTTTTTAAATTCTGTTATAAAAGCCTTAGTATAGGGGCCTCAACTTCATGATTAACAAATTATTACCAAAGGTTGTTTTTTCTGACCATCTTGTTTAATTCCAAACACCAGGAAGGAAGAGGCATAATGTGAAAATTCTCTAGCCAAGTGCCTTAGCTAGGGTTTTACTGCTGTGAAAAGATACTATGACCAAGCCAACCCTTACAAAGACAACATTTAATTGGGACTAGCTTACAGGTTCAGAGGTTCAGTCCATTATTGTCATGGCAGAAACATGACAGCATCCAGGCAAGCATGGTGCAGGAGGAGCCGAGAGTTCTACATCTTCCTTTGAAGGCTACTAGAAGAATGGTGCCCACCTGGTTAGGAGGGTTTCATTGCCCACCCCCACAATGACACACTTCCTACAACAAGGCCAAACTTACTCCATCAAAGCCACATCTCCTAATAATGCTACTTCCTGGACCAAATGTATTCAAATCACTACACCAAGTCATACCACTATGAGAGAATAACCTTCCCTACCCATGACACTTTGCTTATTTCTTTAAGCCATACATGAGTACAGTAAATCTTTCAACTCCCTCTTTCTATAAACTAAAAATTTAGTACACTGACCTAATAGATATTGGGTGTGTTAGATGGGGAAAATACGTGATGGAAAAGAACAGGCAATTATCAAACTTTGCTACATAAGTGTTAGTATTTAGTTATGCACCTGTATAATCCCTTCACTCCTGTTTCCCTCTTCAGTATACAGATCACAGAAGGATGTGGATCCAGTCTCCATCCGGGAACCCAACTGGTAAATGAATCTTAACAAGTAACACCCAGCATTCAGAGACTGCCTCATTTGGGGATACACCACATAAACAACCACCAAACCCAGTCACTAGACAGATGCCAACAAGAGCCTGCTGACAGGAGCCTGATATAGCTGTCTCCTGCAAGGCTCTGCCAGTGACTGGCAAATACAGAAGTGGATGCTCACAGTCATCCATTGGACAGAGCACAAGGTCCCCAATGAAGAAGTCAGAGAAATACCTATGGGCTGAAGGGGATTGAAGCCCCATAGGAGGAATATCAATATGAACTAACCAGTACCCACAGAACTCCTTGGAACTATACCACCAATCAAAGAAAACACATGGTGGAACTTGTGGCTCTAGCTATATATGTAGCAGAGGATGGCCTTGTTGGTCATCAATGGGAGGAGAGGCCCTTGGTCCTGTGAAGACTCTAGGCCCCAGTATAGGGGAATGCCAGGACCAGGAATGGGAGCAGGTGGGTTGGGGAGTAGGGGGAGGACGGAGGGGATAGGGGATTTTTGGAGGGGAAACTAGGAAAGGGGATAATATTTGAAAGGTAAATAAAGAAAATGTCTAATAAAAAAATTTAAAAAACACCCAGATGAATGAGTACATTTGATTATATATAATATAATGTTGAATTTCCCTCAACCTGAATTTTTGTTATATGTTCTCTCAATGTAAATTTTATAGAGCAATTTGTTGACTAATTTTTAGACTTGATAACATGGTCCACATGGGATTTAGCCAACAAATATACCAATTTCCTTTTTCAAAGAAGACTTTAAGAGGAAATTTACTTCATAATGCAACAGTTATATATTCAACATTTCTACAATTTATAAAGTACCCGACTCAGTCCCAAATCTCTTGGCTTTCCAGGTCCATCTTAAATTATGTTTATATTGGATTTCAAGAAAGACACTTTGCCAAGTTTAAAATTTACATTAGCTCATGAACTAAGTTTTAAAAAATTAAGCACTAAACTGAGTAGACCCAGTTATTTTGCCCTTGGTAAAATGTACCATCAGAATAGCTTGTATAGCTGATTGTAGCTCTTGTAAAAGCTGTAAGAGTTCTCAGGGCAGTAAACAAGTTTAAGAAGGAAAACAACCAATGCTGATCTGATGTTTTCGAGACTTGAACGTACAACAACCAACATGCCTTCTTCCAAAGGCAGACAGAGAAACAATGCAAGCACATTTCACAGTTCACCATGCAAACACTTATATAAAGGATGAGGATGAGCATTTTAGAGAGAGCACAGTATCTTAATGTCACGTGTGCACCATTCTGCTAGGAGCTGAACAGCTTCTGTAGCCAAGACATTACTATTATCCTGAATGAAAGCTGTTTATCTACTTTACCTAATGAAATAGTAGTGAAATGACAGAGAGCCTATGGGTGCTTACTCTACCATTTATCAAGGGAAGTAGAAAATGACATGATATAATCTATGTCAATATGTAAGTCCTTTCCTGATTGAATTATTTTATTCTGCTCATCTTAAAATCTTTAAGCTGTCCTGAGCAATGAATATATGTCAACTATGAGGCCAAATCTGAAATAGGAATTATAATTAAAAAGGAATAAATGAACCAGAAAGAAAGAAACAAAAGAATCCTTCCTCTCAAAAACTATTCACACCGTTTTGTGTATGTTTTGTTCTAAATGTCAGGTGCCATAATAAATGTTGAGTCTGTGATATTCGACAAAACAGACATGAATTCTCACATCTAGACTTCACAGAGTCCCAGGCTCAGACCTTGAAAGAAGAAAAAGGAAGCCCATGACCATCAGAGTCAGAGCTCTAGTGTCCCATTTAATATTTAATTCAAACAAGCAACCAATGATAATCGTAACAGAATAGCTAATTAGTTGCAAACAGAAGCTCCTTCGCAACTGCCCTCAAGAAGATCTCAGTTATTAAAGAGCCTAAGACTTTTAGACCTAGCACATGCATAAGGATTCAAATATGCATATTTGTTGAGCTATGCCTGAGGAATTCTACTAATTCTAATTAGTGATGTCCTTTTGGGGTGCATATGGTTTATTTATGTATTGTCTTAGGATGTCCTTATGAATAAGTAAAGCAAATTGTCACGACTTTGGGCTGGGCTGCCATGCAATGGGCATTGACCAGACACGGTCTACCAGTGCTCTTTTCCTCTACATAGAGATTTTCACATTGTCCAATTTGCTTTAATTTCTGCTGACAAAACAGCTATACTTCACAACCTTACTGAAGCCATAAAAAGCAGCAATGGCATGTATGCTTTGGGCACTCTGTCCAGTCATATTTGCATCCTGTGAATTTTTTTTTCATGAAAAGGGAACAGTGCTTGTCTCTCAGTATGCTTTATTTTCTAAAAAGGCTGTCCTACCCTCTGGGTAGAGAAAGAAAAGAACCCACATCGCCCACCTCCATAATTAACATAGGAAATTAGAGTGTTGTTGCTTTATTTTTAGATGAAATGGTAGGCTGCAGAATGTGTCTAATGCTGAACAACTCTATATTATGACACTGGTCATCTACGCTTGCGTTTGAAGCTCTATCATGTCTGGGAGAAATCATAAACCCTTGCCTTGAAGCAGCAGATGAAATTATTTCTAATAAGTACATTAAGTCTTTAAAAATAAATATAAATCCAAGGTAGCACTGCACAATGAAGTTAGACAAATGTGGAGACATGTCTTGTTCTATTTGTCAGAATACACCATACAGAACAAAATTTACAATTTGAATGGAAATGGGTGTTTTCTTAGTTTTAAAAAGTGTCGTTTTTGATGGATGAAAGTTTTCTTACAATGTCTTTAAATATTACCTAACAATATTATTGGCCAAGGTCATAGAGGACCAAATATCTCATTACTGTATTATACCATGTTTTTTCTTTTCATCAACAAATGATATGTTTGGTTGTTGCAATTCTTTCATGATATGAATAATGCTGTGGTTAATACTCAGTTACAGATCATTGCTTAGGGATATCTTCACAGATCATGGCAGAATACACATCAGTGAAATAGTAGGCTCATGAAGTCATTCCATGCTTAACATTTGAGGAAATTCTACTTTTGTTGCACAGCAATTATGTCATATTTCCTTCTCATAAGCAAGGTGTCAGGCATCTATTTTTCCACATCATGGGCAATACTTTGTCTTTATAGATAAGAATTTGTCACAGCACTGGAAATCACATAGTGTCTCACAGTGGTTTGGAATTTCATTTGATAATAACTATTGATATAGAGTGTCCTTTTTATGTTTATTGGTCATTTTGTTTGTTTGTTTGTTTGTTCTGTTGTTTTGTTTTATTTCTTTTGTTTGTTTGTTTGAATTAATTTTTTATTAGGTATTTTCCTCATTTACATTTCCAATGCTATCCAAAAAGTCCCCAATAGACTCCCCCACCACTCCCCTACCCACCCACTCCCACATTTTGGCCCTGGCGTTCACTTGTACTGGGGCACACAAAGTTTGCAAGTCCCATGGACCTCTCTTTCCAGTGATGACCTACTAGGCCATCTTTTGGTACATATGCAGCTAGAGTCAAGAGCTCTGGGGTACTGGTTAGTTCATAATGTTGTTCCACCCACAGGGTTGCAGTTCCCTTCAGCTCCTTCGGTACTTTCTCTAGCTCCTCCATTGGGGTCCCTGTGATCCATTCAATAGCTGACTGTGATCATCCACTTCTGTTTTTGCTAGGCCCTGGCATTGTCTTGAAAGAGACAGCTATATCTGGGTCCTTTCAGCAAAATCTTGCTAGTGTAGGCAATGGTGTCAGTGTTTGGAAGCTGATTATGGGATGGATCCCTGGATATGGCAGTCTTTAGATGGTCCATCCTTTCGTCACAGCTCCAAACTTTATCTCTGTAACTCTTTCCATGGGTGTTTTGTTCCCAATTCTAAGAAGGGGCACAGTGCCCACACTTTGGTTTCTGTTCTTCTTGAGTTTCATGTGTTTAGCAAATTGTATCTTATATCTTGGGTATCCTAAGTTTTGGGCTAATATCCACTTATCAGTGAGTACATATTGTGTGAGTTCCTTTGTGATTGTGTTACCTCACTCAGGATGATGCCATCCAGGTCCATCCATTTGCCTAGGAATTTCGTAAATTCATTCCTTTTAATAGCTGAGTAGTACTCCATTGTGTAAATGTACCATATTTTCTGTATCCATTCCTATGTTGAGGGGCATCTGGGTTCTTTCCAGCTTCTGGCTATTATAAATAAGGCTGCTATGAACATAGTGGAGCATGTGTCCTTCTTACCGGTTGGAACATCTTCTGGATATATGCCCAGGAGAGGTACTGCTGGATCCCCTGGTAGTATTATGTCCAATTTTCTGAGGAACCGCCAAACTGATATCCAGAGTGGTTGTACAAACTTGCAATCCCACCAACAATGAAGGAGTGTTCCTCTTTCTCCACATCCTCGCCAACATCTGCTGTCACCTGAATTCTTGATCTTAGCCATTCTGACTGGTGTGAGTGGGAATCTCAGGGTTGTTTTGATTTGCATTTCCCTGATGATTAAGGATGTTGAACATTTTTTCAGGTGCTTCTCTGCCATTCGGTATTCCTCAAGTGAGAATTCTTTGTTCAGTTCTGAGTCCCATTTTTTAATGGGGTTATTTGATTTTCTGGAGTCCATCTTCTTGAATTCTTTTTATATATTGGACATTAGTCCCCTATCTGATTTAGGATAGATAAAGATCCTTTCCCAATCTGTTGGTGGTCTTTTTGTCTTATAGATGGTGTCTTTTGCCTTGCAGAAGCGTTGCAACTTTATGAGGTACCATTTATTGATTCTCAATCTTACAGCACAAGCCTTTGCTGTTCTATTCAGGAATTTTTCCCCTGTACCCATATCTTCGAGGCTTTTCCCTACTTTATCCTCTATAAGTTTCAGTGTCTCTGGTTTTATGTGGAGTTTCTTAATCCACTTAGATTTGATGTTAGTACAAGGAGATAGGAATGGATCAATTTTCATTCTTCTACATGATAACCACCAGTTGTGCCAGCACCATTTGTTGAAAATGCTGTCTTTTTTCCACTGGATCGTTTTAGCTCCCTTGTCGAAGATCAAGTGACCATAGGTGTGTGGGTTTATCTCAGGGTCTTCAATTCTGTTCCATTGGTCTGCTTGTCTGTCGTTATACCAGTACCATGCAGTTTTTATCACAATTGCTCTGTAGTACAGCTTTAGGTCAGGCATGGTGATTCCACCAGAGGTTCTTTTATCCTTGAGAAGAGTTTTTGCTATCCTAGGTTTTTTGTTGTTCCAGATGAATTTGCAGATTGCCCTTTCTAATTCCTTGAAGAATTGAGTTGGAATTTTGATGGGGATTGCATTGAATCTGTAGAGTGCTTTTGTTAAGATAGCCATTTTTACAATGTTGATCCTGCCAATCCATGAGCATGGGAGGTCTTTCCATCTTCTGAGATCTTCTTTGATTTCTTTCTTCAGAGACTTGAAGTTCTTGTCATACAGATCTTTCACTTCCTTAGTTAGAGTCACACCAAGGTATTTTATATTGTTTGTGACTCTTGAGAAGGGTGTTGTTTCTCTTATTTCCTTCTCAGCTTGCTTATCTTTGTGTACAGAAAGGCCATTGACTTTCTTGAGTCAATTTTATATCCAGCAACTTCATTGAAACTCTTTATCAGGCTTAGGAGTTCTCTGATGGAATTTTTAGGGTCACTTATGTATACTATCATATCATCTGCAAAGAGTGATAATTTGACTTCTTCTTTTCCAATTTGTATCCCCTTGATCTCCTTTTGTTGTCTAATTGCTCTCGCTAGGACTTCAAGTACAATGTTGAATAGGTATGGAGAAAGTGGACAGCCTTGTCTAGTCCCTGATTTTAGTGAGATTTCTTCCAGCTTCTCACCATTTACTTTGATGTTGGCTACTGGTTTGCTGTAGATTGCTTTTATCATGTTTAGGTATGGGCCTTGAATTCCTGATCTTTCTAAGACTTTTATCATGAATGGGTGTTGGATTTTGTCAAAGGCTTTCTCAGTATCTAATGAGATGATCATGTGTTTTTTGTCTTTGAGTTTGTTTATAAACTGGATGACATTGATGGATTTCCATATATTGAACCATCCTTGCATCCCTGGGATGAAACCTACTTGGTCAGGATGGATGATTGTTTTGATGTGTTCTTGGATTCGGTTAGGGAGAACTTTATTGAGGATTTTTGCATCAATATTCATAAGGGAAATTGGTCTGAAATTCTCTATCTTTGTTGGGTCTTTTTGTGGTTTAGGTATCAGAGTAATGGTGGCTTCATAGAATGAGTTGGGTAGAGTACCTTCTGTTTCTATTTTGTGGAATAGTTTGTGAAGAACTGGGATTAGATCTTCTTTGAAGGTCTGATAAAACTCTGCACTAAACCCATCTGGTCCTGGGCTTTTTTTGGTTGGGAGACTATTAATGACTGCTTCTATTTCTTTAGGGGATAAGGGACTGTTTAGATCATTAACCTGATCTTGATGTAACTTTGGTACCTGGTATATGTCTAGAAACTTGTCCATTTCATCCAGGTTCTCCAGTTTTGTTGAGTATAGCCTTTTGTAGAAGGATCTGATGGTGTTTTGGATTTCTTCAGGATCTGTTGTTATGTCTCCCTTTTCATTTCTGATTTTGTTAATTAGAATACTTTCCCTATGTCCTCTAGTGAGTCTAGCTAAGGGTTTATCTATATTGTTGATTTTCTCAAAGAACCAGCTCCTCCATTGGTTGATTCTTTTCCGGTGTGTTGGGGTGCCCTGGAATGGGCGAAGTGGGAGGGCTGGGTTCTGATGATGGTGAGTGGTCTTGGTTTCTGTTAGTAAGATTATTATGTTTACCTTTCGCCATCTGCTAATCTCTGGAGTTAGTTGTTATAGTTGTCTCTGTTTAGAGATTGGAGCAGATGCTGTGTTCCACTCACCAGAAGTCTTAAGATCCCGTGGCAGTTGTCTGGGTAGCTGGCAGGTGTCAGCAGACTCTGCGCCCTAACTATCCTGGTGCTGGTCGGACTGGAAGGGGCTTGTGCCCCTACTCAGGCCAGTTTTCTGCTTCCCTAACTAATGTAGTCTCAGGTCCCGCACGATTGGATTGAAGCAGAGGCTGTGTTCCACTCACCAGAAGTCTTAAGATCCCGTGGCGTGTGTCCTGGGTAGCTGGCGGGTGTCAGCTGACTCTGCGCCCTAGCTACCCTGGTGCTGGTCAGACCGGAAGGGGCTTGTGCCCCTACTCTAGTTTCATTTTTATTAGATATTTTCTTTCTTTACATTTCAAATGTTATCCCCTTTCCCAGTTCATTTCGTTTTGAAATGTCTCAAGTAGCACATATTTTATAGGTGAGCTATAAGAGTTCTTTGTGTTCTGAGTAAAAGTTTGTGGCACTTTGAGTAAGAATGACTCCCACTCCGTCATATCTTTTCATTTTTCCCCTAGTTGATAGAATTGTTTAGGAAGAATTAGGAGGCATAAGGTTCCAAAAGTCTACCATTTCTTGTCCCTTCCCCTCCTCCACCTCCTACCCCTATCTTTCTGTTCTGGACTTGTAGACCCTGAGGTGTGCTCTCAGTTACTGATCTAGTGCTATGCCTGCCTGTCTGTCACCATGCTTGCTTCTCCTATGGTCATGGACTCAACAGGAACTGTAAACCCCAGTAAAGCCTTTCTTCCATAGGTTACCTTGGTCATGGTGTCTTAGCCCAGCAATCGAAAAGTAACTAAAGTAAAGTCCCCAGTTAGGCGTATGATTTACACACATTTTTCTCCCATTGAGCCAGTAGTTTTTGCTTTATTATTGACTTATTTTTCTTTATTCTCTTTTCATTCCCTTGAAAACAACAGGATCTTGTTCTATAATGCTCAGACTGGGATGGAATTCATCAGGTATTCTGGGGTACACTCAGAATGTTGGTCCTCTTTCTTCAAGCTCCTAGGTCCCAGGACCATAGCCATGCACAATAATTCCTGGCTTATTACAGAGAACTATCCATTTGTACTAAAACCAATCCTTTTTCTTTTATAGCTAATAAAACGTTGCCTAGCCCAAAGGTCCCTATGAACTTTTAGAACTTTTGTAGGATTTCAGTCATACTCTGACTTTGGCTTTCCAATCTGCATGTGAGGTTTTTGTGGAATGTGAGGCAGGACCCCAAATCCATTCTTTCACGTACACACTAAGATGTTGCAGGGTATTTGCTGTCAAGATTTTCAAATGGTCTCAGTCACTTGTCAAAAGCTTTGACCATAATGCATGAGTCTAAATCTTCATTCTTTCTTTGACTGATGTATATATCTTTCTGCCATTCCAATGCTGCTTCAATTACTGTAGCTTTGCAGCCATTTTAAAACCGTTGTGTTTAAAGCAGTTTATATTTAAAACTGCTTAAATATGTGAGTCCTCCAACTTTGTTTTTTGGTAAGACTTTTTAATTTACAATATCACTTATGCTTCTCATGAGTTAAGGGTTAACTCACTATTTCTACAAACCCTAAACAACACAACCAAACAGCACAATGTAAAAACCAAATGATATTTTAATAACAACTATTTAATTTGTAAGCTCAACACTATGACGTTATGCTCCAGTGCTGAGAAAACCAGACTCTATAAATTTCGCTTAATATAGGGGCAGCTATGGTCCCAGACTCCTTTGTTGTAGGTGGCTACCAGGACTGCTTTGCCACACCTTCCCATCTAGTGGAGAGAAGTCTTAGAATATGTTTGGGCTCAGTGAGTTTCAGTGTGCTCATTCTTGAAAAGGTCAAAGAATTCGTTCATACTTCTTTCCATTCTTTTCTTCCTGCCAATTTTTAGGCTTTGAGCCATATTATTCTAATCCTCAGTCTTTAAGCAGTGGTGGGATATTATATTCATATGCATTTTTTTACTAATTTTTCTTTTACTATAAATACCATAGATCTCCAGGCAATTATCCCTATAAAATGCTTATAATTTCTGAACTCGTGGAACAGTAGTCTAGTGGAACAGAAATTAGTTATATAGTTACATAAACATATTTAAATTAAAATTAATGGAGAGATATATAGAAGTAACAATCAGCAAACTTTGAAAGTACCGTTTGAAACAAAATGGAGATTAATAATCACCTGAATCACAGAAGTATGTAAAATGTTTTATGATACACAGTGATATAAAAAATGTGTTATTTTCATTGAAAATATAAAAATTAAAGTTTATAGCCAACCCAAAATTGAAAGGAGGCCTGGAAACTTCACACACCAAAGAGTTTCTCCTCTTTATGCAATTTTAAATAGACAATAATCAATTCTATTTTATATTGGAAAATTACACAATAAAATTAAATCTAAATCCTAATTCTTATTATTTGTTAAATAAATAGCCTCTTATATGACTTTGTCACAGTTAATTCAGCTGATGACATTATAACATAGAACTAGTTGAAAACTGGCTAGTATAGTTTATGATACTTAATGTCAAACAAGAAAAATAGAAATTCAAGTTATTTTACTGACATGTGTGTCATAAATCCAAGATTCACATTAAGAATAAACATCTTCCACTTGTGTATTTTAATCTCAGTGAGTTTTCCATTTTTTAGATTTGGGGGTCTATAGTATCATCTTTATTGGACACAGGAAGACTGGGTGCTGGGTTATTGAGAGTGACCTGGTCATAGTACTCCAGTGTAGTTGTTCACTTACTGGCACTATGAAAGAGGCTTAAACACTTTTGTACCTGACTTCTGAGGGACTTCTGCCTCCAAGATTAAAGTTCCTTTAGAACTGCAATCCTCCATGTATGTACTCAGGACTCCTAGTTCCACCTCAGCAAACTCCAGCTGAAGAAAATTACTTCCCTACAGCCTTTTCTGCAGCACATCAGTCATGTTGCCCTGCTGCCAGCTTCTAGCCCAACGCCCAGGGTCGCCCCCATTTCCTCAGAGCCACACTCCTATTTTCTGTTTTTTTTTTTTTTCTAAGCCCCTAGTGGTCCTTTTCTTACTCCTTTCATTAACCCATTGAGGATTCAGCTCTACTGAGAAATGGGGAAAATGACTTGTGTGTAGAGCTGGGAGCCTTGATGTATTGGGGGAGGTGCTGCACTGTAATTAAGCAGCATTTATCTTGGTAGGCAAATATGTGCTCAAATCATTCCCTGTCTTGTCTTGCTGTCTGGATAACCTTGGATAAATTACTCATGCATTCAGAGGTCATTTAAAAATACCCAAACAAAAAAAAATAATGTTGCTATCACAAGATTCGTCCCAGGAAGACCTGAAAAAGTGCACGTGGTACCGTGGGATAAGAATTAGATACTTCGTATTTTCCTCCCACGGTCTTGCTGTCAGCGGAAAGCTATAGGCACAAAGTGTACATGGTCTGTGTATAGACTGGATGCATACTCCATCTCAATTTATATATTGAAAAATAATGCTCAAATGTGATAATATTTAGAGATGGGGCCTTTAGGAAGTAACTAGATCTTCACAGTGGAGCCCTAATAAATGAAATTAGCCTTCTTTTAAGTTCATGAGAACATACAATGGAAACCACTGTGCCTGTGAACCAGGAAACAGGAGTCTCTCTTTTTTTTTTGGGGGGGGGGTGTTATTTAATTGAAAAGAATCTTGGAGTCCTCAAGTTTTTTCACATTCTAAAAGTGAGTACATTTCTGTTGAGTCATTGGTTATTTTTATTATTAACCATTAGGAGACTACTAAACAGCAGATAATATCTAAGCTTGAAAAACACCTCTTTTTGTCTTGTTTCTTTCTTCTTCTTCTTTTTTTTTTATTGGATGGATCACAGGGCCCCCAATGGAGGAGCTAAAGAAAGTATCCAAGGAGTTAAAGAGATCTGCAACCCTGTAGGTACAACAACATTATGAACTAACCAGTACCCCGGAGCTCTTGACTCTAGCTGCATATGTATCAAAAGATGGCCTAGTCGGCCATCACTGGAAAGAGAGGCCCATTGGACTTGCAAACTTTATATGCCCCAGTACAGGGGAACACCAGGGCCAAAAAGTGGGAATGGGTGGGTAGGGGAGTAGGGGGGGAGGGTATGGGGGACTTTTGGGATAGCATTGGAAATGTAATTGAGGAAAATACGTAATGAAAAAAAAAAAAAAAAGAAAGAAAGAAACAGGAGTCTCTTAGCACTATCCTGGTCTCTTCAGCCTCCAGAACTATGGAGAAAAACTGTTGTTTGTCGGCCTCTTAGTCTCTAGTTTCTCATTTGACTGGTCTGAATGGACTAAGGCAGTGATTAAAACGTGTCACTTGGGTGTCTTCACAATCTACGTGCCAGATCAAAAAGGGGTACATTCACTTACATAAGCCATACTTTAATAAAACACACTTTTTAAATGGGAGTAATTGAATGCAGGTTAAACTCAGAATGGATTTGCAGCTTTCTAGCTTTCTTCTTTTATTTGTTAAAGTATATATTCCAAACTTTTAAAATTAAAGTATAAATATGTCACTTCCCCCTTTCCCTGTCCTCCTTCCTTGTTTCACCCCCACAAGCCCTTCTAGGACCACCAAATATAATCTAATTTTTTTACGAGCACCCTTGACCATATTAAAAAGAAGTGAGTGATCTATCTATAGCATATCAAAGATATCTCCAGCTGCTTAGAGTCAGAATCTAACTATCTATATTAATGAAGTATTATTTTTAATGTGAAAATAAATGCCACTGTGACTCCAAGGTTAACACTCATGGCTATTTCTTTCTACCAACACTTTAGTCCGCACAGTTTCTCTGGAATGAATCAGATGGTTACATCAAAGAATATTGCTAGTTGGTTCCATCCTGAAAAAGATACATCGATGAGGGTGTAGCAAAATGAATCCATAGTGTTGCAAATGATCTGCTTCTTAAGCTTGTATTTCCCTACTTCAGGAAGAGCAGTTCAGTAGTATCAGATGTTATGTACAAACATTCTGTAAAAATTCTGTAATATTGTATCATGGAAACCAGTGCTGACTCTCTCATAATAGTCAATCTGACTATAGGATCTCTTTTTATTAAATCTCTCTACTCCCCTACTTATGTGTGTGTGTGTGTGTGTGTGTGTGTGTGTGTGTGTGTGTGTATTGTACATATGCACACCTATCAGCCTTTTCTTGGGGGTAAAAATCAAGGAATTAAAAGTTTTCCATACATTTTGGATAGTTCATGAGTTTCTATATTTAAGATAATATTAGATTTCATTTTCTTTTGTTTCTTTGTGTTTTGTTTTGTTTTGTTTTGTTTTTAGATTTCCTTTTTCTGAAGTGCTTGTTTTCCAGTTAGAAATGAAACCAGAGGAATTCTTTTACACCAGCAAATATTTTATTTTCCTTATTATTTTTGCCTGGAGGCATTTAGTGATCTATTTTATTCCTTTTCTGGGCACAATATTAAAGGATACAGCACACAAAATATACTCAGATATAGTTTGCCTCATGTTTTTCTCATTTTAGGGCATTTTATTTATTACTTTGTATATTATTAATCCATGATGATCTCATTTTGTTTCTGTTGCTGTGATATAGTGCCCTGACAAAAGCGACTTTCAGGAGAATTGGTTTGTTTTTGTCTTACACTTCCAGAGTGGGTATGGTCTGTCATGGGGCTGAAGGCATGGTGGTGGGGATACAGTCCATCATGGGGCGGAAGGTATGGTGGTGGGGAAACAGTCTAACATGGGATAGAAGGCATGGTGGTGGGGATACAGTCCATCATGGGGCAGAAGGCATGGTGGTGGGGATACAGTCCATCATGGGGTGGAAGGCATGATGGGTAGTGGAGCTGACCAGGCACATTGCACCAGCAATCAGGAAGTAGAGTGAAGAAAACAAAGTGGAACCATGCTCTAGAACCCCGAACTACTTTCTCCAACAAGGATCCATTTTCCACAAACCTCCCAAACAACACAACCAGCTGGAGACCAAACGGACAGGAGGACATTTCACACTGAAGTCACAACACAGGGTAAAGTTAGTTCGAGTGCATTTCCCCAAGATTCTGACAATTAGCATCATCAGCATTCATTGAGGTCTTATTTACAAGTATTTTCATATGTTTTAGATTATTAAGCCATGGTAATTTGGCTTGAGGGTTGAACATGAAATATCTGCTCTTTGGGGGTAAAAGCAACTACTAACTTTGCAATCTGTTGAATATCCACTTCCTGTGGCAAGAAAATGTTTAAGTTAGGCAGGTATGTGTACAACACTTTCTCCAATTTCTGCATGTCCTAATTCCTGCACTCTTTAAGGTAAAGGCTAGATATCATCTTCTTTGTAAATCACGTTATGGCCTTAACTACTGCTCTCCCATCTGCTGCACTTCTGGGCCTCCTGATTTCATCTCTTATGGCACAAATCCTGATCAAAATTATATTTTTTTCTGTGAACATATTGGACTTTCTCCACTAAGTTATTACAGTTCTTCTGCAATGTAAAAATCTACAATCCTTCACCCAGTCTTCATGGCCTCTCACGTACCACCTTGCATATATTGGTTACAAGAATACATGCTAAGTGAATGAACAGATAGATGACCATTGTGGTTTTGGTAGAGATTTTATGTAGTGAGATAGTCTTTTCAAATATTTACGAATTAGAAGGCTGGCACTTCAAACTACTCTTGGATCAATTACTCAAATGCTTATGTAGTTCTACACATAAGTAAACTGTGTAAATATCAGGGCTCTGATGGGCCAGCCTTACTATTTACCATTTATTATTATTATTAATGTTATTTATTTACTTTATATTCCAGTCACAGTCTCCCTATCTTCCCAGTCCCTCCCTCTCCCCATTTACCCCTCTTCTCTTTCTCCTTAGAAAGGGGAGGCCTCTTCTATATATCAACCAGCCTTGGCAGATCAAGTTGCAGTACTACGAGGCTCATCTTCTCCTATTGAGGCTAGAAGGGACATCCCAGTTAGGGGAAAGGGATCCACAGGCAGGCAACAGAGTCAGCGACAGACCCTGCTCTCACTGTTAGGAATCTCACGTGAAGACTCAGCTCTACAACTGTCACATATTTGCAAAGGGCTTAGGTCCATCACCTGTGTGGACTCTTGTTGGTGGTCCAGTCTCTATGATCCCCCAGGGGCCCAGGTTAGCTGGGTTTTTAGTTTTTTTTTTTTTTTTTTTTTGTGATGTCCTTGACCCCTCTGGCTCCTTCCTCCCTCTCCTCCACAGGATTCACCAAGCTCTACTTAATGTTTGGCTGTGGGTCTCTGCACCACTTTCCATCAGTTGCTTGGTGAAGCCTCCCTGATGATAGTTATCCTACACTCCTGTCTGTAATTTACGTACAGTAGAATATTAATAGTGTCTGGGGTGGGCTCCCTTACATAGCATAGGTCTCAACCTGGGCCAGTCATTGTTTGACCATACCATTTTTTAAAAAGAAACATTTATTTGACACTGAAAGTTGTTAAGAATACTCTAGAATTATCAGGAGTTTCTGTTTTAGTTTTCTTGTGATGCTGTGGACCAAACTCAACCCAGAGCTTTGCACGAGTGCAGCAAGAGGCCTACCACTGAGCCGCATCCCCATTACTAATGCTACAAAAATATACTGCATTCTGAAGTGCCGTAGGAGTTTAGCAGAGTACACTGTGTAAAAATCCTGTCATATTTCTTCCTTAAAATTTTTCAACTGGGTGGTGGTGGCATGTCTTTAATCCCAGCACTCGGGAGGCAGAGCCAGGCAGATCTCTGTGAGTCTTTGGGAATTAGAACTGGCACACTACAGAACTCCAGGTAGATGTGTACACGGCATTGTTTGTGTAAACAGTTCCTTCTAGAATTACGTGATGAACAACTTGCCCTGTAATCCTGTGATGCCCCACCTGTTTATACCCTCTCTACATCATAGCACCTGCTCACAAAATGTTCCACCTGACTCTTAGCCATCAACAGCCACCTGGGAAGTACAAGTCCCTGCCTTGGCACTGTGTCTCTGAAGGAATTCATGTCATGTTCACTTCTGATGGATGAGACTGCCCACTTCATTAGAAAATGGTCAGTTATAAGAGGTTTTCAAATGCATCTGCTAAAGTATGTTCTAGATTTGCCTGCCTGTCCTTACTGGGAACAACTACCCACATGTTTATACTTGATACTTAAGTACCTACCGAGCACAAGATTGATATAATACATGATGTTGTCCCTGTGTTTAAGGAAGTTAAAGCCCAAATATGGGGCCAAATCAAGAACAGAAAACCATTTCTGATGAGTGCTGTTAGAAGAGAAAGAAGGCATCTATGGAAATGCTCACCAGTGCAATTGCCAAGGTGGAGAGAGTCAGGGGAACATGCTGAAGAGTTTCTGTTGTTACTATATCCTGTACAGCAGGATGTAGTCATGCAAATATGTATGCCAAGGCCATCGTTGTCTTCACACAAAATATGTTTAAAACATCCCATGCTGTTACTGCAATGTGGGAAAAACAACTTGGTCACATACATTTGTTGCATGGGAGGACAGAGGGAGGATGTTGCATATCTAGAAAACAAAGTAAAGATGATGTTATATTTTAGCTGTAAACTTGAGGACACATTCCCGGAACAACAGACCTTTTTTCTAAATTTTGCTGTGGAGAGTATTATCTATCAGAAGCGAAAGTGACACGAATTCCTTCAGAGAAGAAGAACTTTTATTTCTTTTATCTCATGATATGACTCTCCTTTCCTTACATGCAGCAAGGTATGGGGCTGAGAGCTTTAATTTCCAAAACTGAACATTTTGATTTTGCATTCATTATGTGAGCTAATAAAATCCAAATGCAAGCTGTTTATATCATTACACAATCACTGTTGAGTGAACAAAATTATGAAGATTACAACTTTGAATTATTTGGAGGTAGGCCTTGCTATCATAAAAGGACCAAAATATTTGTTTTGCCTCTGAGGAAAAATCAGCTTATCCTGCCTCACTAAATATAGACATATATTAACCTAAAGATGCAACGTAAGTATTCACGCGAACAGTTGTTTTGACAAAAGCTTCAGCAGAGATGCTTGCATCTGCAAGGAATCTTTCCTATTTCAGTTATTCAGTCCTAAGGAAAGCATGGCACTTGACGGAGAGACATCCAGTCGTTCAGAAAGCTACAACAGTCTGGTACAGGGGTGAACAGCAGTGCACTGTAGCCAGACTGCCTAAGTCAGCGTCTTTAAACACTTGCAGGTTATGAAAAATTGCTTTGCCTCTGTCCTGTTCTTTGCACATTTAAGCCCCATAGAGTCTTTGTGGGTCTTGACTTAGGTGCCACGTTTAAATTGCACAAGGCTATGACAAACACAGCATTAAAAAGGCAAATGTCAAAACCACCTGCTTCTTTGCACTTATCCTAGGCCAGATCTGTATCTTTTACATATTTCAATTCAAGTACTCGTCAAAATGACCCTGCAAATCAGAGCTGTTATTATATTAGAGATGAAATAGTTGAAGAAAGTGTAACTTAGCCATGTGATCAGAATAAGTTTGAATCCCAGTAAACAACTCTAAGTCCATAGTCTTAATGGCTTTCTGATATTGAATCTTAGTGAATGCTAACACTTGTCATTCCAATGTGAGGATTTCTAGTTTTGGAAAGCAAAGACATCTAAAATGTGAGTCTTTTTTTTCCCTCCAATTTTTTTATTAGGTATTTACTTCATTTACATTTCAAATGCTATCCTGAAAGTCCCCTATACCCTCCCCTCCCCTGCTCCCCTACCCACTTCTTGGCCCTGATGTTTCACCTGTACCGAGGCATATAAAGTTTACAAGACCAAGGGGCTTCTCTTCCCAATGATGGCTGACTAGGCCATCTTCTGCTAAAAATGCAGCTAGAGATATGAGCTCTGGGGGTACTGGTTAGTTCATATTGTTGTTCCACCCATAGGATTGCAGACCCCTTCAGCTCCTTGAGTACTTTCTCTAGCTCCTCTATTGGGGGCCCTGTGTTCCATTCAATAGCTGACTGTGAGCATCCACTTCTGTGTTTGTCAGGCACTGGCATAGGCTCACAAGAGACAACTATATCTGGGTCCTTTCATCAAAATCTTGCTGGCATATGCAATAGTGTCTGCCTTTGGTGGCTGATTATGGGATGGACCCCCGAGTGGGGCAGTGTCTGGATAGTCCATCCTTTCGTCTCAGCTCCAAACTTTGTCTCTGTAACTCCTTCCATGGGTGTTTTGTTCCCAATTCTAAGAAGGGGCCAACTGTCTACACTTTGTTCTTCCTTCTTCTTGAATTTCATGTGTTTTACAAGTTGTATCTTGGGTATTCTAAGTTTCTGGGCTAAAATCCACTTAACAGTGAGTGCATATCATGTGAGTTCTTTTGTGATTGGGTTACCTCACTCAGGATGATACCCTCCAGATCCATCCATTTGCCTAGGAATTTCATAAATTCATTGTTTTTAATAGCTGAGTAGTACTCCATTGTGTAAATGTACCACATTTTCTGTATCCATTCCTGTTGAGGACATCTGGGTTCTTTCCAGCTTCTGGCTATTATAAATAAGGCTGCTATGAACATAGTGGAGCATGTGTTCTTATTACCAGCTGGAACATCTTCTGGAGAGGAATTGTTGGTTCCTTCAGTAGCACTATGTCTAATTTTCTGAGGAACCACCAAACTGATTTCCAGAGTGCTTGTACCAGCTTTCATTACATCTTGGGGTCTATTTGGAATAGCACATTCATTACTAGCTCTTCACTACTTTTGTCTGTCAAATTCCCTGATTCATTGACACCCTTATTTTCTTTGGTTTCCATACATTCAAAATACTGCACAAATTCAGGGCCTTCTGGTAGTAATTCTACGCTCATACTCAATAGGATTCAAAGTACCTTAGTAAGAAAGCCAGGAAACATCACTGTCATTTTGATTTGGGAACACATTATAGGCTACCAGATAGGTTGAGGTTACATAGATGCTTATGTAACTAATGACTTCAGTTTATTTAAAAATACAATGTAGGAGGATTCATGAATACAGAAAGGCTATCCCAATGCATCATTTAATATATCCTCTGATTAGATTCGTAGAGATCCTAGCTTTTTCTAATTACTGTTCTAGTTAAGCAATGAAGAACAAATTGATCATTAAATATTGGCATGGGTATGAATTCAGTCATGCCTAGAATACTGTCCTAATCCTGGCTCTTGTCTACCCCTCAGTTGCCAAAAGCACTCAGGAAAGAGATGCTCCAGGAATCCTGACAACCTAAATTATTCATGTTTCCCAGCATGTCCTGCTGCCATAACAAGGCCATGCCAGTTCAGGCTGATGCTCACTTATTAAACTGTCTTTAATTTCCAAAAAATTCAGTTATGCAAGAAGAACGATCCAGTTGCAACTGTGCTGTTTCCACTAACATAGCACTTCAGATTGACCAAGACAGAGTCTGGAGTCATGGTACGATAATGGCTGCCACCTCTGCAGTCTCAGCATTGTTGAACATCTTCTTGCTTCTTAATATCTCATAATGCCAACTTGTATTAGAGTCTGAGGACTGGGTTGTTACATGTATTGAGTAATATTAATAAACTAATCTTTAAGGTATTTCACGAATTTTCCCATGTGGGTAATGTTGGGATTTCAGCTTTTTATAGCTGGTGAGATTTTTGTTTGTTTCCACCAAGGAGTGTTTATGTGAGTATATTTTCTATCATGGATGAAAGATGCATTTCTCCTAGATGAAATTTTTAATGGAAGGCAATCATTTTAAAGTAGAGTTTGGCTATATGTTCCTGGCTGGTTTTGAACTTATAATCCTCCTGCCTCACCTTTATTAGTATTGGCATTTCAGGGATGTACCACCATGGGTAGCTTATATGAAAATTTTAATCCAAATAATTAAATGAAGAAATCTGAAATGTCTCGCTTAATTTATTAACTTATTTTTATTTATATGCATGTGTATATCTATGGCAGTATATGCCACAATACATATGGTGCTGGAAGGTGATGTCAGATGTCTTGGAATAGGTAGTTGTAAGCAACAGGACATGGGTGCCAGGACCCAAATTTAAGTCCACTTAGAAGTCAGTTAAATACTATTAAAGGCAGAGACAGCTCTCCAATTCAGTCTTTGTTTTTTTTTTAATTTTTAATATTTTTATTACATATTTTCCTCAATTACATTTCCAATGCTATCCCAAAAGTCCCCCATAGCGCCCCCCACTTCCCTACCCACCCATTCCCATTCTTTTGGCCCTGGCATTCCCCTATATTGGGGCATATAAAGTTTGCAAGTCCAATGGGCCTCTCTTTCCATTGATGGCCGACTAGGTCATCTTTCGATACATATGCAGCTAGAGACAAGAGCTCCGGGGTTCTGGTTAGTACATCATGTTGTTCCAACAATAGGGTTGCAGATCCCTTTAGCTCCTTGGGTACTTTCTCTAGCTTCTCCATTGGGAGCCCTGTGATACATCCAATAGCTGACTGTGAACATCCACTCCTGTGTTTGCTAGGCCCCGGCATCGTCTCACAAGAGACAGCTATATTTGGGTCCTTTCAGCAAAATCTTGCTAGTGTATGCAATGGTGTCAGCGTTTAGAAGCTGCTTATGGGATGGATCCCTGGATACGGCAGTCTCTAAATGGTCCATCCTTTCATCACAGCTACGAACATTGTCTCTGTAACTCCTTCCCTGGGTGTTTTGTTCCCAATTCTAAGAAGGGGCACAGTGTCCACACTTTGGTCTTCATTCTTCTTGAGTTTCATGCATTTAGCAAATTGTATCTTATATCTTGGGTATCTATCCACTTATCAGTGAATACATATTGTGTGAGTTCTTTTGTGATTGTGTTACTTCACTCAAGATGATGCCCTCCAGGTCCATCCATTTGGCTAGGAATTTCATAAATTCATTGTTTTTAATAGCTGAGTAGTACTCCATTGTGTAAATGTACCATAATTTCTTTATCCATTCCTCTGTTGAGGGACATCTGGGTTCTTTCCAGCTTCTGGCTATTATAAATAGGGCTGCTATGAACATAGTGGAGCATGTGTCCTTTTTACCGGTTGGGACATCTTCTGGATATATGCCCAGGAGAGGTATTGCTGGATCCTCCGGTAGTACTATGTCCAATTTTCTGAGGAACCGCCAGACTGATTTCCAGAGTGGTTGTACAAGCTTGCAATCCCACCAACAATGGAGGACAGTTCCTCTTTCTCCACATCCTCGCCAGCATCTGCTGTCACCTGAATTTTTGATCTTAGCCATTCTGACTGATGTGAGGTGGAATCTCAGGGTTGTTTTGATTTGCATTTCCCTGATGATTAAGGATGTTGAACATTTTTTCAGGTGCTTCTCTGCCATTCGGTATTCCTCAGGTGAGAATTCTTTGTTCAGTTCTGAGCCCCATTTTTAATGGGGTTATTTGACTTTCTGGAGTCCACCTTCTTGAGTTCTTTATATATATTGGATATTAGTCCCTTATCTGATTTAGGATAGGTGAAGATCCTTTCCCAATCTGTTGGTGGTTTTTTTGTCTTATTGATGGTGTCTTTAGCCTTGCAGAAGCTTTGCAGTTTCATGAGGTCCCACTTGTCAATTCTCGATCTTATAGCACAAGCCATTACTGTTCTATTCAGGAATTTTTCCCCTGTGCCCATATCTTCAAGGCTTTTCCCCACTTTCTCCTCTATAAGTTTCAGTGTCTCTGGTTTTATGTGAAGTTCCTTGATCCACTTAGACTTGACCTTAGTACAAGGAGATAGGAATGGATCGATTCGCATTCTTCTACATGTTAACAACCAGTTGTGCCAGCACCATTTGTTGAAAATGCTGTCTTTCTTCCACTGGATGTTTTTAGCTCCCTTGTCGAAGATCAAGTGACCGTAGGTGTGTGGGTTCATTTCTGGGTCTTCAATTCTATTCCATTGGTCTATTTGTCTGTCACTATACCAGTACCATGCAGTTTTTATCACAATTGCTCTGTAGTAGAGCTTTAGGTCCGGCATGGTGATTCCACCAGAGGTTCTTTTATCCTTGAGAAGAGTTTTTGCTATCCTAGGTTTTTTCTTATTCCAGATGAATTTGCAGATTGCACTTTCTAATTCGTTGAAGAATTGATTTGGAATTTTGATGGGGATTGCATTGAATCTGTAGATTGCTATTGGCAAGATAGCCATTTTTACAATGTTGATCCTGCCAATCCATGAGCATGGGAGATCTTTCCATCTTCTGAGATCTTCTATAATTTCTTTCTTCAGAGACTTGAAGTTTTTATTATATAGATCTTTCACTTCCTTAGTTAGAGTCACGCCAAGATATTTAATATTATTTGTGACTATTGATAAGGGTGTTGTTTCCCTAATTTCTTTCTCAGCCTGTTTATTCTTTGTGTAGAGAAAGGCCATTGATTTGTTTGAGTTAATTTTATATCCAGCTACTTCACCGAAGCGGTTTATCAGGCTTAGGGGTTCTCTGGTGGGATTTTTAGGGTCACTTATATATACTATCATATCATCTGCAAAGAGTGATATTTTGACTTCATCTTTTCCAATTTGTATCCCTTTGATCTCCTTTTGTTGTCGAATTGCTCTGGCTAGGACTTCAAGTACAATGTTGAATAGGTATGGAGAAAGTGGACAGCCTTGTCTAGTCCCTGATTTTAGAGGGATTGCTTCAAGCTTCTCACCATTTACTTTGATGTTGGCTACTGGTTTGCTGTAGATTGCTTTTATCATGTTTAGGTATGGGCCTTGAATTCCTGATCTTTCCAAGACTTTTATCATGAATGGGTGTTGGATCTTGTCAAATGCTTTTTCCGCATCTAACGAGATGACCATGTGGTTTTTGTCTTTGAGTTTGTTTACATACTGGATTACGTTGATGGATTTCCGTATATTGAACCATCCCTGCATCCCTGGGATGAAACCTACTTGGTCAGGATGGATGATTGTTTTGATGTGTTCTTGGATTCGGTTAGCAAGAACTTTATTGAGGATTTTTGCATCAATATTCATACGGGATATTGGTCTGAAGTTTTCTCTCTTTGTTGGGTCTTTTTGTGGTTTAGGTATCAGAGTAATTGTGGCTTCATAGAATGAGTTGGGTAGAGTACCTTCTGTTTCTATTTTGTGGAATAGTTTGTGAAGAACTGGGATTAGATCTTCTTTGAAGGTCTGATAGAACTCTGCACTAAACCCATCTGGTCCTGAGCTTTTTTTAGTTGGGAGACTATTAATGACTGCTTCTATTTCTTTGGGGGATATAGGGCTGTTTAGATCATTAACCTGAACTTGATTCAACTTTGGTACCTGGTATCTGTCTAGGAACTTCTCCATTTCATCCAGGTTCTCCAGTTTTATTGAGTATAGCCTTTGGTAGAAGGATCTGATGGTGTTTTGGATGTCTTCAGCATCTGTTGTTATGTCTCCTTTTTCATTTCTGATTTTGTTAATTAGGATGCTTTCCCTGTGTCCTCTAGTGAGTCTGGCTAAGGGTTTATCTATCTTGTTGATTTTCTCAAAGAACCAGCTCCTTGATTGGTTGATTCTTTGAATAGTTCTTCTTGTTTCCACTTGGTTGATTTCGCCCCTGAGTTTGATTATTTCCTGCCGTCTACTCCTCTTGGGTGAATTTGCTTCTTTTTGTTCTAGTGCTTTTAGGTATGTTGTCAAGCTGCTAATGTGTGCTCTCTCTAGTTTCCTTTTGGAGGCACTCAGAGCTATGAGTTTTCCTCTTAGAAATGCTTTCATTGCGTCCCATAAGTTTGGGTATGTTGTGGCTTCATTTTCATTGAACTCTAAAAAGTCCTTAATTTCTTTCTTTATTCCTTCCTTGACCAAGGTATCATTGAGAAGAGTGTTGTTCAGTTTCCACGTGAAGGTTGGCTTTCTATTATTTATTTTGTTATTGAAGATCAGCCTTAGTCCATGGTGATCTGATAGGATGCATGGGACAATTTCAATATTTTTGTATCTGTTGAGGCCTGTTTTGTGACCAATTATGTGGTCAGTTTTGGAGAAGGTACCATGAGGTGCTGAGAAGAAGGTATATCCTTTTGTTTTAGGATAGAATGTTCTGTAGATATCTGCCAGATCCATTTGATTCATAATTTCTCTTAGTTTCTCTGTGTCCCTGTTTAGTTTCTGTTTCCATGATCTGTCCATTGGTGAAAGTGGTGTGTTGAAGTCTCCCACTATTATTGTATGAGGTGCAATGTGTGCTTTGAGATTTACTAAAGTTTCTTTAATGAATGTGGCTGCCTTTCTATTTGGAGCATAGATATTCAGGATTGATAGTTCCTCTTGGAGGATTTTACCTTTGATTTGTATGAAGTGTCCCTCCCTGTCTTTTTTAATGACTTTGGGTTGGAAGTCAATCTTATCAGATATTAGAATGGCTACTCCAGCTTGTTTCTTCATACCATTTGCTTGGAAAATTGTTTTCCAGCCTTTCATTCTGAGGTAGTGTCTATCTTTTTCTCTGAGATGAGTTTCCTGTAAGCAGCAAAATGTTGGGTCTTGTTTGTGTAGCCAGTTTGTTAGTCTATGTCTTTTTATCGGGGAGTTGAGTCCATTGATATTAAGAGATATTAAGGAAAAGTAATTGTTGTTTCCTGTTATTTTTGTTGTTAAAGTTGGCATTCTGTTCTTGTGGCTGTCTTCTTTTAGGTTTGTTGAGGGATTACCTTCTTGTTGTTTCTAGGGCGTGGTTCCTGTCCTTGTATTGGTTTTTTTCTGTTATTATCCTTTGAAGGGCTGGATTCGTGGAGAGATAATGTGTGAATTTGGTTTTGTCGTGGAATACTTTGGTTTCTCCATCTATGTTAATTGAGAGTTTGGCTGGGTATAGTAGCCTGGGCTGGAATTTGTGTTCTTTTAGTGTCTGTATAACATCCGTCCAGGATCTTCTGGCTTTCATAGTCTCTGGTGAGAAATCTGGTGTAATTCTGATAGGCTTGCCTTTATATGTTACTTGGCCTTTTTCTCTTACTGCTTTTAGTATTCTATCTTTATTTAGAGCATTTGTTGTTCTGATTATTATGTGTCGGGAGGTATTTCTTTTCTGGTCCAGTCTATTTGGAGTTCTGTAGGCTTCTTGTATGTTCATGGGCATCTCTTTCTTTAGATTTGGGAAGTTTTCTTCTATAATTTTGTTGAAGATGTTTGCTGGTCCTTTGAGTTGAAAATCTTCATTCTCATCCACTCCTATTATCCGTAGGTTTGGTCTTCTCATTGTGTCCTGTATTTCTTGGATGTTTTGAGTTAGGATCTTTTTGCATTTTACATTTTCCTTGAGTGTTGTGCCGATGTTCTCTAATGGAATCTTCTGCACCTGAGATTCTCTCTTCCATCTCTTGTATGCTGTTGCTGATGCTGGTATCTATGGTTCCAGATTTCTTTCCTAGGGTTTCTATCTCCAGTGTTGCCTCATTTTGGGTTTTCTTTATTGTGTCTACTTCCCTTTTTAGGTCTAGTATGGTTTTGTTCATTTCCATCATCTGTTTGGATGTGTTTTCCTGTTTTTCATTAAGGACTTCTACCTGTTTGATTACGTTATCCTGTTTTTCTTTAAGGATTTGTAACTCTTTAGCAGTGTTCTCCTGCAATTCTTTAAGGGATTTTTGTGCTTCCTCTTTATTGTCTTCTACCTGTTTACCAGTGTTCTTTGTATTTCTTTAAGTGTGTTATTAAAGTCCTTCTTGAAGTCCTCTACCATCATCAGGAGATATGCTTTTAGATCCGTGTCTAGCTTTTCCGGTGTGTTGGGGTGCCCTGGTCTGGGCGAAGTGGGAGTGCTGGGTTCTGATGATGGTGAGTTGTCTTGGTTTCTGTTAGTAAGATTATTACGTTTACCTTTCGCCATCTGGTAATCTGTGGGGTTAGTTGTTGTCGTTGTCACTGTTTAAAGATTGGAGCAGAAGCTGTGTTCCACTCACCAGCAGTCTCAAAATCCTGTGGCGGGGGTTGTGGGTAGCTGGCAGTACCCTGGTGCTGGTCCAGCCGGAAGAGGCCTGTGGTCCTACTCAGGCCGGTTTCCTTCTTCCCTAACTAATGCAGTCTCAGGGTCCTCGCGCAATTGGATTGGAGCAGAAGCTGTGTTCCACTCTCCAGAAGTCTTAAGATCCTGTGGCGGGTGTTGTGGGTAGCTGGCGATTGTCAACTGACCCTGCGCCCTAGCTACCCCGGTGCTTTTCTGACCGGAAGAGGCTTGTGGCCCTATGTAGGCCGAATTTCTCCCTCCCCAACCAAAGCAGTGTCAGGTCCCGCGTGATTGGACTGGAGCAGAAGCTGTGTTCCACTCACCAGCAGTCTCAAAATCCTGTGGTGGGGGTTGTGAGTAGCTGGCGGGTGTCAGCCGACCCTGCGCTCTAGCTACCCTGGTGCTGATCCGGCCGGATGAGGCCTGTGGCCCTACTCAGGCTGGTTTCTGCTTCCCTAACTAATGCAGTCTCAGATCCCGTGCGCAATTGGATTGGAGCAGAAGCTGTGTTCCACTCACCAGAAGTCTTAAGATCCTGTGGTGGGTGTTGTGGGTAGCTGGCGAGTGTCAGCCGACCCTGCGCCCTAGCTATCCCGGTGCTTTTCTGACCGGAAGGGGCTTGTGCCAGTCTTTGTTTTTCAATTAAGCACATTTTCTCCTAAAATACCTATAATAGTGTCTTGATGGAGTAAATCTGACATTCAGCAATATTAAAATTCAGCACATATATACATACACACTGATCCTTTGCAAATATGCATTCTCTATGCATTATATATTACATGTAAATCATATATATGATATGTAGATCATATATATAAAATACAGAATATCTTTCTCTTCTATAAAAGAAATAATATGACATTAAATAACTTGTAATGCTGGAGATTCTATATAGCTGGAGAGTAATTCCTCAAGGTTATCTCTGAATTGAAAGACTCATTATATTTTTCTATTATAATTATTTGACATGATTTTGGAAGATACAAAGGGAAGTTACTATCAAAAGACAGACAATGAAGAGACAGTTTCTATTCAAGATTTTTTTAAATAACAGAAAGTAAGTCATTGCTTATCTTGGCAGATGAATCTTTTAAAAGCATTATCTATGTGACTGCATATATAGAAGAAAGATGGTCAGGAGACTACACACCAAGATAGGACTCTCCTGGTACATGTGCACAGATAGGATCATCAAGTTTCATGGAGATGCAGGGAAATTATCTGGGCATAACTAATCTGGGGGAGTATTTGTTGGCTGCATAAATCAGAGCTGAACTTTGCCATTTTATATGAATTAAAAGCAGCGATGAAGCTGGCCTGTTAGCTCAAGCAGTGCTCATCTTTTGGAAGATTAAAGTATTAAATTAGAAAGACTCTAAAACTCTGGACACATAATTGTCAGTTTCCCAGAGCGAAGTCTCAAGTAGAGAATTTAAGAGCCAGAGCACAAAATCACCACATTTTTTAAAAACGAGGTTTCAGTTTGAGCTTTGACAAAAGTTTTGGAAAGAAATCTCAACTCGGCTGCCTGTATTAGGAAAACCAACTAATATCCTTCAGCTTCCTTTTTCTTGTCTGTACAATGGGGGTAAATAATCAAGTTATGCCTAGTCTTCTTCTGCCAACTGTGGAGGGTATAAATGAGTTTACACATGCAGACCCTGGGTAGTGTCTGCTATGCACTGAATGCCCTATGCATGCTGACCCTCTTCACTTTTTCATCCCTTCCAGCACAAGAATACTTCACCTTGTAAGGGCTGAGTTTCAGCCATGATGTACTGTTTCCCATAGTACCAGGTATTTATTATCAGCTTCTATTAATAATGATTGGAATTCTGATTGTTAGGTAATTAAGCATTCTAAATAACTCTACTGGCATAACAATCCAAACCAGCACAAGAAGCAGAAGAAACATTTCCCTCTTAGAATAGTATCCGAGCTTAGTGGATTAAGTTTGTTCCAGAGCTGTGGTGGCATCTCTCTGCTCCCTTATCTCTGTCCTTTTGGTCCTGCCTTTTTTATCCTGCGTTGGTGTTGAGGATGGCACTGGCCATTCATTGCAGGTCTACATTATCATGGGACACAAAGAAGTCTATTGGTAACATGATATAGAAATACATCTACTAGCTTGTAGATTTGTATCAGGCAGAACCGACAGATGTAGAAATGATTATATGGGAAAGGAAATCATAGTTTGGTTGGTGACATTGCTTCCTTCAGGTGGGTTAGCCATGAAAAGGCTGAGTACATCATAGGATAGCAGATTGACTGCACAGTCTTAGATGATCTTCTGCATCCTATTAACTTGCTTTCAAGATCTGGCAAAACGTTTAGTTTTATTGAAGGCAAGAGAAATTTTCAGAAAAACCTCTGTGCATAAACCTGATTTTCAAGAGCTAGTTATTATAGTGTCAGGGTGGGGTGTGTGTATAAGCTGCTAGGGGCAAATGACTCTTCCTACCCACAACCATGATGAGACTGGCAAGGCATCTCACAGTTACAACAGTGGGACTTGTACCTTGGATAAAAGAACAGCTATTTATTTGGACCCAAAGCCCCTTACATTGAATGGAATATTACAGGCCCAGCACTGAAGACCTAGTGAAGAGCCTGTAGCTGAAGAGGTCATGGGTCCTAAATTTGGACCTACTTCTGTCACGCTGCTAAAGTGGTACAGTCTCCAACTGCCCTCTTGATACTCATCCTGATACATGTAGGGAAGCGATGCTCTCACATCTTGTCAGGGAAGTTTCTTTTTGTGGCAGTAGAGCACTCCACATCTGTTCAAACTGCAGCACATAAGCAGCTGTAGAGTTCTCAACCCCAGTGGGACATCTGTAACACAACCCTTATACTTAAGGCTCCAGGAACTCCATAAAAGAGAGAACAGGTGGATTGCAAGAGCCTGGGCATCAGAAGAACTGCTTCATGGTAGCACAGAACTCTTCCAGACAGACAGAGAAGATGTGCTGATGGCCTCCCAGCAATATGATTGTCTGCAGAAGACCTGCAAAAACCTCACCAGATGACATGCCAACATGAATGAAGCTTCCAGACAGACAGAGAAGATGTGCTGATGGCCTCCCAGCAATATGATTGTCTGCAGAAGACCTGCAAAAACCTCACCAGATGACATGCCAACATGAATAAAGGAACATTTTCCAGGGCTCTGCTCATATATGAAGAGTTTTAGGCAGTTGATGGCTGCTGAGAAAGGAAGTACCTGTATTGTTTGTTGGTTTTGATATTCCAGAGAGGAGGCTACAATTTTAAGTGGTGTGTGTGTGTGTGTGTGTGTGTGTGTGTGTGTGTGTGTGTATGTGTAAAATAAATAACAGAAGAGGTCATGAATCTGAGAGGGAATGGTAGGAGTTGGAAGGTTGAAGGGGAAGGAAATTATGTAAATATAATATACTCATGTGTGGAGCCTTCTCAAATGAAAAATAAAAGCCTGGCACACACACACTCACACACAGAGACAGAGAGAGAGACAGAGACAGACACAGAGATATACACAGAGAGATATACAGAGGCGGGGAGAGACAAAGACATACAGAGAGGGACATACAGAGAGAGAGAGAGAGAGAGAAGGAGGGAGGGAGAGAAAGACAGAGAGATACAGAGAGAAACACACACACAGACACACCACTTTTATCCAATATAAAAATTGAATTTTGAATTACATATATGTATAAATTTTTGAATTAGAAATTGATTTTAAGACTTGGTTTTTATGTGACATAATTTGAATATGTATTAATAAAAAGTCCATAGAAGTAGAGAAGTAATTTCTCAATATTGAAAAAGAAAAGATGGAAGTGATATATCTTGCCAACTTTCCATCAATATAACAAAACACGTAAGGAAATTTACCTGTAGGAGGAAACGGTCATTTCTATGGGGCAGCACATTATGCTATACAGAATGATATAACAAAGTACTCACTTCATGAACCAGAAAGCAGAATGCAAGATAGAAACAGGCCAGGGCATCATAATCTCCCTTAATGGCATGAGTCCAATGATAAAGACTAGGCTTTCTCTCCTGGCTTCTTAATGTCTCCCAGTGCCACCACTCTGGCATCCAAGACTTTTACATACAGGCTTGTGAGGGACACACATGATCCAGATGACAGCAAGATGTTTTATCAAACGAGGATTATACAAATCATTGCCTTTTTTATCTTAGTACTTCAAATATGTCCAAGTACAGCATAAATCTAAATTCAATCTATAATGTACAAGGCTGTATATTATTTTTTATTAAAAACATTTTCAGAATTGTATGCTATTCTACAGGTTACTTTTGGAAAGGAGTTTTAAACTAGATCAGAAAAGCTTTTGAAAGAATGTTTTTTTTTTCTCCACATAGGTGTGTGTACTCTTGTGTGATTCAATGATTTTCCTGTGATTTTGTAGCTGTCTATTTAAGAATGCTGATTACATTCTAGTAGATAAATGATATCAGAGGATTAAGTTATTGATCACTTGCAAGGAAGTAATGCATCTATAGAATAAATGTGAACACATGAAACTTTATAAAGCTAAAGAGGAGTATGAGATAAACATGGCATGTATGTATGAAAATGTCATAATGCCATCCACCATTTTGTATGCTAACCTACAAAAAAAAAAAAAGGAAAACCATATTTGGCCTAGATAAGAAATATAGAATTTCATTCTTATGTAAATTCACTTTATTTTTTTTTTCCAAGGGTCATGTTTACAGAAAACAGAACAAGGCAGTAGTGGACAACACAAAAATTACCCATTTAAACATTCAGAAAGCGAATAGACAATAGAATCTTTCTCTTAAAATATTTAACTATCAATGGTATCAAACTGTAATAAACTACTAGTAAACATAGTATTGATTTGAAGTTCCTATTATCATACACTATTTTTGTAAGGATGAGCACAATATGTCAAGCCTGTCTCAGGGTTTCAATGAAGAATTATACTTGGTTTTCTTCAAGAATATAAAATATAGCTGGCCTTATTTTTGCTATTAAAATATGTATACCCAGAAGGAGAGAGAGAGGGAGAGAGAGAGAGGGAGAGAGAGAGAGAGAGAGAGAATCAAAAAATTTGTAGAACAGCTTAAACTTTTACTAAATATAAAATTCTGTAACTGTATCTAAAAGTGTGGGGGAAATTGTAAGACATAAGAATAATAGGAATGATTTATCATCATTTTGATGTGTGGTTTGAAGATTTTATGACATATAAAGTAAAATAAAAACACAGGGGGAAAAAAAGCATGCCCCGATGTACTGCAGTCGAATTGCATAACTGGGTACCAGTGCGGCTTCATGGGTTTATAGCCTCACATCACGGAAACCATAGCAACAGCAGCAACCTCTTCTGCAGAACTGAAAATGCAAGTCTCTGGTGCCACTGCTCCATTAGAAGCAATGTAAGACACAACTCATTTTATTTTTTAAATAGATACATAAATCTTTTAAATAACTCATCAACAGAAGGCTGATAATGTCCCTCTTTAGAGTTCCTTCAGTATGATTCCACAATATTAGACTGTGTCTGCCAGACTCACTGGAGTCACACGGTGTTATATCCTCCTTCTCAAGACTCCCCTCTCTACCTCTCTGAGTCCTGGGTTGTCGTTCTAGTTGTGGTTGTTAGGAATTGACAAATATCACCCATGTGTGGAGCCTTCCTCATCACCATCGTCATTGTTGCTTATAGCCTTTCATTAATTGTTGAGTTGAAAAGCTCTCTTCACATTATCATCAATAACATCTTCAGGCTGGCTGCAATTATGAAAGCGGGAGTTAAAACACAAACAAGAGACAATCCTTTAAACAAAGGATTCTAGTTCAGAATCGTCCAATGGTTTAATTTGTCACAGGTACCTAGGTAAAGCAAGATTCGAGGTCCCTTAGTATGGGTTGATTGTATGACTAGACATAGAATCTCTCAGGGTCTCCTTTGAATGAAGCTTACTACCAACCTTATTGGTCTTTTGGGGTGTGTGTGTGTGTGTGTGTGTGTGTGTGTGTGTGTGTGTGTACATATTCTGTGCATGCATTTAAATAGCACAGCTTTGCTAATGTTCCTAGTGTCTTCTTCCATTTCTCTTCAGTCTCTCCTTTATCCTTATGCTAATCATACACTGATCCCTCAAGACTTAGCAGGTGCTACTTCTGTCTCCATCCCTCCATTTACTCTTTATCCCATCCTCTATCACATCTCTTTGTCACAGCCATTATAAATAATTAATGAACCCCACAAACTTAAGGTTCATCCAGTAAAAAAAAATCATATCAATTTTCTTACTTTATCTCCTAACTTATGCTGATCTTAACACATAAAGTATGCTCAGTAAATATTCCATCAATTGGAAGACCATAAGCAGAAGTCAGTGCCCCAAAATTACAAGTGTTGTTAGAGACCATTCCAAAACAGTTGTTCCTAGACACCTATTTTCAGTTCAATGCTGGATGGATTAAAGGAGGAGGAGGAGGAGGAGGAGGAAAGAAAACGTATATAGCTTTGTATAGACAGATTTCTAGGCCTTTTTTCAAAGATTCTAAGTTAGAAGGTTGGAAATGTGTACAGAGATACACTTTTACAAGGTAGCCCAACTGTTAGTTTCTTGGAAATGGTATTCAAGAAACAGATGCCCTGAACCGTCCTTCATTCAGACTTTCCTAAATAAACTACACTCAATCTCAAGATCAGATGGATGTGTTAAGTCAAAGATAAGCTGTGTAGCTGTGTGGGAAGTTGACACAAAGCTATTTTGGAAAGTCCAAATCCCTTCTTCTAAAACTTCCTTCTCCCACCCCCCGAAATAGTTCAGAACAAGAGAAACTAGTACAGAGATGGTTGATATCTAGAGACTTAACTTTTCCTGGAAATACCATATTACAAATGTTTCACACCACTTCTAGATGTACAATTGTATTTCAAAACTTTCTAAACCTAATCAATTAAGATATTCAAAGCTGACACAAGCCTCTTCCGGTCAGAAAAGCACCGGGGTAGCCAGGGCGCAGGGTCAGCGGACACTCGCCAGCTACCCACAACACCCGCCACAGGATCTTAAGACTTCTGGAGAGTGGAACACAGCTTCTGCTCCAATCCAATTGCGCGCGGGACCTGAGACTGCATTAGTTAGGGAAGCAGAAACCGGCCAGAGTAGGGCAACAGGCCTCATCCGGCCAGATCAGCACCGGGGTAGCTAGAGCGCAGGGTCGGCTGACACCCGCCAGCTACCCACGACCCCCGCCACAGGATTTTGAGACTGCTGGTGAGTGGAACACAGATTCTGCTCCAGTCCAATCACGTGGGACCTGAGACTGCTCTGGTTGGGGAAAGAGAAATCCGGCCTACATAGGGCCACAAGCCTCTTCCGATCAGAAAAGCACCGGGGTAGCTAGGGCGCAGGGTCGGCTGACACTCGCCAGCTACCCACAACAACCACCACAGGATCTTAAGACTTCTGGAGAGTGGAACACAGCTTCTGCTCCAATCAAATTGCGCGCGGGACCTGAGACTGCATTAGTTAGGGAAGCAGAAAACCGGCCTGAGTAGGACCACTGGCCTCTTCCGGCTGGACCAGCACCAGGGTACTGCCAGCTACCCACGACCCCCGCCACAGGATTTTGAGACTGCTGGTGAGTGGAACACAGCTTCTGCTCCAATCTTTAAACAGTGACAACGACAACAACTAACCCCACAGATTACCAGATGGCGAAAGGTAAACGTAATAATCTTACTAACAGAAACCAAGACCACTCACCATCATCAGAACCCAGCACTCCCACTTCGCCCAGTCCAGGGCACCCCAACACACCGGAAAAGCTAGACACGGATCTAAAAGCATATCTCCTGATGATGGTAGAGGACTTCAAGAAGGACTTTAATAACACACTTAAAGAAATACAAAGGAACACTGCTAAACAGGTAGAAGACATTAAAGAGGAAGCACAAAAATCCCTTAAAGAATTGCAGGAGAACACTGCTAAAGAGTTACAAATCCTTAAAGAAAAACAGGATAACCTAATCAAACAGGTAGAAGTCCTTAATGAAAAACAGGAAAACACATCCAAACAGATGATGGAAATGAACAAAACCATACTAGACCTAAAAAGGGAAGTAGACACAATAAAGAAAACCCAAAATGAGGCAACACTGGAGATAGAAACCCTAGGAAAGAAATCTGGAACCATAGATACCAGCATCAGCAACAGAATACAAGAGATGGAAGAGAGAATCTCAGGTGCAGAAGATTCCATAGAGAACATCGGCACAACACTCAAGGAAAATGTAAAATGCAAAAAGATCCTAACTCAAAACATCCAAGAAATACAGGACACAATGAGAAGACCAAACCTACGGATAATAGGAGTGGATGAGAATGAAAATTTTCAACTCAAAGGACCAGCAAACATCTTCAACAAAATTATAGAAGAAAACTTCCCAAATCTAAAGAAAGAGATGCCCATGAACATACAAGAAGCCTACAGAACTCCAAATAGACTGGACCAGAAAAGAAATACCTCCCGACACATAATAATCAGAACAAAAATGCTCTAAATAAAGATAGAATACTAAAAGCAGTAAGAGAAAAAGGCCAAGTAACATATAAAGGCAAGCCTATCAGAATTACACCAGATTTTTCACCAGAGACTATGAAAGCCAGAAGATCCTGGACGGATGTTATACAGACACTAAAAGAACACAAATTCCAGCCCAGGCTACTATACCCAGCCAAACTCTCAATTAACATAGATGGAGAAACCAAAGTATTCCACGACAAAACCAAATTCACACATTATCTCTCCACGAATCCAGCCCTTCAAAGGATAATAACAGGAAAAAACCAATACAAGGACAGGAACCACGCCCTAGAAACAACAAGAAGGTAATCCCTCAACAAACCTAAAAGAAGACAGCCACAAGAACAAAATGCCAACTTTATCAACAAAAATAACAGGAAACAACAATAACTTTTCCTTAATATCTCTTAATATCAATGGACTCAACTCCCCGATAAAAAGACATAGACTAACAAACTGGCTACACAAACAAGACCCAACATTTTGCTGCTTACAGGAAACTCATCTCAGAGAAAAGGATAGACACTACCTCAGAATGAAAGGCTGGAAAACAATTTTCCAAGCAAATGGCATGAAGAAACAAGCTGGAGTAGCCATTCTAATATCTGATAAGATTGACTTCCAACCCAAAGTCATTAAAAAAGACAGGGAGGGACACTTCATACTCATCAAAGGTAAAATCCTCCAAGAGGAACTATCAATCCTGAATATCTATGCTCCAAATAGAAAGGCAGCCACATTCATTAAAGAAACTTTAGTAAATCTCAAAGCACACATTGCACCTCATACAATAATAGTGGGAGACTTCAACACACCACTTTCACCAATGGACAGATCATGGAAACAGAAACTAAACAGGGACACAGAGAAACTAAGAGAAATTATGAATCAAATGGATCTGGCAGATATCTACAGAACATTCTATCCTAAAACAAAAGGATATACCTTCTTCTCAGCACCTCATGGTACCTTCTCCAAAACTGACCACATAATTGGTCACAAAACAGGCCTCAACAGATACAAAAATATTGAAATTGTCCCATGCATCCTATCAGATCACCATGGACTAAGGCTGATCTTCAATAACAAAATAAATAATAGAAAGCCAACCTTCACGTGGAAACTGAACAACACTCTTCTCAATGATACCTTGGTCAAGGAAGGAATAAAGAAAGAAATTAAGGACTTTTTAGAGTTCAATGAAAATGAAGCCACAACATACCCAAACTTATGGGACGCAATGAAAGCATTTCTAAGAGGAAAACTCATAGCTCTGAGTGCCTCCAAAAGGAAACTAGAGAGAGCACACATTAGCAGCTTGACAACATACCTAAAAGCACTAGAACAAAAAGAAGCAAATTCACCCAAGAGGAGTAGACGGCAGGAAATAATCAAACTCAGGGGCGAAATCAACCAAGTGGAAACAAGAAGAACTATTCAAAGAATCAACCAATCAAGGAGCTGGTTCTTTGAGAAAATCAACAAGATAGATAAACCCTTAGCCAGACTCACTAGAGGACACAGGGAAAGCATCCTAATTAACAAAATCAGAAATGAAAAAGGAGACATAACAACAGATGCTGAAGACATCCAAAACACCATCAGATCCTTCTACCAAAGGCTATACTCAATAAAACTGGAGAACCTGGATGAAATGGAGAAGTTCCTAGACAGATACCAGGTACCAAAGTTGAATCAAGTTCAGGTTAATGATCTAAACAGCCCTATATCCCCCAAAGAAATAGAAGCAGTCATTAATAGTCTCCCAACTAAAAAAAGCTCAGGACCAGATGGGTTTAGTGCAGAGTTCTATCAGACCTTCAAAGAAGATCTAATCCCAGTTCTTCACAAACTATTCCACAAAATAGAAACAGAAGGTACTCTACCCAACTCATTCTATGAAGCCACAATTACTCTGATACCTAAACCACAAAAAGACCCAACAAAGAGAGAAAACTTCAGACCAATATCCCGTATGAATATTGATGCAAAAATCCTCAATAAAGTTCTTGCTAACCGAATCCAAGAACACATCAAAACAATCATCCATCCTGACCAAGTAGGTTTCATCCCAGGGATGCAGGGATGGTTCAATATATGGAAATCCATCAACGTAATCCAGTATATAAACAAACTCAAAGACAAAAACCTCATGGTCATCTCGTTAGATGCGGAAAAAGCATTTGACAAGATCCAACACCCATTCATGATAAAAGTCTTGGAAAGATCAGGAATTCAAGGCCCATACCTAAACATGATAAAAGCAATCTACAGCAAACCAGTAGCCAACATCAAAGTAAATGGTGAGAAGCTTGAAGCCATCCCTCTAAAATCAGGGTCTAGACAAGGCTGTCCACTTTCTCCATACCTATTCAACATTGTACTTGAAGTCCTAGCCAGAGCAATTCGACAACAAAAGGAGATCAAAGGGATACAAATTGGAAAAGATGAAGTCAAAATATCACTTTTTGTAGATGATATGATAGTATATATAAGTGACCCTAAAAATTCCACCAGAGAACTCCTAAGCCTGATAAACAGCTTCGGTGAAGTAGCTGGATATAAAATTAACTCAAACAAATCAATGGCCTTTCTCTACACAAAGAATAAACAGGCTGAGAAAGAAATTAGGGAAACAACACCCTTATCAATAGTCACAAATAATATTAAATATCTTGGCGTGACTCTAACTAAGGAAGTGAAAGATCTGTATAATAAAAACTTCAAGTCTCTGAAGAAAGAAATTATAGAAGATCTCAGAAGATGGAAAGATCTCCCATGCTCATGGATTGTCAGGATCAACATTGCAAAAATGGCTATCTTGCCAAAAGCAATCTACAGATTCAATGCAATCCCCATCAAAATTCCAAATCAATTCTTCAACGAATTAAAAAGTGCAATCTGCAAATTCATCTGGAATAAGAAAAAACCTAGGATAGCAAAAACTCTTCTCAAGGATAAAAGAACCTCTGGTGGAATCACCATGCCGGACCTAAAGCTCTACTACAGAGCAATTGTGATAAAAACTGCATGGTACTGGTATAGTGACAGACAAATAGACCAATGGAATAGAATTGAAGACCCAGAAATGAACCCACACACCTACGGTCACTTGATCTTCGACAAGGTAGTTAAAAACATCCAGTGGAAGAAAGACAGCATTTTCAACAAATGGTGCTGGCACAACTGGTTGTTAACATGTAGAAGAATGCGAATCGATCCATTCCTATGTCCTTGTACTAAGGTCAAGTCTAAGTGGATCAAGGAACTTCACATAAAACCAGAAACACTGAAACTTATAGAGGAGAACGTGGGGAAAAGCCTTGAAGATATGGGCACAGGGGAAAAATTCCTGAATAGAACAGTAATGGCTTGTGCTGTAAGATATAGAATTGACAAGTGGGACCTCATGAAACTGCAAAGCTTCTGCAAGGCTAAGTACACCATCAATAAGACAAAAAAAACCACCAACAGATTGGGAAAGGATCTTCACCTATCCTAAATCAGATAAGGGACTAATATCCAATATATATAAAGAACTCAAGAAGGTGGACTCCAGAAAGTCAAATAACCCCATTAAAAAATGGGGCTCAGAACTGAACAAAGAATTCTCACCTGAGGAATACCGAATGGAAGAGAAGCACCTGAAAAAATGTTCAACATCCTTAATCATCAGGGAAATGCAAATCAAAACAACCCTGAGATTCCACCTCACACCAGTCAGAATGGCTAAGGTCAAAAATTCAGGTGACAGCAGATGCTGGCGAGGATGTGGAGAAAGAGGAACTGTCCTCCATTGTTGGTGGGATTGCAAGCTTGTACAACCACTCTGGAAATCAGTCTGGCGGTTCCTCAGAAAACTGGACATAGTACTACCGGAGGATCCAGCAATACCTCTCCTGGGCATATATTCGGAAGATGTCCCAACCGGTAAAAAGGACACATGCTCCACTATATTCATAGCAGCCCTATTTATAATAGCCAGAAGCTGGAAAGAACCCAGATGTCCCTCAACAGAGGAATGGATACAGAAATTATGGTACATCTACACAATGGAGTACTACTCAGCTCTTAAAAAGAATGAATTTATTAAATTCCTAGCCAAATGGATGGACCTGGAGGGCATCATCTTGAGTGAAGTAACACAATCACAAAACAACTCACACAATATGTATTCACTGATAAGTGGATATTAGCCCAAAACTTAGGAAACCCAAGATATAAGATACAATTTGCTAAACGCATGAAACTCAAGAAGAATGAAGACCAAAGTGTGGACACTGTGCCCCTTCTTAGAATTGGGAACTAAACACCCAGGGATGGAGTTACAGAGACAAAGTTCGTAGCTGTGATGAAAGGATGGACCATTTAGAGACTGCCGTATCCAGGGATCCATCCCATAATCAGCTTCTAAATGCTGACACCATTGCATACACTAGCAAGATTTTGCTGAAAGGACCCAAATATAGCTGTCTCTTGTGAGATGATGCCGGGGCCTAGCAAACACAGGAGTGGATGTTCACAGTCAGCTATTGGATTTATCACAGGGCTCCCAATGGAGAAGCTAGAGAAAGTACCCAAGGAGCTAAAGGGATCTGCAACCCTATTGTTGGAACAACATGATGTACTAACCAGAACCCCGGAGCTCTTGTCTCTAGCTGCATATGTATCGAAAGATGGCCTAGTCGGCCATCAATGGAAAGAGAGGCCCATTGGACTTGCAAACTTTATATGCCCCAATATAGGGGAATGCCAGGGCCAAAAGAATGGGAATGGGTGGGTAGGGAAGTGGGGGGCGCTATGGGGGACTTTTGGGATAGCATTGGAAATGTAATTGAGGAAAATATGTAATAAAAATATTAAAAATTTAAAAAAAAGAAAATATCTAATAAAAAAAAGATATTCAAAGCTTAATGTGTAACTGTAAGTGATTTTTAAAATGTGCTGTATCTTGTGACACTTTCCTATAATTTATAATATCTAACTTATTAAGATGATAAACTCTGATTTACCCTAGTAAACGTCTCTAGTGGTAAACCACTTTCTGGTAAACCTCTTCAGTGTTTCTTTCATTTGGCTCTGTGAATGAAACTTATTCCACCTTGGTCTGGTATTCAGCCTGAACTGAAATTTCCCTATATTTTTCTTGTTAAATATGTATTTATTCACATTACAACCCAATCTCAGCCCTTCCTCTTCTCCCAGAAACTCCTCACACAGGTCCTCCTATTCTGCCTTCCCCTTCTCTTTTGAGAAGGAGAAGCCCCACTCTGAGGGTCAACCCTCCACTAGCCAACTCCCTACCCTTTTACCAACTGTACTCAAATCCTTACTGGACTAGGAACATCCTCTCCCACTGAGGCTAGACAAGGAACTCCATTTAGGGGTGCCAGATCCACAGGCAGGCATGGAACAAGCTCAGGGACAGCCCCTGCTACAGTTATTGGGGGACTACGCTGCACATCTGCTACATATATGCAGGGGTCCTAGGTTCAGCCTATCCTCACTCTTCAGTTGGTGATTCATTCTCTGGGAGTCCCCAAGTTAGTTGACTCTGTTGGTCTTCCTTTGGAGTTCATGTTCTCTTTGGGCTCTTCAATCCTTCTCCCAGCTCTTCTGTAAGACTCCTGAGCTCCATCTAATGTTTGGGTGTGAGTCTCTGCATCTCTTCCCATTGGATGCTGGGTGGAGTCTCTCAGAGGCTAGTTATGCTAGGTTCCTGTCAACATGCATAAGAAGGTATCTCTAGTAGTATTAGGGATTGGTTCTTACCCATGGGATAGATCATAATTTGGGGTAGTCATTGGTTGGCCATTCCCTCAGTCTCTGCTTTATCTTTGTCCCTGAACATCTTGTAGGCTGGACACAGTTTTGGATCAAAGGTTTTGTGGGTGAGTTGCTGCCTTTATCCTTCCTTTGGGGGTCCTGTCTGGCTAAAAGAAGTGACCACTTCAGGATCCATATTTCCCACGGCTAGGAGTCTCAGCTAGAGAACCCCCTCCCCCCATAGACCCTCTAGGGCTTCTCCCCTTCCTAGGTCCCAGGCATGTCCTAGAGATTGCCCCCAGACTGGTGATCTCCCTTCTCTCTCCACTGATCTCCCTACATATGGACTCCCCCTCCTCACCCTGCTCCTTTCCCCATCCCCTCATTCACCCAGTTCCCTCCTCCCATTGACCTCTGTTATCTATTTTGTTTCCCCTTCTGAGAAAGATTAAACCATCTACCCTTGGGCCCTCCTTGCTTTCTTGCTTCTTTGTGTCTGTTGATTACAGCATGGTTGTCCTGTACTCCGTGACTAATATTCACTTATGATTACATACCACGTATGTCCTTTTGGGTCTGGGTTAAATTCACTCAGGATGATATTTTGTAGTTCTACCCATTTGCCTACAAAGTCCATGATGTCATTGTTTTTAAAGGCTGAGTAGTATTCCATTGTATAGACATACCACATTTTTTGTATCCATTCTTCAGTTGAGAGATATCTAGGTTGTTTCTAGTTTCTGGCTATTAAGAAGAAAATGGCTGTCAACCTATTTGAAGAAGTGTCTTTGTAGGGTGGTGGAGCATCTTTTGGGTATATGCCCAGGAGTGGTATAGTTGGATCACATGGTAAAACTATTCCCAGCCTAAAAATCACCAGATTGATTTCCAGAATGATTGTACAAATTTGTACTCCCACCAGCAGTGGAGGAGTGTTTCCTTTCTCCATAACCTCACCAGTACGTGCTGTCCTTTGAGATTTTGATCTTAGTCATTCTGATGGGTATAAGGTAGAATCTCAGAGTCATTTTGATTTGCAATTCCCTGATAACTAAGGATGTTGAACATTTCTTCAGTTGCCTCTCTACACTAGAGATTCCTCTGTTGAAAAATTTCTATTTAGCTCTGTACCCCATATTTTAATTGGATTATTGGATTGTTGGTGTCTAAACACTTGAGTTCTTCATATACTTTTGATGTTAGCCCTCTGTCAGATGGAGGATTGATGAAGATCTTTTTTCTCATCTGTAGGCTGTTGTTTTGTCCTAATGGTGGTGTCCTTTGACTTTCAGAAAATTTTAGTTTCATGAGGTCCCATTTATTAATTCTTGACTTTAGTGCATGAACCCTTGCTGTTCTGTTGGCAAACTCAAGGCTCTTCCATACTTTTTATTCTATTAGATTTAGGGTATTTGGTTTCACATTTAGATCTTTGATCCAAAGACCTTGGTTTTTGTGCAGGATGATAGATATGGATCTATTTGCGTTCTTCTACATGCTGACATCCAGTTATACCCGCACCATTTGTTGAAGATGCTCTCCCCTTTCCCTTGTATTGTTTTGGCTTCTTTGTCAAAAATAAAGTGTCTATAGGTATGTGAGTTTATTTCTGCATCTTCAGTTGGATTCCATTGATCAACCTGTTTTTTCTAAACCAGTTATTATTATTACAGTTATTATTACAGCAGTTATTATTACTATTACTCTGTAGTACAGCTTGATGTCAGGGATAGTGATACCTCCAAACTGAAAGAAAAAGAACACATGATCATATCACTAGATGCCGAAAAATCATTTGAAATCTAACAGCTCTTCATGATAAAAGTCTATGAGCGATCAGGAATAAAAATCACATAACTGAAAACAATAAAGGCAATATACAGCAAGCCAGTAAGCCAACATCAAATTAAATGGAGAGCAACTTAAAGCATTTCCACTAAAACTGGGACAAGACAAAGCTGTCCACTCTCCCCATATCTCTTCAATATAGTACTTGAAATTACACCAATAAGTCAACTCAAAAGGATGGAGATACAAATTGGAAATGAAGAAGTCAAAGTATTACTATTCACAGATGATATGATTGAACACATAAGCGACCCCAAACATTCTATTAGAGAATTCCTATAGCTCATAAACAGTTTCAGCAAAGTGGCTGGATACAAAATTAACTCAAAGAAATCAATGGACCTCTTCTAAACAAGCAATAAATGGGCTGACAAAGAAGTTAGGGAAATAGTAGTACCCTTCACAATAGCCATAGCCACAAATAACATAAAATTCTTTGGTGTAACTCCAACCAAGCAAGTGAAAGACCTGTATGACAAGAACTTCAAGCCTTTGAAAAAAGAAACTGAGAAAGACCTCAGAGGATGAAGATATTTCCCTTGCTCATGGATTGGTAGAATTAACATAGTGAAAATAAACATTTTATCAAATGCAATCTATAGATTCAGTGCAATCCCCATAAAATTCCAATACAATTCTTTTTGTTGACATGAAAAATTCCTATTAGATTATTGCTATAGATTTCTTCTCCAGAAATATCTTTGTATGTGCAGTTATTAATTATAAAATTATATTAAAATTATAATACCTACAGTATTTGATGTGTATTTTTATCAAAGATCTTCCTGTTAAATATGCTTTTACTAGTGACATGTAGAATATGCTGTGGCCTACAGTAAATATCAGGATCTGAGAAAGCTTGTCTATTACACATTATATATGCAAAAGGCAGAGGAATATGACTTAGGTCTTACCAAAAATAAATAAATAAATAAATAACCAGTAACTTGCATGTAAAGAGTAAATTATTAAAATATGATTTTATCAAATCCTCTGAAATTTTCTCATGTGTTTTTGCCTGTGAACTTATAAATTTATAAAAATTAAAGGACTGTCCCTGAATATGGAGGCATTTTCTGTTGTGCCCAATCTCTGCTCTGTGTGTAACATATATGAGTCTTGTCAGTGCTGACATAGATTATTTTTGCTAGTGATATGAATAAGTTGTTATGTAACACTAAGTCATTGCTAGGTAATACATAGTTTATTATAAGCAATGCTAAGGGATTAGATAAGTGAATATTTAATTCACTATGTGCCTATAATGTGTTAATTTAAAAGACAAAGCCAGACTTATTCTAAAAATGTCAATATTAGATTCAGAATCTTTACAAATACACATAACTCTTTATATGATTAACATCATCATGTTGTCAAACAGTATTAGGTTAGAAGATCTGGACACAAACTATCCTGAAACTTTTTACACCCTAGACATACTATGCTTTCAGTGAGTATGTAGTTCATATATCTATAAATGACACCGAATCTCAGAAGCAAATATAAATCAACATTGCTAGGCATCCTATATTGAGAAAGCTATCAAAACAGCTACACACTAGGTGTAGACATAAGTTAAATTTCTGAATTTTTATGACTACTACTTGAAAACTTAAACTCCAAATATCAAATTTATTTGATCTTTCTTTCCTTTATCCAAAGCTAAAAAATATTTAAGAAAAAAATAACCAATGATTGAAGTGTATTGCTAATATATGTTATATGTATGTTTACATACATTTCATTTATAATTTCTGGGATAATGTTACATTATACCAATCTAAGGATAATTATTTTTTTTAAATCTAGATGAATTATAAAAATTTTGTAGAGTATCAATAGTCTTATAAAAGCAATCCTTATTGAAAGTGTATATATAATCAGCATGGCTATGACCAAATGATCATCTTTAAGGTTTTCCTGTTCTGTATATTCAAAGCAATTTTGTCATTGACTTGACTGCTTTTAGCAAAGTAACTTTAAAAGACCAGAATGTAATGCTTCCTGTTAAGTTTCAGTTTTATCAGGTTCTTAACAGAATCATGTCTCTTGTGTGTTTGTATATATGTTGATCTATCTGTCTGCCTGTCTGCCTGTCTGCCTGTCTGCCTGTCTGCCTGTCTGCCTGTCTGCCTGTCTGCCTGTCTGCCTGTCTGCCTGTCTGCCTGTCTGCCTGTCTGCCTGTCTGCCTGTCTGCCTGTCTGCCTGTCTGCCTGTCTGCCTGTCTGCCTGTCTGCCTGTCTGCCTGTCTGCCTGTCTGCCTGTGGAGGGTCTCAGTATTTTCAGGCATAAGACAGTATCTCTCAGAGACTAGGCTGGCCTCAAACTACAGTGTAGCTGAGGATGACCTTAACTCCTGTCACTATCTTTTAAGAGCTAAAATTACAGGTTATGGGCTAGAGCCTGATAAGGTTCATTTAAATTTTTCTTTGAGCAGAAATTTATTTTTTAATTTAATTTATCTTTGAGGTTATAATTAGATCAATCCTTCCTTCCCTTTTCCCTATTTAAACCTTTCCATACATATACCCCTATTTGCTCTTTTTCAAATCCATAGCCTGTTTTTCATTAATTATACTATTCCCACTGAGAGTAGACCAGGCAGTCCTCTGCTATATATGTGACAGGGGCCTCAGACCAGCCTGTGCATGCTCCTGGTTGGTGGCTCAGTCTCTGGGAGCTCGCTGGGTCTGGGTTATTTAAGACTTCTTGTCTTCCTAGAGGTCTCCCTCACCTTCAACTTCTTCAATCCATCACCTAATTCAACCAGAGGGATCCCTGACTTCAGTCCAATGGTTGAGTGTAAGTATCTGTATCTGTCTCAGTCAGCTTCAAGTTGGGCCTCTCAGAGGACAGCCATGCCATGCTCCTGTCTATAAGCACATCATAGCATCAGTAATAATGTCAGGCCTTGATGTCTCCCCATGAGATGGATCCCCAGTTGGGCCAGTTGTTGGACCACCTTCCCCCCAGTCTCTTCTCCTTTTTTGTCCCTGCAGTTCTTTTATACAGGAGCAATTCTGGGTCAGAAATGTTGACTGAGTAACCCAGACCCTCCACTTGAGGCCCTGTTTATCTACTGAAGGTGGACTCTTCAAGTTCCCTCTCTCCATTGTTGGGCATTTTGGCTAAAGTCACTGCCATTGAGTCCTAAGAGTTTCTTACCTCCCAGGTCTCAGTAATTTCTAGATGGTTTCTCCATTTCCCACCAGTACAATTCTTTACAAATCTTGAAAGAACAATTCTCAGTTTCATATGTAAAACTAAAAATCCTAGGTTAGCTAAAATGATCATGAACAATAAAAGAACTTCTGGAGATGTCACTATTTTTTTTCTTGTTATTTACTTGTGATTGCCAGAGGCACTTATTGCACTTTCGTGAGGTGTCATTACTGCACACGTTAATGTTTTTACTTGTTAATGATTATATATTTTATGAAGATTGGTGGTTTATCTTCTTATTATTTTCTGGTTTAAACAAATTGCTATTCATGTCATTACATTGTTTCATAATTTGTGAGCCTCATTAAGTTTCCAATGCATTATTGTCTTATTTTCTATACAAGCTATAAACATCCAATTTTTTATTATTCTTTGAAATTATGTGTTTAAACCATTCCCATTGTATTAAGAATATTTACTTTACAAAGTGGTTCTAAAATTTAAATAATGCCCATTTGGCACCCTATTTATAAATCTGTAGAGACATTTTGCTTTCCAACATATGCATAACACACACACACATATATATACATGTATATATATATACACACATATACATATACATCATTATACTTATATTGATTATATATAATTATACATATGAAACATATATTACATATGTTTTACATATATAAAACATATGTACCTATTATGGATGTTTATACATATTTATAATAAATACTTCCATACAAATATAATACATGTGATTATATATATATGTATGCATGTATGTATGTATTCTTTCTTTGCCAAACACTGCTTATTGTTGACATGGCTGCATTTAACCATATTTTGCTCCTCTGTTCTTTTCCTCTTTTTCTATGTCTGTTTCCTCTTCTTTTCCCTCTCCTTTGCTTCCTTTGTTTTGTCTTCTTTGTAGAAAGGATTACATTATGCATTTCAATCTGGCCTTGGAATAAGAATGCTCTAACTCAGCACCCTGAATGCTGAGATTTCACTCACATACAACCACACCCATCCTTGGGCATTTTAATCACATGAGTTTTTTGCTTGATACATTTTTCAATGTTTGTATTTTTTGTGAACATCCTCTTTCCTATTAACATATCTACTCTATTATGTTTGGGATTGAGAATAAACATTTGCTTACATTCTAATTATTATTAGCATCAGTAAACTATAAAGATGTTTCAGGCACAATTCTCTAATAATACAATCTCATTTCTAGAAAATCTACTTTACACAGTGACATGTTTGAGCTTGGCATAGTCCTTAGCATGTCCTAAAGTGGCAAATAAGCATTTGGATACTTAATTACTTGTTTTCTTTGCTCATAGTATTTTTTGTCTCTATATTTGTTAGATTTCTTTTTGTCCTCAGAATTCAGAAATCTTCGGAGATAACAGCACCGTAAGAGTGAAGGTTCTAATGCTTATCTCCCCCATAGAAACATCATCTAGATGACCATTCTCACGTCAGAGTAAATGTAGGATACATATGGAATCCAAGAAACATATTTGGAGTCTCAAAATTAGAAAATATGGTTAATTCAACTTCTCACAGCCCTTCAGAGATTTGATTTTTTTCATTTGTATCTTGGGTAATCAGTAAGAATTGTGCAGACTTCAACAACCAGCCTTTAGCTAGTCTAGAAGTGGATTCAGCTATGTCATAAGAGTGGTCTCAGGTACTCATGGATACTAGTCATGGGTCTGTTCCTAGATTCTACTAACAGACCAGACAGATCTTTAGCCATGTTGGTTGGCAAAGAGTTTATCTGATGATGTTAGTATGTAAAAATTGGATGAGGTCATTGTGTTTTCAAACACACACACACACACACACACAAACACATACACACACACCCCTCATGCCTAGACAGTATATTCCTCTTCTAAAAGTAATTTATTTAATTTCTTGATTTTTCTGATTTGTTGAACTATATCTTTTGCTTTTCTTGATTTTGTTGCACTTTCTTTAAATTATATTTTAAATCCCTTTCAAATAATTTGTAGATTCCCCTAATTTTCAAATTCTTTAGGGTCAGCTAATGAAAAACTCTTATACTATTATTGTTTTGATATGTCTTCTTTGCCTCCAATGTTTCTTAATTTCTTAAGCTTTTGTACATCTAAAATCCAGGGACAGAGAGAAGATTCTGAAAGCAGCAAAAGAATTTAAACATGTCTTCTAAGGAAACTATGATATCTTCATCAGATTCCTGAGCATTACACGCAGGCAAGAAGAGAGTGATGTCATTTGTAGTCAGAGAACAAAATAAAGGAGCAGCCTTCTAAGTAAGAATAATTTACATAATAAATGAAAGCTGGAGAAACTTGTTAGTGGGTAGGTTTATTGTAATGGCAAAATGCTTTGAGTGTGTGTGTGTGTCTGTCTGTCTGTCTGTCTGTCTGCCTGCCTGTGTCTGTCTATCTGTCATTTATTTAGGTAGACTGTCAAAGGATAAGGATATGAGCCAGATGGAATACAATCATTTGAGCACCCAAGAGGGCTCATTTCATCTCTTTGTAGCCCTATGACTTGACCTCATTGGTGATAATGACTTTAGGAATCCTCAGCTGAGAGTAATATGATCTCAACAATTCCAACAAGGATTTGAAGTCTTCAGGCACAATTGCCTCTAAGGTTCCCTTGGTCTTTCTCTCCCATTGCAAAATGTGGTTGAGGGAATCCTCCACAGTCCTGGGTCTAGTAGGCTCATTCACTATGAGGGCACACATCGATGTTGGACAACACGGGTATGCTACAATATAGCATTGCATTGTGAAATGTAGGGGTACTCATTTATATTATTCTAGAACATAAAGACAAGGGGAAATAGTCAGAACAGCCCAATATTATCACGGATACTGAGAAAATCACAGGTGTATGGGAGCCAGGTAGGTAGAAAAGGAGCCTTTGAGGGGATAATTTAAGGAAGGGAGAGATGGTAAATGATTCATAAAAGTTATAGTACACTATAGTGAAAATAATGAAATGCAATATTGGGGAAGGGCTTCAGCAGAAGAAAGTGTACAGGGGAAGTTGTGGATTAAAGGGAGGGTTAGCCTAAAGGAAAGGAATAGGAAAAGTCACATGGAAGCTCACTAGTGCAATCCAACTGAAAAGGAACCTGATGAATAATATAACATTGGGAACACTAGGGGTTAAAGGATTAACCCTTAGTGGATAGAGTGAGAAGTTGAGGGAAAGAATGAGCAGTGAGAAAGTTACTGAAGCATGTATGAAAAAGCCTTACGTACACTCACTACATAGTAAGATAATTTCAAAATACATTTAAATAAAAAGAGTTTAAATGACATCAACTTGCATAGGTGGGAGGACAGTGTCACTTGCAGAAGAAGTGGGCTACTAAATGAAAATCTGAGTGAAGGGCTTGGGATATCTCTTATGATATATTGGCCAGAGAGGTCCCAGAGACCCACAAAATAATATAGGCTATTGCAGATTCCCTTGACTGCCCATTCTAAAACTCTGTTGCTGAAGAAACTATACACTTTGGCTACAGGGCATAGAGACAACAACTGCAAACCAATTGGGAAACTTCTTCCCTCTGGGCAGCTTTCATGATGCCGAAATGTGCTATGCAGGGGAGACAAGACATGAATATTCTTATCCAATGCTGAACCCCTTCCTGCCTGACATACATACCTTCCAGGCAAGATGTATCACTGATATACTTACTACTAATAATATTATGTGTAAACTATCACTCTCTAATTGAATCTGAGACCTGTTCCACCTAATGTTCCATTTAATGCCTAGTAGGTCATAGGCCCTAAGGTAAAATCTACTATTATTGTTTTGCTACACAGTCATGCTGTCAAATTGCCTTCTAAATATTTGTGTTTATACCAATAGACATGGGTTTGAGACCTGTTCTATTTAATGCTATATTAACCCCACCACTACTAAGGCTCAGAGAACATTGTGGAAAAGGAAACAGAAAGAATGTAAGAGCCTCAGAAAAGAAGAGGGCTGTGGAATGCAGTCTTCTCTAGGTGACCTGTGTACTGCATTCATGAACTCATAACACCTGTGTCTACCCACACAAGATCAAGCCAGCCCAATTTCCAGAATAAATGAGGGAGGTATCTCCAAGCCTCACTTCATACTGAGAAGTTATTGTCAGTGGGTAGTTGCTATGGGAGGAAGAACCATTCTTTACTCACAATTTGTAGGTTTCTGATTGTTACGGTGAATATCCTACACCAAGTGCATATATTGACATCACTAAGGGCTTAGTATATGAGTTATTTTAAAAAGGAGAAAGACATGGGTTTAGAGAATGTTATTTGATGAGTATCTTATTTTGCTTTTTATTGCTGTGATAGAGACTATAACAAAAAGCAACTTGGGAAGTTTTACTTCAGTTTAGAGTTTATAGCCCTTACAGGCCATTATGGAGAAAATTCATGGCAGGAACTCAAGGAAGGAACCTAAGGGGCAGGAACTCAAGTAGAGACCATGGAGGAATGCTGCTTTCTGGCTTGCTCCACATGGCTTTCTCAGCCATACATATGCATATAAAACTAATGATTATGGTGGGATATGGGAATAGGTGGAGGAGGAAATGGGGATGTTTCTAGGCATAGCTCATTGCATATATATAGAAATTCTCAAAAGTAAGGGGAAAAATTCTGAATAAATTGAAGTGAAATAATTCTAATATTAAAGCTATATAATTAGCCAAACAGTTTTAAATCTAAGAGACAATGCTTTCATCCAAGTAAAAATTTAGGTCTCAAAGGATTCTGTGGTGGTTGGAATACAGTTGAGGGAGTAGCATTATTTAGAGGTGTGGCCTTGTTGGTGTAGGTGTGGCCTTGTTGGTGTAGGTGTGGCCTTGTTGGTGTAGGTGTGGCCTTGTTGGTGTAGGTGTGGCCTTGTTGGTGTAGGTGTGGCCTTGTTGGTGTAGGTGTGGCCTTCTTGGAGTAGGTGTGGCCTTTTTGGAGGAAGTGTGTCACTCTGGGTGTGGGCTTTTGGACCTTTGTCCTATCTAACAGGAAGCTAATTTTCTCCTGTTTGCCTTCAGAACAAGATGTTGAACTCTCAGCTCCTCATGCCTGGACACTGCCATGCTTCCACCCTGATGATAATGGACTGAAGCTTTAAGCCAGCCCCGACTAAATATTGTCCTTATAAGAGTTGCCTTGGTCATGGTGTCTCTTCACAGCAGTAAAACAGGTTCTTGTTAGGCAGTACTTAGAAAGAGAGGTGACCCAATGGACATGCGCTGAGGAAAGGGTAGGCAAATGCCTCCCATGTTTCAGAGCATTGTTTATACTCTAGTGGCAGCAAATTATCCTGTTGCTGTAGTAACAATGCTACTTAGATTTAACTTTTCTCACATAGTACACATAGAAACTATGATGTCAAGCGAACAAAAGATATTCTTTTGAGCACGAGAAGAATATTATAAAATATGGCAGAAACTTAATCACAAGATAACTTTGATTCATATCTTAACATGTATTATATTAAAAAGTATAATTGGGTAAATTTAGAACAACATAAAAACTAAAATTAAAACTTCCCATATGTTCCAAAGCAAAAGGCTAGACACGCATATACCTGAACTAAGCTTTGCTTAAAAAGAAGGAAAATTACATGTTAAGTTGTTTATCAACATGCTGAAAAAGGCTATTCAGGTATGTATGAGGCTATGTGAGGTCTTTCACAGTTGTCCTTCATATAATGATAGTCTGTGAAGCAGCAAGCTATACAGAATATGATAAATCTGTGTGTTTTCTTTCATGTACAGATTCACATATACATGTTTTCATATACAAAGAAGCCAGATGTGTTCTTGAGTATAGATCCATGCATGTATCCAGCTGCATATGTACCTGTATGCTCATACATATGGAGGACAGAGGAAAACCATGGTGTAATGCCTCAAGCACTGACAATACTGCCTTCCTATCCCCATTTTTTTCAGATTCTCTTACTGTTTTGGTATCTGTCAGGTAGGCTAGTCTGACTCATTACTGAGCATCAGGGGTCCACCTAAACCCACCTCTCCAGTGTTAAAATTACAGGCATATGCCACTGTGCCAAGATTATTTTTAAACTGGGTTCTAGGGATTGAATTCAGATTTTTGTTGTTGTTTTGCAAGCACTCCATCTCCCAGCCCATAATTTTAAACTTTGTTTTGTGTTTCTTTTACTCTTGATAGCCAAGTCTCATTGAATATATATATATATATATATATATATATATATATACATATGTAGATATATTCTTGTTTATTCAGGTATAGCCTACATATAATAACATTCACCTACCTTCGCCCACCTTAAGATTATAATTCTGCCCTACACAATAAATGTTTGCAGTCATGTATCACCATAAATCAAGGGTAAAGTTAAATTCTGGTTCCTGAAGTTTCCTTGCTCTCCTCAAACACTGCTGCTTCTTCTTGTGCCCTAGCATTTTTGTGATGATTTGATCCCTCTCACACCATCTCTTTCCATTTGCCTCATCCACCCCAGTCCCACCCTCTGAAGTTGCAATCCTATCCAGCTTGGGCAGGAGATCTCAACCATGCACTCTTATCTCAATTAGAGAATGTGTACATCTCTAACATCGAGTATTCCTGCATATGGACAAATGACAGTATGTAAATTCCATTTAATTCAATAATATCCCACTGTCATTCATTTTTTCCCTATGTTGACTGATGACATTCACTTCTATCATGACCAGCAACCTGACTTCTGTGTTAAGCTAGAGAAATCAATAAAATTTGAATTTTTGACTTACTCTTTATGCTTTGTCTTTTGGAGGAGCTATTAGCTGCAATATAATTAATGAAGATTGCATAACACTGATGATAGACTCATCATGGGAGTATCATAGCTTAGCAACATTTCTTTCGCTGGATCTTCATCTTCCCTCTTATTTAGGATCCACCAGGGAAACATATCATCCTTTTAAATACCAGCTTCATCAAGCCTCGGCAATTGACTTATTTCCCTGCTCTCCCCAAGGCTCGCTTCGCACTGATTGATCCCTTCGTTCTGCCTCTTCCCTTGCACACTTCCTTTCTTTTGTACCACACCTCCATTATGGTTTCTATTCTCTATTCAATGCTTCAACTCCTCCTTCTGCTTCTAATTAGCGTTATATGACATACGTGTGCAGAGAAGTCCTGGGACAACTTCTTTAAGTTTTATTTTTGTTAAATCAAACAGAGTAACTTTAAGGTAAACAAACAATCCCATGCTTGCCCCTGTTGTAGCATTTTTGCAAGGTATATATAAGGAAAAGAAAACAAACAAACAAACAAACACTCCTGCTTTCCATCACTACAAGGACTCTGACTCTTCTTTAAAAAAAAATCTTTGAAATTCGTTTTTTAACTTTCTTTTTATTCTGGGTATATGTCACATCATGTAACCCCCATCCCACTCATCCCCTTCTCATAGCTCCCTTCTGCACTTGCAACCTCCTCCCAAAAGAAAAATAAATACATTTAAAAAATATATGGAGAGAAATAACAACAGCTCACTGTGGAAGCTGCAGTGTGTCACAGTGTGTTCCACAGTACACGCCTTTGTTCACGTAGCTTTACTTAAAAGTGGTCATTGCAATGAGCCATTTGTCTGGTTTAAGGCCTCTGGCTTCGGCTACACTAAACTGGATCTGCACACGAACCCCTCTCAGATATCCTGTTATTGCCCTGTGTCATGGAGATCTTGAAGCTTTGGGTCTGCAGGATCACCCCTTTATGCATTCTAGCAGTTCAGAGATGAGATGGAATGTTGGATGGGCCAACTGCAAACCTTGGATCTGACCTGGTAAGAAGATAAACTGTTCAACCCACCAGCTCTCCTGTGTCCACACTACCAGGGACAGCTCTCTCATTTTGTCCAGGCAAGGGACAGGGCCTACTCTCCCTTTCTCAGAATCTCTTTGGACAGCTCTCCTGACTGCCACAGGTGGCATTGGGCAGAGGTAGGGTAGAGTGGGGTAAAGCTCTTCCACAGGACAGACAAGGGGCAGGGCCAGCTCACCCCAACCCCCACCACTGCTAGGGTGCCCTCTTACTGTGTGTTGCAGCCAGTGAAGTGGACTCTGACTCTTAAAGACTACTCTTAGCACTAAAAAATGTCTAGTTCATCATTCAGAGATAAGATGTAAACCTAAAATATATGATTTTTGATAAACTATATTCCATGCTTAAGAGACATGACATATACACTCACAACCGTTAGATATTTTAATAAACAGATATGAATCTACAGTGCTTGGGGAGGAAGAGAGCTGAGACTGAGCTCAGGCATCTGTGCTGCTAGGCAAGTTTTCTTGCACTAAGCTGGTTATTGCTTGCTTTTACATATAAAAGACTGGTTCTCAGTTGGAGTGAATAGAGGGCCCATTCTGAAAGTATGAGGACAGATGTTTGGGTCATTATGTCCACATATAAGTTATGCAGGTGTGGGGACCAATTGTAATCTCTGGGGAGGCAGAGATACTGGGGCACTCTGGCTAGCTAGACTAGCTGGGATTGGCAATGTCTGAGATCAGCAAAATAGCATAGAATAACTGAGGGAGATTAAGACATTAATTCTGACCTCCAAGCATATATACCCACATATGCATTCCCCACATACATCTGTGAACTCAGACATATACAAGCATGTATTCCTGGATGTATAACACACATATGCAGAAAACAATAACTATTGCTGCACACAAACAACAACAGCTTCATATGTGTGCATATGTTTACATTTACATATATATAACACACAAAGTAGTGCTTCTGAGACTGCCTTTTACAATGAAAACCCAATAGTTCATGGATGTAAAGCAGTTTCACCTTCTGACAATGCTCCTCTCACAGGTTTCTATTGTGGTTGACTCCCAAAGCAATTGGGCTTGTAGGTACTTCCTTATTCTTTCAATGAAGATAGAGGAAACAATACAAACAAGCTTTCTGGTGCTTATAGTCAAGCTGAGCCTCTCATTGTCATCAAGTCCTTTTCTTCGCAGCTGAAAGTCCTCTAGTTTGATTATGAGAATGGTCTTCAATTATCATCCAAACCTGGATGTTCAGAGTCTAAGTATGTGTCCTGTTGATGATCTGTTAAAGTTCTATTGCCACAGGAGGTTGGCTGTGCTTAGCTGGCACCAGGGTCCTTCTTTGCTCATGAATATCACCTTTATCATGAAGCTTATAACAATTTTCTGCAACATCATCTTCCTCACATGACAAATTTACTATGTGCTACTCGTTCCTAGCTCTATGGAGAAGGTGAAAAAATTGTCTCTTCCTGACAGAGCTTATACTTTGTCCTTGAAAAAACAAGGGTGCTATTCTAAATTAGAGAAATCTAAATTCTCTTGATCTGTCTTTCCCTCCTCTCCTCCCTCTTTCCCTGCTTCTATCCCTCCCTCCTTTCTGTCTTCCTTCCCTCCATCTTTTCCTCCCTCCAGGACCTCAGGCAAGCTCTCTACCAACAGAGGTACATCTCCAACCCCTCTTAGAAATTAGATTGGTGAGTGAAAATACAACAAGATAAGGGCTGGAAAAATGGTGTTCTATTTTCTGTATGATTATCAGGAAAGGCCACACTGAAGGCTGATATTGGTGCAGAGCACATAAGATCATGTATGGCTCAACTGTCTGCAGAAGTGGTTTTGAAGTCAAGAGCTTGATGGTGCCCTGAGGGTGGCTAAACATATTCACAGGAAATCTGGAACTCTAGTAAGGTGACCAAATACTGAAGGAAATTAGTACTAAAGAGTAAAGCCAAAGGCAAATGCTACCATGAGATAAACAGAAGGTTATGAGAAGTGATCTCGGGTCTCCTCTTGAGACTCTGGAGGAAATATGAAAATAGCATCCAGAAAGGTCAAGTTAAAACATCACTCAGTATGGTGTATATGTTTGGAGTTAGGCAGTTGTTTGGGCACTGGTTTCCTCCAGTGATGGTTTCATAACCAGAGTTCTGGGCCTCCAGCCTTCTCCAATCTTGCTTATGCTCCTCTCAGCAGGTCAATTTCTGGGTTTCTGGCAATTTTCAAATGCTTTGTTTCTGTACTCGTCGGCGTTACACAGCTGTAACATGTGGTTGAGGCAAATTATCCTGAAAGGAGGGAAGGGTTACTGAAGCTCAGGGATTAAGAGCTTTCAGTCCAGGTTGGCTCGATCCATTGAGCCTGTGGCAGTACAGCATATCACTGTAGGAGTATATGAGGGAGTCCTGCTTACATCACAGTAGACAGCAAGCATTAAGACGGAAACAGACAGGAAGAGTCAGATCTTAATACTTCCTTCAAGAGCATGTCCCCGTGAAGCCTAGCTTTCTTTTATAAGAAAAGATTCCTAAGGTATCCCTAGATCCTCGTGGCTTGATACCCAGCCTTTAACACATGGCCTTTACAAAAGCATGTAAGACCCAAACCATAGAGCAGACAGGCTCTCTAGTTTTTGAATGGGTATACAATTGCATCCTTATTCCTGGACATCTATACTATTGTGTCCTAGTTTCTAAGTTCTTTTGTTTCTGGTAGAAAATAACCCTCCATGACTCCAGTTCTTCAACTGTCAGCCACCACCTCGCCTTCCCCTTTTGAAGCAGATTCAGTGTGCACAAGGCACCAATCCAAGGGAGCAACTCCCAGTACACTTAGATAGCAAAGGCCATCATTGTGCTCCATGAAAACGTCCACGTAGTTTGCACTACAATTTCCATCATGAGGCTGCTGAGTCAAATATTTACACACATTAAACAAAACAACTTTAGTCTCACATGCAGACAGCAAGAGGCTAGAAATAGATTTTGTGGTGAACTAGTCCACTAGGATCAGAAAAGCTGCCTGTAATTTTTCATCTATTTCAACTGCAGTTGGGAAACCTGCAAGCAGTCTACCTTGAGTCTTATGCTTCGTGGGAATAAGATTTGCTGAGTTAGTGTGTTGAAGGGCATTCCATGTTAATAAAGGACAGGAATAGAACCTGGGATGTTCCAGACAGTTCGTTCTCATCTTAGGATGCTGCACTGCCAGCACGTGTGCCATTATTGTTGAGATCTGTAAGAAAAGGAGCAAGAACTGGGCCAGTCCCAGGGCACTAAGACAACTGTTCTGCACACATTACCTGTCCATCCTTACACTTAGCCTATAGCAACACCTTTCCATATGATATTTGGCCATTGTCCTGATTCTATTGTTCAGTCTCTGGTTCCACAAGCTCCACATGGTGTAACTGATTTCATGGAAATGTCATGTCCTGATTCTATTTCATGTCCTGATTCTATTGTTCAGTCTCTGGTTCCACAAGTTCCACATGGTGTAACTGATTTCATGGAAATAGTTAATTGAGGGAAGAAAAATACCTGTAAGCTTCCAGTGTTGTACATGGACCTGCTGCTGACTCAGGGTCTGGTACCTTCTAGCCAGTACATATCATATCAACAGCTAAAGAATGCTTATCTCTCCATACTCAAGTGACTGCTAAGATTTAGTTTTGACAGTATGTTTTACTCCTTGTTACAAATGTTTTTGGGTCATACCAAGTTACCCTTATGTTGCACAGAAGTATTTCTCTACCATTCTCATGTCTCTGTCAATGTAGATATAAGGATGTTAGTCACATTGCAATGTGTGACACAACCACTCAGAATTCAGCAGCTCAGCATATATATTAGCTATGTCAAGCACGCATGTGAGGAGTCCTTTTGTATAGACATCTCTTTCTTGGCAAAACTAGCCTAACCATAACCCCATGTGGTAGCTCATGCTTGTCATTGCCAAACTGAGACTGAGACTGACATCATGAGTTCAAGGACAGCCTGAGCGACATAGGAAAGGTATTTCAAAAAACATACTAGACTCTTTCTAAAATGTAATTACAAATATGTATACATATAATGATGATAATGATGATGGCAATGATACTTTGTGCTACTATTGATTATATTTCTGAAACATTAAAGACCTAAAAAACATGATTTGTGCTACATTGGAGGTCATGCTAATATATGAGATCCATGCTGCTGCCAGCTCCTATGGACAAGGAAACTTCTTTTGGCAGTGGTACCAATGACTGCAGACTTATAACTGAGAATGAGAAACGTTGAAGGGTTCTGCATTCAGACAGGGCTAATGACTAATGAAGAGGGTCCTTGAAAATGGATAATAGTGCACAAGTGTCGCTCTTCACAGTTGACGTTTTTCTTGGGGTGTGATGGGGAAGGACTTAGTTTTCTTTAAGGGAGTTTGACTCTGCCCCTCCTATATAAGCAGTATAAATGTGATGTTTTGTTGGTTTGTTTTGCAGGGGCTATGGGGGTGTGGTGAGCAAGAGTGAGAAGGTGATGGGCACAGGAAGGATGGATGAGTGTGATGGAGTGCATTGCACAAAGTTCCCAAGTAATAAAAATATTGTGTTGGGGAAAAATATTTACTGTTCACACTCTGAAACAAAACAACTTTCTCAAACTAAGCTAATATGAACAGCAATAGATTTCAAACTTTACTTGATTTCTGAGCTTTGACAATGTATTATTTTCCCATCTATTGCATTTTCTCACAGAATCTAACTGAAACTTTTTGCCACATAAATTTCACTTCCAAAACACTTTCATTGTATCTTCCTAAAACAAGAGCATGGGTTCCATTTTCATCTCAACTAGCACCCACTTACCATTTCTTATGTGCTACCTTCTGTGTTCTAGGGAAACAAAAGAAGAGAAAAACATGGTCCCTTTTCTAAGCTGTTCATAGTCTAGAGAGGGAAACTGGCCAGGAAAACACAACACACAATATGGAGCTACTTGTAATGTCAGATTGTTGGTGAGAGAGTTAGAAGAGAAATCGGGATTTAATGCTTGACTTCCTTCAGACGGGGATGAGGCTTATGACATCGTAACTCCACAGAGCTGCGGGTTCTAACTCTTAATTTATTCTCAGGACCCAAGAGGATGCTCCATGCAAAGTGGATATGGTTAGAGGAAAACTGCTGATCACACCTCTTGCTCTGAACAGGTCAATTTATGAGGAGGTATTGATGTACTGGCATCTAGAATAATTTCTTTGTAATGACTTTAGAGATTTAAAAAATGAAGTGAGTGTCCTGGTTCTGATGTCTTTATCAATTTCAGAGATGTAGTATTATAAAAACATCAATTACACACCTGAACAAAACTGTATTCAAACATTCTAGGTGGCCTCCTCTGCCCTTAGTTCATTCCTGGCTTCACTGCAAGTGGTGTGGATGAATACAGAGACAGTAACACTGAAGTTACCTAAATTACTTTACCACTCTCCACAATTAATGAGTCCCTTGAATCCCTGGGAGGAATGTTAATTTTAATGGCCTGGTAAAATCTTAGACCAGGTGACTGTGTTCTAATTTCTCCCTATCAAACACCTTCAGGCAATTTAAACCAGAGATAAATACACTGCCCCATTTTACTTCCAAAGTCATTTTTGCCTGACTATAAAAGATTGGTAAAAAGCAGTGCCACGCACAGGTCGGATGAGAGCCATATTTTCTTTATAATACTTAAAAGAGTTAAATTATACTTCATTCATTTTAATCACATAATTTTAAAGGATTTGTGCAATTATGAAACAAGTCGGCAGTTGTAACGAATTGGAAACCATGTAGATGATGCTAACAACATGGATGTATGTCATTCTTCATCTCTTTGCACATGTCCTCATGGGTGATATCTTCTATAACTACAGCTTTCATGCATGCTCAGACTTTCATAGAGTTCATGTCCTTGTTTGTCTTGATCAGAAATCTTTACCTAGAACTGTCACGTGACCATCATCTGTTGCCTTCATTCCTGTATTACCCTTTCAGGCTGCAGATTTAAAAACTTCCAAGGCATCCATTTTGTCAACAGGTAAGTCTTTCCAATGTCATAAGATAAACCTATGAATACTTCCTCCCTTCGTATCCCCCCTCTTAGTCCATTCTGTGATAAACCTGGCTCTGGCATAGAACACATCTCTCTAGAGCCCTCGGATGAGTCCCAGCTGGAGTCTTCTATTCAAAGTTTTAGACCACTTTATTCTCATGCTTGCAATTGCCAAGAATATCCCAGGGCTCAGCAGATGGTCTGAAGCTAAGAGCACAAGTTGTGTTTTAAAGCAAAAGTTTTTAAACTCTCAGTAATAAATTAGATCAACCAGGCATCATTTTCATGAGAGCAAAGTTGGCTTAGCAATCATTGATATTTAAGGAAGATTGCCAATGAGATGGCAAAGGTAATTCAATCATCCAAAGCCAGATTCAGTGTGAAAGGATTGCAGATGACTCTTGAGTAGGGAGAAATGTGAACAAACAGACAAAGCCAATGGTTAGGCCAATTATTGCTGCTCTCAGCCTTGGTCAGAGAAGCTTCTGAATGCTATGGGGAATTGTCAGAGCGCCCACTCATTACTGGCCAGAGCACTGAGAACATGTGAATGCTGAGTACTCAGCCCAAGCAGGACATCTTCGTCACCCTCTACCCCACCAAAGCTCAAAGAACTTAGTGAGAAGTTAAAAGACATGAAGGCATGCTATGAAATCTCTTCTGGATATCCTATGGCTGTACTCATGAACTCATGGCAGCTATGGTTACCAACATAGCCCCTGCACTTAAGGGACCTGTCAATACCCCATAATGATGGTGGAAGGGCTCATGAGGCCCCACCACTCCATGAGGAGATATGACTGTTAATGCTTGTTGGGGAAGGGAGTCATATCCCTTAGTGGCCTAGACACTAGTCAGTTGCCCTTGCTCAAATAAATAATGTCCCCCTCCATGCAGAGTCAAGCAACCCTAACGGAGCACTGTGAGGAGAAAGCCATAGGAGAAGTGAGGGCAGAAAGGGAACCTGTTGAAGGGGGAGTGGTGGAGTGCGATGGGGAGGGTGGTGAGACAGGATAATGGAAAGAATGGGATCAATGTGCATTATATACATGTGAGGATCAAACAGTGAAAGGCTAAATAAAATATAAAAAAAAAAAAAAAAAAAAAAAAAAAAAAAAAAAAAAAAAAAAAAAAAACAGAGAAAAGCCAAAAGGAAGAAGAACCGTTAAGATGGGAAAGGGTGAAACAACCATTATACAATTAGAAATGCAAACTTTGCTTCACCTTGAAATTGATGACTGCAGCTTTCATATGCTAGGTAATTAAGAGGCTGCTTCTAGTCCCCATCCCCAGGGAGTGCTTGGAGACTTCATCCAAGGCTGGCTCATCTTCATCTCTTGCTTCTAAGTGCAACACAGCGAATCTCCAGAATGAAGCAGAACATCTGGCATCTGTTCCTCCAGGGCTCCCACAGCCACCTGCTGGCTTTTGTCACTTTCCCCACCTGGAAGCTTAGCCTTTCTGGTGTCCCTCCCCCTCAGGGTCAGTCTGGCAGTTTTCACTTGGTGGGATGGAATGAGAGGACCGTGTGGTCCAAGCGTGTGTGCTCACTAGAGGAAGACTAGAGGAACACCTATGAGCTGTTTCCAGTCTAGCAGGGGAAATGGATCGCTGTTACAGAGCCAGGCAGAAATGTAACTATTTGAAGTACTGCAGTTAGGCATCTTTGTCTTTAAGAACATAAGGAGTGTTGTTAACTGTAACACGTTCTACATTACTTTCTGCAAGGGATTAAGGAAATGAACATCGCTGTTGTTAGCATATCGCAGTTAGTCACTTGCAACAAACTTCTGAGTTCCCTGTGTACTGAGTTAAATACTGTATTCTAAAGCCCTAGGCCATTACCACACTGACTTTGAAAAACAAATCATGGTTCCTGATCAGCACTATTTCTGTTAGACAGGAACGACGCCTCTTCCACGGCAAATGATACAAGCTTTAATAAGCTAAGACCACCATGAAAGGATGCATTGTTTTGGAAGAAAGCAGTTCTTCCTAAAGCAATAAGCAATGTGTTTGTCAGACTCTAATGCATGCTTCACATTGTGACCAGCCCACAATGAAAAGCTGCCTAACAGCCACTCATGATATTGCTAAGACTTTTTCAGTAAGAAAATCAAAGAAGAAATGTTAAAACTGTTGAAATGACTCAGGAAAAACACACAAGCACGTAATGAATTGTGTTAAGGGTTAACTATGTGGAGTTTGGGGAGCTTGGGGTTGATTGTTCACTTTTGTGTGATGCACTTGGAACTAGGGAAGCTACTTTCAGTATCCGATAAATATTTGTATAGAGATATTATAAGCCAAAATTCTTGAACACTCTTTTGACTGGTTTAGTCAAGTGAAGCGTTCCCAGTCCTTCACTGGTGAACTGTCTGACTGGTAACTGTAAACATCTTGAAAAATAACTCTTTGATCTGTGCTTCCCAGAGTATTCCAGTTTCATTTTGAGTTGAACACTGGTGTTCTCCTTGGTCTGCGAGTAATGTTTGGCAACTGGTATCTTATAACTTATTCAATTTTTTTATAGTGGTAAAATTCACATCACTGAATTTGCAATCATAATCACTTTTCTTATATGATCAGCATTGGGGCATACAATGTCCCATTCGTATTGCAGCAGAAATCAGAATTCACATCCATTTTGCATTGAATATTCTCCTGTGTGGATATGATACAATTTCCCATTCACCCATCATACTAATTTGGGATGCTCCCAGGTTTTATCTACTGTGAATAATAGCTATGTGTGTGTGTGTTGGTGTATATGTATGTATCTGCATGTCTGTATTACCATAGGAACATACTTTCAAGAACTCCTATTTAAGTGCATACTCATAATTGCAGCATCTTGTGGAAATCCAATTTTAAATGTCTTATGCAGTTGCCGTACTGTTTTTCATTATGCGTGCTCCACTTTACATTCACTCCAACACAAGGATTCTAATTTCTCTCAACATTCTCATAAAGATGTTAGGCTCTTATTTTCCTTTATAATGTCTACCTTACTGGTTTAGAGGTGGAATCTGGTTGTGGTTGAAATTAGTATTTGTTTAATGATTAACATTATGGAATAATTTTTAATGTGTTTCTTGGTCGTTGTATATCTTCTTTGGAGAAATGTCTATTTAAGCCCTGTGCTCAGTTTTGAATTGGATTATCTTTGTTGTTCAGTTTAGGAAGTCCTCAACATGTTCATGACATGTGCAGGGTTAGATATGTGATTTATGAATGTTTTATCTCATTTTGGGTATCTCCCTTTCCTCCACTGCTTTAGTGTTATGTTTTGAGATTTTAAATTTTCATGAGTTCCAATACATTTTTCTTTGGTGGCCTGTGCTTTCAGAATCATATTAAAGACAGTGTGGCTAAACCTAGGGTGCCCTTTGCTTTCTTCCAAATATTTGAAAGTTTCAGATCTTGCATTTACCTGTGTGATTCAGCTTGACTTTGTCTTTACACAGTGTATTTAGACTCAGGGGCCTTTTCTGTTTGAATGTGCATTTCTGTTTTCTCAGCACTGTGAAATGGTTGCCTTCTCCTTCATGACTTGAAAAGTCTTATGAAAAGACTGGGTTCAGAGGTGATGTCCTTGCTGTGCAAGCATGAGACTCTGATTTCAGATCCCCAACAGTCACTTGAAAAGTGAGATTTGTAGCTTGTGCCTGTAACCCCAGGATCATGGAGGTGGCTGCAAGGGGGTGAGGTGTAGACTCCTGAGTTTGCTAGACAACCAGCTAGCTAGCTGAATTCCCGAGCTCCAGATTCAGTGAGACACTGTGTCTCTAGATTAGTTTTTTTTTTTCACTTAGCAAAATGCCTTCAAGTTCCATTCATATTGCAGCCGAAATCAGAATTCACATCCCACTTTGCACTGAAAATTCTCCTGTGTGGATATGATCCACTTTTCTATTTATCCATCATACTAATTTGGGATGCTCCCATAGTTCCCTACTGTGAATCATAGCTATAAGAAGTTGCCGAGGAAGACATTCAACATTGACCTCTGGCTTTGATATGCACACACACTTGCACATGCACACTCACACTCACACATACTCACGCATGAGGAAGGTTTATTTCTGACCTCTCTAGGTTGCTGGTCTATACGACGAGGCTATCTCTTTTGGACTTTCACACTGTTTTGATTACCTTAGATATGTAGGTTTTGATGTAAAACAATGTGAACCCTGAAGCTTCAGTATAGTTTTACAAGTTTATTTTTTCTTTTTTCTTGTCTATCCTGACACTCATAAAAGCCTTTATAAGCTTAAAATGTTTTCCCTTTTTCTGAAAAAGTGCATGCTTAAGACTTTGATGGGGGTTGCACTGAATCTCTAGATTGGTTTGAATAATATTGACATTTTAACAATGCTGTCTTGCTATTTATGAAAAGGGGGACTATATCCACGTATGTGTTCTATAAATTTAAATTTGTATTGTCCTTGAAACCTTTTTACATGTATACAATGTATCTTGATCATGTACATTTCTCACTCTTCCACAATGCCCCCTCCCCCAGAAACCCCATTATGTCTTTCTCAGACCTTATGCCCTTTTAAAATACTTATTATTTTATAATATTTATTGATTACTTAGCACACGGAATCTGATTAGTGCTTTCTCTTTCTTGCATGGGTGTGGGGTCACTCACTGGTGCATGGGGAATCTTCCAGCACCCATGCTTCTAAAGAAAAGTAATTCTGTCCTGCAGCAGCATCAACTGCGAGTAGCTCCTCAGCTGGGGGCAGAGCTTCACAAGTGCCCCCTTAGACAGACAGACAGACACCCACGCAGGCACACGCGCACGCGCACACACACACACTGTAATCTTTAGTTCTTGCTCTTGTGCAATTCTTGTACAGGTGACCACGCCTGCTCTGAGTACATATTTGCAGTCACTAGGTCATGTGCAGAGGATCAAATCCACAGCATTCTTCCTATCTACTGGCTCCAGCATTCTCTCCATCCTCCCTCCGGCGATGTTGCCTGAACCTTGATGAAAGGAACCATATAAATGTTCCATTTATGGCTAGGCATTTGCAGCCACTTCTTTTCAGTCCTTTGAATAGCAATGCACTTTTGTATTACCCAATATCCACTCTAATGAGGAATGCTACTAAGATGGAGGGGCAGCACAATTCCATGGATAGAAACCTAAGTGTTTGGGGGTTGGTTTGATAACTTGACCACTTAGAAAATATTGATAGGTTCTCCCCCAAGTGCTTTTGACTTTCTTAGTCTTGGGTTTTGGTCATATTTACAGTGCCAGGCATAAATTCCCTCCATTTAAAAAAAGGCCTCAGATCAAATGAAAGAGTGGTTGACCACCTCTATGAGCAGTCTTGACACTCTGACCAGTGTGAAAGCTAACTAGCAGAAAGAGTTTCCTGGTTAATTCAAGATGAATTTCTCTGAGTCAGCAATAAGGTCTTACCATCTAATTATGCTGGGCAACCAAGAAAAATGACAATAGCCTCTAAGGTTTTGGATGCCTCTCTGGCTAATAACTCATGGAGGTGGCTGGTGCCTGATACTGAGAATTTTTGCTTAATAATCCATCTCTTCCAGGAGCAGCATTCTTCAGTAATGTAGGATACTTCTGTCAAACACCTTAATTCTTTATCAATTAGCTTATAGACTATTAAACTTCTCCATTTTGGTTAGCCCAGCCCACACCTCCTTTCCTCCACTGCTGTGTCTTCAACCCTGCCTAAACATTTACCTTTCAATATTTTCTTCTTATTCTTTCATATGTCATGGATTCTACTATCCCCTCCTGTTATGTTGGTTTAGCTGCCAGAACATAATTTCCCAAGTACCATTTTTATGTACATTTTCTTATCTCCACAACTCCAGTACTTTCCTGAGTTTTTCCCTTAGTGACTCTCATACTTTAATTTCAACTGTATCCAATCTCCCTTCCCTAAATCCATCTCCCACACCAATAACCCAGGTCTAGTTTCTAGCTTCTATTTATACTAGATGTAAAATACACAAAACAAAATTATTGGAGCTAGGACCTTTATGTAAGAGAGAAAATTTAATGCTTATCTACCTGGGTATGGGTTACCTCACTCTGTGTGATTATTTCCAGTTTCATTTATTTACATTAAAATTTTATGGGTTTTTTTGTTTCCTCACAAATGAATAATATTCTGATGGGTATATATTCTATATTTCCTTTGTCCAGTCATTATTGGTTGATGGATATTTAATGATTCCATTTCCAAGCTATTGTGAATTAAAGGACAATGAATGTGATTGTGCTAGTATATCTATGGTAAGATATCACATCTTTTATATATGCCCAAGAGTAGAATCGCTCAGTTATATGGTGGATTTTCTGATCTTTTGAGAAACATCCAGACTGATTTCCAGTGTGGCTCACTAGTTTACATGCCCACCAAAAGAGTGTAAAGGTTTCCCTTTCCTCATGTCCATACCAGAGTTTGATATCATTTGTATTTGTGGGCCTGATAATGACCCTTTTGATAGGGATGAGAAATAATCTTAAAGTAATTTTAATCTGCATTTCTGTAGTGGCCAAGATTGTTGAAGACCTCTTTAAGTGTTTTCTACCCATTTTTATTTCTTGCTTTGAGAATGTATCTGCTCACTCAGTTCTCATTCTCTGAAGGGGAGTATTAAAGCCTTCTGCTATTGTGTCTATTGCTGCCATCAGACCTATCACTTTGCTATATATCATAATGGCGTGTGATTAGACAGAAGTAATCACAATTATTATATATTATCACCGTATGCATTTAAATCAAGTAGGCTTTTATTTAAATCAAGTCTACTCTAGTGAGATTGAAAATCTGAGTGTGCTCTGTCTGATATCCCATACCCATTATACCTTTCTCCTGTTGTCTTATGTGTGGAATTCCATTTTCATCCTCTCACATTCTAAATTGATAACTTAGATTGGAAATGAGTCATTTATTAGACAGCATTTCGTTGAACCATGGATTTTATTTAATTCTACCAGCCTCTGTGTCTTGAGTGGTGCATTTAATCAATGTGTATTTTAAATAATTGCTGATTGGAAGAAATGACCTTGTGTTACTTCCTCTGTGTTGTTGTGCTCTCACTGTTTTTAGCTCTATGGTAATGAGCTAAGTTGTTATATTCACTTCAATTTCTTTTGTTATCTATTTCATTTATGATTTAAATTTGTCTCCTGAACTGGCAGTGCATCTTATTGGGTAATGTCTTTAATTTCTGCCTCAATTTAAAGAATAATTTTATCAAATATAGGGGTCACAGATGACATTTTTAGCACTTTGCTGTTGTTATTTTAGGGTCATATCTGCACACTAACTCACCTGAGATGGAAACTTACAGTCTTCCTAGATATTTTCCTCAGCCTTTCCATGGGCACAGAGACATTTTCTAATTTTCTTTATACACATAATTACTTTTGAATGTTCCAGTCTTTCATTTCTGTATATCAACAGTAGGGGAGGTGTATTAAATAGTGTGTGTGGTAAAATACCTACCATTTGGCTACCTAAAAAACCTGCATAATGACATACTATTGATATGTCAATATGAATAGGGGAAAATCTCATAAGGCCCCACCTCTACATGCAATTAAAGACTGATGAGACAGAGAGAATAACCCTTTTTCAGGGACAAGATTCCTGATAGGTTATATAGTCTCTAATGCTCAGAACTAAACACACACACACACACACACACACACACACACACACGCATGCACACACACACAAACACACACAAACACACACACATAAACACATACACACATGCACATACACTCACATATATATGAGTAATTATGTACTATATAATATATGTATTTAAATTTAATATAAATATAATATATAAGTGTAACATAAATATACTTATATAAATATGTATAATATACAATGTCATGTAATATATTACATATACTACATATTACACATTGTATAATATGTAATATATAGTACATATATTACTCATATATATGTTAATAACACTAATGAACTCAGCAGGCTTCACACACATTATATATCATATATAATATATCATATATCATATAATATTATATAGTACACGTATTACTCATTTATGTCAGTAACACTGATGAATTCAGTAGGTTACACACACACACATACACACACACTAATTACAATATTAGAGGCCAATAATTTGAGAGGGAGTAGGGTGTAATATGGAGTGAGTAAGAATAGGGAAAAGGAAGGGTGGAAATTATATTAATATAGTATTCATGCATGACATTTTCAGAAAAGATTTTTAAAGTTTTGTGTCTTCACCTCTGAGGTGAGACACACAGCACTCAGTGATCAGAACTCCCTCACCAGTAGTTGGAAGTGAGTTCTATTTAGCCCCCTTTGCCTTCAGAGAGTTGATTGGAGCCTGTGCAGAGAACATATGCGCAAATGACCAGGGTGAGTCTATGATCTGGGAATGGATTGCTTTCATTGTATTAGGATCTGGAGTCAAAGCAAATTCAATACAATTAATCACCCAAGACTCCCACTAGAAGCTGCCAAGCTCTGGAAGTCTGCAGGTTTCTAAAATAGCCAACAGATAGACTTTGCCAAGGCAGCCTCCACCCCCAGTAAGACCACAGCTTCCTGAAGTATTTTACTTTAATTCCTCTGTAGCATTTGGGATTCTCAAAGTGCTATTGTAGTATTTCTGATTCCAGACCCTCACAGAGCATAATTTCTTAAGTAGAGTACTTCATGGCTATTGATCCTCTTTGTTTCCACACTAAATTTATTAATTTGGCTTTATTTAAACAGGTAAAGCTTTTTACCTACTAAATTAAAAAATAAATATGTTAATTTGGCATGCAAAGTCTTATCAGAATGTAATAGTGATGACAAGACCATCCAAAATAGGATGAAGGACAGGAAAACGGTAGCCAGTAACAAATACCAAGACATTCCCACCCTTGAATTAGCATCCAGTTACATTTTTAGCATCAGATCTTGAGGTATATAATATGTAGACACTGAAGGACATAGGCTTATCCACACAGATAATTCTGCTTGCTTTCTTTTGTCCTGGCTATTCTCTCTACTTCAAAGGATATGCAGACATTTTCCTTCAAGCTGTATCATATCCGGGGCATTCCCATTGTGTCTAGGCCTTCTAATCAGCTGTACAGTATTTCTGTGATTCCAGAGACCCTCACAAAGCAAAAAATCTTAAGTAGACTACTTCATTATCTTTGTCCTTTTACCCAGGTGAGAAGGTACAAGCCACCTGCCTGTTGTGATGTCAGTTTTAGATAAATACATTGATTTGAATAGTTATTCTACTATGGGGTCTAGGTAAAACACTTTGTCTTATTTAATTTCCAGGTTAGAATGACTGAAAATTCTACCTGGGAGCCAGGATGGGGAATCCCATGGGACTCCCACGGAAATTATTCTTCTGCTATATTGTTTACAATTAGGGAACTAAGTGCTGGATTTGAGATAATCAGATTCCTTCTAAATTCACTTGAAGTTCTGGGAGAGGCAGAGATACTGCCAGGGATAGCATACTAGATGTAGTGTGCTGATCAAGGCAGGAAATACAGTGTTCTCAGTTAATATGTCTCCCAGGACAACCTACTGGTAATGGAATTGGATAAGCAGCATCGTAGTGAGAGATTAAGGTAGGGGGATGATTTATGAGTTAGTTAAATTGTGGAGGAACAGGGTCAAATCCAAAGCTACAAAATGAGAGAAGTTGAAAATCACAGGCCAAAGCTCAAGGTAAGATGCCGTGGTGTGTCCAAGCTTGACAGAAAGGACCCAGTATAGCTTTGCAGGCGTCAAAGGAGAGCACCGTCTCCTGAAGAGTTCTAGGGGAACTAAATCTTTCAGACAATATCCTGAATTTCAGCTTCACACATATCAACTGACCTTCAATTTCCTTTAGAAGTTGACTTTTTAAAGGGGGAATGTTTCTCTGAATAGCATTTATTTGGGGGGGTGGGGGTGGAAAGTAATATACAGGTGTAACCTCAACAGAAAGTTTTGCTGTTTTGAACTTTCTATGCCACAGATAATCAAGGGAAATAAATCAAGATACTCTGTGCTTTGGTGAGACAATCTATCCTATCCAATAGCAATCCATATTGCAGGGTCCTCTTCCCTTGTTTGGGAATATCCAGGCCAGACCCTTACTCCAACAAGGCACAGTTCTTCAATTAAGCATTTTTTTTTTATGTTGGGATGTGATTGAAAGCCTCACACAAAACCTCACACAAGGGCTACTCCTTGCATCCTCTAGGAATTGGGAAATTTAACTTTGTCTCAATAGTTTACTAAGTTTCAACAAAACAATTTCAATGGACAATGCTGAGGCAGGCTCAGCAGAAATGCCCACAATTCTTGATGCGAGACACCTGAGAGATGTGTCTTGTCTCTGGAGCAGTGAGTAGTCTTATAGTGGGAGATAGAGACACGGAGGCTCCTGAAAGGTAGGCAGGGCCACAAAAAGTATTTTTGATCTTTTAAGTATTTAGAAAATAGAGAAAACCACTCCAAGCCAACTTATAGCTTTAGTATTGTTTGCATCTTGGTGGATACTGTAAATTCTATCGAATTCAGAATAGGGAAGTCTCGTCTTCAAGGTAAGCAGATTTTGCTCACAAATGAGTGTTTGCAAATTTCTGGTATTCTGCCCTAGTGGCTACCAGTTGCTACCTCGTTGCCCCATTTTAAGATAGCTGTAAAGGCATACTTCAGAATTCAGTCACCCACATCAGTGACTACTGCAAAGAAACAAAAGCATATTCAAATCTAATTGGAAGTGTAGTAATGAAAGATAAAGACCATGGAGCAAAAAAATTGAACACATTTGAATATTTTCCCTTTCTATTTTCTCTTGGGGGATTGACACTTCATTATCTCCCCCAAATTAATTCATCTTATACTTATAGCATGGAGATATATTACCCCCATTTATAGTTAATCACCTGGAAATGTCTTTGTCTTGTCTGAATTGTTGCTTCTTGGAACCAGTTGCCTGTGTGCAAATGTATAGATAAAGATGAAGAATTCAGGTGTCTCCTCTTTCATATACAAAATATGGGCGAGTGGGAACTCTGAATTCACAGGCTGGGAGACTTGGTGATCCAACCATGGTTTATTTGGCAGGCCTGTAATTATAGTGCATTAAGGGATACAAAAGCTCTAGGACTGGATAAGTACCAGAAACCTCTCTTGTCTTTTATTATCTAGGTTTCCAAGGTGATGGGAGTGTAGGAAGAATTAGGAAGAGAGTGGAAGAGGAAAGTGTAATATTGTGACTAATCATAGTTATAAAACTTTTTTCAAAGCATCTGACTTCTTAAGGGTCGGGGATTTCCCTGGGCTCGACTGACATGCTCTGCTAATGCTTTAGAAAACTGAAGAATCTGAAGGCACTGTGGGGGAAAGATCTATAACCAAATAGTTTAATAATCACGTGAGAGGATTTAACAGGTTCATATCTCAAATTCCAGCCCTGGCCAGGGACACAGAAGAAGAGGGATGATAAGGTCTATTAATAAATAAATAGAAATAATTGCAAGGCAAAGGTTTGTTTGGTTTGTTTGTATTTATTTATATTTTGTGCATTTTAAGACAATATCTTACAATATATCCCTGATTAGTCCAGAACTTGTTAGATCAACCAGACTGGCCTCAGATTTTTAGAATTCCTCTTCCCTCTGCTTCTTGAATTTTGTAATTTATAGGCATATACTACCATGCCCAACTAAGGCATTTTAAAAATGCATATAAACATATATTTTTCTTCCTTTGAGACTCAAAACTGACATTGTCTTGTTATCATTAGTCCCTCCAAATGAACTTTTTAAAAAAGAAAGAACAAATGATAAATGATGAACTAGAGAACATGAACAGAAGGAAAGCCAAGAGCTTGAAAAGGTTAACTGTGTTTAAACACATGCAGCATCCAACAACAGCGGATGAATCTCTGAAAGCATAGCGTCATTAAATTCTCAAAGCTTGGGGCTAGAGAGAGAGAGAGCTCTGTGTTTGAAAGCACATACTGCTCTTCACAATGTGGAGTTCCCAGCACAGGCATCAAGTGGCTCACAACCATCCATATCTTCAGCTCCAGGGTATCTGATTCCTTCTTCTGGCATCCTCATGTACAAATAACCAAATGCAGATATGCATAGAATACCAAAAATCCATCTTCAAAAAAATCCTGAAACAGAAGTATTTGCATTGGGTCCTCAGTCAATCCTAGAATCATTGTTGATTTGAAAAGTTTGCACATGCACATAGTGTGTTCTGTAGACTCTCACCCTTACTTCTTCTCTATCTCCTTCCTATTCCTGCCATTCCTTCTTCTCTCCTACAGATATTGTATGGTGTAATGCAAGGGAATCGTGAATCTCTTACCAAAACTAGGTAATAGGAGAAATGTAGTTCTCCTTCCCTAGTTAGTATGCAGGGACTCAACATGGTAATCATGAAGAAGGAAGTGTGGGTGCCTGGATTCTATGTTGCATACTTATTTGTGACTATCTGTGTGTGTGTGTGTATGATGTATACGCACATGATGTGTCTGTATATGTATAAACACATACATACTTGTGCCTACCCAGAATTTTTCTGTTGATGTGTTCATTGTTCCTATCATTAACTGTAATAACACTGCCCATCAAGGAAAACACAAACTCCATGAACCAAAATAAAACAGTCAAGAGAAATAGTCTGTTGTTCAGACTGTCAGGCAAAGGTGCAGGTTGCTCTTCTTATAAATGCCCTGCAGCCATAGGGACACTGTGACATCCAGGGAGCTAATATCCAGACATAAAACCTATGGAAGCCCTGATGTATGGTAGAAGCCAGAACTTCTTAGGTAGTCATGCCATTCACAGGGTATGAAATGATGCAAGGTGTGTGGGCTGTAGAAGGTGGAGGTTGGGCTGTCCTTTGTGAAACACATTTCTGTGTATTCTGTCCTGCTAAAGTCTGCTCCTGGGATCGGGTGGGAAAGCAGGGCCAAATGCAATCGTTTATGCTTTAAGTCATATATCAAAAAGTAATTCCCATGCTTGCATTCCACAGCTCAGTCCCATATCAAAATAAACCCCAAAGCAACGTATGTGACTAAAGTTCATTTTGAGTGGTTGCTTATTGGAAAGTATGTTGGGTACAAGTAAGATGCAATCAAGGCTCCTTTTGTAATTCAAAAATCATGGGTGTAGAAGAAAATAATTATGTACAAATCTGAGAGTTTTAGCTCATTGCAATCAGTTTCTTGAGGGAAGTCTTTATGACCTTGAATAACGTCCTTGCCTAAATAATCAGAACGGCCAGACAGTGCCAGCAACTGAAAATGGAATCTTATTGTTGCTCCGCTGCTCAGGTCTAAGTATCTGAGCCGGCACCATTTGTGCCTTACACTTACTTCTCGGATGCCTAAACAAGAATGACAGATCTAATTTTATTATCCTTACCCTAGCAAAATGCCCACTGTCATCTGTAAGGACAATATGATCAAGTCTCTTGGCTTAAGAATGCATTTCCTCAGCTGCAATGTCCCCAAGGCTTCTAAATAGAATGGAAATTCAAACTTTACTTTTAGAAAAAAAAATCACTATGTTGCATTTCTAAAAATAAGTTTTGTTCAGAAAAAGCTTTCTGTAATGCTAGAAGGAGACATTCTAGCCGATGGCCGTAGACAGCTCCAATGGCCTGTCTTAACTGATACACAGTCAACAGTTTGTTACTGAAGTCTAGTTAAGGGATGGGTGATCTGCAGTCCAGTGAGGATAACAGAGCTACTGTTATTGAAGGTCCATGGAGTCACAGGGTAATAGTCAAATACCTTTGGGTGCAGAATAGCAATGGCATTTGTAAAGCATCAGGGATATACTTAGGGAGTTTGGGGAACTCTACTGTATTAGAGACACATACCTGAAGTGAGCATTGACTCTTCACCGGTCTGTGATTCTCTGCTTAAATCCTAAAAGAAAGGGCAAGGGTCTCATGGATAGTGTTCTTTCCTTCCCAAAGAACTGAGAGCTAGAAAGATGCGATAACCCTCTGAGCACTAACTCTGCAGTTCATTAAGGAAGCCCTGACAATTCTGGTCTTGTCTAAAAAAGTCTGGCTTTCCCTTTCTTCTCAATATCACACACACACACACCACATACATAGCACCCCATACCACAGACATACACACATTACAAAAATAAACACACACACATGCTATATCACATGCATATATACACACATACACACACCACATACATACATAACACCTCATAACACACACACACATTATACAAATACACACACACATACACACACTACACTACACATATAAATATGTCATACAAATATATGCAATCATACCAAACTCATGCACACGTTACACAGTACATACACTACACCACACACTCACAAACACACACCACACTATACACACATATATATGATATACATTATATATATGTGTATATATATACATATATATATACATATATATCACAAATACATACAAGCATATACTACACAACTACACACCTAGATATACATATATGTACACACACATATATGCATATATATACATACATCTACAAACAAATAAATGTAGTTTAAAATGTAAATGAATCAGCATATCTAAGATCACATATGTAAAAGGCAATTTTTTTTTTTTTAGTCTAAGAATCCTCCCAGTACATAGATAGTTAAGGAAACAAGAGTTGTGTTCTCCTATGACCCTGGTTGAGACTACCAAAGTGTAGGATGTACAAATGTATTCTACCAGAATAGAAGAACCATGCTACTCTTTGCCTAGAGGAGTTGTGTATAAATGTTCTGGCAAAATACTTTTATTTTTGGAGACAGGGTATCCCTGTGTAGCCTTGGCTAGCTTCCAACTGTTTGTGTAAATCAGGTTGCTTCAAATTTACAGTGGTCCTCCTGCCTCTCTCTCCCAAAAGCTGAGATTACAGAAATGCACCACTACTCTTGGCTACTGATGTATATGTGTATGTGTGTGTGTGTGTGTGTGTGTGTGTGTATGTGTGTGTGTGTATGAATGTACATATATGTGTGTGTGTATATTCATAAATATATATTTGGAGAAATGTAATTTTAACTAATCAAAAATCATAATTTTTCAAAGCTAATATTTTATAAGTCAAAAAGTCCTAATTGAAGAGTATTTCAGAGACAAAGAAAATACCAGAGTGGAAAGATGTACAAAATTTTCTACTTTAAATCTATCAGAAATACGATTTTTGTGTCGTTGACAGGATGTTTCCATCATGTCACCAGGAGAATGGCTATTGTGGAGAGTTTAGGACCACTCTCTCCTAATTGAGACCTTTGAAAATAATATCCCTTTCACCTCTGTATCTCTGACAGCCCAACTCCTCAGGTGGAGATCATTTTTTCCTCACATGAGGGCCAAGAGAAGCAAGTTCCATGAGGTGTTTTATATTCTGCATTGCTCCCACCACAATACTCACATATATCAAGTTTGACTAGCTGATGTCTTGGGAAATCTCCAAAAAACCGCCATACACAGTCTGAAAAGTGACTTAAAATTTGGGGCTCGCTTTGTAGCAGCTGTACTGTTTAATGCCAGGCTCCCAGAATGTAAAATTAAATTAGAATAAAATTATAGTTTTATTTATGTATGTAATAAATGTTTATTAACAAACTACTATGTATAAAAACTATGTATAAAAATTAAAAATGTGTCTGCTGCTCTACTCTCTACTCGCTCGGGACTTTCGATCTAGTAAAACAAGCACAAGGTTGTTAGCAGGTATTTAGCCTAAATGCCAACGGTGAGTGTTACTCAGGAGACATATGAAGCAACCTGGGAATTCATTCAACATATTGACCCGTGTAGACAGAATAGGCCTTTTTGTTTGTTTGTTTTTATTTGTTTTAGTTTTTAGGTTTGTGTTTTGTTTTGTTTTTTGTTTTTACATTTTTTTTCTTCCCTCCAAATTCTCCCACATACCTCTTTCTACTCTCCTTCAAATTCATGGCCTCCTTCTCCTCTAATTGTATGTGCAGGTATGTGTGTGTGTGTGTGTGTGTGTGTGTGTGTGTGTGTGTGTGTGTGTGTGTGCATATATACTCTTAAGTTTAGCCTGTTAAGTCTATGTAATGATAGGTGTATTATGTTTTCAGGGCTGCCCATTTGCTATTGGATAACTAATTGATGTATTCTTTCCTGGTGAGGACCACCTCCCCAGCTCCCAGCTTTCAGTTGCCTGTGGTGCTTTGTGTAGGGTTGAGGCCCTGTGAGCTTTCTCTCTTCTGCTTCAGCATGTCCATGGGTGGTGTCCTTACTGAGCTCATGTCTGGGCAGTCACGGTGATTGTTTGGAGACCAAAGTCAGAGCAAACTCCCTGATCCTCTGCTCTTATGGCCTTCCTGCCCTCTCTTGTGCATTGTTCTCTGAGCTTTAGATATGGGAGTGTTTTGAGAGATGTATCCAATGGGACTGAGCTCCACAACTCCACACTTTGATTGGTTATAGTTTTCTATAATTGTCCACATCTACTGAAAAGAGACGTTTCCTTAATGAGGGGCGAACCTACACTTATCTCTGGGTATAAGGACAAAAGTTTGTAGGTTTTTGTCAGATATTATACTGGTTTAGTACATTAGTGGTTGTAGATTCTCCAATTCACTAGCACTGGGTAATTGTTAGTTAGGTTTCTAGTACAAGGCATGTTTCCCCTGTTGTTGAGCATATCTCAAGTCCAGTTAGAAAGATTATGGTTACTACCAAGGTGTGTTGTAACCTTGCATCCTTAGGATTATCTGTCATGCTGGCTGTTCATGTGGATCACAGGCAACACAGCTGAGTAGCACTTTTGGATTCCTACCACCTTTGGAAGGAATTCCTACCACTTTTATACTATAAAAGCTGGTTCTCTGGAAGGGGACCACTCAGGCCAGTCCTGGGTCATGGAGCTCTTAGCTTTGTTTCTGAAGTTCATGGTGTCTCCCAGCAATAGGGACTTATTTTTCACCTCTGACAGATCACAAAGGGCAGCTGTAATAGGCTGTACACTTTGAGCCCTAAAAAATTCACCCCAAAAGAAGGCTTTTCATGTCTGGTATTGAAATTTTTGCTAGGTGGTCTTTGGCTCTTTGAGGAATATGCTCAGATGAGAAAAAGTTTATCCGAACTATGTATATATGTTATACACAGAATCATGCGTATTATAGTATTTTAAGGTAAATAGTTCATAGTATGATTTTTTGTGACTTTTCAGACATCCCTATTGTTATTTTATCTTCTAAAGAGCACCTCCTTTCCCATCACTTGTATTCTGCCATCAGCCTCTCCTCTGCATTTACCTCCTTCTCCTTAACCAAAACATTCTCTTGTCCCATGTCCCTGACCAGATCACGTGTACCCTGCTATTCCTTTTTCTGTTGCTTCCCAAACTCCCTCTCCTGGTAATAGTCCTGCTTTACTGTCCTGGTTTCTGCATTTGTTGCAGGCTATGCATTTACATCTGAAGATCTGGTGCTATGAGAGAGACTCGTGAGATCCTGGAGATCATACATCATTTGTCTTTCTGGCTCTGGGTCACTCAACATGATCCATTATAGTTCCATTTGCCTCTACAGTTGATGATGTCGTTTTCCTTTAACCACAGAATAGTATTCCATAGTACATATGTACATTCTCATTATCCATTTATCAACTGAAGGACATTTAGGGTTTCCCATTTCCTACCTATAGTGACTAGAGCAGCAGTGACATGATTGGACAAGTCTCTGTGGAGTAGGATGTGTGGTCCTTTGGGCTTGTTCCAAGAGGGAGTATAGCTGGGTCAGATTACTGTTTGTATAGCTTTTTGAGAATTCTCCACAATTATTTCCATAATGGCTTCCCCAGTTTGTATCCCACCAACGAAGAATGAGGGTTCTCTTTGCCCCATTCCCCTTATAACATTCATTGTCAGTTGTCCTATTGATCTTTGCCATTCAACTTGTGTAAGATGAAATCTCAAAGTTGTGTTGTTTTGCATTTCCCTAATTACTAGGGACGATAGCCATTTTGAGATATGTCTCAGCTACTTTTATTTTTCTTTTTGAGAACTCTTTATTCAGGTCATTTTCTTTTTTTTAGATAGATCAATTAGTTGACTCTGTTTTATAATTCTTTTACATTCTGGATATTAAATCTCTGTCAGATATAGCTGGTGAAGAGTCTCTCTGACTCTTTGGGCTTCCTCTTCACCCTGCTGATTATTTTATGAAGCGCACAAAGGCCTTTTAGTTTCACGAAATCCCACTTGTCAAGTGTTGGCCTTAATTTTTTGACAAGTGGAGTCCTTTTTAGGAAATGATTTCCTACATGGATGTGATGTGCGGTTTGCCTATGTTTTCTTTTAGCAGTTTTAGTGTTTCAGGTTTCCGGTTTAGGTCTTTTCTCTGTTTGAAGGTAGTTCTTTTTGTGTGTGTGTGTGTTTTAAATTTTGTTTATTTATTTATTTTACACTCCATATTTTATTCCCTCCACCCCAGTCTACCCTCCTACTGTTCCACATCCCACACCTCCTCCCCACGCCCTGTCTCCACGTGGATGCCCCCACCCCCATGCCTCCTGACCTCTAAACTCCCTGGGTCCTCTAGTCTCTTGAACACTGACCCAGCAGTCCTTGCTGTATGTGTGTTGGGGGCCTCATATCAGCTGGTGTATGCTGCCTGTTTGGTGGTTCAGTGTTTGAAAGATCTCAGGGGTCCAGATTAATTGAGACTGCTGATCTTCCTCCAGGATCGCCCTCTTCTTCAGCTTCTTTCAGTCTTTCTCTAATTCAACCACAGAGCTCAGCTGCTTCTATCCATTGGCAACTATCTGCCTCTGACTCTTTCAGCTGCTTGTAGGGTGTTCTGGAGTGTGGTCATGCTAGGTCCCTTTTTGTGAGTGCTCCATAGCCTCAGTAACAGTGTCAGTCTTGGGACCTCCCCTTGAGGGATTCCATTTGGGCCTATTGCTGGACCTTCTTTTCCTCAGGCCCCTCTCCATTTCCATCCCTGTAATTCTTTCAGATAGGAACAATTATGGCTCAGAGTTTTGACTATGGGATGCCGCCCCTCCCTCATCTGAAGACCTGACTTTCTGCTGGAGGTGGGTTCTATAAGTTCCCTCTCCCTACTGTAGGGCATTTCATCTAAGGTCCCTCCTTTTGAGTTCTGAGAATCAGTCACCTCCCAGGTCTCTGGTGCATTTTTGAGGGTCCCACCAACCTCCTACCTCCCGAGGTTGTCTGTTTCCGTTCTTTCTGCTGACTCTCAGGGCTTCAGTCCTTTTCCCTCACCCAATACCAGATCAGAATCCCCACTTTCCCCCACTTCAAACCCCTCCATCCACTTTCCATCCCAGGTCCCACCCTCCCTCCCTACTTGCAATTGCTTTCTTCTTCCTCCCAAGTGAGACTGAGATGTCCTCACTTGGGCACTTCAGCTTGTTGACCTTTTTGAGTTCTGTGGGACTGTATCTTGGAGGTAGTTCTTGTACAAGGTGATATATATATATGTGTGTGTGTGTGTGTGTGTGTGTGTGTGTGTGTGTGCCTAATTTCATTCTTTTACTTCTGGAATTCCAGTTTGTCTAACATCATTTGTTGAAGATAATTTCTTTTCTTCAGTAGGTGTTTTTGACATCTTTGTCAAATATTAAATGGATGAAATTATGTGTACTTGTGTTTGTGTCCTTGATTTGGTTCCATATTGTTTTTTTATTACTATGGATTTGTGATATATCTTAATATCTGGAATCGTAATCTCTCCACTATTGTTCTTTGTGCTCAAAGTTTTTTCGGCTACCTGGGGTCTTTTATGGTTCCATATACATTATAGTATAGTTTTTTTTTTTTTCTGTAAAGAAAGGGTGGGCATTTTGATAGGAATTGCATTGAGTCTATTAATAGTTTTTGGTACATTAGGGAGAAGATGCACAAAGAACTTCTGAGGCCTGAAGAAGGCACTGTAGTCTTTGCAGCCAAGTGTGGATTGTGGCATGCATGTGCAGAAGCAGTGTGAGGCTGAGAAAGCATCAACTGAAACACTGAAGAGAGTACCCACGGAGGGACAACATCCCTGCCTGCCCTAGTAAAGCAAGGGACACACTGCACTTTTCCTTGGAGGTTCATGGAAGCACCTTGCTTTAATGGAGAGGAACATCTGATTCTACAAGTCCTAAAATGAGGGTCAGAAATCTCAGAATAAAACTCTAAGATATGGAACAACAGAAATATGTAGTGCCAGATGGAGTGAAATCCACAGTAAATGTCATCCAACCAAACTGTCAGACATGGCAAGACAGCAGGTAAGTGTAACCCATTAGGAGAAAATAAGAAAATATATTCAGGATTGCTAGAATATACTGGAGTTAAATACTGGAATTAGCAAATGAGAGTGTTGAGTGGGTACAATAACTGGCACTGGAAACACTCGAACGAATTAAAAACAGGCATGAAAGGCATACAAAGATGCCTCAAACAGACACACATGAAAATATTAACAGATATGAAGAAAAAGGTTATTGAAAGATTGTATGGGTTCCCAGAAGGAAAGATTAGCAACCATGAAGATGGACCAAAATGAGATATCGGATACTGTATTAGTTAGGGTTTTACTGCTGTTAACAGACACCATGACCAAGGCAAGTCTTATAAAAAACAACATTTAATTGGGGCTGGCTTACAGGTTCAGTCCATTATCATCAAGGAGGGAGCATGGCAGTATCCAGGCAGGCATGGCGCTGGAGGAGCTGGGAGTTCTATGTCTTCATCCAAAGGCTGCTAGTGGAAGACTGACTTCCAGGCAACTAGGGTGAGGATCTTATACCCACACCCACAGTGACACACCCATTCCAACCAGGTCACACCTATTCCAACAAGGCCACACCTTCAGATGGTGCCACTCCCTGGTCCAAGGATATACAAACCATCACATTCCACTCCCTGGTCCCCATAGACTTGTTCAAAAACATGAGTCTATGGAGGCCATACTTAAACATAGCATAATGCAAAATGCATTTAGTGCAACTTTCAAAGTCCTCATAGTCTATAGCAGTTGCAACAATGTTAAAAGTCCAAAATTCAAGGTCTCTTCTGAGATTCATTCAACTTAATTAACTGTAATCCCCAAAGCAAGGCAGGAAACCAGCTGGGCAAACTCCAAACTCTGCATCTCCATGGCTGATGTCAAAGTGATCTTCAGATCTCCACTCCTTTTTCATCTTTTTTGACTGCAACAAACTGCTTCCTCCTGGGCTGGTTCCACTCCCTGTTAGCAGCTTTCCTCAGCATGTATCCCATAGCTCTGGCATCTTTAACATCTTTGAGTCTCCAAGGCAATTTCAATGTTACAGCTTCTTCTTTCAATGTCTGGGATTCCACTTGATCTTTTGGACTCCTCCTAAGGGCTGGCATCACTTCTCCATCTCTGTCCTCTGTAGCACTCTATGCTCAGGTTGATCCACTCCATTACGGCTGCTGTTCTTGGTGATCATCCCATGGTACTGACATCTTCAATACACTGGGGTGTTCCACTCCAACTAGGCTTCACCAATAACCTCTCATAGGCTCTCTTCAGGGTGCCAAGCCTCAAATCCTTTGCATGACCCCTTCAATCCTGGGCCATCAACTACAGCTGAGGCTTCTTCTCCAATGGGCTTCCCTGGCCTCTCACAGTGCTAAGCCTCAGCTTCTCTCCATGATCCCTTCATTCCTTCACAAGCAGTACCACCTGAGTGACTCTTACACATTACCAAGTCCAGCCGCAGCATGAGGTACAACCTTGGGTATCTCTGGAACACAGCTTCTTTGTGCTCCCAGAAAACAGTTTCCAGAAGATTTCACCTCAGTGATGCTGGTCTCTTCTTAATCACCGCTAATTCCTTAGCTCCAGCTAACCAGCATCAATTTTCCCAGTAGTTCCTTCCATTCTTAACTCTAGAGCCAGAGGCACATGGCTGAAGCTGCCGAGTTCTGCTGCTTACAGGAACTAGAACATGATCCCCTTGTATTATTACATTATCACTAGCTTTATGTTTTCTAAATCCTTCACTGCCTAAGCTTGGCTATCCTGGTTCTTGCTCTGTAGATTGACCTTGAATGTAGAGATCAGCATGCTTGTCTCATGGGATTAAAGGTGTGTACCACCATGCCTGGATCTAATTTAGCTGGGTAGAATCTTGCCCCAAGGTCCCACTCCCTTAATCTGTTATCTCCTAGAACACAAGATTTTGCTCCATTTCACTTCCTGGTACTCCTTTAATACTCGAACCATATATTTTATATTTTGCCTTTCTAAGCTTGCTATGCTTGTTCAAACTTCTCTTTGTGAGACTTAACCAAAGAACAAAGTCTCTGCTGGGCTTTTTTGAAACTTCCTTTGTCGATGCAATTAATGCAATTAATCCAAGTCTCTTCACCTTAGCCTCAGGCAGACTTTCCAGACAAGGGTAAAAAGTAGCCACATTCTTCACCAAAATACCACAAAAACAGTCTTTATGGCACATACTGAAATTCTTCTCCTTTGAAATCTCTTGGGCCAGGTCAACACAGTTCAAATTACTCCCAGCAACAAAGTCTTCCATATTCCTACTAGGATGACCCATTAAGCCCCATTTAAAGCATTCCACTGAGTTCCAAATTCAAAGTCCAAAAATCCACATTCTTTCCAATAAAAGCATGGTCAGGCCTATCACAGCAAACCCCACTCCTGGTACCAACTTCTGTATTAGTTAGGGTTTTACTGCTGTTAACAGACACCATGACCAAGGCAAGTCTTATAAAAAACAACATTTAATTGGGGCTGGCTTACAGGTTCAGTCCATTATCATCAAGGAGGGAGCATGGCAGTATCCAGGCAGGCATGGCGCTGGAGGAGCTGGGAGTTCTATGTCTTCATCCAAAGGCTGCTAGTGGAAGACTGACTTCCAGGCAACTAGGGTGAGGATCTTATACCCACACCCACAGTGACACACCCATTCCAACCAGGTCACACCTATTCCAACAAGGCCACACCTTCAGATGGTGCCACTCCCTGGTCCAAGGATATATAAACCATCACAGGATACCAAATACAGAAGGAAAATAAGACTTTGAAATTTCAAAACAGATTATTCTAGGTCGTGAGATAGGTAAGGCTCAGTAGGTAAGGATCCTTCTCAGGAAGCCTGATGACCTGACTTCAGTCCCCCAAGTACACACAATGACAATCAAAAAGCAAGTCCTGAAAGTTGTCCTTTGACATACACACATGCACACAAGCAGATAAATAGATGTCTAAATGTTTAAAACACATATGCATTTTCTATTTAAACTCTTTTATAATTTTTTATTTAATCTATTTTAAATTCTTATGTAGATTTCTGATGTCTATTCTATACCACAGAGCAGAGTGTTCAGTTTGAGAGACAGGACATGCACGTTCACATGGAGAAATGAAAGTCACAGCTTTTGTTTAACAGGAGTGCATGCACGGAATCAAGTCCTATCTTAAAGGTTAAGATGAATGGAGGCCCCAAATAAACCTGAGTGGTTCATTTTTAGGAACTGCAAAGAGCAACTTTCTATTTTACTTTTGTACTTCATTATTTATTTAGCTATCTGAGCCCTCCCACCAGGCTTTCCCAGGCTGGAGAACACAGAGAGTCAATCTCTTCTATAGAGCTATAATAGGCAGAGTAAGTGTGTTGTTGAACTAACATTAGTGCACATCATGCTTTGTTAATTTATGAAATAAAACAGATAGCATCACGTACCTCAAAAGGTGTATAAATTATTAAATGCTCATTATCAGTAGAAACTCACTGTTCTACGAGAGAGGGAATATACCATTTCAAAATTTATATAGCTGATATACAGCAGCCACAGAGAAATGACAAGATTTTCAAAATTGAGTGAGAATTATTTTAGGTATAAGTTATCTCCACATTAAAAAGAAAATAGTTGTGGAATTAAAGGGTACATCCCACATGTTCTGTATAAAACAAAGGCAAGATTTTATTTAAAATATTTAGTGGCCCCTTTCACTCTTCTTCAGTTAAGTCTTATAAAGCTGTATCCCAAAATACCTATTTTAGGTGAATTGTGTGGATGTTTTGCTATTAAATTATGGAGGTTTATTTCATATTTTAATATGAGCCCCTCATTAGAAACTCAGTTTTGGAAACAAAGTATAATGGTGCATATTTATGAAGATCCTGCATAAAATGCATTACTTTATATTCTAACCTAAAATGTTTATTTTTAAATTTAAAGTAACAAAAAACCCAAACAGACAAAAAAAAGATAACATTTCTCCATGTAATAAATTCCCTCTTTATTCATTTGGTTGTTTTCTTTGCAATAAAGTTATATAAAGCTCTTTCCCCCACCCCCTGCTCTCTCCGTAATCACTTCTGTGTTCTCTTGTTTTTATTCCCTGTGTCATATCCAAGAAATCATAGTCAAGACCAATCTCAATATTATAAGATCTGAAACCATGAAACTGCTAAGGAGAATGTAGGGAATAGATCCATGCCATGCTGGAAAATACTTTGCCACAGGCTCAGATAAGATGATTGTGAGCCCATTGTAGAGATTATGGTCATGGGAAGCATTTCACATAGAGAAATGTCTCTGAAGACTTTTCTCAAATGTTCAAGCCACATTAGACAAATTATGTCGTGTCTCAAATGCCACCTCCAAGGTAAATAGCATCATGCCTCACTCTTACTGACCACAGCACTATTATTATTATTTTTGAAGGCCACTGGAGTCCTTGAAGAGCAGCCATGTTTTAGAACACTACATCTCCAAATAGAAAAGTTGTTTGTGGTTCTTTCATTTTATGAACACATAAAATGAACACACCTCCATATTTCCCCTTATCTCCACTTAATATTGTGACTGGCGCTGGTGCTCTACAAAGACTGACAACATGATAGCAGCAGAAACATCAAGGTCTTCATTAAACATAGTTTTTTTTTTCTTTCAGCGTTAACAAGCAGCATCAATCTAATCAAAGGAGAGTGCATCATGACCTAGGAGGTTACTGTGCCATGTTTTGTCTCTCCACAGTGATAGTACCACAGTTTCTTCACACATTCTTCCTAGCATGGTGACGTCCTGCTTCTTACATTCCTCTATAAATTATAGTGGTGACACTGGGTAAGTTGTATGTAACAAGACATGCAATGCTCTTGGATGTCCCTTCTCCGGGAATTGAACTGTTTTCAGCCATGTGAATTTAACCTAATAGGGTTATTAAAGGAATTTAAAAATTGAATACAGAATGTAAATAAGCAAGTCCACTTTAACACTCCACTTGCACCTTTCAGTGCCTTCAGTATTAATATTTGGTGTTAGTAAATGACAAACCTCACATGGAAGTGGTTCTCCTCCAGTCCAGTTACTCTAGAACAAGAGAAAGGAAACATGCTGAGGTCCCCTTTCCACATTGGAGCTTTTGTAAAAACATCCTGCAAATTTCAATAACTCTGTCTAGTTTGGCCATGCATGTGAGGTTCTCAAGATTCAGTGACAGCTTTCAGTGGTTCTTGGTGGTCAATGCCTGGCAGATACCTTCACTGCTCCTATAGACTCTGAAAAAGTGTGGCCAAGAACACCATGGAAGAAATATTCAATTACTCACTGAGGACCACTATCTTGGTCCCTATGAATCAAGGACTTAGTGAAGGCTTCGGGATTCTGCAGGGGCCAGTATCAAGAAGAGAATAGCTCTATACTGACCCACTGCACAAGAGACACCGTGCATGTTGAAATTCAAAGCTAATTTTCAGGAGAAGAGATTTGGGTAGAGGTGGATGTTTGTGTACTTTGCAGAGAGACATATAAGGATACAGGTAGTGTTGGGTGGCCAAGTTTATTATAGGTCTTGTAGGCTTACTATATCTGCATCTATAAGCAAAAGACAAAACCGTCCTGGCTGAAAGACCATTATAATGTGTTATCATGGCAAACGTGGTCTGGTTTCTGGCTGTGTCCTCATCATTGTCGGTCATACATTCTGGCCTCATTTGCTTTATGAGTTTGTTATTCTAGTTCCTTGGTATGATTCCCAGAAATAAATTCCTCCATGGTATAATTTCCCACATCTGACCTTTTACTATAAGGAGTTGGTAAGATTTATAAACTGTGTGCTCAGTTTGATCCCAAATTTTCCCAACATACACAGCTTCCTTCTTGCTAATGGGAATATGGTTATGATTCAAGACTTGCTTTCAAGGCCATAGCAGACCCGCACCCCTCATGTCATTGGTAGAAATAAGGAGGTCAACATTCGTCTTTACCTTTGGAGCCATCTGTTCCCTTTACCAGGCTCCTGGAAGAGGAAGTCAGCATCCTTGTGTCATTGTGTGGCCTTTCCATTCACGGATTATCGAGCTCCTGCTGACGACTTCTGCTCCAAAGACTGCCTGTCAGCAATGTTGAGGGCTCTAGTCGATAGAAACTTTATTTTTAGAAACACTGCATTTTTCTCCATTCTAAAAATAGCACCAACAGTTGCTATCCTCTAAAAGCTTGTTTGGTTAAATTCACACAGGTGTGTACCTTTCTATTACTGTCTCTGACTAAGAAAATTTGCCAGAGGTGTGCAATCTATCCCAGTGATGGAGAACAAATAGCATTCTTGGTCTGATAATTTGAATTCTGTGATATAAAGTTTTGTGCCTACTCAATGCCTCAGAGGATATTATTTTTAAAAACAAAGAAAATGAAAAGTGGAGACATAAAAACTAACCATCAAGCAGGAAAGCAGGTTCTGATACTGACTTCCAGTCTCAGTAATAGTGCAAGTGAATTTTCACATCAAAGGACCTGTGATAGAAGGAGCTAGAATCTCAGTTGGCTTTATAGCATGAGAATCAGAGTTCAATCTCCAAGGATCACATAAGTGCCTCGAAGGTGTGATGTCTTTCTGTAGTTCCAGTTCAGGGGATTCCTAATCAAGCTAGCTAGCTAGACCAGCTGTAGCCATGAAGTCTGGGTTCAAATAAGATATGAGGCCCAAGTCAATGAATAAATTGAAGAGTGATTGTAAGTCTCCTCAAATCAACTCAGGCCTCCACATGCACACATATGCTCCAGTAGACACCTATATGCCCCCATGCGTGCCAATATGCATTCATACCACATACAAGTGCAAAAATGAAAGTGCACATAAAGGGATAGTTCTGTAGTTTTTCTCTGTGTTTTTTTTTCCATAGATGTTTCAACTATTCCTAAAGCTTAGCTAGGAAAAAGATAGCCAAGCATGTGTTTTTCTCTGTGTGCTAGGGGGACAGTTCCCTAAGCCAAGAAGAAGGTAAAAGAGTTTAAGTGATCGCTCTCCTTTGGCAAATGTACCCAATTCTTCTGCTTTGATCTTTATCATCTTCATTAAAATAACATTTAGATTCACTGGGTTGCGGTTATGTCCTGGACTGTCTGGGTATTCTGTGCCTACAGTGGCAGGAAAGACCTGGCAACTAGTAATAAATTTACCTGTTTTTTATGTGTTGTTTTTCCAAATCGAGAGAGTATGAACTCGCTTGTGTGTGTGTGTGTATGTGTGTGTGTGTGTGTGTGTGTGTGAGAGAGAGAGAGAGAGAGAGAGAGAGAGAGAGAGAGAGAAAGAGAGAGAGAGAAGGGGGGCTGAATAGATAAGAAAGTTTTAAATGCTTGAAATTGGCAGCAGATCATTTTGTTGGCTTAGAAGTGGGTGAGATTATCCTATCAAGCAAATACACAGGCAAGTTTTTCACCTTGGTTCCTTTGGCCATGGACCAGCTAAAGCAATGTGATGCTGACCCCCATTTACAATAAGACACATCATTGCTCCAATCAAGCTCAAGGTTCAGGACACAGTTACATGTATTGAGAAGATTGAAGGCTCCAGCTGCTGATAAGTATTTGAAAGTCAAATTGACTCAAGAAGAGAGAACATTCACGCACGCACGCACGCACACACACGCACACGCTTATGCACATGCACACACATGCACACACACACACACACACACACACACACACACACACACACACACACACACAGAGTGGCTTAGCTTTGCAGGCTGTTCTATAAGAGTGCCCTAAAGAATACTCCTCTCCCTTCCTATTTTATCCTCATGGAAATGGGCCAAGAACACCTAACAGGAACTGTTGGACAAGTATAATGTAGCATATTGTCAGAAGGGCTCACACCTGCTCCCGGGAATGCAGCTAGTCCCAACTCCGACTTTCTCTTCTAGTCTAAGAATGTGTCTCTGTTTTTTTTTGTTTTTTTGTTTGTTTGTTTGGTTTTTTTTTTTTTTTTTGAGAAGTAGGCAGGTGGAGAAGGCATTGTTTGGAGTTATTGAAAACTTGGGGGCTCTGGTTTTCAATTAACACAACTATTATCTTTCTTACTGGTCAGGCATCATTAATCCCTCATTACCCTAACCTTTTATCTTTCTCTAAAAGCCAGCTATACACAACCTACTTTTGGAAGCCTATGCCTCACTTTCCAGGGTGTCAGTTCCAGTGTTCTTGAAATTCAGGACACTTCTATTGGGATCTTGCTTGTAAATATTTTACAATATTTTTCATCATAAACTTCGAAGGTTCTTTCTGTGAGAACTCAAAACTTAGGAGCAACACATTATTAACATCTTCAAATGAGAAAATCAGAAAGGGCCGCACCAAATGTTTTCAGGGGGGAAGATTGCATCTAAAATGTTTCTGGTGGTCTGCATACTTCTGCAGAATATATGAAAAGGTCTTAGAGCACTATCTTGAAAGAAAGTGGAGGGGTCTCCTACGATATTTCTAACTAGCTAAATATGAAAATGTGAAACAAGTCTCTAATTTCTAATCTAATTAAAAGTATAAGGGATTGATTTATGTTCTTGTAATTAAACAAATGGTCATGTTTTTGTTTTAGTGGGTAATAAATATTAGGGAAATTCTTATTTTACTCATGCCATTTCTTGTTGTTGATTGTCATGTGATATATGATAAATCATGCTGTAGCTTGTTGTTTTAGGGATTTGAGCAGGACCCCAGTGGGCAGTTCTGACCTAAGGTCCCTCATGACATTGCTGTCAGACAATGTTTGATTCTTTAAATTATGTATTTATTTCACATATATGAGCATAGTCGCTGTTTTCAGACACTGGAAGAGGACATTAGATCCCATTACTGATGGTTGTGAGCCACCACATGGTTGTTGGGAATTGAACTTGGGACCTCTAAAAGAGCAGACAGTGCTCTTTACCACTGAGCCATCTTTCCAGCCCCCATGTTTCATGTTTTAAAGTGGAAATTTGAAATATCTGGGGGCTACACAATTTGCCCTGTCTGTCCTGTTTCCTTTCCATCTCCATATACCTCTCCCTCTCTCATTATATAGTCCCAGAAGAACTCCTATTTTCTCCAAATATGTAAATTAATATAGCCTTTCTCTGAACTATAGTGACCTCATGATGGCTCTGCTGCTTAAATGTCAACTCAGAGCTCCAGTAGGGACACACAGTGGACAGGGCAGAGTCTTTTCCAGAGCTCGTTCATGTAGTCACAGGGTTTCCAATACATTGGGGAAGGGAATGTGGATTCTACTTCTCATCTGGGGCTGAGGATCCAATGGTTTGATGCTAAGATTAAAAAAAAAAAAAAAAGCCTGTGCTCTCTACTTGGGCTATTCTCACATTCAAAGTGCAGCCACTCTTCTCTAATATGCTCCACAAGTCTGAGCTCATTGCTATATCAGGATTAAGTCTGAGACTCAGGATCTCATTAGAGAGGTGTGCGAAGTTCCTTGGCCTGGTTTCCTTGGATACATCTCCTCAGGTGGTTATTCCCCATTTTAAGATGTGAGAACCAAACTAAAAGCTCTTTACCTCCTCATGTTGTGTCATTTTACAGTGTATACATGGTTCTAAACAGCATGCTGTGTGTGTTTTCAATTAAAAGTAGTGTTTTAAATTAAATTTATTTATTTATTTCCTTTACAACCCAATATAAGCCCTTCCTTTCCTCCCACATCAAGTTACTGCAGGACTAGGCACATCCACTCCCATTGAGGACAGACAAAGCTGTCCAGCTGTCCTGTGATCCACAGGCAGGCAGATAGGCAACAGTCTCAGGAACAGCCCCTGCTCCAGTTGTTTGGGGGACCCGCATGAAGACCATGCTTCTCATCTGCTACATATGTGCAGGAGGCCTGGTTATATTCATTCTTTGGTTAGTGATTCAGTCTATGGGAGCTTCCAAGGGTCCAGGTTAGTTGACTCTGTCCTTCTGTGGAGTCTCTGTCCTTTTCAGGTCCCTCAATCTTTCTCCCAACTCTTCCATAAGTCTCCTCGAGCTCCATCTAATGTTTGAGTGTGAGTCTCTGCATCTCTTTTCATTGGCTGCTAGATGGAACCTCTTAGAAGTTATTGTGATACATATATACAAGAATATTATGTGATCATCTGGCTATTTCTTGACTGTTTCATCCCTATAGAAAATTAAGAATGGATGTGGATTTTTTTGTATTTTATAGACTCTTTGTCCCCATCAGTTCACACTGATACGTTTATTTAAAAACAATGTTGGTTTTTAAGTTCCCATGTATTTATCCCACCAACAAAGATAAGTTCTTTTCCTCCTTGATATCCACTCAGAGAAGACTCACAAAACCCATTCTTCAGTATGGAAAAGCCTGTCCAATTTTCTAATAGAAGAGGCACACTCTTAATCTTTATTTCAAAAGATCCACGTGATATATCAAGTGCAATTTTTCTGAGATATTAAAGGAATCCTACAGGACCACCTTTGATTTGCTCTTTGCCCTAAAGTCATTTCTTAATTTGAGCAATATATCTTATAATTTTTGTCATCTAGGGAGATAAGGAATGATTTAGTAATTCACAGTCACTGGATCCTTTACTTTTCTTCAAATTTTGCTTAAAAATATAATAATTCCTTTTTAAGTTCTCATCTATTCATGTCTGAATCTTCAAGGTACAGATACAACACTTTAATCAGCTATATCAGTTCATGGATTTGTCTTCTATTTTCAATATTGCCACAGCGCTTTGTGAAGCAGTCTGCCAACATTTGAAATGTGTCTTCTTTCCTTCATCTTCAAAGGACATTTTTCTCTACCTTCCTTAAGTTAGTAAGGTTAGGTCCCACTTCCTCCACACTGGTCTATCATGCAGTGATATTAACTACAAGGTCACACTTCTGTGCATCTTGGAGCCTTGACTAACACCAGCTGTGTTAGGTTTGCATTACAGATACACTCCACTTCCCATCACAACATTTTGCTCTGACTATCTGTTATTACATACATTCATACATTCATACATACATACATATACACACATACATACACACACACACACACACACACACACACACACACACACACAAAATCAATCAATTCACACTCAGTGGATGATATTAGGATGATTTTGTTATGGCATAAAATTTGTGTCTCAGTAACTTCAGAAGGACACAAGTATACCTATACACATGCATGCTTATAAATATTATTGAAGGCAGTTAATGAAGATAGTAGAAAGATAGAGATATGTGTTGGCATACACACACACACATATATCTGTATATATATATATATATATATATATATATATATATCCTGAAAACTCACTTAATCTTTTAAAATCAATATTTGCTCTGCAAACTAACCTCATCAAGGTTTGACTTATAAAATTTAAAAACAGCCTTGTCTCCAAGATTTTCTGTAGAATTCTCTAGAAAGTAATCAATACCCAAAGCTTTTTTGATCTCTCACTAGTCCTAAAAGGAAATTAAACAGTTGTAGATCTATTTATTCATTTATATTATTTTTATTTTTTAAAGTCCAGCTGTTACCACTTTTTCAGTCCCCCCTTTCACAGTTCCTCATCCCATTCATCCTTCCCCCTGTGTCCAAGAGGATGTACCTCTGCCTCTGCCATACCTCCCCACTCCCTGTGGTCTCAAGTCTGTCAAGGGTTAGAAATGTCTTCTCCCACTAAGGCCAGACCTGTTCCTGTCTAAGAACTGCAGGGACAAAACTGGAGAAGAGAGTGAGGGAAAGGTGGTCCAGTGACCGGCCCAACGTGGGATCCATCTCATGGGGAAGCTCCAAAGCATGACACTACTATTGATGCTACTATGGTATACTTACAAACAGGAACCTAACATGGCTGCCCCCTGTGAGGCCCAACAAGCAGCCGGCTAAGACAAAAGCAGATACTTACAGCCAACCATTGAACTGAAGTCAGGGACCCTGTTGTTGAACTAGGGAAAGGCTGTAAGAAGCTGAGGAGAACAGTAGTCCCATAGGAAGACAGGTAATCTCAACTAACCTGGAACCCTGAGATCTCTCAGACACTGAACCACCAACCTGGCAGCATACTTGAGCTAATCAGAGGTCCCCAACACATATACAACACATATACTTTTAAAATCCTGGTCCTTTTGTCATGGTACATGGCTTCCTATTAGTTTGAATGAATGAATGAATGAATGAATGAGATTATGGGCCCAGGATGGGAGTTGCTTCTAACATTGTGAGAGAACAGAGCACCTATCTGCCTTTTGCTAAGCTCTTATTTTCTTAACAGAAACTTTCCGACTTTTCATATATGTGTTTCAGTATGCTGTGGTTAACAGTGGCAGGCTGATGGTAGATCATAACAGCAGTGAGTTTCTTACCTTTCACGTAAGTAAAACTAGGATAACTCATCATCCTAGTTTTATAGGTAAAAAAAAAAAACTATATGTAAAACACAATGCTATATTTATAGGTAAAACACAATGCTCTATAATCAGAGACTAAACTATAGGACATTGTAGGCTATATGAACTAAGGGATGTGGGAAATTGGACCAAAAACATCATCTCATACACAGGATAATTTTTTTGATAAAGAACTTGCAAAATCTAGTTCCTGTGACTTGAGGTTTTCATATTTTAGAAAGTTGATGAGAAGGACCATGGAATCTATTAACAAGCCCTGAAATCCAGATTGTATTGAGATCTGCTTCTGATCAATTGCAATGGGTTAATTAGTTGCAGATTGAAGTATGTGCTCATGAAGTGGGGAAGTCAAGACAAGAGTCATTTAAAACCTATGCTCTGTTTGCCCGCTGAGGAATCACAGGTGTTCGTGATGAGCAATGGATAGTGAAATTAAAGTGCAGTGTGCATGCCGCCCAAGAGCTTTCCACAGTACATGCTATATAAAGACCCATCTTGAGGAATAAGCAGTACTTTTGGTACTTAACATCTTTGTTTTTACATAAAAGCCTGGAATTTTCATGGGCTTTTAAAATAAGAATGATGAGAACATAAAATGAAAAATGTGTCCTTGATGGTCTACTGTGCCACATGTTTACATTGGCATGCTGATGAGCTGCATCTCCTTAGGCAGAAATAAAGATCATGAAAATGTCTATGTTTATCAAGATTACATCTACTGCCTATTAATATTAAGTAGCCACCACTTCTCCTTTGACCTGATATACTGAACACATATTCCAATGAGATATTTGCGTCCTGTGATAGAGGAAAATGTCTTGGATTTCAGATTCTTTATGGAGACAAAAAAAAAAAATCCAATTATGTAATAGAAGATCTCTGCAGAGCAGAAGGTCAGAGTTGCTTATTCAAATCATATCATTTAATAAAACTGATCTTAAATAGCTCTTGCTTTTAATAGGTAATAGTCAGAAATGTGGATGATCCAGAGACAAGACTTCATGGGTAACTAATTTGGATCATTAAGGTCTGTTCCAAACTTTCTCAAGGAAGCAGACATGCCAAGATCTGTCAGTGTCATCTGATAAAGCTACTAACATTGTTACTGTACTTCTTTTCATGCAAGATAAGAAGTGAACTTATAAAATATATAAAATTTCATAGGAGATCTTGGGATCCAAAAAAAATGAAAACTTTATTAAGAAATAATGGTTCTGATTTGCATTTCCCCAATAATCAAGGATATTGAACATACAACATCTTCCATGACCTATGCAAACCAAAAACAATGCAAGAAAAGATATTCTAGAAAACATAATTTACTATGAGTGACTTAATTAAAAGCTTGCACAAACTAAAAGGCAGAGATTCTCAACCTGTATGTTGCAACCCTCTCAGGAATGGAGAGGTCACATCATATATCCTATATATCAGATCAGATTTTTACATTATGATTCATAATAGTAGAAGCATTGCAGCTATGAAGTAACAATTAAATAACTTTATGATTGGGAGTCATCACAACTTGAGGAACTGTATTAAAGGCTTGCAGCATTAGGAAAGTTAAGAGTAACTACTATAAGGGTTTCCCTGAATAGTCAATGGCTGATTTGCAGCATTTGCAAAAGAGGAGGGAGCAGAGCCCAGAAGACAGACAGACAGACAGACAGACAGACAGAATATCTACTTGTGATGTGATGTCTTCTATCATGTGTCATGAAGCCACCCATCTTTGATTAACAAGTAGGAAGAGTCTTGTAGTTTTGTTTATCCACACATGTCATGTCAATCAAAACTTTAACCTTCCCTTTGACCTTTGCTACCATCCATAATTCATGCTTTTGTTGCAATCAACTACTCTCTTTAGACACTCTTACTAAATAAACATAGTATTGAACACAGCAATAAAGATGGGATTAATCATTTTCTTGTCATTATCTGCTTTGCTCCAGTGAATGAATTAATTATGTCTCCTTGCTGAGCTATTGGAAGCCTGACCATATGAAAAAACAGTGCTAGGGAAAAACGATATGAGTAAATACTCAGGAGCATTTATGATTGTTTTTGCTAATTAGTAAGGCAGCAAATGACAAATTCACTCTCAAAAAAATAATGCATCTTAATTTCTTTCTTTTGGTGATTTATAAGATAATACATTTCTGTTTCTTTATTTCTTTTTAACCTTCCAATCCTTTGGGATCTGACCCTGAGGAATTATATCTAGAGTTAAAGGTATAAAAGTCATTGCTTAAACTGGGCGGTGGTGGTGCACGCCTTTAATCCCAGCACTTGGGAGGCAGAGGCAGGCGGATTTCTGAGTTTGAGGCCAGCCTGGTCTACAGAGTGAGTTCCAGGACAGCCAGGGCTACACAGAGAAACCCTGTCTAGAAAAACCAAAAAAAAAAAAAAAAAAAAAGTCATTGCTTACCTGCTGCACTGCACTGAGCCCAGAGAAGCTTCATCAGGCAGCAAATCATAGGAAAATAAAGAAGAAGAAAAAAAGAAAAAACAGGACGACAGGGTCAGGGGAGTCTTCCAGGAGAATCTAATGGGATAAAGAAGAAGTAAGAGTCTGGGTTTCAGAAACAACAAAATATGGAAGGATTAGAGCAGATAAAGAGAGACAGGGACTGGAGAGATGAGTCAGCAGTTAAGAGCACTCACTGCTCTTGCAGAGGACCCAGGTTTGGTTCACAGGACCCACCTGGCTGCTCACAACTATCTATAATTCCAGTTCCAGAGGATCTGACAATGCTTCAGAGCTCTACAGTATTCTAGGCCTGTACTCAGTGCACATACATACATTCAGGCAAAGGGCACATAAAATAAAATGAATAAAGCTCTAATAAAAGGGAAATAGGAATACAGGAAGAAACAAAGAGCTCACCTCCAAGCCTTGATTGCAGGTTTGAAACTTCAGCTTTGAATGGACAAAGAGACTCTCCTTTTGCCCTGAACTTCTGGAAGACCATGTTAGTCCATTAGGAAGAAATGAAATGAAATGAAATGAAATGGAAAGACCTAGAACTGTATCAAATACAAATGGTGACAACACTCTTCAGAGTCTAAAATTTTCAGTAGAGTCAGAAGCAACATATAAAGGATAAACAGCTGTTGACACCGTGTAGATCTTCCAGTATTCACTAAAGCTTTCATATTTGCTCTAGAGATGTGTACCATGACTGCATGGTGTCAATGTCCTATATCCAGAATCATCTTAATATCATAAAAGACTTTGTCAGCACAGACATTTGACAGTTCCAGTCTCCTTTCCCTTGTGTCACCATGATATCTCACAAGATAAAAAACAGTAAGGCTGTTATATAGACACACAGCAAGGCTCCTATACAGGAAGACCTTCCCTGGACAGTGCCATTGATCAATGAGTAAGATGGTAAAGAGCCTGGGCATAAATGAGTAAGTATGTCACCTGAGCCTGTCACTGAAGAGGTAGCTGCTCTTACAATAATGGTTGCAACTTTTTTCCTTTTTCTGGAAAAACAAAAGAAAATAAATGAACAAACACATGGCTGTCACCAAAAAATAGTGCCACAATATTGTCTAATGGCCTCTCTGGAATCCCATTTGAATTCAGAGCCAAGAGGGAAAACAGTAGCATTTTAGGGGGAAAAATCTTTCAAGGAAAGAAAGATTTACTCTGAAATAATCCCTGTGTGCCATAAGGAGTTCACCTTACTCGTTGCTGTTAGCTTTCAGACACGATGGAACTGTCAGATCACCCAAGGTCCATTTGCAAGGTGAGAGAAAATGAAAGAGAACATACCCTAGAGAAGAAAGATGGCGGGTGCTGTGCAAATCCCTCCCAGGGGAGCTATAAGCAGCTACTACCCCTCCTCAGAATGTCCCAATGACAAGCCAACCAAGTTCACCCTGGAGAATCAATGAGTTTGTTGGGCTTACTTGGAAAGCCCAGTGAGTATGAAGGATTATATACAATACTCACATAGCATGGATGAAGGATTATGGACAAGCACAAGGTCACCCGAAAGCAGCGGAACTGGAAAGTCTGCACCCTGCATGGATGAAAGTTCCCTCTCCACCACCTACAAGGTGATCCCATTTCTGATTGCTTTCTCCAGCCTATACACTCTGTCCAGCACATGCCCAAGATCCTCCAATGCCAAGTTGGGAATTAAGTCAGTGAAGATCTAATGAGCCCCCTTATGTCTTTCATTTCCCATTCCATAAACAGGTTATTTCTTAGATTTGTCTTAATATGAGCTAAACAAAGAGACACCAGTGATCATGCTCCCATCTTCTTCAATGTTCCTTGAGCTTTTGGTTTTGTTGGGCTCCACAACTCTGCATTTTGATTGGTTGTGGTTTTCTGTAGTGTTGGGGTGCACTATGCGAAAGGCTGTCTTTGTTTTATTCAGTTGTTAATTCTGTGCTGTCAGAGAGCTGAGAACTGACCAAATTTTTGTACTTTTATTCTTACGGTTCATCACCTGTCTCAGTAATTTGTAAGCATACACCTTCCTCACTTGCAGATTGGTTTAATAAAAAGGAGATGGCCAATAGCTAGGCAGGAAGTAGAAGGCCAGACTTTTGGACAGAGAAAAATGTCTCTGGGACAGAAATGAGAGATGGGAAGATTCACCAGTGGACATGGAGGAGATCTGATGTACGGGGAGGGAGAGAGGTGAGTAACAGGTCATGTGGCAGGACATGGACTAGAATAGTCGGGTTAATTAAGTTAAATGAGCTAGCTGGAAGGTAGCCTAAGCTAGGCCTAAGCTATAATAGAATTAACAAGTCTCTGTGTCATGATTTGGTGGCTGGTGGGTCCAAGGAAGTCCCACAATACTGTAGTGGTCTCCATGTGTTGCAAAGCAAACTTTAGGAAGTCTTCCTGTGATCTTCTTCTCCCTCCTTCCTTCCTCACTTCTTCTTTCCATCCCTTCTTCCTACTCTCTATCCTTTCTTTTCAAAACAGAAAGTAGCCTGACTGCTTTCTTCTTATTATTATTATGTAAAATGTGAGGTGAGTGTGGATGCTGTCACTTATATGATATAGACGATGACCTAAATCTCCTCATCGATTAGAATGTCACACATTTTAAACACATAACATGAGAAGCAGCAGAGACTTCAAAAAGAAACATGGCTTTCAAGCCATAGTCAAAATCAGGCAGAAGTCATCTTTGTATGTCATCTATAAAATGGATTGATTGTAGGAAATTCTACTCTCCATCCAAATGACAATCTCTTTGTTACACAGTGAGAAATACACAGTGCCTTTTGTGTGGAATTCTATTCTTACCCTTAAGATGACTCTTGATTGATCAAGGACTTAAAAGATAAAATATAAAGGTCATGTTAGACTTCAGAAGGGGTCAGAGACACTACCCACCTTAGGATTTTGGAAGAATGGTGGTGACAAGATGGGAGAGCCTGAGGCTCTAAAACAGCTGCTTTTATGGCTTTCTTCTCTGGTCCAATGTGAGGATCAAAGGATAAATCTGTATCCAAGACATATATGAGCCAGGCATGGTGGCGCATGCTTTTAATCCCAGCACTCGGGAGGCAGAGGCAGGCAGATTTCTGAGTTTGAGGCCAGCCTGGTCTACAAAGTGGGTTCTAGGACAGCCAGACAGCCAAGGCTATACAGAGAAACCCTGTCTCGAAAAACCAAAAAAAAAAAAAAAAAAAAAAAAAAAAAAAAAAAAAAAAGACATATATGATTGTACTCTCTAGCCTTGAAGGAAATGGAAAGGGATCAGACCCCATTTGTCTCCATTCATGGTATGAAAGATCCATCCCTTTGGCCTCTCTTTCAGCTGCTCTGTATCTGCTGACTTCTACCTTGTACTGATTTCTATCAATTTCCTTGAATATAACTTCTAAGAAACTAAAATTGCATGAGTTTGTTATTGGCACAAAGATGTTACTAACTTTGTAGAAGGATGTATTTTTTTTTAACATCTAAAAATTCTCTATCATAGCCAAATAAACCCTCTGCTTAACATAAAACTCCCATGAAAGAAAAGAGGTCTTTAAATGAATGACAACTGATAATGTCATGGTCACTTTATCCAGAAACAGACTTCACTTTATAGTTACTTTTTAAAAGGGTTTGTTTCTTCTAACAGGCAAGATTCTTAAAGCACCCTCCTCCCTCTCTACTTCCAGCATTGCCTAGAAAAGTCTCAGGGCAAGAAGAATACAATCTGCATATGAAATCTGTTCTATAATTTATACCCTTCTGAAGAATGATATCAGGAGAAATTAACTTCTCGTGTACTAATAGAATATACTAGATACTTAAATACATTACTATATATAAGTATAAAATATATTTTATAGTGTACTCAAATTTCTAATTCTGAAGCTCCTTAAGACAATAGCATTTGAAGCCTTTAGCACAAGGACACTGCTGTTATAGGCTCACATGCAAATAAATTTCATATATTACAGAATTGACTCTTTCCAATGCAAAATGATAATAGCTAAGCTATGATTAAATTTTTTATTACTCATGATTTATTAGAGGATTGTGCTTGGGCATGTTATGTCTCGTGTAACAATTATAAGGAGTTGCAGCAAATTCTATTTCAGTTGTTGGTACTATAGTACTGCAAGTGTTCTAATCGTTCAAGTTAAGCTCGCCCTTACAAGAACTACATGTTTCACAAGAGCATAGCATTGTCTGAAACTGCCACTTTTAATGGGAATGTGATAGAAAGTTCTGTTTTCATATCTCTTAATGCAGTGTTATTGCCATTAATGAACTCCAGCTCCATGAAAGAACAAATAAACAGAAAACAAAACAAATATCCTACAGGGACAGCTTATACTGCTCTGGGCCCTCTAGGAGCCCCATCAGTAGAGAGACTTCAGCAGGCACATGCTCAGAGAGTAAAATGTTCTCTGTGTACTATGATTTCATATTGCTGCTGCTATCTACTCAGGATCAAATTTTTTCTGCCATTAGAGAGAAATGTATATATCCAGAACAACAACAACAAAAATACCATCAAAAATTAAAACATCCATGAACTGGAAGATGGCTCAGTCAGTAACATAACTACTGTAAAAAAAGGATGTGCCATCAGATAACTGACACTCTCATAAAGTTCGGGCTTGTCTGTGCACATCAGTTGCCCTAATGCTGTGGTAGCGTTTGGAGGCACAGTCGGAAGGCTCTTTGCCTGCCATTGGCCAGGTAGTGTGGTCCATCAGTAAACTCTGAGCTTCGTGAGAGATCCTGTCTCAAAATATAACATGAAGAGTAAAAGTGGAAGGCATCTAAATAGCCTAGACACACACACACACACACACACACACACACACTATTCATACAAATATACACAAAGCATCCTTACTCCATCACTTACTATCTTCATAGCATACTTTGGCTCTTGTTTGGCTTGGGGAAGGGTGTTTGTTATGTTTTGTTTTCAGTTTTTGTTGTTTGTGGTGGCTGGTTGGGTTATTTTGTTTGTTTGTTTGTTTGGTCTTGGGGGTGTTTTTGCATACTTGGAATTCTGATAACAAAGGGTAAAATCTGCTGAATTATGAATTATGTGTAAAGGAGAGAGAGAGGCCAGTCTACTGGTTCATGATGATTGGAAACAGAGCTTTAAGTGAGTCTGAGAATCACAGCTCTCATTTGCTCTTTGGGAGATCCTCTGATCTATCTCATAGCTGTGTCTTCTGTTCTCAGTCTCTACCTATGTTAGAGAGTGGCTATTCCAGCACATTCCTAGTGTATTGTATTATGAAATGGAGAATTTAAAATGAACAATCAATTGGAATATTCTCTTTAAGACAAAGTAATGCAGCTTAAGGCAAAGGACCTACTGTTAATTTTGATAATGGAAAAACATAACAATGAATGTATTCCAATACATAGCCGATTAATTTTATATCTTAGAATTATTTCAGTAATATAGGATTAAGAAAATGTCTCTAGAAACCAAAGCACACACTCTTGTCAACTCCACAACCCTTTCACACACATTCTATTTCCATGTTTGAAACGTGGCTCATTATCAGGGATGATCCACAGCCTGTGGTCCAGCTGAGCCAAGAACCATCCTCAGGCAGGTCCTGAGGCAAATACTTGTCTATGTTAGACACACCCATTCAGTTCGGTTCTATCTTCTTCCTGGATGTTGTTTGCAAGAAACATGTTCATTTGCATACACTGAAATGCACACAGCTTCAATATACAGATGTAGACATTTTGAAAACAACATTTACTTGGGTAATTCATACCCCATCAAAATGTAGAGCATTTTTATTTCCTCAGAGGGCTATCTGACTTCTCAATCTCCAGAAAACAAAACCAAAAACCTTCCACTTTACCATAGATAAGCTGTTTGTCATAAGATTTCCTATGTATATGAAATCACTTAAATATACACACACATATACATGTATGTTTCTGTGCTTTCACATATAATATGTAACCCAAGGTGTAACCCCATCATATTTAATTTTTCCCTTCCTGTAGTTGTTATACGTTTCTTCACGATATACTGATCCCAATTTCTTTTTATTGAAGAGTATACCATATTTTGAGTGCACAAAATGTAGTTGTTTCCTTGTTGATTATAGGTTACATGGTTTGTAGCTTATTTGCTGCTATAAATAGAGCTGCTGCTAGCATCTTACTCAAGTGTTTATGTGCTCCTCCTGCCTCTGGTAAATACCTTGCAACAAAAATTTTGAGTTATATATATATATGTGTGTGTATATTTAACTCTATGAGCTGTCAAGTTTTTCTAAACTTCCCTCACAATTTCTTTCCTGAGGCTAATATATGAGAACTGCATTTGTTCTACAACCTTGCCAAAGCCGATGCCAAATACTTTTTAAATTTTATCCTTTCTAGAACACTTGAAATGGTGTCTCAACAGAGGTTTGATATTTGACTTTTGATAGCACTGTGTCTAATTGCTTATTAATGCAACATGTTTCCAACAGGTCTACCTATTCCCTGTAGTTTTCTTTAACTTGTATTTTGATGAAAAAAAGTTTAAATTTGAGTCAAATGCACCTTATCATTTTCCTCTACCTTATTCTCTTCCTTGTTCTGCCTAAGACAAGCTTGCCCAACTGTGGCCCAAAGACCGTTATGCTTCTTCTAGACGTTGTATAATGCTTGGCTTTATTTTCAGGTCCACATTTTCCCTGGAAATTTTGTGTAGATTAGCACACAAGGCTTGAGGCTTATTTTGTTCTCATATGCAGACTCACACCCATAGGAAGTGTGGCGGAGAGTGGTTCTGTCCTCATTGAACTGCTGTTCTGAATTGCTTTGATAGCTTCCTAAAAATCTGTTTGTACAACTGGCAAAAGTTGAGCACAAACTAAAAAGAAGATGTGGAGAGAAGGCAGTCTATGGGTCTGCCCAGTGCTGGTCACTTGAATTCATTTGTGTCAGGGCTATCATGGAAAATGCTGGGGTAACGTGAGAGTACAGATATTCCTTTGACATTTCGAATTCATTTCCTCTGGTTATGCATGCAGTAGTGGGGTTGCTGGATCATCTACAGTTATATTTTTAATTCTGGATGGAGTCTTTATACTGCTCTTTGTAAAGGCTCTAATTAATAGTCTCTCTTACAGGGCAGCAAGAGTTTCTTTCTTCACATTATCACAGCCATTCTCTTTTGTCTCTTGGATCATAGCCATGCTAATAGTTGAAAGGTGACACTCATTATGGCTTTAACTCTCATTACATGACGATTAGGATGGTGTGTACTTTTTCATATACTCTTTCACCATTTCTATGTATTTTTTTCAGCAAGTGTCTGTTCAGAGGTTGGAGCTATGTCTCAGCATTTAGGCGCATTTGCCACCCAATCTGGAGAATCGCAGCACCCACCAATAGAGTTTCCTGTACATGCCTGGATTTCCAGCTCTGAAAGACCCAGTGCCTCCTTCTGATCTCCATACATATAAAGATGCATATAGTCTGACACATTGACATGCTCTCTCTCACACACATACCAAGAGACAAAATAGATCCTTTTGGAGATTTTAACAGAATGTCTATTTAAATCTTTTGCATATTTTAACGCAATGATTTGCTTCCTTCTAGTAGTAAGCCCCTTCCAGATGAGGATTTGCGGGTATGTTTCTACAGTTCCGCCAGAAGTCCCTTCAATCTCTCACTTGCTTTCTCTACATACAGAAACATTTTAGTGTGGCTTTTTTTCCTCCCCTGTGGATGCTTATCTCCCAATTCACTGTCTAGACATGTCTGTGAAATTATTTACCTCTGTCTTCCTCCCCCTTGCTGAGATCTCATAGCTTTGTGTCTAGCCTTTAAAGCTTTACTACATTTCAACTTGATGTGTCTGATGTGAGAAAGGGTCCAATGTTAATTGTGCACGTAAATATCGTATTTCTCCAGTGCTACTGTTTATAAGGAGGTCTCTTCCTGCTCTTCCTTGTTGGCGGCTATGATGAAAAGCAATTGGCTCTAAGTGTGTGTATTCGTCTAAGAGCCTTCTTCCCTAAACTACTGTTTGTTCATACTCATTGTAATTGATCATTCTTAGTATTTATTGTACTGAGGTAAATTCATTCCATACCTAAGTATTTGAGATTTTATAAAAGTTCTTTAAACTTTTTTATACAATATATTTTGGTCATATTCTTCCCCTCCAGCTGCTCCCAAATCCCTTCTACCTCTCTCTCTCTCTCTCTCTCTCTCTATATATATATATATATATATATATATATATATATATACACACACACACGGAGACAGGGACGGGGATGGGGATGGGGATGGGGATGGGGAGGGGGAGGAGGAGGGGGAGACTACCAAAACAAAAGGTGTATGTGTGTGTATGTGTGTATATGTGTGTATATGTGTGTGTGTGTGTTATTTTATAAGACAGCTTTTTGTATGTTTGTTTTAATTTGTTTTATATGGTATAGAAGCAATGATCATCACTTCCTTCTTGTTTTCGTTTGCATGGACTATCTTTTGCATTTTTTCACTTTGAGTCTCTATAGAGACATATATAGGTCATATAGTGAAATGAGTTTCTTGAAGCAGCATATATTGGGCCTTTTAAATAATGCTTATCAACTCATCCACTCTGTCTTTTTGAATTGGGTATTTATATTTAGCTTAGCAGTGAAAACTAGGACTGTCTTTTATTTTGTTGTTTTCTAAATTTTTCGTCCTTTCTTCCTTAATTGCTATCTTCCTATAAAGTTAACATGTTTTCCTCCCCCCTTCCTCCACTGGCCATTCCTCTCCCTGCTATGATCTTACTAAGTAACTCAGGTTGGTCTCAGATCCATGGTTCTCTTGCCTCCTTTCCTTTTTTGCTTGGATTACAAATGTGCAATACTGCATTCAGCTAGATTTTCTTTAATGGCATGTTTACATCTTCATTTTGCTTTTTGTTTTTGATCTATGTGTCTGTTACGTGTTTGTACTCTCTCATTACTGTGTAACTTTGAAAAAGTTTCTAAAATTGTATTTTTAAGCTAATTAACAGTTTTAAATTTGACTGCAAAAAAGAACAGAAACGTTTCTACCATTTCAATACATATAATGTTTTGAATTTAGAATATTAAATTTTGTACTGTTTTATATGTATATTTGTATCCTAATATGTTACTATAATACTAATATTTTAGTAATTTTCTCTTTTCACCGTCATAGTAAAGATGGTGAGTTTGTAGCCCTGGGGCACTGGATTTGACCCTATGTTTTAACCAGTGAGTTCTGTGCCTTCAAGTTACTAATGAGTATCCTTTCATTTAGCTTAACAAATTTCCTTCTTTATTTCTTCCAAGCCAAGTCTAATGGTGATAGATCTTTGGATTGGCTTTTCTCTTCTTTTCTTTTCCTTCCTTTTGGTCTGGAACAGTCTTTAGTTCTCCTGGTTGCTGGACGACACTTTTCCAGAGAAGAGTTCTCTTGCTTGACAGCCATATTTGCTGTCCTTGGGTACATTGCTTTCCCACTCTCCTTTGTTGTGCGTTTCATGCTGGGCAACCTGCTGCTAGGAACATTAGGGCCCCTTATATGTCACTTGATTCTCTTCTTGGTCTACTTTAAGAAGCTTCCTTCTATTTTTCAGTTCTGATGGCTGGACTCAGGGTTAGTTGGGTTGATACTGGGTAGGCATCAAATTTCTCCTGCTAAGTGCTAAGAATTAGTAATTGTTGAGTATGTTTCATGAGATTTCAAATGTTGATATCAAATCCCCACTGTGAGCTGTTAGTAGTATTGAGGCCTCATCTCCATGAGGTATTTGGAGGTAGAGTTTTGGATAGGTGATCAGCATTAGATAAGGTAATTGGGGTAGAGAAAGACATAGGTCGGCATGCTCCCAGTCTCTAGACTGTGATGTCCTATGTCACCTCAGGACTGTCCTCTGGAAGCCTCTCACCAAAGTGATACTTCCTGAAAAACCACAAACAAATCTTTCCTTTTAAAAAAGATTTATCTGTCGACATTATCATATAACATCATCCCCACCTTCCCTTCTGTCCATCAAAACCCTCTCATTTGCCCCTCCTGTTCTCTATCAAAGTTGCGGTCTGTTTTCTTCATTAGTTGTTGTTACATACATATGTATATACATAACTATTCCGAACTATAACGTGCTCAGTCTGTATAATGTGACTTTTATATGGTGTCCAGGCTGACCATTTGGTATCAGAGAACCAACTGTTACATTCTTCCCAGCGTAAGACTACTTTTCCAGCTCTCAGTGTTCCTTAGCTGTCTACAGTTCTTTGTGTAGAGTTGAGGCTTCATGGTGTTGGAGTGTTAGCACAGAAAATAAACTAATAGACCTTAATAGTTGCATATTTTCTCCATGTTTGGAGTATTTTCTTCAAGTGACTTCATCACTGTTTCTAGGGACAGAATCCTGTTATATAGCATTTGATGGTCCCAAACTTGAAGAAATCCTCCCGTCTCTACCTCTCAAATACAGGGATGACAGGGTGAGCTGCCATGCCAGCTGCTGCTACTAACTCTATCATAAGGTCTTTAATGCTGGATTCTTGTGAATAGACTGTTTGCTCTCTAGCAACACTAGCTCATGTATCCCATAATCCTCTTCATTCATCTTCCTTCTATTTTTCTGCTTTAAGTGCACATCTTCCCAGACTATTTCTTCCTGATTTTTCTGCCCTTGATGCTCTAATGTACCGTTTTTTTCTTCATTTCACCCACTGCATTTTTAGCTTGGAAATTTAATTTGTTGTTAAATTTTCTTTACTACATCTCTCAGCCCCGCCCCCCCTTTGCCTCATGGAATCAAGTTCCCTGAGCTCCTCTAAAGCATCTAGCTTCATCCTTTTCAGTTTGACTCCTACTCCCTCATGATAAAACTTCATGGTGCTTTATTGTGTCTGTTGTGTGACCCCATGCTTCTTTAGGCGTACTTGATCCTGTGGGCACAGATGAGGGTCTGAGCATAGCATTTGAAGAAGTAGGTATGATTCCAGTCTTCATAACTGCTTTTGCTTGGAAAAGCCTCATAGTAGGTATGACGCTGAGGCATTCTAGAATCCCTCCATCTGCCATGTCAGTGTGCCAAAAGCCTGTGACATAATATGGCAAATACAGTGCTGTGATAGGCCAGAAGCCCAGGGAAGATCCTTTCAGTACCATTTCTCATTATACTTGACTCAGTGGCTGTTGGGTTCCAACTGAACCTTTGGCTACTGGTGTTCAGAACATGCCTGTGGTGCATGCCAGAAACTGAGCATGCCTGAGGTTATGTGTTGCCACTTGGCACTGGGCTGAGTTACTGAGATGGAAGTTAGAGACATGCAGTCAGTCAGTGCTGACTTTTACAAAGAAAGGCCTGTTAGTGAGATCCAGGACAAAATCCTGTGCTCACTTCTTTCCCCCAAGTAGATGATATCTCTCTGCCTGTGCCATGATGCCTGGTCTTATCCTTCTATATGCTATGTCCAGGTACTCACCAGAGAGCCTAACTCTACAACTAATCCCTAAGTGTGTGTGCTGGATACTTTAATGTTTCTATCTGCTATTTTGAGTTCCCTCCACCAAAGTATCTTTTCAAGACTTTTTTTTTCCATTTAAAAGTTGTTTATTCCTCACTGTGAATTTGGACTTCATGTAAAAAAAATTTTTTTATATACTTTAGATACATATATCTTCTTGGATATATGATTTGTAAACTTTCTTTTCAGCCTGAAGGTTGTCTTTTTATACTCTTAGCAATATATTTCACAGTGCAGAAGTTTTTAATTGTTTTGAAGTCAATCTGTGAGTTTTATTCTTTTATAGACTCTTCTTTTAATATCATATCCAGGAACAGTTGGCCTAAATGAAATTTTTCTTTCTAACTTTCATTATAACTTCATGCTTTATTTTTTAGTTTAGGTTTTTTTTCTTTAATAAATGGGGATCTTAGTCTAAACTAAGATCAATTTTGTCATATTGTAGTGGATTTGTAGTGGTTTGAAGAAAAATTTTGTACACCCTACCTTCACTCCCAGGCTCATATATTTGAATGCTTAGTCGCCAAGGAATGGAACTCTTTGGTAATATTTGGAGGTATGGCCTTTATAGAGGAAGTATGCCACTAGGGGTAGGCTTGGAGATTTCAAAAGCCTCTCTCTCTCTCTCTCTCTCTCTCTCTCTCTCTCTCTCTCTCTCTCTCTCTCTCTCTCTCTCTCTCTCTCTCCCTGCAGGTGCAGCTCTTAACTACTCCTCTAGCACCTTGACTTTCTAATTGTAAGTGAGCCCCAAGTAAATGCTGTCATTTTAAAGAGCCACGTTGGTGATGGTGCCTCTTCAGAGCAATAGAACAGTGACTAAAACAAAGTTGGTACCAGGTACTGGTAGGTAGTTTTTGTGACAGGCCTGACCTGACCATGCTGTTTGCTGAAGGAATATGGAAGAGTTTGAGAATTTAGGCTAGAAAAGTGGTTAGACACTTTAATTGGTGCTTAAAGGGCCATCTTAATGGAAACCTAGAAGACAGTGTTGCTAAGGGCAACATGAATGGTGGAGGCCCAGCTTTAAAAGTTTCAAATGTGAAGAATATTAGCAAGTTGCCTAGGGACCATTCTTATAATATTTTGTCAAAGAATGTGGGTGGATTTTTGCCCTTCTCCTAAATGTCTGCCTGACACTTAACTGAAGAATTTTAGATTTATGGTGTTAACAGAGGAGATTTCAAGACAGACTAGTATTGACTATGTCATGTGCTTATTAGTAATCAGTAGATCTGTAATGAAGAAGAGAAATGCAAAATGTACAGTTTGATGAGCAAAGGAACACCAGAAAGTGTAATGAAGCTAAATCCAGTGCTCAAGGAGATAAAATGTTCAAAGAAAAAAGCACTATGCTAAATGGAATAAAGGGCAAAAGTCCCAGCAGCTAAGCTTTCAACTTGTGAGAATGAATTAAAGAAAAGTTTAAGCTGAAGGAAACCATCAATAACATAAAGCTAATACAAATATAACAGAATGAGGGTGACATTTTCCAGCCCCAGCATGCAGCAGAAGTTGGCATCTTCGGTGGCCACATGGTCCTTCTGGCTTTAGAGTCAAGGATGCAAGAAGGGGATTGTGGAATCTCACTCCATGGCTAAGGAAAGTCACTGAGACTAGACATGTCAAGAATGTCCCTGCATGGAGGTCCAAAGAGGTCATTGAGTGAACTTTTGAAAATGAAACATGGATTTCATTTCATCAAGATGTTAGAGATGATGAGCCATGAGATAGATGTGGAGGAGAGCTGCAGACTGGGTCTGGCACCAGCCCAAGAGAGAGAAGTCTTGCAGTCAACAAAGCTGAAAGAGTTATGGGGATGCAGAGTTTGGAGTTTGCCCGGCTGCTTTTCAGTCTTTCTTTGGCCTGGTATTTCCTCATTATGCTCCCTTTCTTCACTGTCGGAAAGGTAATAAATATATATTGTGTGCCATCCATTGGATGTTGGAAGTGTGTGATCTGAGTTTTGAGTTTTCTTTTATAGGGGGTTACAGTTAAGAGATTGCCATGATGTATCAAATGATGGCCTAGTCGGCCATCACTGGAAAGAGAGGCCCATTGGACATGCAAACTTTATATGCCCCAGTACAGGGGAACGCCAGGGCCAAAAAATCGGAATGGGTGGGTAGGGAAGTAGGGGGGAGGGTATGGGGGACTTTTGGGATAGCATTGGAAATGTAATTGAGGAAAATACGTAATAAAAAAAATATTAAAAAAAAAAAAAGAGATTGCCATGAACCTCAGAAAGACTTTGAGTTTGGACTTTGGAACAATTTTGAGATTATGATAGACAATGAGGAGTTTTGAAATAAGACAAAAATGGAGTTGAGTTTTTGCTTTTTAGTATGGCTCTGAGTCTAGCAGGAGCAGGGAATGGAATGTGCTAATTTGAATAAGAATGGCCCCACAGGCATTCAAATATATGAGTATTTGAATGCTTAGTTACCTAGGAGTTGAACCCTTTGATGGCATTAAAAGGATTTCAGGTGTGGTGTGGTTCTCAACTACTTCTCCAGCACAATGCCTTTCATGCTCTCTGACTTGATGATAATGGACTAAGCCTCTGAAACTGTAAGCAAACCCCTAATTAAATGCGTCCTTTCATAAGAATTGCTTTGGTCATAGTGTCTCTTGTATCTTTTTTTTTAATCTTATTTTTTTTTAAATCTTAGTTTTAATGATGATTCTTAAATGCTTTAACCTCTCTTGTAGCCCACCACCCTCCAGAGGTAGTGGTAAAGAAAGGATATGGGGGAATTGTACCTGTTTAGAAATGGTTCTTTAGAGCAACTCCGGTTTGTGTTGTCTGCAAATTGGCCTTTCAGTTCATAGGTCAGCAGTGGCAGCTTGAAACACTTGTAAACACTTCACAGATTCACCAGAAGTCCAGTTTAGTAGAATCAGGATAGCAACCTCTAATCATCAGTGGTGGCACTATCTAGCAGAGGCAGCCAGGTCTCAGCAGGAGGGACATGGAGGGACACCAGGGAAAGTTCTCAGCTGTACCTTTCTCAGGGAAGCAAAGATCAGTGAAGACCCATAAGAATTGTACAGCTAGCTCTACAAGCAAGCCTAGCTCAGCCTCCTGTACTTTCAGTTGAGTCCTATTTATACCCTCCAAATATCACATGTCCTCCATGTGCCTTGCCTCAGCATATGTCTTGCCTCAGCATGTATATTCAATCAACCTGAGTCAGCAGAATCCCAACAAATGGAGCTCAAGTACACAGTGTTAGGCAGACCAATGTATGGTGTTAGCAAAGAATCCTTCAAGCATCCTTTCATGTCTTTGCTTTAGCAGAACATCCTCTCTCCTGTGTCTGCTTCAGTGAAACGTTCCTTCATGAGACTGCCTTAGTCTTTCACCTGTGTCCACTTCAGGAAAACACTTCTTCATGTGTTTGCCCCAGACAAACATTGTCAAACACAACTGACTACATACACATGGATGTTGAATTGTTGAATTGTTCTATCACAGTGCCATCTGAGAACTCTACATCCTGAAGAATAAACACCCTCTCTGATTTCATCATTAACCCGTGATTTGGTTTCTCTGGAAATTTGGGTAAGGATGACTGCTATGATCTGAACATTTGTTACTTCCAAAATACATGTTATAATTTAACCCCCTGAATCATGGATTAGAAAGTAAGACATTTAAAGGGTGCTTCCCTCAAGAAAGGGATTAGTTTTCCTATAGATGAGGTCAGAGAGCAATCCCTTGATTTTTTTTTCCTCCATGTGACAAACCTTACCGTCCATGAAGCAGGAAACAGGCTCTCACTGAAATATCAAATGAAATTCCCAGATTACAAAACCTTCAAAAAAATTCTGTTGCTATAAGCCATTGTATTCGTGGGATTTTACATTGGTAGTTTGAACATATGAAAAATAACATTCAAAACTGGATCAGCCAAGTTTGTTCTTCTCTTCCTAATAGAGCTGGAAGCTGAGTGGCATAACATTGATCTTAGGGAGGACTCACTGAATACAGAGCTGATTGGCATGACTTTCTGTGCTGTATTTACTAAGTTAACCTTACCCTTCCTATACTACTTTTGGAATTTCTTCTAAATATATTATCAGTTTTTAGAGTTTATAGAAATATTTTAAAATATCACAGCTGTTTAACTGATATCATGTAGCCCCCACAATCCTACTCTTTTCAGTTGCCATTTGAAATTTGAAAATGGTATTATTTAGCATAATAATTTATACCAGTAGATTTATTGACTGCTTTTCTTTTAAAATGCAACATTATCTGACTCTAATTGAATATTTCTATTGGTGTCAGTGAATGCTATGTTTTATCCATATAAAATATATTTGTTTTCCTCAACTTTTGCCTTGTATTTAGCCTTATAAACATCATTTGGTTTTCCTCTTTTTATACTAGCCTTTCCTTGTACATCTTTGATTTTCCTTATACTTCCTACAATGCCAATATTATACAATATGCTTGTTAATAGAGTATCTACCATGCATTCAGTCACAGTTTTGAAGGAACTTATAGACTGATAGCTCAGAGAGAGACTTTAGAAGAACAGCTCCTCCCATGAAAACTCTCTTAATTATAGTAGCCTGTGATTTACTTGTTATATAAACCATAAATTATTCATCCATCCATTTGTTTGCTTAATATCTGATATTGTAGGCATCCCTCTAGTGTTAAGAATGCAGAGGTGGGAAAATGACAGAAAACAATGCTTTCAGAGATCTTAAATTCTAATGAGATCTATGAATAATAAATAATGAGCAAACGAATGTGATAGTTAACCTAGAAAGCAGAAGTAATAGAATTAAAGTGAAGGTGGTTATTGACATAGGAGATTTTTAAATAAATCAAGTCAGAGAAGACTTCTTTTCAACATAAAATCATAGAGTAGAGACTCAGCAGCAGTGAAGACTTCATCTCCGTAAAGGGGTTGATAATAAGCGTTCCAAGAAGCAATTTATTAAAATAATTTGAAATAAAAACATGGTTGACACATTTTTATTAAAATTTTTTTCATGCAGTATATTTTGGTCGACGGTAACATATTTTAAAAACATAAAAGCCAATATAGACAGAATAGTGAAATAAAGGAGGCAAATAAACGAGGCAGGACCTTAATTGCTCAGTGTCTTTTCAGTGACATGGAACTCACGCACCAGGCTCCAAAGGGAAACTTTAAACACTGAAATGATTCAGCAGAATTAAAGTTTTCAATGGTCAATGACTCCTGTGAGCAATAATATAGAGAGAAGGGATAATATAGAAAGAAAAGTAAGGATAAGCCATTGGCTTAGGAGAGAAATCATATCTGATACTAGCGATAATGATGAAGTATTCATTTCAGGCAGCAAAGAGTTCCCCATACATTTTCTCATTCAATTCTCATCAGTCTACTGCAATAGTTGAAAGAATTATCATTTCTGCTCCAGATACTAATATTTAGAAACCAACACTAACTAAATGGCTTGAGGTCAGATCTCTAAGAAGTGACAGACCTGGCCTTACCATGACTGTGTGACCTCAAATGTTATTTATGTCACATTTGCTTTCTGTTCTGATCTATGTGGCCTTGTGGCCAATTACTCAGACATTGTCATTGATGTACCGTCTGTGTTTATATTTTTAATTTACTGTATAATGTTCATTTAACTGTGCCATTTCTTCATAGGTTTCTACTAAATGAAGAGGACTTATCTAACCACAATTTACATCTAGTGGATATTTGTTGTTTTAACTATTTATTGAGAGAAAAGAGGCCAAATATATGATCTTTAATTAGAGCAGCTGAGTACTGTATTCTTCCAAATCTGTGGATCTGTGTGGTATTTAGTAAATAATTCAGTATTATTAAGGGGGCATAGGTAAATTCTGAAGTCTGTACCACAAACAGTAAATCAGCAAATTTAAAATAAATAAATAAATCCGAGATTCTGATGGCTCTTTGTAGCTTCTCTGAGTTAGTGATTAAAACCAGACAGGGTGTCTCTCTCTGTGTGGGCATGCATGAAAATGAGGACAAGCTACTCTGCGTTTGTCTTTAAAGAGCAAAATGTGCCATTATAAGAAAAAAAGAGAACTGAGAATCCTTCGTGGCATGTTCCCTAAATGTTCTCGTTTCTATAAAGGAACTGCAAATGCACAGGATGTTCAGGGCACGGGATTGGCAAGGCCAGTCCTGGACCTTAGTACATGGCTGGGGATGACTCTTATTTAACAGTCTTTTCTGAAATACTTGCTCTTTTTGTTCAAAACAAATTTTAGCGTTCAAGAAATCAACAGTATGAATAAGAAACTCAATTCTATAAGGAACTACTTCTGGTTCAAGAGCTGTGTGGTGAAAAGACAACATGGTGGTCTTCGTATTCCAGGCTTCTAGGTTTCAATAAACATGATTGACGAAATACTTGATATATAACTATGTCTTATGGATGCCTGTATGATATAGCTTAAGGACATAGTCTACCCTCTTGCCTATATGTACTTAGAGACATATCATAAAAGTAAAATTGCTCTAATAACAAGTATTATGGGATGCTGCAGATGTATATGCTATGATACTTTTGTCCTCATTTTGTGAGAATGTAAAACAGCAGGATTAGAACTGTAACACAGATAATCTGAATATAAGTGTTATGAAACGCTGTAGAGAGAAAATTGAGATGATCTCCTTTTGACCAATCTAATGGTATAGTTTCCTAACAATAGTTATAAGGAAAAAAATAGAATCAGTTTTAAAGTCAGCAAAGAGAGTAAGTAACAACAATACACAGAATCAAAACAGAGACTTAGAGAAATTAGTGAATAAATTAGGAAAACTTATTAGGCATATTAAAGAAAACATCAAAAAGTATTTGTAGGAAAAAACTTGAATTACATCAAACATTAACAGCATTAGTTTATTCATTTTTTTATTATTTCTTTTTTTGAGATGATATAACACATTATCTCTCCTTTCCCTTTTATCCTTCCAAACCCTCCCATAAGTCATCCTCACCCTCCTTTTGCATTTTTATTGTTATTACATGCATACATATACATATATTCATAAACATAACCTGTCCAAGCTGTTTAATGTTACTTGCATGTGTTTTTAGAGTGGACCACTTGGTAGTGTATAGCCTATCTGTATGCTCTGACTTGGGGAAGACAATTTCTCCCTTCTCCACAGTCCTTAGCTGCCTTTAGCTCTTTGTATAGAGTTGAGGTTTCATGGTCTTTCCCTGTCTGCCTTGGCATGTCTATTATGCAGCTCCCATCTTGGTAGTCGTGTTTGTGCAACTATATGTGTGTAGCTTTTGATACTACTGGGGGACCCAATGTCACAGCACACTCTCTGATTCTGGACATAAATGGACATGTTTACATTTTGTGAAAAACTAAATAATGGAAAACTATGAGAATGAGCCTGTCCTTTGTGTGTCTATTTAATCAGGTATGCTCTGGGAAGGACTTTCCATGTCATGAGAGATGGAAACAGGTCAAGCTCTTCGAGCAGTATGATAAACGGATCCTAACAACATAATTTCTGTTAATACAAATACTAACGAATACCATGCTCCTGAAAGCTTTGCGTAGAACTTACGTGACCACAGACCAAGAGTGTTGCAATTGCAATTCTCTTTTGAAAGTAAAATGTTAAAGCAAGTAGATGACTTCAGAAGTTCATTTCCACTCGGATGCTCTTTCCTGTCGAGTCTCATTTCCTTTGCTTTTCTTGCTTTTTCTAGTCCTATCCCTTTAGCTAGGCAAACATTCATTTACTTTCCTTTGTTTGTTGTCATCCATATCGGATGCCAAAGTTTGTCTCTACAATGGTGTTTATCACTGAACTCATTTACTGCAGAAAAAAAAATTACGACAAAGGAAAGACAAAGAGAGAAAACTGAATGCTCTCTCAGGATACCATCTCATTAAATGTGGGACTTGTATCAAAAGTTTCGTGACAATAGTACATCTTTGTTTTACTGCCAAATTGAATATGCTTATTGTAAAAACTAGGGAGATTCAAAGAAAATGATGTAATTGGCTAAGAAAGAGGAAAAAAGTTTCACCTTTGCTTTCCTAAAGCAAAATTAGATTAATAAGTTACACTCGAGAATACTGGATATGCTATGTATCATAGAAGTGAAAAATCTCTATTTTAAAATATTTAAAACTAGACATGGTTTTTGTCTTCTTACCATTCCCCAGAAGCTACAGTCATCATCAGATCTGGCTCTTCAAGGAGGCTCAGTGGTCCCCTCTCTCTTCTGCTTTTGCCAAAAGAGCATATATGTTCCTGTTAACCACTAAATAAGGCAGTTACTTTCTGAAGAACTTTTGTGCTGATACTCCTTAATAATATTCTTTATTTTCAGCTAAAATGTTATGGTGCAAGCTCATCATGTCCAACAACATTCCTGCATTTAATCTGCATTACTTTATGCTGAGTATGCTGTGTAGGGGCTCCCCTAAATAAGTCTCTGTGTTTCCATTGTTCTAGGTGGGTGTTGGGTAGAAAAGGAAGTCTACTCTCTACCTGTTGCAAGCAATAAATCATTCCTCAACCTTCTAGGTCTTGACTGAGTTTATCTTGTCTTTGCCTTCACCAAAATGGGAACCCATGACATCCAATTTAGATTCCTAAGACTCAGTTGAAGCTCAGTGATAAAGGAAAGTGGGTAGTACTATTGGCACTGAGTTTAGCAGCAATCTTTTAAACCTTTAGCCTGGATCACTAGCCAGTGATCCAGAGTGTTTCAAAATTGTCCATTCCTGGAAGCAGAACTTTGGTAAGTTTTCGTAAAGCTAAGTCTTAAGGATGGGATCAAAAAGATATTATCATTAATTCATGGACAATGAAAAACACTAAGTATTTTGCTAAACTTCCAAATATGGTGCTAACATTTTATCATTAAAACCAAAAAAATAATAAAAACTCTTAAAAATGAAATTTTTTGTTTTTTTCCTTTAAAAGTCTGCATCTCTGGTGGTTCTTAAGAGAAAAAATTATCTCATGTAACTTTTCCTGAAGAGTTGTGGACAAACGTTTGGTCACTCCAGCTAAGGCATAATCAGAGACTAAAGAAAATATTCCATCTAAGTCCAGCCGGGTGAACCAATGAGTTCATTGGAGCCATAAGGGTGGATGACTTAAAGCAAATGTATTAAGGCCAAGTCCCAACCAACATGAAAGATGACTTCATGAAATTATCAATGGATTCAGTTAATTTTGTCTTTCTTATGTATTTTAGCACCCCTAAGACTATGCCTATCTAGGGGTTAGAGGGTATAATGGCTAGATTCTAAGATAAAATCTAGTGACCCATCCCCCCTCCTTCTAGAGAATATTAATGTCCCATTACTATTACTGTTTATCTATAGACCACATCACTATTGTTTTGCGTGCTTTATTGCTATAACCTAGAGAAAAATCCCTCTGTAAGCTCTACTCCATACTGACTAATGGCCAAGCTTAACTGGGAGAAAATCACTTCACTATAACACCTTGTAAATTCCAAGGAAACAGAGTCAGTAAAGTTTGGAGAACATAAATATAAAGTAGGTTATAAACGACATCTTCTGCTGAAAATGCATAAACACATGCATAGACCTGACTGTTTGCAGACTAACTGATATGTGGAAGAAACAGTGACTGGAAAAACCTGAGTATTGAATTTAAGTCCCTCCATTAGCTGTGCAGGGATGGTAGCTATAACACAGCACACCTCTGTGGCTTATTGCGTGCCCTCTGTAGCCTCCAGTGTACGGCCTGAAAATCTGAGTCACCAATGTCCCATCTGCTTTGTCTGCCTTCTCTGATAAGGACCAAAAAGAGGAAAGTGAATGCGATTACTGACATACTGGGTGAGTTGAATGACCAGGAAACATACACCTGCTATGGGCAGCAACAAAGCTCGAGTTAATACCCTAGCACCCCATTCTTAGGTCTGTTAACTCAGATGTGAAATGAGGATGAAGGAGAGCAAGATCTCATTGCCTGGAGTTTTTATTCATTGACTGATGATTGACAGGTCAGCTCTTCAGTGTTCACTGCATCTGCTTCCACCTGTCAGTCCATACACTCAGATACATTTACAGTAAGTTCCCATGGTTATGAAGTATCATTTTCTCCAGTGAACAATTCATCTTCTGCTTCTTTGCGGCTAGTTAACAGCAGGAATGCACGGCATTCCCAAAAGTCTACTGTAAGCTGAAATTCACAGAGAAAAGAACCACACTTATGTAAAAGATTCTACAGGGCTGATTGGGTGCTTAGAATGTCACGATTGTGGAGAGTTGGAACATTTTATATTCAGAGCCAAATTATCTTGGACTATCTTTAATTCCCTGAATACTGATTTTTGCCCATCTCTATGTCTAACTTAACATACTTTCAACTGTTAGGCAAAAACCTTTGAAATGTATTAACTCAGTAGTCAACTATCTTCCACTTACCCAAAGGCTAATGATGTTATTTGGTTAACACCTAAACCAGGCAACACTCTCTCTCTCTACCACTGTAACATACTACATCTCCCCAACAATGTGTCTGAAAACTACCATGATGCAACTTCTTCTGCATTTCCATCCCTGCAGGTCTTTCAGACTGGAGCAATTATGGGTCAGAATTTTGACTGTGGGGTAGCAACCCCATCCCTCACTTGATGCCCTGTCTTTCTACTGGAGGTGGGCACTACAAGTTCCCTCTCTCCACTGTAGGGCATTACATCTAGGGTACCTCCTTTTGAGTCCTGAGGGTCTCTGACCTCCCAGGTCTCTGGTACATTCTGGAGAGTCTCCCCAACCTCCTACCTCCAAGACTGCCTGTTTCCATTCTTTCTGCTGGCCCTCAGGGCTTCAGTCCTTTTCCCCAATCCAATACCAGATCAGGTTCCTTTCTCCCCAACCTGTCCCCCCCTTCCATCCCAGGCTCCTCCCTTCCTCCCCACTTGTGGTGGTTTTCTTCTCCCTCCCAAGTGGTACTGAGGCATTTTCTGACCTTTGTGAGTTCTGTGGACTGTATTTTAGGTATTTTGTACTTTTTTTTTTCTAATGTCTACTTATTAGTGAATATATATCATGCATGTCCTTTTGGGTCTGAGTTACCTCACTTGGGATGATATTTTCTAGTTCCACCCATTTGTCTACAAAAATCAGGATATTCTTTTCTTAATAGCTGAGTAGCATTTTATTGTGTAAATAAACCATATTTTCTGTATCCATTCTTCTGTTGTGGGATATCTCGGTTGTTTCCAGCTTCTGGCTGTCACAAATAAGGCCAATATGAACATAGTAGAACACGTGCCCCTGTGGCATGTGGGGGCATCTTTTGGGTATATTCCCAAGAATGGTATTGCTGGGTCTTCAGGTAGATCTATTTCCAATTTTCCTAAGGAACCTCCAGGTTAATTTCCAGAATGACTGTACCAGTTTGAAATCCCACCAGCAATGGAGGAGTGTTCCTCTTTCTCCACATCCTAATCAACATGTGTTGTCACCTGAGGTTTTGATCTTAGCCATTCTGGTTAATGTAAGGTGGAAACTCAGGGTCATTATAATTTGCAATTCTCTGATCGCTAAGGACTTTGAACATTTCTTTAGGTGCTTCTCAGCCATTCCAGATTCCTCTGTTGTGAATTCTCAGTTTAGTTCTATACCTCATTTTTGGATTGGGTTGTTTGTTTTTTTTGGTGGGTAGCTTCTTGTGTTCTTTATATATTTTGAATATTAACCCTCTATTGGATATTGAAATGGAGAAGACCCTGAGGAAATGAAGGTCCAGCTATAGGCCCAAAGTGGGATCTAGACCAAGGGGAGACCCCAAGACCTGGCATTAGATTACTGAGTCTTTGGAGCACAAACAAAAAGGGACCTATCATGACTGCTCCCCAAAAGACCCAACAAGCAGCTGAAAGAATCAGATGTAGATATTTACACGCAACCAATGGACAGAAGCAGATGGCCCCTGTTGTTGAATTAGGGAAGGCTGAAAGAAGCTGAGGAGAAGGGCAATCCTGTAGGAGGACCAGCAGTCTCAATTTACCTGAACCCCTGATATCTCTCAGACACTGGATCACCAACCAGGTAGCATACACCAGCTGATATGAGGCTCCCAACACAGATACAGCAGAGGACTACTGGGTTTGGGTTCAGTCAGAGAAGATTCACCTAACCCTCAAGAGAATGGAGAGCCTAGGGAATTTAGAGGTCTAATGGGGTGGGGTGTGAATGAGGACATCCTCAATGGAGACAGGAATAAGGGGAGGAGGTATGAGATATGAACAGTCAGAGTGCACCAGGAGGGGAATAAAATCTGGAGTGTAAAAATAATAATAATTTAAAAATTAAAACAAACAAACAAAACAAAACAAAAAACAATTTCTTCTGTACAGCTGTAATAGCTCATGAAACCTCTTGCATGTTGTAACATGTTATTCAGGGCAACTATAATCCATGTTCCATGGCCAATGTCACTCATATTGGGCTCAGAATCACCATATCTCTTCTTAGGTGAGACATGCATTTTGTGTCATCACTGTCTGTACTAATGACAAAACCAATGGCAAAACCAAGTTTCTTCCTGCCAATCATGAGCACCTGCATTAATAAAAGAATCCCACTTACTTCTTGCTGTGCATTAATTCTTTGTGTCTTCTACATGGAAACTGACAGCAAGGAATAAAAAGGGCCAGGGCATAGGACAGGCACTATGAGCACCTGACTTCTTTTAGTCATCTAATTTACTGGCACCGATATAAAAAAAATGACGAAGTTTTGAAATAATAATATATATGCAATATAATAAAATCAACAGTCTGGCAAAGCCAGAGAAAGAAAGGGTATTCTTTATTTAAAATCACTCAGCTTGACTGTTTGAATGTGCTGCTAGCAAAAGAAACACGTCGCTGTCCTACTAAGGACATTAAGATGTATTAACCTGGGCTGTGACTTTGAGATGTTTATGAATGGATAGAGATAAAACTACAAGCAGGAAAGTCAACTGCGACTTGCACATAAACAAATGTCACTTACAGACTGAAATCATTTGTCATAAGGGAGGGAACTTTCAGAATATAGGAAAGAGGGACCAACAAGACCCTCTGAGAGAGCATAGCCTCTGTGGTCTCTTGAGCTTAGCCGATACATTCCTATTGTTTTTAAACACCCAGAATGCCGTCTTTATCACAGGAAGCTTAGAAATGGCCACAACTGTGTCTTCCACCACTCTCCTCGCCGTTTAACTGTGACATCTTGTTGGTTCACACACATTCTGTCTCTCACAGGTTTTATCTTCTGGGAGCAAAGACAATGTGGTGCTATTTTAGGTTCTATGATTCATAATCCATCCATAGCTGGATGACCTATGAAACTTATCCTTGAGATGTTTAAGGAAATGTGTGGAAGTGAAATGTAAATAATCTTAGACTTAGACAATGAGCAAACATTTACGTATTTCTGTGTTCTGGGGTTTGCTGCAAATGCTGGGGACACTGGAGAACTGGATAATGGCTCTACCTCTTACTGAGATTGTATTCTGTAACAGAGAACAATGAATATGGTAGCAAAACCAAGGTAAAGAATATAATACAGCTCAATGTGGTAGATAATGGGCTTGTGTATCAAGCTTCCATGCATAGGTCAAACAAGGTCGGGAGTAAATATGGTAATGGACAGCAAGGGTACGGTATGACATCACATGAATGTGTCAGAAGGGAGACAGATGAAACTGGGAAGGGCATGTGTTTAACCTCAGGAAACAGCTGCAATCTATGATCAGGATCTAAACTCTATTGTAAGAGCAAAGGAAAAACACCAGGCGGTTCTGAATTATTTTTGAAAGAATCTTCTTAGTTCTGTGTGATAAATGGACCATGGTGGGGCAAAGGAGCAGCCTAGGTTAGTTGGAGCCGGTTGATGGAGCTTCGTCTAGGGTGGTGACAGAAGTCAGGCATGCATGATAAGGTCAGGTGCTGAATGGGCTACAGAGAGGCTAAATTGTGAGACAGCAGTACCAATTCTTAGGTTTCTCCATGACCTCTGACCAATACCAGCCTATTTCTTGGATGGCCGTTCTTCAACCACCACAAGATATTCTGAGATTTATGAAGATTAGGAGTGGTAGGTTTGGGGTGCGTGATCTTGCGGTACCCCTGCATGTCTGTGCTAGTGTGAGTCGGCCATTTGGGGAGTCAATCAATGCCAGGAACTGAGATCACACTGTGAATAGGAGGATTTTGACTTTAATTTATGCTGGGTATTATTTATGGATTTTGAACAGTATAAAACCACCCTGTGGCTAGCTTCAATCACCTTTTTCTAGCTATCCCTGTGCTTTAAACTTAATGCCAAATACTTCACACCTTATAAAATAATCCTACCCTACCAAACAAGCATCATGGACTAAGCATGGGAAACAGCAATCTTATGGCCATAGCGCAGGAGCTAAGAAGAGGCCCAAGCAGAGTTGTAACTGGGGTCTGATTATTTGCCAACCTTACTTTTAATGTTAAAATTCTTTTCCTTTGGCTGGTAAAGGCTGCTAGTAAATAATATGATCTGTGAGAATAATTAAAAATGAGATAGAATATAGCAAACATTATTTGAAATGTGTATTACTGTGAAATATTGTAGTTTTATATGTGAAGATATGTCTCTATATAAATGTATATACATAAAATATACATTTAAAAATATAAGCATTTACTATAAATGTAATGATATCCATATGCCCTGTGAAAACAGATGATTTGTTCAGGGTAGAAACAAAGTATCTTGGTGGTATTCTGTAGCCACAGTTAAGTGAGGGGATATGAGATCTAACTCGGTGTTCTTACAATGCATAGATTCTTTTCGGCCCATTGGAAAAGCAGTTTCCTTACAGGCAAAAGACAAAATTCTTCTTTTTTTTAATGCAAAGTGGGCTGCCATGTTTATTGCTTGCTCTATGTTCCCACTCACTGGGTACTGAGGGAAATAAATCAAAGTGACAGAGAGCTGGAATGGATATCAGGGTTTGCTAGTATTTTCATTGATAGAAGAATTCCTCAAAAAGATGAAAATGGAAGAAAAAAAATGAAAGTCATTCTTACTGCTAATGAAATGTTTCCTGGCTGTCAGGCAGTGTGTGGCTAGAAGAAAAATGACTTGGACTTAACTGGAAACTTGGACCACAGAGTATTTCCAACCAGGTAATTAGGCTTATATGAGATGTCACAAGTGGTGATTGTTACAAAGGATTGCCTCTGAGGCACATGCTCTGGGTCAACGGGGTCCTAAAGGGCTAAGGTGCCATTTGCAATGCTGAGCCAGTGATGCTGTTCAGGTGCTCAGGGGGACACTCCTGTACCTGGGGAAAATGCTGGTCCACCCCCATTATAGGCCTGATTTTAAGGTTAAAAGATGGTGGCTGTGAGCAATTGAAGCTGCCCTCTAGTGAGCAGCTGCTGTGTGGGATAAAGAAACTGGTTCTTGGAAGCTAGTCAGCTGAGAGGAGAGTTGCTTTGTTAACCTATGTTTGCACACACACACACACACACACACACACACACACACACACACACACAGAGCTTCTTTAAAAATCAAAGGAACCTCTATGCTTACATAGACATGTGACATGTTGAATGGATACTTTTGAACAGTTCCTAAAGTATTAGTGGCAATGCCAGCATGCTCTTGAAAAAAATTCATATTTAAAGGATTTTTGTGCTGTTCTAACGAAAGCGTATTTAAACACAGCAACTGGCATTTCTATAGGCCTGTGGGTAGACTGTTGTTATCACCTACAGTACTTGCTGCTATTGCTCAGGGTTAGGGAAAAATTTTTCCGCACTGGTAATATTTTAACATTTGTAAAACTACATAGATGATATTATGAATATTGATAGATTATATATTAATATATATCAGTAGAATATATATATATATATGAAAATTGCATAAGACGTATACTATGTGGGATAGTTTCATGATAAATAAAATGTCCTTCAGTTAAAGGAGCTGAGAATATGATGGAGAGCAGACATTCATCCGTGAAAACTCATATCACAATGATTGCTACTTGATAAAATATGTTATAGACACAAAAGAGATGTGCAGTCCAGCTTTAGAAACTAGGGAAACATTGAAGAGTTGAACTGCCATCCAGAACTGGATGCAGAGAAGACTGGAGATCAAGGCGGATAGATCATAGAATCTATAGAAGCAGGTTCAGAGGCCAGACAGCTTTGGAGAATGACAGTAATATTACTGTGTGTGGTGAGATTACTTTAGAAAGAGGTAAAAATGGAGTATCTTCAAGGGTAAAATATGAAATGATAAGGAAAAATATGAAATTAATTTCTGCAGAAAATCTGCAAATATTAGCAATGCTTAGCAGTAAGAAGTGGCAACTGAAACAAAGTCACAGGAAGACGATTCTGTGGCTCTCCTGGAGACAGAGCTAGACCAGGGTGAAGGCTGGAACAGCCTCACAGCATGATATTTGTAACTGATGTGAAACTGGAGTGAGATTGCAGACCAGTGCAGTAGCAGCAGAGATGAGAACACCCCTGTCCATGGTTAGTGGCTTTTGACGAGCTGGTAGTCACAGATGCTGATCATAGTTGAGGTGGGGATCTGAATACATTAAGTTTGGGACATTAAGTGTAAATAGGGATAGAAGGAAAAAAAATCTGTTGTCAGCACTAGAGAGAGAACCTGGGAAGGCACCTTAGTTAAAATTGGCTTTCATTGTGGAGCCATCAAGGAAGCATATATAGAAGCCAGAATATCAGGGAACAGCAACCCTGGGAAATAGCAGTCCAGGGTGGGGGACAGCAGGACGGGTGGATTACAAAACTCACATGGCCCTGGTGATGAAAGGATCAGGAAAGCATATTTAGATCATTGTGAAATTCAAAGAACAGTGACTTAAGGAGAAAAGAACCAAAAATGGAAAGTAAGAGGATTTGGCTTTCCATGACATTGCACATTTTGGATAATGGAACATTGAGTGGGAATTCAATCAAAAGTGACAATTTTCAGTAGAAGGAATCTGTAAGAAATGGAAACCTGGTTAAACAGAGAACAGAGATGTGAGTAACAAGGACAAAGAATAAAAACAAACACACCAATGGACAACCTGGTCTGCCTTGGCATGGTAAAGGGAATGTCCACAACAGCCAACTTTGAGATGGGCAATGAGAAAACACAGGAAAATTATTGATAAGAAAGGGCAGCAATTAAAAATATTGATGAATCGAAGTTTCAAACAGTCTGGAGCAGATAAAAACACAGATGGTAATTCAGGATGTGACAGAGGTAGAGCTTCGGTGGTTAGCATCCTTGCCTTAAGAAGCTATTGATCTGAGGGACACATATACATCATGAATGCTACGACCTCTACCAAGCTGAATAGAGCGTGCACACACGGACATGTCTATGGATAAGGGTTTTCTAGTCACTTTTCTTTTTCAGAAGAGAGATTGTATTTGAGAACAGTGTCTTCCAGCGACTCAAGTTACTGTTGCAAGATTTGGTTGAATTGATGAAGACAAATGTTGATGCATGCGTTAATGCATGAAAATGAAAACTCAGCATCCCACTCATGCAACCATTTTGCCAAAATTCATGCCTGATTGGCAAGAGACTTTCCATGGTGACTCACCTCTCGGGAGCCTCGTGGTACAACCCTGGGCATGTGTCAGTAAAGAGTCATTCTCCTGACCTGTTGCTGAAGAAACCTGCTTGACATTGTTTTTTGGTGAAGTCATGGCTCAGAGGCCTTCCTTCTGCAGTTCATACAACATAGTTTCTTTCTGTTCTGATAAAAAGCTTTAAAGAATATTTCCAGGTGGAAAAACAGACAGAAGAAATGTATCTTCTATGTGGAAGTTTTTAAGATTTTTAAGACTGAATCTCTATGTCTAAGGTCTGTGTATTAATTTACAGCTTACAAAGCTTTTAAACAAAATTAGGACATCCATTATGTGGTCCTGTGAACTCTGGTAAAATATTCTATTGCAAGAACATTACTGCTCTCTATTTCTACCTGTTTCAAAGGAAGGAACTGCAGATGACTATAAGGAATAGGTCAGACTGAAGAAAGAGCAAAACAGGCTTTGGAAGCATTAAAGAAGACGATAGAAACTGAACATTGATAGTATTAATTATTTAGTTGAAACTTAGAGTTCGAATTTTTCTTTATGAGACAGTTTCTCATTATTTAACCCTGGTTGGCATACAGAACACTATGTATAACACACTGGCCTCAAACTCACAGAAATCTACCTTCTTCTGCATCCTGAGTGCTGAGATACAGTTCAGATATTTAGAAAGTTTTTGACATTAGTTAGGTACTAGAGATAGCAGCAATACACACATGTGCTAGTTGCCTGAGGCATCTTTTCATATGGGGCTCAGTGCTTTCAGTCCTGCATGGTCAACTCAAATTAAAAAAAAAACCAAAAAACAAAATATAAATAAAAAAAAACTTATAGGGCTGAGGAGATGGCTCTGTGGGTAATTACCTTGTGGTATGAGTATGAGGATCAGAGTTTAAGTCTCTCTCTCTCTCTCTCTCTCTCTCTCTCTCACACACACACACACACACACACACAGACACACACCAGTTTTAGTATGTAGGAGATGGAGTGTTAAACCCTGGCTTTCAAATGCATATGCATATATGTGCACATATACATAGGAATGAACATGCACAAATGTAGACCCCCGCCCCCAAGCAACTTTTATTTGGGAAATTGGTTGGCGGATGCTCTGGAGTTAACCTATCTGAACAACTGAAGCATTACCTGCTAGAATCTGTTACATTTAATCATTTCATATAGGTAAAAGAAAACTAACTGTAAAAAGGCTGTCCTGGGTATTCCCTCTCATTTGGTAGGAAGTCTGACTTGTCATCAGTGAGGCAGCAATGAAAAGTGCCTTGACTTAGGGTAGAAGTTACAGTTGTTAACCCACTGTTGTGTCCTCAAGGGCTTCCTGCAGAGGGACCCATTCAAGGGACAGATTCTGATGCCTCTCATCTGACATTTATTTTTTATCAGATTATTTAGGATCTGATAAATGGTAGGGCCAGGAGCATCAGTGCTTTCTGCATCTACAAGGGACCAATTTTCTACAGCTGACTATCCCCTCATATTCTATCTGAAGTGTGCAATTTAAGACTCTTGCTGTATTATTTTGGAGGTTTAAGTTGAGAGCTTCCCTGGGTAATTGGGGTCACCATCCTGTGGGCAGGAGGACATCTGAGGCAAGTTCGATTTTTTTTTTAAATTCTTTTCCTTTCTATAAATTTGTATTCAGAGATAGCAGGAAACTCAGACAAGAATATTCTGCTTTTCAGCAGCTGTATATATATATTTCTATAATATATATTTATATATAATAGATATGCATGATTATATATATTATAGATTTGCATGATTATATATATATATACATATATACATGCATATCTACAAAATCATGTATATGTCCAGGATAGTTAATTTCAATAGTTTTAAAAATGATCTTTAAATGTGTTTGAGAAGTAATTGGATGTAAGTAACACCCAACCTCATCTCCCTCTGCCCCTACTTCCTGTACCCATGAGGACAGCAACAGAATTAAACACTGGCTTCCAAAGCTAACTCTTTTTTCAAGACTCACAAGCATGGACTGAAGAGCAAGGTTGCAGAAGAATATCTTCTTCACAACCTTAACTACTAAGGATGTTTTACATAACTTTGTTCTGCACCTCGTGCTTTATCTGTTTTGAAACAAATTGAAGACCTCACTTTTGAAACACTGCCAAGCTGTGGTGCTGCCAAAATTGGATATTCAACTTAGGGAGAGGTAGCGCTCAAACTTCCAAAGCGAATTTCAACACTGGTGGGTCTTCCCCTTGGTCCACCTGTCTACTAGGGTAGCATTTCTTTAAAGTGTAGTAATTTGGCAAGAATGACAAGTTGCTCAGGAGCTGGCTAACACTTTCTTCCAGGAGCAAAACGAATAATGATGTAACAGACATGGGGTGGGGTGAGAAGAGGAAAGGGGGGGACATGCCCCAAAGGAAAGGAGTCTCATGCACACCCATCTAGAGCATACCTGTTGGTGCCTACACTGGGGAGAGACTCCACTGAGCAGAGCCACTATGGGAAAGGAAAAGACTGAGGCAGTGTCTTCATAGGAGAGATGACTAAGATGAAGATCAAGATTATGCAACACAAGAAAGGAGATGAAAAGAATAGATAGTGTCTTCTTAGTGTGTGGAAGGAGTATATAGAGTGGCCTGTCAATGAGCGATACACTTTGCATTGGACCCCATTAGCTCACCATGAGAATGGCACCATTCTGTCCTTTCTGGTATAGGTCACTTTAAATAAAATAAATATTTTAATGTTTAAAACTTATTATTATAATTAAGCATTCTTATAAAATAAACAATTTTATTTAAATAAATGAAAATTTAAATTCAAAATAAATAAAAGTTTATTTATTTTTGTGTGTCTATGTGTGCACAAGTGTGTTTTGCCTGCATGTATGTATGTGAACCACCATGTGTGTACCTGATGCTTGTCAATTCAAGAGAGGGCATCAGATCCTTACAAACTGGAGTTTGGGAGTTGCAGGCCAACAACCAATTGCTGGCAACCAATCTCATGTCCTCTGCTGGATTAGAATGAGATCTGAATTGCTGATCCAAATCTCCAGTCCTTGGTACTAACCTTTTTTGTACCTTATTTAAATATTTTCAGAGGCTGGAAAAATAGGTCAACATTTAAGAGAACTTGTTGATCTTGCAGAGGACCCAGGTGCAGTTCCCAGGAGCTGTGTGATAGTTGTTCACCACCAGCTACTAGTCCCAAGGGATCTGTCCGCTGATTCCTTTCAGGCACCAGGGATACACGTGATAACTAGTCACGCATGTGGACAAAACACTCAAACACTGGATAAATGGAAAACATTTAAATGTGTTCAGATTTCGCAGGTGAATCTTTTGCTAAATCTTCCTCTGTTGATTCAATTGTCTTGTCCCTTTCATAGACCCTTTAAAAGAGATAGGCATATTTATTTTTTTCTGTCCTTTATTTTTCTGTCCAATTTACTTATTTTCTACTTATCTTACTCTCTGGCAATCTCTCAAAGCAGTTCTTTTAAACATTTCTGATGACCTCTGTGTCTCTACAAGGCAACTTTCAGAATACTTTCACTTTGGCTCTTTTCTGTGCTTCCTGGTCTTATCCCACTTTAACAATCACTAGGACTATTGCAAAGAAAAGAAAGAGAGTAGGAGGGAAAGGGAAGGAAGGGAAAGAAGATGGAGGGGAGGGAAGGAAGAGGGGAGGGGAAGAAAAGAAGCCAGGCAGAACACCTCTTAAGAAGGATCTTCAGGTGGTAGCTTATACACTCTCTGGTTGGCCATCAAAATCAAGAGCACAGACAAGAACTAGAGGCAGACAAAACACTCAGGGCCCAGCCTTAGTCACCTACTTTTGCCATCTAGACTCTGCATGGTAAGTGTTCTACAGCCACTGTCTACAGTCCAAGTCATCAAACAAAGGAGCCAGCGCAGACCCTTCATAGCATTCCGTTCTGACCTTGACTCTCCCACCATCCCCAAGTGTAGGGGCTCCTTTAAGGGTGCCTAGGGTCCAGGCATGGTGATTCCATGTCTTTTTAGTTTCTTCTTATAGCTGCCTTCTCCAGGATCAAGCTGGGACACATAACTATAGAAACATAATAACTGTATGTTTTATGTGAATTTTTATTTTTATTTATGAATCTACATACTAAAACTTTTAAAATGTTTTCTAGTGTATTTCCATGATTGTTCTTTTGGGGATTGTTTTATTGGGGGTGGGGTTGTTTGTTTGTTTATTTGTTTGTTTGTACAGTCCATCAGTTTTCTGTAATATGTATGCTACCTTCCAGAGAATCCATGTAAACATTGGTAGACATCTTTTTTTAAATGTTCTAACACTGTGAAATTGATTTAAATTTCCCCAAAGACAAATGTCTTGCTTACAGCAGGTCCTCAGTTTTAAATCTGTGTACTCCACATTACTGAAGATGGCCTAGGCCATTATTTTGAACAAAGAGATGCTCAAAGAGATGAATTCACAAAGTGAATCATTAAAGAACCCAGAAATTTTGCATCCTGAAAATTAGTTTCTCTCTTCCCTCTTACTTCTTGAATCAAAAATATAACTATGAAGTTCTGAAATCTTGTTAATGTATTATTCATAAAAGAAGACCTATAACAGGGTTGTGTGGTGCCTACAGGTACATATCCTTACATCTCAGAAATAGGGTAGCAAGTATAAATCTTGTGAACAAACTCAGGATGATAAGTCATTATCAGTTTCAGAATTCAATTTTCCTGGGGTAGTACAAGCATATCTTTCAAAAATTGCTAAATCCAATAAAGCTAATACGGGAACGGTTTTCATTTGATCACAAATACAGGAATTCAGGAGAATGACCCAATAAGTTATGGATTAAAAAAGAAGTTCTTCTAGGCAGTCATTTTTTTATTATGTGATATAGATGCACCAAATTAAAACAATTATAACATTGTATACATAAATAAGATCTATTAGCTGCATAAATGAATTCATCCTTTCCAAAAAAAAAAAAGAAAACAAAAACCAAACAACAACAACAACAAAACATTTGTAAGACCTACATCTTAAAAACTGGGAAAACAGAAATTGAGCTTTGTTGAAATTTATAAGTATTCTTTGGAATCAATACTATTCTACTTATGTAAGTCCAGGTTTTTACTTTGTGGTGTCAAAGTCCGCAGGTATCAGGGAACATTTTTGTGCCTCCTTTGCAGTAGGTGCATTCATGTGGCTGCCATATGTCACAGGTAACTCTGAAGCAGGAGTGCTTTCATCTACCATAATGTTGCTTCCTAGTAGAGAAACTTCTTACCTGACAAATATAAAAACTGAAATTCCCCTATACATATTGACTCTTACAATGGGATAATTGATGTCTAACAAGCTGAATCAATACCACTTTATCTGTCAGTGTTCAAGTATAAAGTTGAGAGAATATTTCAATGAAAACTGTATACCCAATATAACTCCACAAATCATTGCATACTAAATTTTATTATGTATCTGTCCAGCTACTTACCCCTCTACTGATACATAAGCCACCTCACTAAGCTTTGCTGTATATCAGTGTGTTCCCAGCACTGGTACCATCACCCCACAGTGTGTCAACATGGCTGTTTAATTAAGCTTCTATTTCTCACGTTTCTTTCTCATTTAGGTTATAATTTATGTACAATGAATTAGATGCTTGTAAATGTCCCATCTGTATTGTGTTTCTTAAACAGTATGCCCAAACTTTTTTTTTTGATTTTTAATATTTTTATTACATATTTTCCTCAATTACATTTCCAATGCTATCCCAAAAGTCCCCCATAGCGCCCCCCACTTCCCTACCCACCCATTCCCATTCTTTTGGCCCTGGCATTCCCCTATATTGGGGCATATAAAGTTTGCAAGTCCAATGGGCCTCTCTTTCCATTGATGGCCGACTAGGCCATCTTTCGATACATATGCAGCTAGAGACAAGAGCTCCGGGGTTCTGGTTAGTACATCATGTTGTTCCAACAATAGGGTTGCAGATCCCTTTAGCTCCTTGGGTACTTTCTCTAGCTTCTCCATTGGGAGCCCTGTGATACATCCAATAGCTGACTGTGAACATCCACTCCTGTGTTTGCTAGGCCCTGGCATCGTCTCGCAAGAGACAGCTATATTTGGGTCCTTTCAGCAAAATCTTGCTAGTGTATGCAATGGTGTCAGTGTTTAGAAGCTGATTATGGGACGGATCCCTGGATACAGCAGTCTCTAAATGCTCCATCCTTTCATCACAGATACGAACTTTGTCTCTGTAACTCCTTCCCTGGGTGTTTTGTTCCCAATTCTAAGAAGGTGCACAGTGTCCACACTTTGGTCTTCATTCTTCTTGAGTTTCATGCGTTTAGCAAATTGTATCTTATATCTTGGGTATCCTAACTTTTGGGCTAATATCCACTTATCAATGAATACATATTGTGTGAGTTCTTTTGTGATTGTGTTACTTCACTCAAGATGATGCCCTCCAGGTCCATCCATTTGGCTAGGAATTTCATAAATTCATTCTTTTTAATAGCTGAGTAGTACTCCATTGTGTAAATGTACCATAATTTCTGTATCCATTCCTCTGTTGAGGGACATCTGGGTTCTTTCCAGCTTCTGGCTATTATAAATAGGGCTGCTATGAACATAGTGGAGCATGTGTCCTTTTTACCGGTTGGGACATCTTCTGGATATATGCCCAGGAGAGGTATTGCTGGATCCTCCGGTAGTACTATGTCCAATTTTCTGAGGAAGCACCAGACTGATTTCCAGAGTGGTTGTACAAGCTTGCAATCCCACCAACAATGGAGGAGTGTTCCTCTTTCTCCACATCCTCGCCAGCATCTGCTGTCACCTGAATTTTTGATCTTAGCCATTCTGACTGGTGTGAGGTGGAATCTCAGGGTTGTTTTGATTTGCATTTCCCTGATGATTAAGGATGTTGAACATTTTTTCAGGTGTTTCTCTGCCATTCGGTATTCCTCAGGTGAGAATTCTTTGTTCAGTTCTGAGCCCCATTTTTTAATGGGGTTATTTGACTTTCAGGAGTCCACCTTCTTGAGTTCTTTATATATATTGGATATTAGTCCCTTATCTGATTTAGGATAGGTGAAGATCCTTTCCCAATCTGTTGGTGGTTTTTTTGTCTTATTGATGGTGTCTTTAGCCTTGCAGAAGCTTTGTAGTTTCATGAGGTCCCACTTGTCAATTCTCGATCTTACAGCACAAGCCATTACTGTTCTATTCAGGAATTTTTCCCCTGGGCCCATATCTTCAAGGCTTTTCCCCACTTTCTCCTCTATAAGTTTCAGTGTCTCTGGTTTTGTGTGAAGTTCCTTGATCCACTTAGACTTGACCTTAGTACAAGGAGATAGGAATGGATCGATTCGCATTCTTCTACATGTTAACAACCAGTTGTGCCAGCACCATTTGTTGAAAATGCTGTCTTTCTTCCACTGGATGTTTTTAGCTCCCTTGTCGAAGATCAAGTGACCGTAGGTGTTTGGGTTCATTTCTGGGTCTTCAATTCTATTCCATTGGTCTATTTGTCTGTCACTATACCAGTACCATGCAGTTTTTATCACAATTGCTCTGTAGTAGAGCTTTAGGTCTGGCATGGTGATTCCACCAGAGGTTCTTTTATCCTTGAGAAGAGTTTTTGCTATCCTAGGTTTTTTGTTATTCCAGATGAATTTGCAGATTGTACTTTCTAATTCATTGAAGAATTGATTTGGAATTTTGATGGGGATTGCATTGAATCTGTAGATTGCTTTTGGCAAGATAGCCATTTTTACAATGTTGATCCTGCCAATCCATGAGCATGGGAGATCTTTCCATCTTCTGAGATCTTCTATAATTTCTTTCTTCAGAGACTTGAAATTTTTATTATACAGATCTTTCACTTCCTTAGTTAGAGTCACGCCAAGATATTTTATATTATTTGTGACTATTGAGAAGGGTGTTGTTTCCCTAATTTCTTTCTCAGCCTGTTTATTCTTTGTGTAGAGAAAGGCCATTGATTTGTTTGAGTTAATTTTATATCCAGCTACTTCACCGAAGCTGTTTATCAGGCTTAGGAGTTCTCTGGTGGAATTTTTAGGGTCACTTATATATACTATCATATCATCTGCAAAGAGTGATATTTTGACTTCATCTTTTCCAATTTGTATCCCTTTGATCTCCTTTTGTTGTCGAATTGCTCTGGCTAGGACTTCAAGTACAATGTTGAATAGGTATGGAGAAAGTGGACAGCCTTGTCTAGTCCCTGATTTTAGAGGGATTGCTTCAAGCTTCTCACCATTTACTTTGATGTTGGCTACTGGTTTGCTGTAGATTGCTTTTATCATGTTTAGGTATGGGCCTTGAATTCCTGATCTTTCCAAGACTTTTATCATGAATGGGTGTTGGATCTTGTCAAATGCTTTTTCCGCATCTAACGAGATGACCATGTGGTTCTTGTCTTTGAGTTTGTTTATATACTGGATTACGTTGATGGATTTCCATATATTGAACCATCCCTGCATCCCTGGGATGAAACCTACTTGGTCAGGATGGATGATTGTTTTGATGTGTTCTTGGATTCGGTTAGCAAGAACTTTATTGAGTATTTTTGCGTCAATATTCATAAGGGATATTGGTCTGAAGTTTTCTATCTTTGTTGGGTCTTTTTGTGGTTTAGGTATCAGAGTAATTGTGGCTTCATAGAATGAGTTGTGTAGAGTACCTTCTGTTTCTATTTTGTGGAATAGTTTGTGAAGACCTGGGATTAGATCTTCTTTGAAGGTCTGATAGAACTCTGTACTAAACCCATCTGGTCCTGGGCTTTTTTTAGTTGGGAGACTATTAATGACTGCTTCTATTTCTTTGGGGGATATAGGGCTGTTTAGATCATTAACCTGATCTTGATTCAACTTTGGTACCTGGTATCTGTCTAGGAACTTCTCCATTTCATCCAGGTTCTCCAGTTTTGTTGAGTATAGCCTTTGGTAGAAGGATCTGATGGTGTTTTGGATGTCTTCAGGATCTGTTGTTATGTCTCCTTTTTCATTTCTGATTTTGTTAATTAGGATGCTTTCCCTGTGCCCTCTAGTGAGTCTGGCTAAGGGTTTATCTATCTTGTTGATTTTCTCAAAGAACCAGCTCCTTGATTGGTTGATTCTTTGAATAGTTTTTCTTGTTTCCACTTGGTTGATTTCGCCCCTGAGTTTGATTATTTCCTTCCGTCTACTCCTCTTGGGTGAATTTGCTTCCTTTTGTTCTAGTGCTTTTAGGTGTGTTGTCAAGCTGCTAATGTGTGCTCTCTCTAGTTTCCTTTTGGAGGCACTCAGAGCTATGAGTTTTCCTCTTAGAAATGCTTTCATTGCGTCCCATAAGTTTGGGTATGTTGTGGCTTCATTTTCATTGAACTCTAAAAAGTCCTTAATTTCTTTCTTTATTCCTTCCTTGACCAAGGTATCATTGAGAAGAGTGTTGTTCAGTTTCCACGTGAAGGTTGGCTTTCTATTATTTATTTTGTTATTGAAGATCAGCCTTAGTCCATGGTGATCTGATAGGATGCATGGGACAATTTCAATATTTTTGTATCTGTTGAGGCCTGTTTTGTGACCAATTATGTGGTCAATTTTGGAGAAGGTACCATGAGGTGCTGAGAAGAAGGTATATCCTTTTGTTTTAGGATAGAATGTTCTGTAGATATCTGACAGATCCATTTGATTCATAATTTCTCTTAGTTTCTCTGTGTCCCTGTTTAGTTTCTGTTTCCATGATCTGTCCATTGGTGAAAGTGGTGTGTTGAAGTCTCCCACTATTATTGTATGAGGTGCAATGTGTGCTTTGAGATTTACTAAAATTTCTTTAATGAATGTGGCTTCCTTTGTATTTGGAGCATAGATATACAGGATTGATAGTTCCTCTTGGAGGATTTTACCTTTGATGAGTATGAAGTGTCCCTCCCTGTCTTTTTTAATGACTTTGGGTTGGAAGTCAATCTTATCAGATATTAGAATGGCTACTCCAGCTTGTTTCTTCATGCCATTTGCTTGGAAAATTGTTTTCCAGCCTTTCATTCTGAGGTAGTGTCTATCCTTTTCTCTGAGATGAGTTTCCTGTAAGCAGCAAAATGTTGGGTCTTGTTTGTGTAGCCAGTTTGTTAGTCTATGTCTTTTTATCGGGGAGTTGAGTCCATTGATATTAAGAGATATTAAGGAAAAGTAATTGTTGTTTCCTGTTATTTTTGTTGTTAAAGTTGGCATTTTGTTCTTGTGGCTGTCTTTTTAGGTTTGTTGAGGGATTACCTTCTTGTTGTTTCTAGGGCGTGGTTCCTGTCCTTGTATTGGTTTTTTTCTGTTATTATCCTTTGAAGGGCTGGATTCGTGGAGAGATAATGTGTGAATTTGGTTTTTTCGTGGAATACTTTGGTTTCTCCATCTATGTTAATTGAGAGTTTGGCTGGGTATAGTAGCCTGGGCTGGAATTTGTGTTCTTTTAGTGTCTGTATAACATCCGTCCAGGATCATCTGGCTTTCATAGTCTCTGGTGAAAAATCTGGTGTAATTCTGATAGGCTTGCCTTTATATGTTACTTGGCCTTTTTCTCTTACTGCTTTTAGTATTCTATCTTTATTTAGAGCATTTGTTGTTCTGATTATTATGTGTCGGGAGGTATTTCTTTTCTGGTCCAGTCTATTTGGATTTCTGTAGGCTTCTTGTATATTCATGGGCATCTCTTTCTTTAGATTTGGGAAGTTTTCTTCTATAATTTTGTTGAAGATGTTTGCTGGTCCTTTGAGTTGAAAATCTTCATTCTCGTCCACTCCTATTATCCGTAGGTTTGGTCTTCTCATTGTGTCCTGTATTTCTTGGATGTTTTGAGTTAGGATCTTTTTGCATTTTACATTTCCTTGAGTGTTGTGCCGATGTTCTCTATGGAATCTTCTGCACCTGAGATTCTCTCTTCCATCTCTTGTATTCTGTTGCTGATGCTCATATCTATGGTTCCAGATTTCTTTCCTAGGGTTTCTATCTCCAGTGTTGCCTCATTTTGGGTTTTCTTTATTGTGTCTACTTCCCTTTTTAGGTCTAGTATGGTTTTGTTCATTTCCATCATCTGTTTGGATGTGTTTTCCTGTTTTTCTGTAAGGACTTCTACCTGTTTGATTATGTTATCCTGTTTTTCTTTAAGGATTTGTAACTCTTTAGCAGTGTTCTCCTGCAATTCTTTAAGGGATTTTTGTGCTTCCTCTTTAGTGTCTTCTGCCTGTTTACCAGTGTTCTCCTGTATTTCTTTAAGTGTGTTATTAAAGTCCTTCTTGAAGTCCTCTACCATCATCAGGAGATATGCTTTTAGATCCGTGTCTAGCTTTTCCGGTGTGTTGGGGTGCCCTGGACTGGGCGAAGTGGGGGTGCTGGATTCTGATGATGGTGAGTGGTCTTGGTTTCTGTTAGTAAGATTATTACGTTTACCTTTCGCCATCTGGTAATCTCTGGGGTTAGTTGTTTTCGTTGTCACTGTTTAAAGATTGGAGCAGAAGCTGTGTTCCACTCACCAGCAGTCTCTAAATCCTGCGGCGGGGGTCGTGGGTAGCTGGCGGGTGTCAGGCAACCCTGCGCTCCAGCTACCCTGGAGCTGATCCGGCCGGATGAGGCCTGTGGCCCTACTCAGGCAGGTTTCTGCTTCCCTAACTAATGCAGTCTCAGGTCCCGCGCGCAATTGCATTGGAGCAGAAGCTGTGCTCCACTCACCAGAAGTCTTAAGATCCTGTGGCGGGTGTTGTGGGTAGCTGGCGAGTGTCAGCCGACCCTGCGCCCCAGCTGCCCAGGTGCTTTTCTGACCGCAAGAGGCTTGTGGCCCTATGTAGGCCGGATTTCTCTCTCCCCAGCCAGAGCAGTCTCAGGTCCCGGACTGGAGCAGAAGCTGTGTTCCACTCACCAGCAGTCCCAAAATCCTGCGGAGGGGGTAGTGGATAGCTGGCGGGTGTCAGGCAACCCTGGGCTCCAGCTACCCCAGTGCTGATCTGGCTGGATGAGATGCCCAAACTTTTATCTACTTTAAATTAGTTAGATCTCAGAAAGTGTGATCACATCCTTCCTCAGTCTGCTATGGTTCCCACAGGCCAGTTCTACTCCAGCACAGTTTTTAGCAATTATTTCTTTTCTTTGTTGTACAACTTCAAACAATTTAATTATGTGATGTACACTCTGAACACAAGACTGTGATTCATCCACAGTTGGTATGAGTCAATAGAGAGTCTCTTTTATTTCTAAGCAGCACCTGATGGTGGATTGTATCAGTGTGCCTTACCTGCATCTTAGCTGTTAATGATTGGATATGCTCTGCTATTGCAATCTGAAGAACTAACTCTAAATGTAAGAACATAAGCATTGCTCTCTGATATTCTGGTGGACACATGATATCCCAGTGTGATATCGTCCTTCACTCTGCTGATGTGAGCTAACAGTATTGGGCACATCCACATGTAAAGGACTTTTGTTGAAATGTGTTTAAAACATGGCCAACTTTTAATGTTTATTTTTGTTACAAATTGCTGGACATATTCCTATATCTTGGATATCAATATAGTTTCCAGACATACCTCACAGACATTTTCTTACAATCTGTGGTCTTCCAGTGTATATCCTTTAATGACATATTGAATAATCAGATGTTTTGAATTTTGGCTGAGTTCAATTTATTATTGTTATTTTGCTGACAATGTCTTTTCCTCAATTCTTTGATATTTCCTAGGTCAGAGGATATTCTCCTATTATTTTTTCCCTAAAAATATGTATAATCTTATACTAAAATCTATGATCAATTTTCAGTTAATCTCTGTATAAAGTATGAGTTTTATTATTATAAATGTTATTGTTAGTACATATGAATATTTATTTGTTCCAATTATGTGTTGAAAAGGTCACCCTTTCTCCATTTTTGTAATTCTGTCAACAATCAATTTCCCACATGTGCCAGCGTCTATATTTGACCTTATTTATTCCACAGTGTAGCCTGTTGTTCCGTTATAGACATTACCATCTTGTGGTATTATAGGTTTATAGTAAATCTTAAAAAGTAAAACCATATGATTCATGCAATGCTCTTCTTTTTTTAGTTTTAACTATTTTTGCATATTTCTCTTCACATTTAAAGGTTAGAGTTAGAATATCAACCCTTTTGTAAATGCATTATACATGTAGTTAATTTGAGAATAATTAGCACTTGAATACCAACTCTTCCAGTCAGCAAATTCAGCATTTTGCTATCATGAGGTCCACTTTGAGATTTCAGCACATAGATCTTACATTTTGCTGTACTAGATTTAAATGTGTATTACATTTCTGAGAGCTCTTTTAAATTGCTATGGTTTGATTTAGTGACTGATAGCTCATCAGCAACATATGCAAATATGATTTATTCTGTGTTGCTCTTATATACTTGGACCTGACTAAATAGTGTGACTCCTAGGATGATGGACTGAAATGTTTTAAACAGCCATATAATATTCCAAGCAGACAGGTTTGAGTTCTTTCTTTACATTCTATTTTCTGCCTTTACTTTCCTTTTTGCACGAGTCAAGACTTCCTGATCCATGCTGAGTGGAAGTGGTCATCCTGCCAGGTTGCCACCATTAAGAATCTGTAATGTTAGATGTGGTGGTATTTATTCAGATGTTATTTTTAAGTCTGAAAGAGTTACTGTCTCAGTTTGTAGAGGACTTCATTTTAATAGAATAAGTATTTTTCTGTATTTAATGGTATGATCCTCACTTATTTTTTTTTTCTTGTTACGTTAAAGTACAGATTATAACGATTGACATTTCAACACTGAGTCAGTTTCTCATTTCTGGAATAAACACAAAAAAATTTTAAACACATTTTTCTTTTGTTACTATATTTTATTTTCTAAGTTTGTCTAGGATTTTTATGAAAATCTTTATGACAGATATTAGATTATAGTTTTCTTTATTGCACTGTCTTTGTCTGCCTTGAGTGTGAATAATGGGTTCATAAAATATGTTGGGAGCTATTTACTACTTTCTGGAAATATTGGTATAGAATTGGAATTACATATTTTTGAAATGTTGACAAAAATTCATCATATACTTTAGCAAAACCATCTAGTCTGGTGGCTACTTTGGGGGAGGATTATAGCTACTCAATAATATTGCACATCTGCAGATATAGCTCAGTGACAGATCACAGACTTATCACATAGATCATGTGAGAAACTATATTGAATTTGCAGCACTGAAAGAAAAGGAAAGAAAAAGAAATATAAGCCGTCCTCAGAACTATCTATATTTTCCTCTTCATCTTAAATTCATTTTCATTGTTTGCAACTTTTGAGGAACTCCAAACACTTCAAATTTATGAATATAATAATAGTTATGTATCTCACTACTTCTGTATCTCTTAAGTGGGAAGTGTAGTCATGCCTATTACATTCTTGACAGTAAGATTCGGTCTGTATTCTCCTCTCCTGGTGTGGCCCCACCTTTTCTCCTTGCTAGTTTTAAAGAAGGTAGCGAGCACATTTTACTGATGTTTTAGAGGTTTGGCTTTTAAGTTGACTGATTATGTTTCTCTTTTTCTGTTTCAAAAATCTGACCTAATATTCCCCCTTTTCTTTCTTGGTTCCTAAAAGGAAGTTTTACAAATGTTTATATAGTTTGCAGACCAATTGCCCTTCATTCCTAAACAGATATTTAAAATGATAAAAAATTAATTGATATCTTACATGGATGAAATTGTTAAAAAAAAAAAAAAGTTACTTTGTGACTGATTATAGGAAATGTCTACAAAACCTCAGTCCCAATTACTTATGAAAGTTGATCCTCTCCTTCCACCTTGTAGAGACAGAACGTAGGTTGTCAGAATTTCTTCCCCAGTGCTTAGGTTGTCAAGCTTGTGGGAGGTGCTTTTACCCTGCTGAGCTATCTTGTGGCTCAGTTCAAACTGTGTTTCAAACTCATCTTTCTTTACAATGTAAATCCTTGAGGCTATAACATTTTGTCTTAATACTGATTCAGCAGCACTTGTAAGATTTATATAAATTCAATTTCATATGTATTGATTTCAACAAAAGTCATAATTTCTCTTGAGGCATCGTTTACCTGAGGGTTATTTAAGGATACATTGTTTAATGTGTGTGTGTGTGTGTGAGAGAGAGAGAGAGAGAGAGAGAGAGAGAGAGAGAGAGAGAGAGAGAGAGAGAGAAATTAAGGTAAAGAAAATATATTGTTTCTATGCTTTAAAAGTCGATAGTTTTCTAACCCAATATCCACTTTGTTGGATGTTCCCCCATGCACTTTGAGAGAATGCACAGGCTGCTGCTGTTGTGTGAAACATTCTTTGTCTACTTGATCTGGTTGGCAGATGCCTTCTTGCATACAGGCTCATTTCATTTTCTACTTCCAGGTTGTTGAGTGGGAATTCAAATCCTCAATTACCATTATGAATTTACCATAGCTACTTTCAGTTTTGTTGGTTATTATACATGCACTATGACTACTGGGTTTTCTATGTATTTTATTGGTCATGTAAATCACTCAGGACCATTCTGTCTAATTGGTCATTTCACATGCTTAGCTATAGCATTTGCATTTGAGCTAAAGTCCTCTGGTCTTATATTAATGAAGCCATAGACATTTCCTTTGATTAATATTTTTATTAATTATTTTATTTATTTACATTTCAAATGTTGCTCCTCTTCCCAGTACCCCCTTTATGAATCCTCCAATCCATCCCCCTCCCTTTTGCCTCTAAGGGGATGCTCTCCCACCCATCCACCTACTCCCACCTCACCCTTTTAGCATCCCCCTTCTCTGGGACATCCCCTTCCACTGAGGCCAAATAAGGCAGTCCTCTGCTAAATATGCAGTGGAAGAGCCACAGACCAGCCCATCTAAGCACTTTGGTTGGTAGCTTATTGCCACAGACCATCTGGGTTCCTGTGTCTGCGTAGAACGGGTCTCTCGATGCGGGTGGGCAAAGCATGGATGAATGACAAACAGACGCACACAGGAGAGATCGTGTGGAATCTGAGTGTAATTTTTGAATGGAGCATCAGACTTTTTATGCAGAGGACAATAAGGAAGCTGGGTGACATATTCGCAAGGTACAAAATGAGGTAACCGGATGCTTAATGACTCTTACACAGAACAGAGGAATGAAAACGCAAAGACTGGCAGGAACTGGGCAATAAAATAACTGAGACAAAGTCAGCCTTATCTAAGGTCAGCTATAGTCTTAGAAGCCAGGTGTGAGAACTTTTCACTCCTAGGGCAAGGGCTTTCACACCCAAGTCATGGTTCTAACTAGGGAGTTCCGTTATAGCTAATTATCTCATGAATAATGCAATACTCTAAAACCACAGCCTGATCTACTTCCTAAACCTTTGTAAATTCCTGTATATAGGTGTAACTCAGCTATAATTCTAAGTATCTATTCTGGTTTCTCCTACGGTCAGAAACTTCTTTCTTCCTTAGTGATGGTAAATTCCTGTGTAAGGGAGTGACTTAGCTTTTACAATCTTACTGAATTCCAAGCCCTTGATCTTGGTCAAGGAAGTTCTAGGACTGTTGGAACACTAGAGGAAGGCTTTAGCCATGTCAGAATTCATTTTTTGTTTTTTGGGTTTTTTTTGTTTTGTTTTGTTTTTGAGACAGGGTTTCTCTGTGTAGCCCTGGCTGTCCTGGAACTCACTCTGTAGACCAGGCAGGCCTCGAACTCAGAAATCTGCCTGCCTCTGCCTCCTAAGTGCTGGGATTAAAGGCTTGCGCCACCACGCCCGGTCAGAATTCAATTTTAAAAAGCACTTATAATAGGAAAATACTGAAAGAGAGCACGTGGATCCATACACTAGACTAACGCGGGAATGGAACGAGGGAATGAAAAATTAATGTATGGGTAGAGAACGCTAGACTCCAGGAGGAGAGCTTCCTTGAAACTCTTTTGCCTCATGAGTGACTTTTAAGCCTTTCGGCTTGTCCAGTTGACTCGACCAGAGAGCATAGCAGCTTATTTTTAGTGTTTCTCATCTGCAGTGTCATATGTGATGTAAACTGCATGATTGATTTAATAGAAGATGACAAGGAAAGTGGGACTTTTAAAGGAAATAATGTGCAGGAAGAAGTTTATACATATAGATTTTTGAATAAATAAATATTGAAGTTCCGGTAATATCCAAGCTGCAGTCATAAATTTAAAGACCTGTAAAGTTAAAGCCGCCAAAATAGTGTGGGGTGATTGTGAGCTTAAGCATTTGGATGAAATTATGAGTATCTTGTTATAAGAGCATCATTTACAACTAGTGACTAAATGATAGTCAAGAAGTGAATGAGTGTTTGTTTTCATGCCTGAAGGGCATCAGGTTACAAATAAGTATACAGTTTAGAAATGTCCTACAATGCAGTATATATACCATTGCAGCACAATTCCTGAGAGTCCGCTGTATTCACTGGAAAAACATTAAGAACCCTGGAGTAAAATAAACTAGTAAGGGAAAAGTTGAAACATAATTCTTACCAAAGGAAACAGTCAGTGTTTGAAGTCAATCCTATTTTATTAAACATTAAATAAAGCAAATATAAACTAATTCTAAAACCCCTATGTTTAGTATGTTTAATTTTGTTCAGCAAAGATTTCTAAAACAATGTTTCTAGGGTGGTACCTGTCATGATGCTGACTCCTCTGTTTTGATGCAATTATTTTGAAATACCATAAAAATGCAAAGTCCTTAAATGTTCATATCTGCAGTTACACATCCAGAACAACCCTGGGGAAACAATCAGAAACATGTAATAACTGTAAAAAAAAAAAAACTATTACAACTATGTAACATTAAGAAAAGAAAGAGAGGCCGGGTGTGGTGGCTCACGCCTTTAATCCCAGCACTGGGGAGGCAGAGGCAGGTGGATTTCTGAGTTCGAGGCCAGCCTGGTCTACAGAGTGAGTTCCAAAACAGCCAGGGCTACACAGAGAAACCCTGTCTCAAAAAAAAAAAAAAAAAGAAAAAAAGAAAAGAAAAGAAAGAAAAGGAAGAGAAACCCAAATGCCCAGGTTATCTAATACATAATGCCTTGTGTTTAACTCTTTTTATACTGAAAAACATACATTTTTGAATTTCAGGTGTTATTTTTACATATTTCTGCCAAATTGTATATATTATTAAATAATGGTTATAGAGTATGTTACTCACCTAATGTGAAGATGAATTGGACAAACAATAATGTACATGTGTTTATTTTATGTAATTTATATAAATAACAGATATCTACTAAGTATTTCATATATTGATTTGTTGATCATGAAAGCAGTAATAGCACTTATTAAAAGGCTATTAGCTTATGTTAATTGTGCAAACATAATAATATTTTCATATGCACACGTACTGCATTTAAGCATTGTGGCGGTTTGAATATGTTTGGTCCCATAGATTCACGCATTTGAATGCTTGGTGCATGATGAGTGGCACCATTAGGAGGTATGGCCTTGTTGGAGTAGGCGTGGTCTTGTTAGAGGAAGTGTGTTGCTGTAGAGGAGGCCTTTGAGGTCTCATATATATGCTCAGGGTCCTCCCAGTGTAAGTCGGTCTCCTCTTTGCTGCCTGTGCATCAAGATGTAGAACTCTCAGTTCCTCCAGCACCATGTCTGTCTGCACATTGTCATGCTTTCCACTATGATGATGATGGACTGAACCTCAGAGACTGTAAACCAGCATCAATTAAATGTCCTTTGAGTTGCCTTGGTCACGGTGTCTCTTCAAAGCAATAGAAACCCTAACTAAGACTGGCATATTTACCCCTTCTGTTACTCTCCATTACTCCCCTCCCTTTGTTCCCTTTCTAACCCTCTCATGTTTCTTTTCTCCTTCATATTCTTTTTCCTGTAGATTCCACATATGAGAGGAGATGTGGCAACTGTCTAAGTATGGGTTATTTCCCTTAACTTCAGCTCCATTTGCTTTCTGACATAATTCATTCTTTTTTTGTTACTGAGTATTAAAACAAAACAAAACAAAACAAAACAAAACAAAAAACCTTCATGTGTTCATACCACGTTTTCTTAATCCATTCAGCTATTGGTAGATACATTGGCTGATTTGATAAGTTGAGAGTACATGCACATATCACAATAAGCATGTGGGTGCAGGTGTGTATCACTGTAGTAAGCTGAGTTGAATTCTGGTTTCATACCAGAAGTGGCAAGGCTTTCAGAGGACATGCAGGTCACACTGGGCAGAGAGGCAGGTGGATGAACTTCACTCTTTCCTCCAAAGCCAACTGTCTCGTTGCCAGCTCCAGACTGCCCGCTGTGGCCTCCCCATCCTCTCTGCCCCCATCTCCTATCTCAATGTGTCAGGTTTTATTTTATTTTCTTACTTTATTATTAATCCCTGGATGCCTGCTTTGTTTACCAAGGAGAACCAGAAAGTATATGAATCAGATGGGAGGGGACTAGGGAGGAACAAGAATGAGTTGGGGGAGGGGAAATCATAATCAGAATATATCATAAAAATATATTTTTATTTTAAAAGGCATAGAGCTTTTACAGCTAGGGCTGTATTATATAGGTATTCTGATTTTAAATATTTTTTAAGTTTAAAAATATTTTTAATTTAACAGTTTCTAAAACAAAACTCTATGAATGCCATTGAATGTCAGCATAATCAGTCATAGTCAGCATAATACTGGGAAACACAAGTTGACACCAAAGTGAGAAATATGTGCAATGTCACTAAAATGGCTTTATATAAACAACATTAGGAAGGATGCTTGTGGAATGGATAGTAGGGCCACTGTTGCCCCATTTTATGATGTCTCCTAAGTTTTTTCATATAAGTGTATGTTTATATTTTAGGACGTTTCTGCAGTAGTACTTCTTCATGAGATCTCCAGTGTTAGTGTCCCTCCCCATATCCTCTCCCTGGCCTGCCCTGCCACCCCTACCTTATTTAACCCTTCTTCTTCCTCCTTTATAACACTCTGTTCTTTCTTTCTTCCCTTGAAAGCTCTACTACCTTGTGGCTTCTTACCAATCTCCTGACCTCTGTTGGTATCCAAATTAAACACACATTCAAAGACTCAAAGAGAGAGATTATGTGACATTTGTCTTTCAGGGTCTGGGTTGCCTCACTTAGATTGTTTCCAGCTTCATCTGTTTGCCTGTAAAATTTATAATATTATGTTTCTTAACATATTAGCAATATTCTAGGGGGTAGGAAGAGAGCAGACCATTGCCTTGCCTTCCCGGCATTTTGGGATCATTCCTGCAGCCCCTGCATATAGTTACTTCATTAATTGTCTTCAGTTTTATTATCATTAAAAAGACATTATCTAGTCTGGTAAAGGTTCTCTGTAGTTGGAAATGCTGCTTTAGGTTTGATGACAAGCTAAATTTGTATTTGTAGGCTAATGGTGCTTAAAATGTTTATAAGTGTGTGTGTGTGTGTGTGTGTGTGTGTGTGTGCATGTGCATGCGTGCATGTGTGTGCATGCATGTCTGTGTGTATCCATGGCCCATCATGGAAGTCAGCACCACTTGCCAGAAGTAGTTCTCTTCTTCTACCATTTGTACTCTGGGGATCAATCAAGCTTGGCAGCAAGTGCCTTCACTGGCTGAGCCATTTCAAAGGTCCCCAGTGTGACCTAATAGAACTTTCTTCAGGGGTGGAGATGATTTGGGGGGATATAGACCACGTGGTTACTGAGCAATTAAAACTTGGCTAGTGCATTTGAGGACCTAGATTTGCCAGTATATCCTTTAATTTAAAAATGCATACAACATGAGTGGCTACCAACTAGACAGGGAATCCATGGTAGGGATAAAGGAACGTAATGTGAGATGTATCCACCGTCTTACTGAGGTTCCCACCTTGATGTTGATACTATGTTTGGTTCTCTGGCTTTGTTTTATTTTGGTTTGGCTTTCAGACATCTGCTGCCACCGGCACCACAAGTCACTGTTTCTGTGGTGGCAGGTGAGCTGTTTTGTTTTTTTTTTTTTTTTCCTTGTGCTTCCTGTTGTGCCTTGCTTCAGACATGACACTACTAATTGATTTTTGTCTTTCTGGGTTTAGCCTGTTTGAAGCCCTTCGAGAGTCTGACTGTGTTATTTAGTGTAAGTGCTGTGATAAAGGGAAAGGCTGATCCAGTCATTCTTGTGATTCACAACCGTGTGTGTGTGTGTGTGCGCGCGTGTTTTGTACCTTATCATGATTGTCTATCCTGACACTTGACTCTTAAGTGGAGATTTATAATTAGGAGAGGATCACAATGTAGATAAATGCTGACTAGACACACCCAAGTTTAGAAAACAATACAGAAAATCAGATCAAAATCATATTTCCCTTGTTTTTGTCTGTCTGCCATCAGGATATTTTTACTAGGCCTTTTTCACTCCTAGTTATTCTTTTCAAATTCATAATTTTCCATCCAAGTTAAGATATAAATATCACATTTAATCTAACTGGGCTCTCCAGTAAAAAGAGTGATGTGGTTTTACAATGATATTTTATATCTACCTGATTAAAAAAACAAAAATTAAAATCTAAACTCCCACAATCATCCCTTCAGTGAATATTAACATAAATATCTTGTCTTAGTTAGGGTTTTACTGCTGTGAACAGACACCATGACCAAGACAAGTCTTATAAAAAACAACATTTAACTGGTACTGGCTTACAGGTTCAGAGGTTCAGTCCATTGTCATCAAGGTGGGAGCATGGCAGTAACCAGGCAGGCATGGCGAAGGCAGAGCTGAGAGTTCTACATCTTTATCCAAAGGCTGCTAGTGGAAGACTGACTTTCAGGCAACTAGGGTGAGGGTCTTAAGCCCACGTCCACAGTGACACACCTACTCCAACCAGGTCACACCTATTCCAACAAGGCCACACCTCCAAATGGTGCCATTCCCTAGTCCAATAATATACAAATCATGACATCCCACTCCCTGGCCCCCATAGACTTGTTCAAACACATGAGTCTATGGGGTGGGGGTGGGGGGCAATACTTAAACATAGCATAATGCAAAATGCATTTAGTCCAATTTTCAAAGTCCTCATAGTTTATAGCAGTCTCAACAATGTTAAAAGTCCAAAGTTCAAGATCTCTTCTGAGATTCATCCAATCACTTAACTGGAATCCCCAAACAAACACAGGAAACCAGCTGAGCAAACTCCAAAATCTGCATCTCCATGGCTGATGTCAACGCAGTCTTCAGATCTCCACTCATTTTTGATCTGTGTTGACTGCAATTGACTTCTTTCTCCTGGGCTGGTTCCACTCCCTGTTAGCAGCTTTCCTCACCATGTATCCCATGGTTCTGGCATCTTTAACATCTTTGAGTCTCCAAGGCAATTTCAATGTTACAGCTTCTTGTTTCAGTGTCTGGGATTCCACTTGATCTTTTGGGCTCCTCCTAAGAGCTGGCATTACTTCTCCAGCTCTGCCCTCTGTAGCACTCTAAGCTCAGGTTGATCCACTCCACTACGGCTTCTGTTCTTGGTGATCATCCCATGGTACTGACATCTCCAATACACTGGGGTGTTTCACTCCAACTAGGCTTCACCAATAGCCTCTCATAGGCTCTCTTCATGGTGCCAAGCTTCAAATCCTTTGCATGACCCTTTCAGTCCTGGGCCATCAACTACAACTGAGGCTGCACCTTCACCAATGGCCTTCCATGGCCTCTCACAGTGCCAAGCTTCAGCTGCTCCTCATAACCCCTTCATGCTTTCAAAACCAGTACCACCTTAATGACTCTTTCCCATTACCAAGTAGAGATGCAGCAGGAGGTACAACCTTGGCTATCTCTGGAACACAGCTTCTATGTGCTCACAGAAAACACATCCCAGAAGATTTGACCTCAGTGATGCTGGTCTCTTCTTAATCACCACTAATTTCTTAGCTCCAGCTAACCAGCATTGATCGTCCAAGTAGTCCCTTCTATTATTCACTCTAAAACCAGAGCCATATGGCTGAAACTGCAGAGTTCTGCTGATTGCAGGAGCTAGAACATCCAACAAGGCCACAACTCCAAATGGTGCCATTTCCTGGTCCAATAATATAAAAACAATGACACACCTATACACAAATATAGGAATAATTTTACAAGAGCTAGGGAAAATGCAGATTCTGGCTGTAGCACAGTAATAATAAAAATGAACAAAGGCTAAGAAGGACAGTTTTCTGTCTTGTATGTCCTCTTACTTAAACCATGGAGCAGGGGAAGAGATGTAGTTGCTAAAGTGGGGAAAGTCACTAAGAGACTGCCTTGAATCCCAAAACCAGGAAGGCACAATCCCACAGTTCAACTTAATAGCATATACTTAGTCTCCAGCACCACTACTGTGACAGGTGACAACCTGGCAGATTTCGGGTCTCCAAGAAAAACAAATATTTCAGGTCACACCAACTGCCCAACAGTGGCCACAGCAGCTCTGAACTTTGGACACATTCCAGCACTGTGTGACTGTCGCCTTAAACACTGCAAACATTGACTGTTGAAAGGTTTTCTACACAGCCAACCTCAGAGACCAGAATCAGTACCTGCATTTTCAAGTAGATGTAAATTATCATATCATTTGTTCCAATAAAATTATCTTATGCCATTCATAACCAAACTGTTCAGGAACTCTTCTTGTCTAAAAATTAGAAAGAAAAATGCAGCAAAGCCCATGTGAGTTTCATACAGAAAGGTGTACTAGTCTCACGTTAAGCTACACAGGATCAGAAAGTTCAAGGACATTGGGAGCTGAGAGACAAAAATTGGCAACAAAGAATGCGATAGTCAGAGAAGCTGATGTTTAGAAATGAAGACAGAAACTTTCCAAGATAGATAAAAGCTTATGAACTTTGTTCCCATCAAACATGTCCTGCAAGAAAAAGAGGGGGATTTCTGAAAGTTGAAAGAAATATATGCTAATAAGCAAGACAGAACCATCTTCAAATAGCAGAAGCATGGTGACCTAGCAGTGCTGGGCACCATCTCCTGACTCAGGATCAGAGTATTGGCGCAGTCAAGCCACAGTGCAGAACTGTAGCCCAAGGCCATCAGATGGGCACTCTGCATCTGTGTTTCCCTAACTGTACTGATTCCTGTACTGAAATAAAACAAAGTTTTTCCTCCTAGTACTTTTAAAACCATCTTTTCTCTTTTGGGGGATATCTGCATTGAATTCATTGATTCTAACACTGTGTGGAAGCATTGGATACAATAACATTTATTATCTTTTCATTTGTTTTCTTGCTTTTCAGTTCTTATAAAAAAATATTGACTAAACTATCTTGGAGCTTTCCTCTTGTGTGATCTTACAGCTTCATAGTTATATGACAAATATTTAAGTTCAAGAATAAAGGGCATTTCTACCAAGGTCCTTTGAGAACAGTGGAAGAAGGTTGAGAATTCTGCCTGGGTGGAGATGATCTGGAAGCACATCTGGGGCTCAGGCTGGCCTTTGAGAGGTGGCTTCAAATGCAGCCAGTTGCTTGTAGCTATCTTTGGAACCTTTCTCTAAGTGACTCCCTGGCAGACTCAAGACATAGCCATATCTTCATCTTTTACATTATATGCCCCCACTTGGATAAATAGCTCGGTGTTACCATTTCAGAATGAAGGCAAGTTCTTGACAGTGAAGGATAACATGCATATGTCTCTTCTCATCTTCTATGGTACTTAGTTTTATGTTTTGTCTAGAAACACTCAAATTATTTGAAATGATCCAATCCTGACTAATCTCATACTTCATGGATGGAAAGATACTAAGAAGTTATAGAGACAAATAAAAAAATTCTGTAAATTTGCAGTATATAAAATCAGCATACAAAAATTCAACATCTGTCAATATCAATAGCCAATTATCTGTAATAGAAATTAAGAAAGTAGTCATATTCTCAATGGCTTAAAATAATAATATTTTTATTTATAAATAGTTTTACTTATAAAAATATAAAAATGAAATGCCTGAAAGTAGGTTTAACCAGAGAGTTAAGTGGTATCTGTGATGAAAATGGCAAGCTGAGGAGAGAAACTGAAGCATACCTACTGAATCCTAGAATGATCCTACTCTATTAGATTTGGGAAGAACAATACTGCTAAAAGAAGCTCAGAATACCCAAGATACAGTTCACAGAACAAATGAAGCTCAAGAAGAAGGAAGACCAAAGTATGGATACTTTAATCCTTCTTAGAAAGGGGAACAAAATACCCATGGGAGGAGATACAGGGACAAAGTGTGTAGCAGAGTCTGAAGGAAAGACCATCCAGAGACAACCCACCCTGGGATCCATCCCATGCACAGTCATCAAACCCAGACACTATTGTGGATGCCAACAAGTGCTTGCTGACAGGAGCCTGATATAGCTGTCTCCTGAGAGGCTCTGCCAGTGCCTGACAAATACAGAGATAGATGCTCTCAGTCAACCATTGGAATAAGCACAAGATCCCTAATGGAGGAGCTAGAGAAAGGACTAAAGGGGCTGAAGGAGCTTGCAGCTCCATAGGAGGAACAATAATATGAACCAACCTGTACCTTCAGAGCTCCCAGGGATTAAACTACCAACCAAAGAGTACACATGAAGGGATCCATGGCTCTAGCTGCATATGTAGCAGAGGATGGCCTTGTTGGACATCAATGAGAGGAGAGGCACTTGGTCCTGAGAAGGCTCTATGCCCCACTGTGGGGGAATGCCAGGACAGGGAAATGGGAATGTGTGGGTTGGTGAGTAGGGGCAGGGGGCAGGTGGGATAAGGGGTTTTCAGAAGGGAAACCAGGAAAGGGGATAACATTCGAAATGTAAGTAAAGAAAACATCTAATAAAATGCAAAAATATAATAATAATAATAATAATAATAATAATAATAATAGAATTTCTATAGCACTCTAAATGGTCTACACACATCATGCAATTTCTTTAGAAGTACCAGTGACATTCTTCATAGTTTAGAAAATGAAATTTGTAAGGAAATTGGTATAAAATATATTCATGTACAACTCACCCACATATACATACAAACAAAATGTGTATCTCATTGCCAGTGGTTATAAAAATTAACTCAAATTTGATCAAAATATTAAGTTTAAGATCTGAAAATATGAAATTTCTAGACAAATGGATGAAGAAAATACCTCGTGGTATTGGAATGAGCTAGAACTGGGGGTGGAGACAGTTTCCCCAGAGCATTTCTAAGGTAGAAAAATGTGACAGCTCATGACTTCTGAACAGGATACAAGACATGGGGAGAGATGGCCCACAAACTGGAAAAAAAATGGACCAAGAAAGAAAGGAAAGACTTTCTAGAATTGGATGAAAATGAATAAAGAACACACCCAGATATATGGGACACAAGGAAAGTAGTGCTAAAAGAGGCAAGGTCATAGCATTAAGTACTCACATTTGTTTAAAAAAAAATGGAGAGGTCTCATACTTGTAACTTAACAGTATACCTGAAGTCTCTAGAATGAATAGATGAAACCACACCCAGAAAGAGTAGAAGGCAAGTAATTATCAACCTCAGAGCTGAAATAAATAAAACAGAAAACAAAATTTCAAAGAATCAGTGAAACAAAGAGTTGCTTGTTGAGAAAACCAATAGTATGGACCACCCTTTATCTAGATTAATTAAAAGGTGGAAGGATTGGACCCAAATTAACAAAACTAAACATATCAAGGGCAGCATAGCAACAGACACCAAGGAAATTCAGAAAATCATAAGGACATATTTTTAAAATCTGTGCTCCATTAAATTGGAACAAGTAAAAGAAATAGATTATTTTCTCAATCCATACCTCCTACCAAAGTTAAATCTAGATCAAATAATCAATATAAAGAGATATATAACCCCTTGTGAAAAATAAATTAAAAGGCATCCTACCAAGAACAAACAAAAAAAAATCAAAACTTCAGGGCCAGGCTTGTTGTTGTTGTTGCTGTTGTTGTTGTTGTTGTTGCTTGGTTGTTTTACTTTTTAAACAAAGTATCCTATCAGGTTTTCAATGAAGATTTAAAGCCAATTGTCCTCAAATTATTCCACAAAATAGAAACAGAAGGAATGTGTGTTTCATGAGATCAAAATTATCCTGAAATCACAACCACAGAATGATCCAACAAAGAATTACAGAACAATTTCTCTTATAAACACAGATCTAAGAATTCTCAATAAAATTCTTGTCATCTGAATCTAAGAATACATCCAAAAGATCATCCACAATGATTAAGTAGGTTTTATCCCAGAGATGCATGCATAGTTCAACATATGTAAATAGATAAACATGACCTACCATATAAATTGAAGAACAAAACCACAGATGATCTCATTAGATACAGAAAAAGGCCTTTGACCCAATCTAACACCCCTTCATGATAGAATCCCTGGAGAGATTGGGGATGCAATGGACACACATCAACATAGTAAGGCTGTTTAGGGAAAGCCCATAGCTTGTGAACATTTGTTTCCATAAATAACATATTTCAAGGTCCCTCTCCCTAAAATTAAAGTAAAAATGCAAGTTTATCTTATTATTGCCATACCAGATACACTTACATATATTTGGATGCTAATTGTAATAATTTAGACTTTCTCAAACAAAGCTTAGAAGACTAATGCCAGAGACTCCATGTTGGGAATCAAAAAGCAAACTAGAAACATCTTCTACAATAAAAATAGTATTGATCTACAACTGGGTCTAGAAAGAAATGACTTCAATAACTACTACCCGTTTTAAAAGATACTCTGATTGGTAAAGGGTATATGAGAGAGCTTCAGAGTCTCAATTGGATAATGAGTCTCATTGGATAACGACCCAGAAAATAACATCTTTCATATTTCATCCATATAATTTTAATACTTGGGATGAGAAAATTTAAGAGAAGCAACATTCTGCAGTTTGTGGTTTGTTTTCAAATATTTCATGACTAACCCAACCTGTGAAAAATAACTCCTTTGTATTTTGCAACCAGCAACAACTAAAATTAAACCAGGACTCACAAGTGCCTTAAGCAATGACTTGAAGAAGGAACATGTTGACTGTAAAGTATCTTGGATATAGCAAATGCAAGATGCTAATGATGATTATCTGAGACAGTTTGATGGCTTAAGCTCATTACTTTGATTCATGGAAAGAAACTCTCAGACAGATTCAACACGAAGTTTATTCTTATCCTAATGACCCTACCAAAGTCCAGTCCAGTTTATTAATGTGTGCTTTAGTGGCACAACTGATTTGATTTCATGTAAGCCTCAGTCTGATGTTAACCATTTATCAGTGTTCTGTTTATCTAATTTGTTTTTATGAACAGCAAAGTTCCCATGCTCAATAAACCAGCTTGGGCAATCAAATTCATCGCTTGCTTCTATTTTCAGCATTGAAACAAACATTTTATAATAGACTGATTAATTTTATAATTGCAACTCATGTGAGTAAAAGTTCTTATTCTGCTCCTCAGTTTATCAAGAATTACAAAACAACATAAAACTAAATAAAAACTGTAGAGAACTATCTATTTATCAAGTTGATCAAGCTAGGGTTAAATTCCAGATTCTCACTCTTCACCTTCAGTGAGCAAGGTCTGCTCCTTTACTAGTAACCCGAGATGACCTTGACTTTCTGACCAAGACAGTGAAATTAAAATACAGTCAAAAGAATGCACAAGTAGACAAGGTATCAAATGCATGGATTTAGAAAGAAAATCAAGATAGTTGTAATATATTGCAATGTGTTGCCTTTTTTTTTTTAACTGAAATGATGCTTTGGGCATCCCAGGGAGCTTAGTGATATCTTCACAGTAATAAAGATGGCAATATATTTACTGAGCTGGCCACTTAATCTCTCTCCTGTTGTGATCAATTTGCTATGTTTGCAAGGTGTCTGACCTTAATTGGAAAACCAGGATAAACCCCTGAGCAGAAAAGCTGTAATTTTTAATCATATCTGTTGAATTTTCATTTTACCAATACTTTTTTATAAACCATTGTTTTCTAATGACCTTTTGACCTTTTGTTCTTAATTTAAGAATGTAGTGGTCCCTATTGCAAAGAGAAATTTTTTTGATGAGCTATGAAGATTACATTTATATGTAGGTAGAAAATATTATAGATTGTTGTTAGGGATTATTCTGGTTTAGTAAACTAGTCACTTTAGACTCTCTGATAACCATAATAACTAGCACTAAGTTGTTAGCTAGGTTTCCTGTACCATATATGCTACCCTTCTTGTTGAGTAGGTCTTAAGTCCAATTAGAAAAGTGTTGGTGACTGCCAAGGTATGTGTGCCCCTACTGAACCTGTAGGGTCTTTGGCAATAGATCTGGTTAAGACTGTTGTTTGCCTTTTTCCTTTGGAAGCTGACATGGCAACTTCTGTTGCCATAAAAGCTAGTCCTCAGGGGGAGGCTGTTCAGGTTAATTCCATCTCTATGATCTCTGAACTCTGTGCATGAAGTGCACGGTGTCTTCAGCAATAGGGTCTTTCCTTCCACCACTGGAGGTAGCTAAAGGCAACAACAATAGGCCATATGTTTTGGCATCTCTTAGACAGCCCTGGTCGACAACTCAAAAGAGAGTTTCTTATGTCCAGGGTTAGGGTTTTCTTTGCAGTTGTGGAACCCGATCCCAGTTAATACATTTACAAGACACCCCCGTACCAAAGTCACAGGAGACATTATGAAAGATGGGGCAGAAAATTTTATGTGCCAGAGGACCAGGGACTTTGCTGTGAGTCTGTCTCCTAGCAACATCATAAGCTATACCCATAAAGTCTCAGCAATATGAACACCCAAATACCAAAATGGGCAACATCAGCAACACCAGAACTCAAGGAACAAAAACCAAATAACATGCATTTTTTTTAACTGGATGGGGAAAATCCAATGAGGCTTAAATCCAATGAGGCTTAAATCTTTCCAGAGAAAATCTGGAAGTAGGAGAGGTGGTCCTCCCCAGGGAAGAGCACATCAATTGGCTGTCCTGTACCAAGTGGTCAGCCCTGAAAATGTACATACAAGCAACATTATATGTACTCAGCAGATTATATTTAGGTGTGTGTGTGTGTTAACAGAAAAGAATGTAATCTACTTGAAGTCTCTTTTAGTGTACCAAGTAGAATTATATTCTCAGTGATATTTATTCTTTTGCTTTCAAATGGTTTTCTGTTCATTTCCCTAACATATTTGATAATTTTTTAAATTATAATATTGACAAAAGATAACCATAGGACATATATAGCAGAAGTATCTTAAGTGACATATATCCTGAGACATGACTGAGGAGATGACTCATTTCAAGTACAAGACCAGAGTTTTATCTCCAGAATTCATGTTAAAAGTGCCTAGAACCAATGTAAAAATACAAGACTGAATATAGTGTGTGCTTATGCTCCTAGCATGGGGTATGCTGATCAGCCAGCTTAACCTATTTGGTGAGTTTCTAGATTAGTGAACGAATGGTGTCTCAAAGGAGGAGGATGGCAGAAGAGGCTATCCTCCAGCCTCCATGTGCATGTACTTGTATGTGCATACACATTTACATCTACTTGTGCAGTGGTGCAAATATAAACATGCACACAAATGCACAAATACACAGACGTGTTTTTCCTAAGTCTCAAGGTAAATTAAAAAGCACAATTAATAAGAAGGAATTTGTAGTTTAAAAATGAATAAAATATGAATCAGTGAAATCTAAACTTATTGTAAAAGGGGTTATAAAATTCCTGGGTATGGTGGTGCATGCCTTTAATCCCAGAGACAGACAGATCTCTCTGAGTTCCAAGCCAGTCAGGGCTGCATCATGAGATCCTGTCTCAAACTTAAAATGTGGAGTTTTTTAAAACTCTACAAACTTTTAGTTGAGTAAGAGCAAAAGTCTGTGTGTATGAGTGGCAGACGTTGGCGGGTCAGAGAGAAGAGAGTGAGGGAAGGGAAAGAGTGAGGAAGGAAGCTAGACAGAATAGGATGCACAGAGATGTGCAGTGGGCAACATCAGCAACACCAGAACTCAAGGAACAAAACGCTAAAGTTCTTCATCTATTAAAGGATAATACAGGGAAAGATGCTCAATTTTTTCTAATATAGTTATCAATTTAAATGAAGTGGATAATAGCCTTCAATTTGTTAAAAATCCATACCAAAAGAAATACAGCATCTGAAAAACTCCTCACATCTATTAAAGAAATAGAATTTATAACTTTAAAACCAAATAATAAAAATTGAAGCACACATAGTTTTAATGATAAATTCTACTGTGTGTAGGGTAAATAATGCCAACTCAATATTGTGAGACACAAGCCATTTCTACTAGTTTATAGAGCCAAGCACCATCCTGATATCATTCCCACACAAATTCACACAGCCTTTGACTTCCTATGGTTTAGACGGGGATTTTTTAATTCATAATGGTTTTATCCAAAATGCATAGAGACTGTAACTCAATAAAAGGACAACTAAATACACAATGGGTCAGCAGAGGATTTTCTGTTTTTAAGCTAACACACAATGAGGTCACAAGTCACTACTTCCGTGTTCACACTAAGAAAGGTGAGAATAAACTGGGAACTAATGACTCCTTAAACCCATCAGACAACTGAGGTCCCCAAACAAACTGCCTCCCTGAAAGCTGGAGACTGGCAGGCAGATAACAGGAGTCTACAGTGTGCACAGAGCAGAAAGCCTCAACTGAACCCAGCATCCATGCTTTAGAGCCTTGGTTGACAAGCTGCAAATGGCTCTGTGTTAACCTATGTGCAAATTGCAAAGAGGACCCAGGGGAATCTCACTGCTTTGTATGCATGGACTTCGTACATTCTGGTGCTCCCAAGCAGGTAGCAAAAGTAGCCAGTTTGAAATAAATGTGGATCTTCCTGTTCTCTTTTACAAGGCATTGTGGAAAAGCAAAGCATTTTCTCGGAGCCGAACCGACCTGGAGGAAGGAAATATCTCAATAAAATAAAATGCCTAACTCACTCTTAGTAAAGACCTAAGACAACATTGTCAAAGGCGCCCACATACATGGAGCAGCCGAGTAGAACTCACAGCATATGAGTTCACAACCTATCAAAGTTGTTGGAAAAAAAAGCAAACAAACAACTCAAGAACCAAGAGACACAAAGACACCACCGAAGAGACTTTGAAATTATTATATAACAGCCCTGGGAAACAACAAACACAATCTAAGTCCTAGGAGGAAGAATGCAGAGTCATTGAAGACCCATCTTAAGACTGCAGGAATTTATACTCTGAATACATAAACAAAAGCCATGTTCTTGTACAATAGAATATTGTTTAGCAACAAGAAACATCAGGATTTTACACCCACACACTGGGTGAATATCAAAACACCATGCTGAATAGAAGGTAGACCTGGAAAACCCCTGGTCTGATTCTATTATAAGAGATTCTGATCTTTAGTGTCAAAATGCAGGTCAGTGGTTGCTTGGAGTCTGGGTGTGAGAACTGTAGCAGAATATATAAGTGAACTAACTTTATGGAGAGATGGGGGTGCATTGCTCACATTGTTATCAAACTCACTAAGCTGATTACCTAAAATGTATGACTTTGTATGAATTATACTTCAACAGAAATTGATCTAAAACAGTTTGTACACTTTTTAGGGAAGAGGTGTACTTTTTTAGGGGAGAGAACACTTATAATGTAACTATTATTCATATGGAAAAATTTTAAAGAACAGTGACTTTTGCCCATTAATTTATTTATTCAATTTGTATCCCAATATCTCCTCACTCCCTGTCTCCCCTGCACAGAGTCTTTCTCCTTTCTTTTCCTCCTCCCTTCCACTTCTCTGAGCAGATGGGGACCCCTTGAGTATCCCCTCTCCATACTGGCATATCAAATCTTTGAAGGGTGAGGCACATCCTCTCCTATTGAAGCCACTCAAGGTAGCTCAGTTGGGGAATGGATTCCACAGACAACTAACAGCTTCAGAGATGGCCCCAATCCAGTTTTGGGGGGACCCACATGGAGACTGAGCTGTGCATCTGCTACAAATGTAGCACTAGGGTCTTGGGCCAGACCCTATATGCTCTTTGGTTGGTGGCTTGGTCTCTGAGAAACCCCAATGGTCCAGGTTAATTGACAGTGTTGATCTTCCTATGGAGTTCCTATCTCCTTCAGAGCCCTCAATCCTTCTCCCAACTCTTCTATAAGAGTCCTCAAGTGACGTCCAATGTTGGGCTGTGGGTCTCTGTATCTGTTTCAGTCAGCTGCTGAGTGGAGCCTCTCAGAGGACAGTTGTTCTAGTTTCCTGTCTCCAAGCATAACAAATAATGCTTGCAGAAAATAATGTCAAGGATTGGTGCTTGCCCATAGGATGAGTTTTACGTTGGGCTGGTTATTGGTAGGACATTCCCTCAGTCTCTGCTCCATCGTTGTCCCTGCATTTCATTTAGACAGGATAAAGTTTGGTTCAAAAGTTTTGTGGGTGATTTGGTGTCCTTATACCTCCCCTGAGTGCCCTGCTGGCTACAGGAGATGGCCTCTTCAGGTTCCATATCCCTGCCTGCTATGCATCTCAATTAAGATCACCTACCTTATGCATCTACTCCTGGGATCTTCCCCCATGCTAGGTCACTGGCACTTCTTAAAGATGCCCAAACCCCATACCTGAGAGCTTCAGATTTCTATTTACTCTCCTGGCCCTCTAGACCTTTTTGCTGTCTCTCCGATTCCAACATTTTGACCTGACCCCTCCCTTTCTCTCTCCACCTCGTCTTTCACCCAGTTCCATTCCTCCATCTGCCTCCTATGACTTTTATTCTGTCTTTTAAGTGATATTCAAGCATTCTCCCTTAGGCCTTCCTTCTTGATTGGCTTCCTTGGGTCTGTGGAATATAGTGTGGGTATCCTGTATTTCATTGCTAATATCCACTTGTAAATGAGTACATACCATGCATGTCCTTTTGTGTATGGGTTATCTCACTCAAGATAAAATTTTCTAGTTCTATCCATTTACCTGCAAAATTCATGATATCATTGTGTTCTTTTTTATTATTTTTGTTTACATTTCAAATGATATCCCCCTTCCCAGTTATTCCTCCACAACCCCTCCATCCCATCCACCTTTCCTCCCTCCTCTTCACCTCTATGAGGGTGCTCCTCTACCCACTCACCCACTCCTGTCTCATCACTCTAAAATCCCCCTACACTGGGGGGATCAAACCTCCACAGGACCAAGGGCCTCCCCTCCCACTGATGTCAGACAAGGCCATCCTCTGCTACATCTGTAGCTGGAGCCATGGATACCTCCATGTATAATCTTTGGTTGGTGATTTTGTCTCTGGGAGCTCTAGGTGACCTGGTTAGTTGGTACTACCCTTCCTATGGGGTTGCAATCCTCTTCAGCTCCTTGAGTCCTTCCCCTAGTTCTTCCATTGGAGTCCCTGGCTCAGTCCAATATTGGCTGTGAATATTTGTATCTGTATTGGTCAGGTGCTGATAAAATCTTTTAGGGAATAGTCATACCAGGCTCCTGTCAGCAAGACCTTCTTAGCATCAGCAATAGTGTCTGGATTTGGTGTCTGCAGATGTAATAGATCCCTAGGTGGGGCAGTCTCTGGATGGCCTTTCCTACAGTCTCTGTTCTGTTGTTTTCCCCTGTCTTTGCATTGGACAGGAAGACTTCTGGGTTAAAAATTTTAAGATGAGTGGGTGCCCCCATCCTTTAACTGGGGGCCATGCCTACCTACTGGAGGTGGTCTCTACAAGTTATATCTCTCCTTTGTTGGGTATTTCAGCTAAAGTCATCCCCATTGGGTCCTGGGAACGTCTTGCTTCCCTGGCATCTGAGACTTTCTAGTGACTACCCCCAGCTCCCCATCCTCCACTGCTACATACTTCTATTCTCTTTCCTGACCTCTGTACATCTTTCCTGTTCCTTCAAATACCTGGTCCTGCCCCTCTTTTTTTCTTTCCACCTCCTCTCTCCTTCCTAGGTCCCCCCTTCTTCTACCTTCTGTGAATTTGTTCCCTATTCTATGTAAGATTGAAGCACCCACACTTTGGTCTTCCTTCTTAAGATCTATGTGGTTTGTGGGTTGTATCATGATTATTCTGAGGTTTTCCAATAATACCCAATTATCAGTGAGTGTATGCCATGCATGTTCCTTTGTTATATTAGGTTACCTCACTCAGGATGATAATTTCTAGTTCCATCATTTGCCTAAGAATTTCATGAAATTATTTTTAATAGCTGACTAGTATTCCATTGTGTAAATGTACCACATTTTTTTGTATCCATTACTCTGTTGATGGACACCTGAGCTGTTTCCAGCTTTGGCTATTATAATAAGGCTACTCTAAATGTAATGGAGCATGTGTCCTTGTTATATGTTGAAACATCTTTTGGGTATATGCCCAGGAGTGGTATAGCTGGGTCTTCAGAACTACTACTTCCAATTTTCTGATGTCGGCTGGCCTGGCACTCCCTGGGAGTAGCAGGCCTCCGGGACTGACTGCCCTGGATAGCAGTAGGCCACCTGGGCAGCAGGCAGAGCTGTGATCCATGGGGTAGAGTGAACATTCACAATTGAAGATAGAGGTGCAGACCAGAAAATGGAGCTCAGAATAAACAGGATAGATCTCATGGCTTGTGGGCTTGCTGGGTCCCAACAGACAGGGAATTGGGGTAGGGGTGTCTCACCTGTATGTGGGTAGAAGGAAGTCTTCCAGGAAGCAAGCAGAGCTGTGGACTGGGGAAAATTTTGATTTCTTAAAGCAATCATGTCTTGATTTAAGCAGTCCATTCAGAAAATCATGTAGAAATTTATGACATTGGCCTTATTTTAATGGGAAGATTTATAATTGGTGTCTGGACAATATGCTTGGATTATAAGAACATGAAAGATAATATACCCAAAAATTATGTTTCCCTGGCATTTTATATATTTCACTGTGATAAATCTATAAATGTAATTTTTATTCACCAGATGTAATTGTTGTCTCAGTGACTTACTGCCAAATAAACTCACCCTTTCTAGGTTTTTGTTGTTTGTTTTATTTTCTTTTGAGCTATAGTTGGCTGGTTCAACCCAGCTGTTCTGGCTGAAAACTCCTCTCCATGCTAACTGATTTTGAGCACTCCTCTTAATTAGATCCTCTTTCCTATCTGTTCTCCTAAGAGTTAGGTATATCTTATCTATGACTTATTCTGTCAAATCTTTCTCTGGTCTTTGTCTGCCCCTCAATTAGATGTTAATTTCAAACATGAGTACTTCCTTCTACAAACTAATTTTACATTGATTGTTTAGGAATAAAGGTGTATACTAAGGGTCTTTCTATTTTCCAGTCAGAAGGAATTCCAGGTGTATCAATACAGCTGGATCACACAGACCTACAAGGTCTTTGGATGTGACCTCTTGCCAGAGCAGCCATGTTGCTAGATTGAATTTCCACTACAGAAAACACAAGTGAATGAAGCACATGTTTATATAACTAATAAGGTGAATCTATAATGACTTCACCACGCTGCATTTCCATCACTTAGCAGACAAAGATATGTGTGCTTGAGGAAATGACAAATGGACTTGCCCAGGCTGTCCCATACTCTTCCACTCTTTGATTTGAAGCCTTTATCATGCACAATTTGAGCATGGATTGGAGTTTCAATGTCACAAATGGAAAAATGAAAAACCATTCTTCTAATATTATTCTCATTTGCCTTTTTGCCTAAAAGTGTATATGTAGTATATGTAGTGTATATCTATTTCCTCACGATCTTTTTTTTTTTTAATCTTCTATTGATCTAGAGACAAGGTTCAGTGGTTAAAAGCACTGGCTGCTCTTCTTAAAGCTTAGGTTTAACTCCCAGCACCAACATGGCAGCTCACAACTTTCTGTGACTCTATAGGGGAACTGATGCCTTCCTCTGGATTCTGTAGGCAACAAGCACACATGTGGTACACAGACAAACATCCAGGCCAAACACCCACACACATAAAATAACACGATTTTAAAAACTTATTATCATGCATGCATACTTTGTGTGTGTGTGTGTGTGTGTGTGTGTGTGTAGAAAGAGAGAAGGGGAAGGAGGGAGTGAGAAAGAGAGGAGAGAGGGAACAATATGCCATAATATACACATGTCAGTCAGAGGATAACCTTATGGAGTCAGTTCTCTCCTTCCCACTCAAGGACCCTTTACCCACTGAGCCATTCATTTCACCAACCCTTCAAGATTATTCACCCACAACTACTTCTATAACAACAGAGAGAAAATAATGTGCAATCTAGATTGCTATATTCACAAGAATATGTGAAACAGTAACATGGGGTGGTTTCCAGATTTCTAATAGCTAGAAGATGAAATCCATTTCCTGTAACAACATTTATGTCAGCTTAGGCCAAAATCCAATTATACTTCTGAGTAAACAGGATAGATAAGGCTTAATTATAACATTCTATATATACATACATATTATATGCTTCATTTGTTACTTTAAGTAAAAGACAGCCATGCCACAGCAACACAATGTATTTCACTTCTGTTCAATTTGGAATAATGTGCTGTATTATTTAACAACATGTATGTCAAGTTAATGGCATGTGTAAAAGCCTAGTCAGCCAAGAATCAAATGAGCAGAAGGTTGAGTTGACTTTTATATAGTCAGCTTCATGGAATTCAATGTTATTAAATTAACAGTAGTCATCAAATATTAAACTTTATAAAATGTCTTGTTACAAAATGTCTAAAATACATCAGAAGGCTTATTTCAGGTTGAAATGATTAAAGGACCCTTTACCCACTTCCTTAATCTTTATTAGAATTTAGAACCTAATTGGGCTTTGTTCTATTTAGTCTTAACTGTTGGCCTAAAATAGATCTGACTAAGCTGTTTGAATAGGCAACTATCCAGCAAAGAATATCCTTCCAGGAAAACACAAAAACACATATAGATGGATGATAATAGAGAGATAGATAGACAATGGGAATTAAACAGAAAAAAAATAGATGTTTGAGATGATAGATAGACAGACAGGTAGACATAAAAGATAGATGATGGTAGATAGATAAAGATACATAAAAGATAGATGATACACATATATACATAGATAAGACAAATGATAAAAAGTTAGACAACAGAAAGAAGGAAAGACTATAGACGCTAAATTAATATACTGAAGCATGCAAGTAGCATATGCACTTTTAAATTAAATTGCACATCTAAGACAATATGGATGTAGCTAAAAGCACACTTTACCTTTTTTAAAAAATTATTTTATTTATTTACATTCTGGTTTTTACTTTGCCCTTGGTCCCCTCTCCCAAAGTTCCTCATCCCATTCCTCTCCTCCTTGCCTACAAGTGGGTGTTTCCCCACAGCCAGGCCTCCCCCTTCCCTGGGCTTCAAGTCTCTTAAGGATTAAGTGCATCTTCTCCCACAGAAGCCAGGCCAGGCAGACCTCTGCTATATGTGTGCCAGGGGTCTCAGACTTCCCATGTATGCTCCTGGTTGGTGGCTTAGTCTCTGGGAGCTCCTTGGAGACTGGGTTATTTGAGAATTGCTGGTCTTCCTATGGGATAACTCTCCCTTTCAACTTCTTTAATTCTTGCCCTAATTCAACCACAGGGGTCCTTGACTTCGGAAAAGGACAATTTTTCTATTTACAAAAAATATGTGTTTAAATATCCACCAGTAACAGCTAGATCTCTATGGACTCCAAAAATTGTCTTTTCTAAAAGAGCCTCATCAGATAAACTTAAAAGAAGAAATAGAGAAAGAGTAAGAGGAGGAAGAGGAGGAGGAGCAACAAGAACAACTAGAGAGTATAAATTTGCCCCATTGCATGCTTGATAGGAAAACAATTAATCGACTCTTTCTATACTCCTTAGTAGATATTCTTTTGGTAGAATAATTATATTTCTCCTATACAATGCATTTATTTCTAGGAAACATATAATCTGTGGTACCTAGCACACAAAATATATTTAAATGCATCTTTTGGGAAATATTTGTTCCCTAAGGATAGTAACACGGGGTCAGCCAGTGGTTTTTGGAAAGGCCTGCGTTCCCAATCACTTCTTTGACACCAGAATTACAAATGATCCCTTCTCTATATTGGTGGAAATAAAGAACAAATTTTGATTAGCTGATGTAGAAGAATGTCATTTGTTCTCTAAGTCTGATCTCAGTCAATTTACAAAATGAAGAATGTAATTTAACTCATAAACCATAGTTTTGTTTGAAAATCACACCACCACTATCCAAACATTTATTTTCACTTTTTCATGAACATATTATACCTTATAAGAAGGATATTGACTTGCTTTGTTCTCATTTTACGTCCTTGCTATTTCATTCTAGAGCATATCTATCTCAGTGTGTTTATATTGCACATGAAATATTAATTTTAACATGTCCACCTAGAATAACTATGAATAAACATTTTGCTTGGTAATATAACCAGTTCTTCTTCTTCTTCTTCTTCTTCTTCTTCTTCTTCTTCTTCTTCTTCTTCTTCTTCTTCTTCTTCTTCTTCTTCTTCTTCTTCCTCCTTTTTCCAATACTTATATGTGGAAAAATCTAGGTCATTCTAGGCTTCATACTTCCAAATACAATTTCATTTTGGCAATTTTCATTCTAAAGATGAACTGCCAATGGTACTTAAAGTGGGAGTAAAGATATCAAATTAAGGGCTAAGGCTGACAAATAAACTGAACTTTATATTGTCAAACTATTAAAGCTAATTAAAGAAAAAGCATTGTAAAAACACCATTTCATAAGACACAGTAAAAGGCTGATAGTATACCCCCCAGTGTCGGAGGTGACAGAAACTGTACTGTCGGTGAGTTACCCATTAGCATCTCAGGGAGGGTTGAGACATATGTCAATATATTCTCTGACAAGGATTCAACTTCTTCAAAGACTTATAAAGACTACATCCTTGCTAGTATTTTTACAATTTCTTCTTTCATATTCCAGTCCTTGGACTCTCAGCACTATAACACATATCCCAAAATAAGCTGCAAAAAAAAAACTTATGAGGAAAGATAGGAGTGAGGTATATTTATATCTTGATCTTTATATAGGGATGCTTGTTTTGGGGGTACCGTCTGTAGTGTCTACCATGTAACAGACACATCTCAATGCTGCTTATATACAGATAAGAGAATAGGAAGGATGGTGTAGCTGTGGTATGTTTAATCTATGATCTGGAAATGCTGGATGGTGGAGACAATCTGTGTAAAAGAGTGCCATATGCTGAGAACCAACATATATACCACAGATACCCACAGTTTCTCCATAGGTCCCTATTCATTCATCTTCTGTTTGCATACAGACTATTTAGAAGAACTTAGTGGTTTCTCCCTCTCTGAGTATTCAGAGCTCTGTCCCAGGCATACCTCTTTTTCTACATAGTCTTCTTTTTGTTATTATTTAAGTCTACCATTATAAGCAAAAACCAAGGTGTCTCATCAGTATATCCTTAGCATAAGGATCTCTTGACAGCTAATTGAGTATATTACTTTGAGTTTCCCAAGATCATACAAATCAGTCTTTTCCCTTCCAGCTGTTACCTCATGAATGGACAAACCTTTCTCAGGGTGACTGAGCTAGAGTCCTGAGCACTGTTCTTGACATCTGTATTTTTCTCTGTTCTTATATATGATCTGTAGGATTTGTCATATCTTTCCTTTATATCTCTGTCAAATTAGTTCACAGGTCTCCATGGCTCGCCCTTTAGGTCACGTTACCACCAATTTCTGTCTAAACTAATTTAAAGCCTTTCCGCCACAATCCATCTGCATTTCACTCTCCTTCTCAGTGATCGTCCATGAAGCTATCATCAGTGGTCCTTTAGCAATAGATAGATAGATAGATAGATAGATAGATAGATAGATAGATAGATAGATAGATATAGAGATTTATATACAATCATGTCAATTTGCTGCTTCAAGTGCTTCACTGTTTTTTGTTTTTTTTTTCAAATTCCTTTAAGTCAAATTTCAGGCTCATTAACATGACATTCTGGCAGATCTAGGCTCTGAACACCTGTCTAAACCATGTCAAACTATTCCCTATGCCCATATTTTACTGTAGAGACAGCAAAGTACAACATTTGCAATTCTTAGAAATTTTTCTGCTCTTAACAATGCTTCTCTCTTTAACAAGCTTTTCCCAATGTTCTTGACTTCTTTCTCTCTGTAGTCCTCACCTACCATTAATAATTCTCTTGCAAAGCTATCTCCTTCACAAAGTTATTTCTGACCGTCTATTGATTCTTAACACTTAGCTGAGACTAGATGTCCTTCTGAGCTCTTGCATCCTGCACCTTGATGGTAGTATCTCAATTCTTGTTAATTCTTGTGTTTATTAAGAGCTGAAGTGGTGTTTTAAGCAGTAAAACACTTAGACATATCCAAGACCTCTTGTCTCTATGGAACACTTAATCTAGCCTAGCTCTCTTTTTGATAATAAAATGTTTGTCTTCATGCCCATTTCATTGTACTGTTGTAATGTGAGCTTTTCCTTACATGAGGAAAAAATCATTTCAGGAGCCTTAAAACTCTTCATAACATTTTAATTTTCCTGGCCATACATTATGAAGCCCTCCTAAAACAATGCTGATTAATCAAAACAATTGGGTGAACTCAAAAAATATATTTTATATGAGCATATACATCTGAAAGTGGGAAGAAAGCTTTCTCTACATGAGCTGTAAAAACATCTTTCCTGACTTGCCACAGGAAGGGTCCAGGCTGTGCCCAGACCATACCTGTCTCCAGCTGACTGGACACACAAGCATTGGCTTTCTACAAAGTCAGTCCTTATCTTTGACAGAATACTCAACTTGAGTTTTCTTATTTAGTATTCCAGTTTCTTTAATAGACATCTTATGGCACTTCTGATTAGCCCCCACTGGAGTACCTGTGACAGCTATAAACCATTAGTTGCTGGACTTGCCAGAGGGCTGCAAGGCTCCCGCCATGATCATATGATTAATTCAAGTCATGCAACAACCATAGTTCTTAATTTTGATGGAATTCTATCAGGAAGGTCTAGGAGAAAAGGTATCTCATGGTTACTAAACATCTCCTTTTCCCTACTATTCAGTGCTGAAAATTTTGAGAAAACATTTTTTCCTTAACAATTATGAAGAATTTCTTTCTATTTATTACATCATGAAGTAAAGTATATATCTTTGGAAATGTTTTGTATCTAACAGTTCTCCAAAATGTTTATGCATCACTAAGGGGAGAGGGAGGGAGGGAGGGAGGGAGGGGTGATCTGTGTAGCATTCGGGATTTGGAGGGTAAGCTGGGAAATGGTTGTGCAGAGCCAAAAAATAACTACTAGCTGTTTTCATAATGGCCCCATTCCCTATAGTATTCAAGGGATCCCAGGATCTGTCTGACTGTATAATGTTCCCAAGATGTCTGAAGAGCAAACAAAAGCATCAAACTTTCCCTTCTGTGTTAGACTTCAGAATTTTTGTTTGAAAAAAGGAAAGATAATAGACACACTTTTCCACATTTCTCAGCTGATTCTGGCTATTGAAACAATTGATTAAATATGAATGGTTCCTGTGGAGCCTTGCTTCCCAATCAACTTAGTCCCTTCTCTGGTGATTCTCCTTTAGCAGGACAATGGAGACAAATGCTCTAATGCCCAACCTGTTTTACCTTGGATTGCTAAATTTCTCAAGATAGTTAGTTTGCTTACTATTTGAAAATCGTAAATGTCTTGGAAAATTCTTAAGTGGTAATATTGGGATGGCATTCTGTTGTGTGCTAGAAACACCAGAAACCCTTCAAAAGTGTTGGTTATCTTTTCATCACTGAACCTGTAGAAAAGAACTAACTTTGAACTAAGTAATGAAAGGTATGAAGTAAAGAGGGATGGGGTGAGAACTAACATGTTAGGCAGCCTTCTCTTCCTTGCCGCTGACCTCAGCACTGATGTGCTCAGTAGTAGGCTGGAGATGGTGTGAACTTTCATCAGCTGCAAGGTCCCAGTGAGGACAGGTGTTCATTGTCACACCTGAATCAAGGCCTATGGTGTGTTGGCCAGAAACCTGCAGAGGAACAAATGACCACCTGCCAGCCATGTTTGGCTGCCTACTATCTCAGAACTGTCTCTGATTGGCCACTGCCCAGGGGTAGTCTCCTTCAGGTGTGTCAAAGGAAAATTTGAGATTAGTTGCAAAGTAGGAAGGATGAAAACCCACCTAACTCCCTAAGACTTCTTAAAGGCTGTCCACTGGACACAGATGATATTACCCTTATGATACATATAGCATCCAGTTTGAGACTCACAGCTACCCAGAGAGTCCAGTTAACTACTCACCTTCACAAGAGAAAAGAAAGAAGGCTCAGATACCCCAAGTGCCTTGACCAAGAGCACAGCAGTGAGGTACAGAATGGGCTGGGAGTTCAAATCTGACATTCTTAAATGAAAAGTAGCTCCTAACACATCATGAAGATATTTTCTTCCTGTACGTTCATTACCCTCATTTCTGAAATGATGCTGACATCTTGTTTATAGTGGGTTTTTGAAGGCCACAGGAACAACTTCAGACTCCTTGGAAATAAACTATGACGAGCAGGATGTAGGTCTCCAAGAACAGATATCTCTTGGACATTGAAATGGCCAATGTCACTGTATAAGATTAAGATCTGGGCAACTGGAAAACAACGGGATAGTAAATGTTATCAGTGAATTACCATCCCAAGCTGAATTTAAAAATAGAACAAGAAATAGTTTTAAGACAAGGAAATCACCTTGCAAATCACATTTCAAATATTAAAAGTTTAGACATTTTAGGAAGGTGGATTATTACGACTGTTGAAAAAAATTACCAAGATAAAGCATATTCTTTTGAGGGAAAAAAATAGAAGCTTTTCCATTTTTCCTAGCTCGTGCTAAGACCAGAGTTGAAGTATGAAATCAGGGAACATATATGGATTTTGCTTATACCTTGCTGGAAAGAGGGAGCAAAGGATGATTCTGAGCTTGAACAACACTTCTCAGAGGCAGTTAGGATTTCTGACTGCACACCTCAGCCTGCAGTCAGAGCCTACATATTTCTTTGCATCATGTTTTAGAGTCCCCCACTCTCTCACCTTGTATATGATTGTTAAAAAGAAGGCTGAATTTGTACTCAGGTCAAACCAGCATGCATTCTACACTCAGTATGAAATGCTAGACCCTAGGAAGAATGGTGACCTTGCGGGACATACACTTAGTATTAGCACACTTTATTCTACGACTCTGACTTCAGAGACTGGGGTTCAATGTAAGCTTGTGGTTTAAAATGCACACTATAAGCCCATGCTGTCTGAGAGGAAGCCAGTTAACTTCTATTATTCTACTATCTTCCTTAACATGACAAAGGAAAATGTTTCTCTGATTACTTTTTCATCCACTTTTCTCTCTTCTTGTCTCTAATTTTCTTTCTCTTCTATCAACCTCCTATCTGGTACCACCTTTCCTTCTGAAAACAAAACAAAACAAAAACCATGTGCCAGTCTTTCCATCATTGTTACCTGACTCCCTGACTACCACTGACTATCCCTGGAGTCTGTGAGTTAGGGTTGGTGTGCAGCTCTTCTCTAAACTTGGAGTATTTCCCTTGGAGGGTAAAGATCCCATAGATAAAGAGAACTGAAGACTGTATGAAGCCAAGAGCACAGCAGAATCAGAACTGGACATGCACAGGCCTGAAGCCAAAGTGACAGCCAAGGGTGCCATTCTGTCCAACCTATCTGGCCCTTGGCATTTCTGCAGACTGCTGGCAACTTTATGCCCATCCAGCAAATCCCATTACAAAGCAAACCCAAGTTGTGTTCTATTGTAGGACTGCTGACAGAGTATGTAGACATAACAGTGTGGGGACTAAAAAAGGAAAGTGCAGGTTAAGTACTTTATAGAAATGCATTAATAAGCACTGAACGTTGGCTTTATATAACTTAAATTGTGACTGTTCTAGCATCTTGATTATCTTGTATATAAAAGAAATATAAATATTTTCTGATAATATCATTTTAAAAAATCAACATTTACAAAGAACAAACAGCAAAGCACAATAGATTTTGAAAATGTAGAAAGTTCAGAGCAATGAAATAGAAGTATTTCTCAAGCTCTTTACCCAGAGTACTAGACACAGTGGCTCAAGATACAGGCCACGCAAGTCTCCCTTCAAAAAGGGACTCATGATACCTTAGCAAGGAGCTGGCAGACCTAATGTTTTGGGGATCTTCTTCAGCTTTGAAGCTGGCACCACACTCTCTTCCTTTTGCTATTAACTGAGTGTCTGAGTGTCTGCACCGGGTGACAGTGTGAAACATGGAGCAGTGTTGATCCTGAACTTGCTTTGTCACCTCAGTTGTGTGACTTTTATGTCCAATCATGCTCTCTCCTTTTTCTTTTCATGTCTATCAAATCTACAGAGTTGTCTGGAAGTTGTTCTTATCCAAAACTCCTTCTTCTCTTTTATAGGTTCTACTACCACATCCAAGCCATGTAGTCTTGATCGTTGTAAATTTTTGTAGAGGTGTATTCCTCCCAGTCTATTTTTTTATAAATGCTTATATTTGTCTTTGAGCATTGTGGAATTTATGTTGAATAATTGAACTTATGCCCTAGACTTAATTAGAAATTTTTTTATTTTACTTTCATAGCACTGGGGATTAAAACCAGGTCCTCAAGATATAAGCCATACACTCTTCCTACTGAGATGTATCTTTAGCCCAGTTTTTATTTTTATTACCTTAATAGTTAATGTTAAATGGTTTCATGTCTGAAAACTATTATTTTACTTACTGTATGCTTTTTTAATAGTGACTCAAACATTAGTATTTTGGAGTCCTATATATAAAGTAACAAGTTCAGAGCAGTCAAGAAATTTGCCCACCAGTATAAAATGAGAAGTCTAGAAGTGCTTACCACCCACGCTGTGAAACCCTCTTAGTGATAGCTCTAACAAGTTAATATAGGTGTTTGGAGAGGTCATTTTATGTGTCTGGGAAATAATGGTTTTATCCCAAAGGCAATGAAGAGTGCCTGGAAGACTTGATCAAGGAGAGATGCAAACTCATGCTTTAGAGATGCATAACCTATACATTGTGATTCTGCCTCCATCTCTACCTAGTTTCCCATGATGAACCTGATTGGGAAAAATGAACAAAATTATTCATCTAGTTTCTGGGTATCTAGCCAAGTTTTAAGTGACATCCTTTGACAACCATATCACTGGCTTGTCTTCTTTCCAACTTTTGTTCTCCCAGAATAACCTGTGAGTCTGCCACTGTTCTAGGCTTATGTCCTGCCTGTCTCACCAAATCCCATCACTGTCTCTGACTGAACATGACATTTGCAGAACCCTGGAAAGATTTAAAGAAGATACACAGTGTAGAAACCTGTAACTAAGGCCCACGACTGACCTAGCCTTGATTTCAAATTGCCTAGGCATAACTAGAAAGAAGGGCAATGTCCCTGTTGTTCCTAGGGAATAAAAGAGATTGGCAACACAGTTCTCCAACATCTGTCTCCAGTCCAGTCCCTTGGATGATAGCCAAGGTCATAGAGGAGAAGCTGAATAAATTAATTTTATAATTCCCCATTGAGAAGTGGAGTTTAAATGTGACATGGTAGCAAGCAAAGCTTTCCATGGGCTTCAGATATTAAAGACTCTTTAAGGGAGTCTTACCATTTAAAGAGCATCAAGAAATGAAGGTGTTGACATAGAAATGAGAGTCCTCTCAAGAAGTAAGTGGGCCATGAAAGAACCAGACATTAACACATGAGGTTTCCTTCCCTCCCACCTCCTGTCACTCAAGTTGTCATGGAGCACTGTTAAGTGATGCTTGAGGCAAGTTGCCTTGACCTGGTGAGGCAAGAGGAAATCGCTTATTGGGTCAAAGAATTTGTCTGGTGTTTGTTGCGGACCATCCAGCGGCTCACAAGAAACAGGGTATGGCTAAAAAGTCAGACTAGAGCTGAAAGAGAGGGAACTAGATGGACGAGGGAAAGAACGGAGCTAAGTCAAGACATTCTGGTCAAAGCTCAATTTTAATGTCGGGGAACACGCCTTATGAAGAAGGGGGGCCCATTCCCGCCAAATCATCCTTGGAGTCCAGCTGCAGGTGACCACATGTAGGCTCCAGGAACAGCTAGGCAGCAGGTGGCAGCAGCAGCAGTGGCTGAACAATAGGGTGATCCAGGGAGGCAGGCTACACCCCATCTCCTAGTGACAACAAGTCAAGCCTGCTCAGCCTGCTTCAGGCTGTGGAGGGAGGTTACATCTCCTCCCTGTTATTAATATAAAAACGAAAGGCTGGACTGAGGCATAAAATTTATTTATGCTCTATAGTTCTGCCTGAATTCTTAGGGCCTAATGAAGAAACCTGTCTCAATGGGATTCCCTAACTTTTCTCATGGTAAGCCCTTATTTGGTTAAGACTGTTCTTTCTGTCCTAGTAAACACTTTGCAGACTAGCCCTGAGCTGTTGGCTCTGTCTTTTGTAATGCTTGATTAGTTACTGAATAGGTAACTTCCTTGCTGAATTCCCACTGCATTCCAAGTTGTCAGCTTCAAGGTCTTTCTAGGACGTTGGAACACTGGCGAAGACTTAACTATATCAGAATTCAATCTTAAAAGGCACTATAATAATATAACACTAAAGGAGAACACGTGGATCCTCCTTAACAGCCTTGGGTGTCAGGAAGGGAACAGGTAGGAGGGGGTGATGACTGGCTCCTTAGCACAAGGCCATTTGGCTTGTTAGGGTGGGAGACTGTGAAAGGTTTGCCTTCTCACAGTATGGTCTCCAACCTCTCGGAGCCCTTTATAATTAAATTTAATAAGGCCACACTTAACTGAGGTGATCAAATGATCTTCTCATCCTTGGATGAGTGGGCATTAACCATGGCTGGGGGAGCATTGACCTGATTCTTCCCGTGGGTGCTGCCACGACCCACAATCCTGGCTCTTGGTATCTTTTGGGGAGGGGAGGCAGAGCCTGAGAAAGATTCTTTTGGTTGTAACTGGAACTAGATACCAACCTCCATTCAAACTGGGTGTGTCTCTCAGGGAACTCAGAAATGGTCTAGTTAGACCTTCCCCTGCAGTGCTTAGCCTCATACCCACGCTGGTGCCCATACTGGATTCATATTATCACGAACCAGCATGCACAATTCTGAGTCCTGTGCAGCTTCTAAAGGAGAATTGTCAACCTCAGATTCAGCAAGGCCTCTACAAGAATTATGTCAATTGTAACAGCACAATTTATGGCTCTTAGGCTATATAAGGAGCTGGAGGTAACCCTCCTCATCCCTATTGTCTCCACAGCCTGAGGAACCAAGGGAACTTTGCATTTGCAGCAAGGGTGGAAAACTGGAGACCAGCAGTTGCTCTTTCTGCATTGGTGGAAGGGACATCTTCTCTGTCTGAGTCTCGGATATCCAGTTGATGGTAGTGAACTGCAACCAGCTTGCTTAAAGCAGCTTCAATCTGTGACTTAACAAAACTGGTTAATTTATTAAAGGCCCAAGGGCCAAAAGACAAAAGCCATAAAATACCCACGAAAGGTCCCAAAAGGCTGGGAAGTAAGGTAGGGAGGCAAGGAGAAGTAGAAAACCAACTTTTATACCAATACCCTTGTTTCTCTCTGTTGCATATTCTCTCTTCTAAACTAGTTCTAACTTTGTCTATGCTATCCTAAACTAAGCCAGCCTTATCAGAATAAAAACAACATTCTTCTAATATCTGAAATTTCTGCCTTTTTAGCCCTCATAGCAAACCTTGATCCCAAATCAGACCAAAAGCCACAATATGTACTGGAATGCTTTTAGAATGAAAATTAGTAGCTGCAACCTGCATGCTCTTGGGGGCGGGGATGCATGCCTGCTGCTGCAGTCTGGCTGTAGGGTGTTGATTGTCCTGCTTGAAAAACAAGATTCAGACAATGAAAGGCAACAGTGCAAAAGCTTCTTTTGGGGAAGTCCAGGTACTCCATTCAATTGCAAATTAGCAAAGATCAAACTCAGTCTCCAGCCTCCCAGTGTGGGGGGCTGGCTTTGAGAATTGCAGGAAGACTGCAGCTTTTCTGGGAGTGGAGCCTGTGCTCCGATTTGACTTTTTGGCTAAAGAGGATATTTAGCCATAATCAAGGTTAGAGTCATACTTACTAGAAGATTCAGGATCTATGTCCATTTAATGAACTAATCTCTCAGGCAGTCATCGAGCTCCATCTTCTTTTTGTGAAAAAACACAGACCAAGCCCCTTCCCCAGATTAGGACTGGATCTGGACCCTTCCAATCATTAGTTAATGGGTCCCTCCACTTTACCATGGCATAAGAACTAGAAGTAACTGGATGCCAGTGGCGATCCGCTGCAGACTGACCTTTAACATCAGTTTGCAAAAAATTTAGAACAAATAAAGCAAAGGCAAGATGTGCCTTTGGTGACCTTGGGGGATATAACTGCCCCTGTTTTGTCTTAAAAAGCCAATTTTTTAAGGTGCGATGAGCACGTTCAACTATTCCTTGTCCCATGGGGTTATAAGGAATTCCAGTTTTGTGTTTGATGCCAAATTCTTTACAAAATGAAGTAAAATTTTTGCTAGAATAGGATGGCCCATTATCTGTCTTAATAAGTTTAGGCAATCCCATGGCATTAAAGGCTTGTAGGCAATGATCAATTACATTTTTAGAAGCCTCTCCTGTATGCAGAGAAGCAAAAAGAAATCCTGAACAAGTACCAACACAAACATGTATATATTTTAATTTTCCAAATTCTGCATAATGAGTTATATCCATTTGCCAAATATGATTAGGTATAAGACCTCTAGGATTGACTCCTAAATGTGGCACTGGAGATAATGTAATACATTTAGGACATTGTTTTACAATCATTCTTGCCTGCTCCTTAGTGATCTTATGTTGGAGCCTTAAGGTATGACTAGAGAGATGAAACTTTTCATGATCACGTTTTGCCAAAGCAACAGGATCCGAAATTAAGGCTTCTCTTATCAGAGCTCTGTCGATGCAAACATTGCCTTCAGCTAAAGATCCAGGAAGACCAGAATGAGATCGTATGTGGCCGATATAGAATGCATATTTCCAGGCAAGAATGATGTTTTGCAATTGTGAAAACAAGGATAATGCTGGCGTATTAAAGTTAAACGTACCACAGGTCTCCAATAAGGGTACTGATTGTGAAACATATAAACTATCAGTAAAATTATTAAAAGCCTCATACACAGACTGAAAGACATTCAGTACTGCTGTTAATTCTGCTAACTGAGCTGAGAGGCCAGGAGTCTCTATGATTACTTGTTGATTATTAATAAGATATCCAGCTCTCCCTTTAGAGGAGCCATCAGTAAAAAACCAATAGAGCATTATATAAAGGCTGTCAGGAAGTCATTTTAGGAAATATCACCTCATGTACATTTAAAAATTTTATCAACCTATCTTGAGGGTAGTGGCTGTCTATAGTTCCGTTAAACCCTATTTGTGCAAGCAACCATTCTGTACTATGCTGTTTCAGCCAAGTGTCTTGACTTACACTGTAAGGCTGAACAATAATATCTGGCTTTTTGCCAAAAATAAGTCAGTGCCTGCTTCCTTACAATGATAATCATCTGGGCTACTGCTTCATAATATGGCAAGATATTGCGTTTAGGAGAAATCCTCGAATGTATCCACATTAGAGGGGACTTTTGCCATAGCAATCCTGTAGGCACATGAATCATATTAAAAATTAACAGGTGTAAAGGCAAAGAGTAATCTATATAAGTGACAAATTGCTCTTCAATAGCTTTTTCCACTTGTTGTAAGGCCAGCAATCATTCTGAAGTTAGGGATCTAGGGGAGGTAGGATCAGAACTCCCTTTAAGAATATCAAATAAAGGTTTCAACTCCCATGTAGTAAGCTTTAAATAGGGGTAAAGCCAATTAATATCACCTAACGATTTTTGAAAATCATTTAAGGTCCTTAAGTTGTCTCTGCGAATAGCTATCTTCTGGGGAAAAACAGCTTGATTAGTAAGTCTAAAGCCCAAATAATTATAAGGATCCTGAATTTGTATCTTTTCAGGAGCTATCTGTAAACCTTTTTCAGCTAAAGCTTTTTGTAAATCTCTGTAACACAAAAGCAAATCAGGGGGTCTTTTCCCCGCCATCAAAACATCATCTGTGAAATGAATGATGTAAATCACAGGCCATTGTTGTCTCACAGGATCAATGGCTTGTGCCACAAACTTTTGACATAAGATAGAACTATTAGCCATGCCCGGAGGAAGAACTGTCCATTGATATCTCTTCATAGGTTCCTTAAAATTTATAGAAAAAACACTAAAAGCAAATCTTTCACAATCCTTAGGATGCAAAGGAATAGTAAAGAAACAATCCTTCAGATCTACCACAATTTTATAATATCCTTTAGGAATGGCTACTGGGGAGGGAAGCCCAGGATGTAAAGGTACCATAGGTACCATAGTCTCATTAACTTTTCTTAAATCTTGTAACAGTCTCCATTTACCAGATTTTTTCTTGATAATGAAAATTGGTGTATTCCAAGGAGACTGAGATTCTACTAAATGTCCTGCTTCTAATTGCTCCTGCACTAGGGAAGAGGCGGCTTCTATTTTTTCTTTAGGTAAAGACCACTGATCCACCCACACTGGAATATCATTAAGCCATTGGATTTTATCAGCATGGGATGCAGGCAAGATAGTGGCCCCTACTGAAAATACTTTAAATCTCTTGTGTTAGAGTGAGGTTTAGGATCCTCAAAAGTCTTAATTCCTTGTCCTTTTTTTTTTAGTCCATGACCAGGCAAAAGTCTCTGCCTAAGCGTCTGCTTAGTCACCATCTCATTAGGACTGTACATTATAACACCCATCTGTGACAAGAGATCTCTTTCCCATAGACTTACAGGCAAATTTGACATAACATATGGCTGAATTTTTCCTGATTTTCCTTCCCCATCTCTCCAGGTTAGCAATTTGGAACTTCGTTTTGGGTTACTAGCATAACCAATTCCTTGAAGGTGAGTTAGTGTATCAATCAAAGGCCAGTTTGAGGGACAGTCCTGTCCTCTAATGATTGTTACATTGGCTCCAGTATCTATTAATCCTTCAACGCTTTTTCCATCAAATGTCAATTTAAGTTTAAGTCTCTGATTAGTAATAGATTGAACCCAATTCACACCAGAGGAGTCAAAGCCACCTCGTCCTCTCTCATTTTTAAAGAATCTATAAGGTGACTGATGTAAAGGGATTAAAACAAGTTGAGCAATTCTCTGATTAGTGGTTACAGTTATAACACCATGAGGGGAAGCAGCTATGATTTTAATTTCTCCCTCATAATTATTATTTATAACACCTGGATAAATCTGCAGGTCTTTTGCAATAGAACTGCTTCATCCTAAAAGAAATCCACAAGTTTCTACAGGTTGAGGTCCAAAGACTCTGGTAGGCAGAGTTTGGACTCCCATTACTGGGGTTAATACTGCGTGGGTGGTATAACAGAGGTCCAATCCTGCACCTCCTGGGTTTGACCTGACAAGTTCAAAAACTGTTCTTTTTGGCTGGGCAGCAGATTTATAGCCCCATATGCTGTTTTCTTTGAGTAAGTCAGGCCCTGGGGCTGGCCCCTTCCATTGTTTCCTAGCACCGGGCAGCCCAGAACACCTGACTTAGATTTGCACACCCTAGCCCAGTGGTTGCCCTTTCTGCACCGGGGACAAATTCCTGGGGCACGGCCTGCTTGCCCACTCTCAGCACCTTTGTTCTTAGGACAATTACTTTTAAAATGAAAAAAAACTTCCACACTTAAAACATGCATTATTCCCTTGTTTCCATGAGAACATTGCTTGTATGGTGGTCCCCTGCAAAGCAGTGCAAGACATATTGCACAACAGCTGTTTTTAACTCCTTTATCAACTTGAAATCCAAAGTCTGGTAATGTCTGACTCTAGTATCTTGCTGATCAACTACCTCGACCACAGGATAGGCTAGCATATCAGACGTATTCGGTCCTCTCGCACGAGCCTGACTCACAGCTCTTTCTAGCGGCACTTGGTATACTTCAGAAGAGTTACTCTTCCCCACTTCTGACATCCTTTTTAGCTCCCGAAGCTCATTAGTCAACTTCTGAAGCCTAATTTCAAACTCTAATTTGCTTAGTCGCGTGTCCCTTTGAGTATCATCTCCCGAGGTGGAGACCATAGGTGGAGCGGGAGACTCGCAAGAAGGCTTATTCTTATCAAAATAATTGGTAGCTCCTCTTTCTGAGTGATCTTTGTCTAAAATTAGTTCATCGATTTAGAGTTAAGAGGTCCCTTTTCTGAGAAGGCCCTCTCTGATAGGTGCTCTTCCTGAGATTTTACAAGCTCTGCCTGGGTACAGTCTGACCCCTGAGAGATCACCTTTTCAATAGCATCTTTTATGAGCGCCCAGAGACCTAAGGTGAAATATTATCTGCCTGAGTGATTTTCAAGGCTTCACCAACTTTCGCCCAGGTTCTGTAATCTAGTGTTTCTGCTTCCTTGAGCCACGGGCAACAAGAATCTATCCTATCTAAAAAATTTCTTATCAATTGTACTTCAAGCCCTACTCCTCTTGCCTGAAGTAGCTCTTGGAAGCTGAGGACAACCACCTGATTCATAACTTCAAACCCTACTTTCTCTCACCTAAGACAGCTCTTGAAAGCTGGGGACAACCGCCTGATTCCAGTTTCTAGTTCTGATTAATTCGCTGCTGACCTAGGCAGATCCAGCGTTGGGTTAGTGCCAATTCAAGCTTAGTTCGTATCCTACCACACCCTCAGCAACACTTTAAAAAATGAAATTTTAAGCTAGCGCTAGCATGTGTACCTGTTTGTTGCTCCGTTGCCTGATACGAAAGACCCTTTACTTTCCCATGGATCTCCACACGGACAGCGTTCTCTCAGCATCCTTCTGCCATTCTTCAGGTCCCTGTTCAGGTGCCAAACTGTTTCGGACCATCCAGCTGCTTGCAAGAAATGGGGTATGGCTGAAGAGGCAGACTCGAGCTGAAAGAGAGGGAACTAGATGGATGAGAGAAAGAACGGAGCTAAGTCAAGACATTCTGGTCAAAGCTCAATTTTAATGTCGGGGAACACACCTTATGAAGAAGGGCGGGGGCCCATTCTCTCCGAATCATCCTTGGAGTCCAGCTGCAGGTGACCACGTGTAGGCTCTGGAACAGCTAGGCCGCAGGTAGCAGCAGTGGCAGTGTCAGAACAATAGGGTGATCCAGGGAGGCAGGCTACACCCCAGATGATCTCCTAGTGACAACAAGTCAAGCCTGCTCAGCCTGCTTCAGGCTGTGGGGGGAGGTTACAGGTGATCACTCATGAAATCCTGTCACCAACATTTCATTGCTGTTCTTTCTCTATTTCTTGTTTAGGATGTCAGTGTTCCAGATACATATCATTTGTCAAGCTATAACATCTCTTCTCCAACTTCTGGTGTGAAATGAGGATAGATGGTTAAGACTAGCTTTTCCTCTCCCAATGTATCATGAATTTTCTGGTACATTTTCTTCTTTGCTTTTCTACCTTTATGGAATGACTTGGCAATTAATAATGGCTTCACGCTGTTTAGAAATTATGACAGAGTAAGAACAATGTGTGGCTATTTTCCTCATAAAAAATCATCCCCGTGATAGTTGATATTATCCCCCTAAAGAGAAGATTGACTGCTGCACTGCAAAACACTTGGGCAGAATACTTGACAGAGAATAGTAACCACCAGGGAATAGTCAACACAAGAAGGTATTTCTCTTTTTTTTATTAGATATTTTCTTTATTTACATTTCAAGTGCTATCCCGAAAGTTCCCTGTACCCTCCCCCCAGCCCTGCTCCCCCTACCCACCCACTCGCACTTCTTGGCCCTGGCGTTCCCCTGTACTGGGGCATATAAAGTTTGCAAGACCAAGAGGTCTCTCTTCCCAATGATGGCTGACTAGGCCATCTTCTGCTACATATGCAGCTAGAGACACGAGCTCTGAGGGGACTGGTTAGTTCATATTGTTGTTCCACCTATCAGGTTGCAAACCCCTTCAGCTCCTTGGGTACTTTCTCCAACTCCTCCATTAGTGGCCCTGTGTTCCATCCAATAGATGACTGTGAGCATCCACTTCAGTATTTGCCAGGCCCTGGCATAGCCTCACACGTGACAGCTATATCAGGGTCCTTTCAGTGAAATCTTGCTGGCATTGTGCAATAGTGTCTGGGTTTGGTGAATGGGGTACTACTCAGCTATTAAAAACAATGAATTTATGAAATTCTTGGGCAAATGGATATATCTGGAGGATATCATCCTGAGTGAGGTAACCCAATCACAAAAGAAGTCAATTGAGAGCCGGGCGTGGTGGCGGACACCTTTAATCCCAGCACTCGGGAGGCAGAGGCAGGCCTGAGTTCGAATTTCTGAGTTTGAGGCCAGCCTGGTCTACAAAGTGAGTTCCAGGACAGCCAGGACTATACAGAGAAACCCTGTCTCAAAAAAAAAAAAAAAAAAAAAAAAAAAAAGAAGTCAATTGATATTCATTCCCTGATAAGTGGATATTAGCCCAGAAACTTAGAATACCCAAGATACAATTTTCGAAACACAAGAAAATCAAGAAGAAGGAAGACCAATGTGTGAATACTTCATTCCTCCTTAGAATAGGGAACAAAATACCTATGGAAGAAGTTACAGAGAAAAAGTTTGGAGCTAAGACCAAAGGATGGACCATCTAGAGACTGCCCCACCCGGGGATCCATCCCATAAGAAGGTATTTCTTACAGCCTAAAAAAATAAAGCCCTAACCTTCTTTCTAAGCAAGTCCATAGCTCACCTTTTCAGCTTCCTGTAGCTGCATCCCCATAGATCCCATTCATAGACTGAAGAACATCCCAGTTCATCAATTAACTATGATCAAATAAAAGAATACATATCCCTAAACTTATTTCATGATCTTGTTTTAATGGTAAGCAACTTTCCTTTAGCTGTGTTGAATAAACTCTAGCAGCAGGCACAAGAAACTTCAGATATTTTCCAAAGAGAAGGCCCGTTGAAATCTTATGTTTTTCCCCCACCTTCTGACATATTTTGTCTTATTGAGGTTTCTTATACCTTTGGCTGTAAGCCTAGCCTTTAATGGCTTAGCCATCTCTCCAGGCCTTGTTGAAGTTTCTAACACACCTGTCTTGTGCTATTCTTTAAGTCTGATCTGGTCAATGTCATGATAATTTGTGAAATGTCAGAAGGGTCAAAGTTCTTCATTCTGTTTTATATCTGAGAGGAGAAAAGTTGAAATGCCACTCTGCCTACAAGGAAAACCTGCTTCTGGCAGGCTGGTGTTAATATGGAGGGGGAAAAAACAATTTTACTGACTGATCCGCATGCATAGCTCAAAACTGATCAGAATGCATGTCGGTTGTCAAGGGCGTGGCTGAGCTGTTTAAGTAAGTACACCGCATCTGGAGGAGCAACAACAGCAGCTGTAGATTTAAATTACCACCTAATTGATTTATGATACACCATTGTCATACCCTGTAATGCATTTGCCAAACAGGGCAGTTAAATGCAGACGTGACAGGAATCACCCTTTCCACTTTCATCTTCCAGGAGGTTGCAGTCCTCTGCAGGCTTCTACAAACACATCTATGATGGCTCTACACAATGACAAAGAAAATTTCAGCTGCTTCTTTCTAGAAACAGTAAGAAGACAGTGTGATAGTTTTCTCTTTTCTTGATATATGATCACAGCTCAATTTTTTGTTTTTTAGCTCCTACTGAGTATGATTCTGGATAGAATAGTTTACATCTCCTCAGAAGACTTGTTTATTATGCCTCTCATTAAGGATCTATAAGTTACCAGCAGCAGTAGAGTGAAACGAGGAGAGAAGGTTTTATCTTTTTTGAGTAGCATCTGCTTTATGAAGTTTCCAAGTAAGTCTGCCTCCTTAATCAAGGATGAAAAGGTCCATTTACTGGACAGGATACTCTAGAAATTGAGTGTTCATGGTTCTCTAAATTTTCCCAAGTGTTCTCTTCCAGTTAAGGTCCCAGCTGCCACATGAGAGAGTTGGGCGTGTGCAAGTGCTATCTATGGGATCATTTATACACTGTAGATACAGATTCTGAGTCTAAATTCAGATCTCTGCCTGTGTTGATGCTGGTTCTATTAGGTCTTTAACTTTATGCATTATTATTGCCACCCTTGAGCGATCATTAAGCCAACATTGCTTCTAAAATGATCAGACTTACTAAGGTCCAAATGTTCTCCCAAGCTGTGGTAACTAATCTCAATGATCAACTTGATCAGATCCAGAAGCACCTAGATCACATGACCTCGGGGTAGATCCCAGGAAAGATCAAAATAAAATGCAGAACTTGAAAAACAATGACTTTGCTTTTTTAGAACAATATAATTTTTATAACACTATAAGTTATTACAACACAAGCCTTGATGTAAAAGGAAGGTATTCTTTCCTGGATGCCAACAGGTAATACATTAATTGCGAAAATAAAGCATGCTGTAGGCTAAAGTACTCATATTTTTTCACTGGCAGCAAATTTATCTTTTTTTCAAGTTCTATATTTTAGTTTGATTCTTCCTGGGATGCTTTCTAGCAATGATAAGTATTAGTCAGATGCTACACACACACACACACACACACACACACACATATATATATATATATATATATATATATATCCAGCTCAACTATTAAGAAATGATGAAAATGAAAAGAGGTATAAGGAATAAAAGATGTCATCCTGAAATCAAGAAACCCCTGCCATCTTTGTAACAGAGCCCATTTGCATAGACTTTCCAACACACTAGACTAGAACTTCCAGAGTGCTACCCCTGCCAGAGCTGTAGTGCATTAAGCGTTAGCTTGCTGGAATAAACGCTCAGCCATCTGGTCTCCACTGCTCTTACAACTTCTAGCAGCTACTGGAGCAACTGCTGATGTCTCAGAGCCAGCATAAATGTACTTCTTCCCTCCTCCACTTCTCAGTCTCTTGGTGCCTCATTTTTGGCAGAATCTAACAAGAAGCTAGATGCCAAGAGAGAAGGGTAAACACTTCAGTTCCAATGGTTTGAAGCAGGGTAGAAATGTGCAGGTGGCACTTTGGTAGAAAACGGATAACATAACCAGAATGAAAACTTAGAACTGAGATGGTTATACTGAAGAGATGTCTTAGTTTCCCTAGAATGTTTTTTTTTAATAAAATTAAAGCCACTATTTGCATTTTCCAGTGTGTTCAGCTAATGACTGTCTCTGTCTTAACAGTTTCTGGTGGCATAGAGGAAGTGGGAGACAGCTAAAGCAAACATTTCACTTGCAGTAATGACAAAGAAAGCACCCACACTGAAGATAAGTGACCTGGTGACTTTATGTGATGGACATTTAGCCAGTTCAGACCAGATCTACCTTCAGTGGTAAGCCATGTACCTCCTAAAGCTACAGTGTTAGCGGATAAAAACAAAGAAAACATTTTCTGTTTGATGTATGTTAATTTTTCCCCAGAGAGAACATTGTGATAGAGAAATAGGAACTTAAACTGGACTTTATTTAGGTAGTTGACATGACAGAAGAAGACATACCACCAGGCTAAACTCATGTACTCTTGATTTTTATCAGGAAATCTTCTCAAATGCTTTAACTCTTTGTGGCAGTTTTAATTGTCATCCTGATAAGGTATGGAAGCACACTGAGTCCTGAGTCCTGGGTACCACTCACATCCCCCCATCTCCCATCCCGACCCTAGCAGTGGTATATTTCCATTCATTCTCCAGGCCCTCTGGGCTTCTCTCCTGTCTCTCCCTCATATCTGATCCTGACCCCTTTTCTTCCCCTCTTGCTCCTACTCAGGTCCCTCTCTGCTCTGCCTCCCATGATTATTTTGTTCCCCCTTCTAAATGGGATTCAAGCATCCTCACTTCTTCCTCTTAGTTTAATGTCTTACAGTCTGTGGTGTGTGTCATGGGTATTGTGTATTTTTTTTTTACTAATATCCACTTAGTAGTGGGTGTATACCATGCATGTTCTTTTGGGTTTGTGTTACCTCACTCAGGATGACATTTTCTAGTTCCATCCATTTGCCTGAAAAATTCATGATGCCCTCATTTTTAATAGCTGAATAGTATTCCATGGTGTAAATAAATCATATCTGTGACATCTAGGGTACCTTCAATTTCTGGCTATTATGAATAAAGCTACTATAAACATAGTGGAGCATGTCCTTTGTGCTATGGTGGAACATCTTTTGGGTATATGCCTAGGAGGGGTATAGCTCAATCTTCAGATAGAATTATTTCCAATTTTCTGAGGAACCACTAGATTGATTTCCAGAGTGGTTGTAGTAGTTCTCAATCCCACCAACAATGGAAGAGTGTTCCCTTTTCTCCACATCCTCATCAGCATGTGCTGTTGTTTGAGTTTTGGGTCTTAGACATTCTGATTGGTGGAATATCAGGGGTGTTTTGATTTACATTTCTCTGATGACTAAAGATGTTGAACATTTCTTTAGGTGCTTCTTGGCCATTCAAGATTCTTCTGTTGTGACCTTAGTAGAAATGCCCAACAGTGAGAAGATGGAACCTGAAGAGCCCACATCCAGTAGATAGACAGGGTCCCCAGTGGAGAGATAGGGACACCAACCCACCTTCAAATTTTTGACCCAGAATTGTTCTGGTATAAATAAATAAATAAATAAATAAATAAATAAATAAATAAACAAACAAACAAACAAATGCAGAGACAAAAATGGAGCAAAAACTGAAGGATTGGCTGAACAGTGACCTATCCAACTTGGGGTCCATCCCATGGGCACACATCAAACCCTAACACTATTACTGATACTATATTGTGCTTGCAGACAGGAGCCTAGCATGGCTCTCTCTGAGAGACTAGAGTCTCTAAGAGACTACGAGCAGCTTATTGAGACAGATGCAGATATTTACAGCCAACCACTGGACTGGTTCAGGGATCCCTTTGGAAGAGTTAGAGTTAAGATTTAATAAACTGAAAGAGGTGGCAACCCCACAGGAAGAACAATAGTGTCAACTAACCTGGACCCCGGGAGCTCTGAGAAGCTAAGGCACCAACCAAACAGCATACACAGGCTGGTCCGAGACCCTCAGCACATATGCAGCAGAGGCCTGTCTCGTCTGGACTCAGTGGGAAAAGATGTACCTAATCCTATAGATACTTGGTGCCCCAGAAAAGGGGATGCTCGGTGGGGGCAACCCTCTTAGATGCAAAGGGGAGTGGGAGTGGGATGAAGAACTCTGGGAGGACTAACCAGGTTGGGGGTGGTCAACATTTAGAATATAAATAAGTAAAATAATTAATTAAGAAAGATTAAAAACAGATGTAGAAGCACCTGGGAAGGGAGTATCAATGAAGCATTATCTTGATTAGATTGGTTTGTATGCTTTTCTGTTTATCATGATAAATAGGAAGACATGTCCATGTGGGTGATAACTTGGGTGGAGAAGAGTAGAGAAGAAAGCTGAGCGTTATCATGCAGCATAACTCACTGATTTTTAGTCTTCACTGTGGATGTACTGAGACAGATCTTTCAAGGTCCTGTTGCTATGACTTCTCTTTGATGATGGACTGTAACTCAGGCTTGGGAGCCAAGAAAACCCTTTTCTAATAGGTAGCTCTATCCTTTCTTCTTACTGGGCTATCAGTGCTGCTTCTCCCAACACCAGCATGGGCTGGTATCTATTCCTCATTGCAATCCACTGAGAAAATAAGGTAACCAAAAGAATCTACTTCCTCTGCTGCCACTCAAGCAATCCATCTCTGCATGTTCTGACGCTCCTCCTAGAAGACCTGCCCAACTTCCAACAGAGAGCTGATCTCCTGCCTCAGACCTCACATCTCACTCAAATCACCAAATTTTACTTCCTTTGAGTTTTTGCCACACTTATACAAATCTATTTCACTTTGTCATACTAAGTGCTGACTGAGAAGCCCATCCCAGAGGTTCTCACTCCCTTTCTGGTAAAGCTCTGCCATGCCACCTCTCCAGGCAGGCCTTCATCTCCTCTACCCCTAGAATACTTGATAGCAGCTCCCCTCTTTGGACTCTTTGGTCTTTCCCAGTTGACTAGCAACTACAAATACAGACAAAGTAAGTGGTATTTTTTTTAACCTGGAACTCAGAACAGTATTTTCTAGATATTTCTGTGTGACTTCATATATGATGTTACCTACTTTTCTTAATAATGTTTTCTCTACTTCTAAGCATTCCTGTACATGGATAAAAAGCTCTAGCTGTGTGCCTTCTTATACATATATCACATTTATGTATGTATGTATATACATGTATACATGCATTTCTGGGTGAATCTTTAGCTGTCTTTCTTCTTATGCATGTATTGCATCTATGGACGTATATACCTGTAGACATGCATTTACTTGTCAGATTAAACCAGTACTATGGATTTTATTATCTTCACTTTGGTGAGAATTCAAGAATGTCTGCCTCTAGTACTATCCTAACTTTGATCTTAAATATATATATATGGACTTCCAAATTTGTCCTTTAGAGCCAACTTAATCATATCTAGCCTGTGTTTTCTGCCTCAGAAATGGGTTCTGCTTTCTTCTAGTCATTCAAGTAAAAAATTTTTGAGATCTATCTATCTATCTATTCATTTCTTTCCTCCCTCTCTCCTTCTCCTCACTCTGTTGTTCTTTCTATGTGTTTCTATGTTTCACCATTCTTTCTTTTTTTCATTTATTTTTATTTATTTTTTATTAGGTATTTTCCTCATTTGCATTTCCAATGCTATTCCAAAGTCCCCCATACCCTCCACCCCAACTCCCCTCCCCATCCACTTCCACTTCTTGGCACTGGCATTCCCCTGTACTGAGATATATAAAGTTTGCACAACCAATGGGCCTCTCTTTCCACTGATAGCCAACTAGGCCAACTTTTGATACATATGCAGCTAGAGACATGAGCTCTGGGGGGTACTGGTTAGTTCATATTTTTGTTCCACATATAGGGTTACAGAGCCCTTCAGCTCCTTGGATACTTTCTCTAGCTCCTCCATTGGGGGCCCTGTGACTATGAGCTATGCCAGTGCCTGGCAAATATAGAAGTGGTCATGATATTTTACCATCACAGAAAATGTAACTAATTCATACTTTTGAAAAAGACCTAAGATGGGGAGATTATTCTTTCTGATCTTAAAATAATTTAGGAAGCAGTGGTAACCAAATCAGTGCACAACTGGCATAAAAAGGTGAGATCCATTGAACAATGAAACAGAAACCACCATATAAATCCAAACATATAAGGCCTACTAATTCTTGACAAGGGTGTCATGAATACCCAGTGGAATAAGGACAGCCTCTTCAATAGATGATGCTACAAAACTGGATATCTACAGGGAGTGGGAGTGGTAAAATGAGATCCCTATTTTATGCCATTTAGAAATAGTGTCAAAATATCTTAAAGTCAAATGTATCCATAAAGTCTTATCAACATGAACCAAACAAGTACAGTAAAAACAGATATGCTAAACATGAAAGGGAAAAGACAAAGAAGCCTCAATCCTACACAAAGAGCTATAGATAACTAAGGAATGCTGAAAATGGGAGAAACGTCTTCCCCAGGGAAGAGCACATCAGTTAGTTATCCAATACTAAACAGGGTGCTCCAAAAAACATATGCACAAGCAATATTATGCAAAGTTGGCAGTCTGCATTAATATATTTATGAATGTATGTGAATATGCATATAGGCATGTATAATAATATAAGAAACTATAGATTTGAATGAGAGCCAGGAGATAGTATATAGAAAGTTTTAGACAAGGAAAGGAAGGGGTAAATTAGGTAGAATTATAGCATTTGAAATGTAAATGAAAAAATACCTAGTTTAAAAATAAAGAAAAAAAAACTAAATAGAAGATAAACTATAAAATTCCAAAGGAAACTATAGGCAGAAACATCCTTGACATTGTTCTTGGCAATGGTTTTTGTTGTTGTTGTTGTTGTTGTTGTTGTTTATGACACAAAAAGACAATAAAGAAAGTAAAATTTGATTAACTCACCAAATAGAAAAGCTTTGACCTAGCCAAGAAAGCAATCAGCAGTGAAAATGTGAGTTACACAATGGGAGAGAACAGTTGCAAGCCACACACCTGATAAGGACTTAATCTCCAAAATAAATAAAAAATTCCTACAAATCAATAATTTTATAAAACTTCCATTATGTGATTAGAAACGAACAAACAACACGAACAGACATTTCTTCAGAGAAGATACAAAAAAAGCCAACAGACATATGAATACAATCCTCTGCATATCCAGCACACTGACTTTTATAACCAAAGACACACACTGCCAAGAAGGTGGAAAATCAGGGCCCGTTGTACATGTTGCCGAATATTCAACATGTGCAAGCCACTCTAAGAATACATGATGGAGGTTCTGCACACATTTACAAATATAACTACATATAATCCAGCAGCCCATATCTGGGCTTTTATCAAAAGATAACAGAATGGACCTGGAAGCCTCCTCTCTGAAATCTAGCTCATCATGAGAAGGTTATGAGAGCTACCAAGGGAGAGGAGAAATTAGTAGTCCTACCCATCTATAAAGCATAGGAATCACAACTCTGATTGAATCACTCAAGAGGAGAAAATTCACATTAGTCAACTATCCATGGCTGGAGAGTTTATAGACTACTTTTGCCATTTTCCTAAACCAATTTCTAATTGTACTCTGCAAACCTACATTTATACTCACAGATGGAGACTATTACAGAGATCCACTGTTGGGGATGGCCTGTGGCTCTCATGTCCGGGTTCGAGCCTGGGAGGTAGCCTGGAGCTGAAAAAGAAGAGGGAAACTAGGTGGACGAGAGAGATGGAACCAAGACAGTATTCTGATCAAGGCTCAAATTTTTAATGGCGAACATGCTTTATAAAGGAGAAGGGAGGCCCATTCCTGCCAAATCATCCTTGGAGCCCAGCTGCAGGTGACCACGTGTAGGCTCCGGAATAGCTAAGTGGGTTCCCAGTAGGTAGCAGCAGCGCAGCAGTGGCAGTGCCTGAACAATAGAGTGATCTAGGGAGGCAGGCTCCACCCTATGTGATCTCCTTAGTGGTACAGAAAAGTCAAGGTCTGGCTTAGCCTGCTTCAGTTTGTGGGAGGCTACAATCCACCACTGGTCAGTGTGTAGAGAATAAGTATCTGTGTGGTGCCCAGCCATACCTGATACATGCACACTGTAACCCCTAAAGCCCAGGGAAATTTTCTGAGTAGAGGGTGACAAAGTTGTATTCCAGGATGCCTACTGCTAGGTTGTGTGCCCTAGACATGACAGGAAATATGTACCCATGAAATGTCAACAATATGATTGCCTAGCCAAGACCAACATAAAAAAGAACAAACAAAACAAAACAAAACAAAACAAACCAAAACAAAACAAAAAACACTTGCTGATATGACAATCTGACATGGGGAAATCCCACACCATCAAAACCCTAGATGAAGAGAGAGAATTAGTTGCATGCAGAGATGAGGCTCATCAGAGATTATCCAATTCCAAGTGTCATCCCAGGACACATGTACATGTGAGTAATGTTAAATGGACTTGGTAGGTTTTCTATATAATGATACAGGTTTGAAAAGAGACCATGAATTTGGGATATATGTAGGGAACATGGAAGGAGCTAGAAAATGGAAGGCTGGGAACAATGTAGGTAGACTCAGCACTCATACATGAAGTTCTCAAAATTTTTTAATTATTTAAAAAACAATAATGGAAATAAGCTTAAGGAATTGTTAGAACTCTGATATTTTTTTTGCAATAGTTTTTAACAATAGCTTAAATGTGTAAGCCTGAATGTTCATGGACTGATAAAATAACTGATAAGCTACAAAGCACGATATCAAGAATGTTACCCAACTATCAAAGGAAAAGTTTGATGTATGTAACAACACAAATGAACCCTAAGGACACTGTGCTAAGTGAAATAAACCAGTGATGAAAGAAATACAGTGTGTCATTTTACTTGTGGACAGTATATAACATAACTAAATTAACAAAATGAAATGGTGGAGTGGTGGGGAATTAGAGATGAGTCAAGTCTCTCAGTCTAGCCACCTGAATAAGCTTTGGCCATCTGCTGCATGGGTAGCCAACTATGATGTGTTGTGAACTTAAGAGTTCATGCTACATGTCTGTAGTGGGAATTTGGGGTTCTTTAAAAACACAGAAATATTATGTGGATATGTTTTGTTTTAATCCTAGGAGTGGGATGTGAGACTGTTTCAGATCATCCATAGAAGCTGACTATGATTTGTCTCATACTCTGGCAGGGGCATCATTCTGCCAGCTGAAGATAGTTTAAGTTTGGAATTCTGGGAACTCTTCAGAAGGTATAAAAATGCCAGACCCCTGAGAGAGGGGGCTGCCGATCCCCTGATGCTGCCCCTGTTGTTGGTTGCTGGTTGCTGGTTGCTGGTTGCTGGTTGCTGGTTGCTGGTTGCTGGTTGCTGGTTGCTGGTTGCTGGTTGCTGGTTGCTGGTTGCTGGTTGCTGGTTGCTGGTTGCTGGAGATATCTTTACAATGAAGATTGGACTTGTCCTAATCAACAGGGAGTAGTATAATGAAATTGACTGCCACCCCTTCCCTCTGTTCCTTCTTCTCTTCTACCTATTGTTGAAGAGGTAGGAAGAGATAGGGATGATGAAGTATAGTAGGAAAAAGAACCCAATAAAGTAGCCAAAACTACAGTCACACATGTTCTTACCATGATAAAAGAAATTAAATGATTTTGAAACTGAAGAGGATATTTTGCAACTTGACTATAAATACATAAGGACCAGAGCAACACATTGGACTGCATGAAAAAGTAAAACCACAGAGTACAAAATGTCTGTGGTATTATCATTACTATGGATATTTATTTTCTAGTTTCTAATGATTAAAGAAACTCCTAAGGTTAGATTGGTGTTCAGTAAATGACCCTTCTCCACATGACAGGATCTCTTTTGTCATAATTGAGGCTTTGCTGTCCACAAGATTTCTTTTTTTTAGCAGCCAGTGTACAGATTCTGCCTTCTACCCCTTTCTGTTAGCCTATCTGACTGTACTCTCATCTCCTTTTGCTGCATGCTTCTTATGTAAACACAGTGCTAATATGCTTCAGTTTAGATATTTAAGTTCACCAGTTACTAAGCAAATCTCCTTTGGACAAGTAAGATAAAGCAAATAAAAAACTTGACAATGGATTTTATAAACAGACAGGTATGATTAATGTTAGATACAACCCACTAATTATCAGTAGCCTTTAATTCTCTAGGGACTTTAACATTCCTGTTAAGTGGTACAAATTACTATGTCAGCCACCTTCTAGGATATTTATGATAATGTACAAAGTCTTTCTGTAATCATAAGTATTTATTTTATTTTCAAAATGCTTTATCCATACTATTTTAAACATCAAATAAATAATTTATCTGACTGTTGGGTCCAGCCTGCGGCTCTCATGTCCGGGTTGGAGCCTGGAAGGCATCTTGGAACTGAAAGAAAAGAGGGAGCCTAGGCAGTTTGAGAAATAATGGAACCAAGACAACTAGTCTGCTCAAGGTTCAAATGTTTAATGGCGGACACGCTTTATAAAGGAGGAGGGAGGCCCATTCCCACCAATTCATCCTTGGAGCCTGGAACCAGCTGCAGTGCAGGATAGGGCGTAGTCTTCGAAATAGCTCCAGGGCTTCTCAACAGGTAGCATTATCTTGAAGAGGAACAGCAACACTGGCTGAACAATAGAATGATCTAGGGAGGAAGGCTCCACCCTAGATAATCTCCTTAGTGGCAGCAAGGTCAGGTTCTGGCTCAGCCTGCTTCAGGCTTGTGGGAGGCTACATCTGACGGTCCCGGTTACCCCTCCATAAAAACAGGGCAGAATACAACTAATCACCACGTTTTCTTACAGAAGTTATTGACAAATATTGAACTTTTGTCATTTTACCAGAAACATACAATCTATCTAATTTCAATAATTAATTCATGCACTGTTATGAGATTTTTGAAACATTATATGAAATACAAGTGACTTCCCTAGTTATTCTCCATCTCATGTGTTTTAAGGATTCTAGTAAAATAGAATATCTGCATTTTCAAGGTAACCCATAGGTGATCTTATGAAATCCACCTCATTATGAGAATATGTTGCCCTCAAAAATGTAACAACTGGATCTCCAGGTGAGTGCTGTCCCTGTAATAATGGTCTGGTATTCTTGTCTTGATGTGCTCAAAGAAATAAATGCATAATGCTTACTCTTACATACCCCTCCTTTTGAAATGCCTGTTTATTTAAGTGGTAAACTTTGCTAGTGTTGATTACCATTCCTTAGCCAACACAGGGAACTGTACTTCTCAGAATCCTACCACTGACAGAGTCATAAAGTCATCTTCCAATGGGGTGAGAGTGGAAGTGACAGAAGTCATTTCCTGCTCAAAGCAGAAAAAAGTTCCCAGAGAAACCCACACCCCTTCTTTCCTGCTATAGCGACCTAATGGTCATAGAAGAGAAGATGGGGCCCCAGAGTAGAATACACTAGATGACTGTGTCATTGCTTAGACAGTGGTTCCTAGGGCTCAGTAGTGGAGATACAATGCTTAGTATGTGTGAGGCCTGGGATTCAATCCCCTGGACTTCAAAAACAAAATAACAAAAACAGTAACTCCTGTTACAAGCCATGAGACCCACACCGAAACAATGTAACAAGCCATTGTACTTTTGACTTAAGTTTTAACCAAATTAGAGGTGTTCTCCTGAGAAACACACCCACCATACAGAATTTCCGATATATTATTCCCTTAGAGATTTGCAAAGTTGTAGTTATCATGTAGCCGTTATTTGAAAATAATATTTTAAAATACAGTGGACTGAGAAATAATTAAATATTCTTATTTTATCCAACAGTGTAACTGTGCTCTGATGCTGGATAATTTATTCAGATGTTCTCCTCTCTAAATCTGTAGCTGTACTGCTTTCCCCAAGAGTCTATACAGCACTTAGCTGAGAGAGAAGTGAATCTTACTTTATCCTATGTTATTTTCCATATGCTATCCCAGCCAGCAATGTTGTGCCAAAGAAACAGGTGTTTCTTGATGATGTATTCCTGTCTTTCCCTACTGGGTTAGGAAACTTCCCAGGCAAGTTAGAAAATACATCAATGAATTCATTGAAACTTTAAAAATAATAGAACCCTTTGGATTAAATATTACTAAAGCATCTTGTAGAGTCTGTGCATGGTGGTACATGCCTATAGTTTCAGCACTTAGAAGTAGAAAGCAGAAAGATCACAAGTTAGGGCCAGGTTGGATTGTCTAGTGAGATCTTTTCTCAAAAGTACCAGTGAAAACGGCAGAGGTTAACTTCTGAATCCTGAATGTTTAGTGTTTACATTTTTAATTCTGCTTATCTTCAAGCTTCTCCCTGTGTTCATGTTGCTGCCTCAAGTTCACAAAGACATATAAGATGGAAATCACCCTTAGCTTTGTGGGGTGGTGGTAATTTCAGCTTTTTATTTGATTTCTTTCCCTGTTTGGATTGCGATTGTTGTACATACAGAATATATTAGATTAGACAACAACTATCGTGTACCTTATGTTTCTCTAATTACTATTAGTATTTTCAAGTCATGCATGAATCACTTTTAGTCATTTTTCCTTTATATGTTGCTTCATTTAATCATCATTTGTTAGTATAAACAATGAATTCGCCTAAACAGTGGAATATAATTTTAAATAAGTTATAGCACTGAAATAGATAAAGGAGTCAAATCCAGCTTTTCCCATTGGTGGAATTCCCACTGAGTACGGTAATCTCTCAAATGGCAGAGCAGAGGGTAAATCCATGGACACCACAAGAGTCCCTTCTCTGCTATTCTCTCATCTTCTGACCTTGTGAACTGGCAGAAGAGTCAGCCAATTCTTAATCTGAAGTGGCCATGTAGCACTGGGCGAGCTAATGGGAATGACCAGTAACCTTGGAAAAATATTTTCCTAGATAAAACCTTGCTAGGAGAAAGACTGATTCTAGTCCTAATAGTCCTTGAGGTCTGTTGCTGTTGTTAAGTTTTGTGTCCCAGCAGAGAAAATGGAAACCATATTAAAAGAAGCAGCATCCATCTAGCCTAAGGGCAAGAAGCCACAAGAATCATGTCACAGCTAGTAAGTGTTGGTGTATAGAAATGTATGATTTTCAAACCCAAATACCCCAGAACCCCGTGGTATCTCGTTCACAAGAGCTGGCATAAAGTCTCCTTTTCAGGAGAGAGTTTCAGATAAACAAAGACATTACAGCAGTGAGGATTTAGGAAGTTGGGAGTTGGGAAGACTGTAGGATTTCAGGAGAGTAAGGGGCATCCATAATGCCAAGCAAAAAATGAAAATGATTTTCACATTGGTGGAAGAAGATTATTTTAAGGGTGGGTTTCAGGGAATGACTACCATCACATGAATCACTCTTTGTGTGTTGAACTAATGGCTATCGATGTTGTACTGACGATAGATGTTACCTGCCTTATGTGTGACAGGATTTACTGGGAGGCCAAGCAGGTGGAAAGGGGGCCAGCAACATCTTGACATTTTGACAAGTTTTCTGTTTGTATAAAAAGGGAAATTTTTTGTGCTCTAGCACCAGGTTGGAGTCTGCTTGTATGGCTTTATGGGGAGCTCTAGTGTGCTGACCTTGTGAGAATTATTTTCTTATTATAACCAATCTTAATAAAAAATTAATTTTATAGTATATATATAAACAATAGTTAAACTATATGGCTTCCTTGCCTGGAAACTGGATTTTTTTTTTTTTTTTTTGATTTTAGTTTTTAGAGACAGGGTTTCTCTGTGTAGCCCTGGCTGTCCTGGAACTCACTTTGTAGACCAGGCTGGCCTCGAACTCAGAAATCTGCCTGCCTCTGCCTCCCAAGTGCTGGGATTAAAGGCATGTGCCACCACCACCCGGCATGAAACTGGAAATTTTTAGAAGGGACTCTTTTGTTGCACAAATTTTATAATTTAGGAAGACTCCTTGTAGGTAACACATTGAAGTTTTTTGAAACCGTATCTTTGGTTTTTTGTTTGTTTGTTTGTTTTGTTTTTTGGTTTTGGTTTTGGATTTTTAGAGTACAGCTTCATAAGAAGGTAGAGAATAAGTAGAAAGTCTGTGAGCTAATTGGAAAAATCCTGGAATTGCAGAGAACTATGAAGCCCAGGATGAGAATTTGATATTATAACATCTGGAATCAAAATGTAAAGAATGAATCTAAATCAAAAATTAAATTTCAAAACCTAGTACTGAATTGTCAGTGTGTCTATTAGAGACTCAGCCTAAGGTTCCGTTCTGTACTATTTAGTTTTGGCAATCTATAATTGATAAATAATATAAGACAACCAGCAGCTTCAAAACCTTGCCTTTGCCTAGCCAGCATGTTCATACAAACCATGTAAAAATGAGAAGAAAAAGAGGAACGCAGGCTCCTATACAAATTCTCTTGGCATTGGTGGAGTTGGATTCTAAGCACTACCAATGGCAACATTGCCACTGACCTAGATACACTGGCACATAGGTAGGTGTGGGAACACATACAGTCTTTAAGCCTCTTGGGAATCCATAGCTGGTAGTTAGCACCTGGCACAGTATTCCTACACTCACCTATAGCCTTGTCAAAATGTGCAGTGTGAAGGCTTCATCATTCTGTCAAACTCCTGGCATACACACCACAAGCCAAGGCACAAAACCGAGGTAAAGTGAATTTCCCCATAATCCAACTCCAGCAGTTTAAACCAGGTAGGTCTATTGAAAAGTTTTAAGCACAAAGAATTTGAAGAATTGTCTTCTCTCTTGGCTCTATGCGACTGTATTTTTGTTAGCTTTGTGCCTATTGACACTTCATGTGCACTCTTCTTTGTCACAGAAGATTTTCTGTACATTGCAGTAGTTTAGAAAGATGCCTGCACTTGACAAATTTGGAGCCAGTATCACCAACACTTCTTCTTCTGCCTCAAGTTATTATAATAATAGTGTCTGTGGATGCTGACAAATGTACACTATTGACAAAATTGTACCTCTCCTCTATCCTTAAGGAGCTAGTCTCTATCCAGATTTGACCTAGCTGAAGTGTTTCAAATGAGTCTTTACTCCACAGTATCAGACAAAATGCAAATGTCATATTGAATGAGGTTCAAATAGATTTTTCTATTCATATGGGAACCATAGGATATGTGAAGCATAATTCTGATGGAATACAAGGAATATAAAGCATGTTTGGGGTTGGAAGACAAAGGCATGATAGAATAGTGGTATAAATGTGTTGCTTTTCTGCAAGTTGGCAAGACATGATAGAAGTAAGTCAGTCACCTGGCAAGACTCAGTGCCTTCTAGAAGGATGTACTGAAAACTGTAGCTTTTTAGATCACAAATTAAGAAATATTTTTCCTTCAAAACAAAGACAGCAAGCTTTATGTTCAGAAAAGCATCCATAGAAATAAAAATAGAGAGATACGAAAAGAGACCTAGAAGAAGAAGCCTATGTTGCTGCTTGTTAGCTACGACAGGATGGATGGTGAAGAGGCCAGTATTGTGAGAATGGAATGAGATACAGGAAGACCTTGAAATCCAGAAATAGGCTATGTAATTTTAAATCAAATTATATGATATAGGACTTTGGGATTTTTAATATATCATTTTATAAATTAAATTTTATAAATTTAATATAACAATTTATAAATTCTTTGATAATTTCTTACAGTGTATTTTGACCATATTTGTTCCCCACACCTTCTCCAACTCCTCTCAGACTCACCCCCTACCTCTTACTCTCTCAACTTCATGTCATTTTGGCTATTGCACTGTTTTGTTATAATAACACACTGAATCCAATTTGTTCTGCCCATATGTGTGAGACCATTCACTGAGAGTCCTCAACCTACCAGAAACCACATCCTAAAGAAAACTAACTGTCCACCCCTAGAAGTCATTTACTGTCAATAGTTCTTAAGTTAGGGATAGAGGCCTGTGTGTCCCTTCTGACTCCATGAGAGCATATTGAATGGCTTAATTCTGTGCAGGTCTTGTTGTTGTTTGGAATTCCTGAATACAGTAGTGCCATCAGAAGTGCTACCATTTTGCTCAGCTCTTCCTTGACCCTTTTGCTGTTATTGTCTTTCCACTTTCTCTTCCACAATGGTTCATGACCTTAGGGTGGGTCACTATCCCATCCATAGTCATCTCTTTGCACACCAGTCATCATTGTACTTCTCAGGGTTTATAGATGGGTAAGAGTTCTGAGTCCGTCTTTCCCTCCGCAGCCTACGTATCATCTTCCAGTACTTTGAAAATTAGCCAGCAAGACTAAAGCTCCCTGAACAGTATTTTAAACTGTCATGGGTCTTAGACTTTAACTTTTACAGCTATTCACATATTGTCACATTATATGTTAACTGCACTGTACATAATGTGGCCAAATATTTGGTCAAACACTATTGTAGTCTGTGTGGTTTGGGGATAGAATTTAGCCTTGGCTAATGAGACTTAGTAAAATAGATTTCCCTTTCTTTCATGTGTTAGTCCTAGCTAATCATTTGAAGGTCTAAATGGAAAGAAAAGAACCAACCCTGACACACCAGGAAGAAACTCTTCTGACAGGCCAATCTTGTTTGTTGTTTGTTTGGTTGGTTAGTTTTTTGCTTTGTTTTGTTTTTGTTTTTTGTTGTTGTTTGTCTGTTTATTTTGTTGTTTTCTTTCTTTAGAATCAAGTTCAAACACTAGCTTGCCTTGTGACACTGGCAGCAGTTTCTTTTCCTGTCTTCTAATTAGCACTAGAGAAATACCAGGGGTCCTGCCTGTTTCCAGTGGGGCACCCATATCTCTAAGGACTTTTTAAAAAGAGCATCAGTAGTTGTATAAGCAATTCCTTATAATAAATATGTGTTCTATAACTGTCTCCTGAACAAGCTATAGCACCTCCCTAGAAAAATATCTATATATAATAATCCATTTATATATGTATATATCTCCATATCTGAATTTACACACACACACACACACACACACACACACACACACACACCATGTATACCACATACACATTTGACACATTTGATCATTTCTGTTTCTATGGGGAACCCTTCCAAATACAATATTTTGCCTGGAGCTATACTTACTATATATTCAATTTAGTCTTTGGTTAGAGTAAAACATTTTTGATATAGTGTAAACTGTGCTTTTTATATTTATAGTTTTACACTGCTTTATTTTCAGCAATATGAACACTTGTGGAGTTAAAGCCAGTCTGAAGGGATGATCATGAAAAGCACACGCTTCAATGCCAGCCAGGCTGCCTGCAAGAGCAGGACTTGACTTTGTATTCCATAAACTAGACTCCATGGAGAGATTCTCAAGGACTTTTGAGAGGATAATTTTTTTCTTGAATTTTCACTTTTCATTTTGATGATGGTTTAAATTCCTACTCTACCAGTTACAAATCAACACATGCTTTTGAGAATGATGGCACCCAACTGATAAAAATGTTCAGTGACCTTGACCTCACAAGTCTAATTTCTCTAGCTTTTATTCTTCATGAAGGGATTACTAGATCCTTCATACTTAAGAAGAAAGCAAACAAAACTCATTGGGTTTTGGGGAACAGTCCTGTGATGACTCTCCGCAAAGCAGCTTCTAGGACTGATTTTGCCAACAACTTTAGCAGATCACCCTGGCCCACAGTTTTGTTATTTATGAAACACTAGACTTAAAGTTTGTTAAAATTTGAGTTTCCCCTCTGTTTTAAGTTTCTTTTTTCTACGTGTATTGAAATTAACCAAAATGAAAAACCAGTTAAACACATTTCAGGATAGATGAAAAAGTTAGTTATGATGACAACCATTTTGTCAGCTGTTTCTCTCATGTTCCCCCTGTTCCAATAGCAGTTACATGGTAGCCTTCTCCAACTCACTCACTCACTACAGCAAACCCCTGTGCCCTGTGCTGTGGATGAGAGTGGGTTTGGGCAGATAGGTGAGCGGGTTAGAAAGAAAAGTCAGTGAATGTTTGTGGAAGCGAAGGTGTGGCTTCAGTGGGAACTTCTGGATTACTGAGAACGTTTGGCTTCAGGCTCTGGTTGCCCTCGAGCACTTGGGCAGTGCTGCAAACTGTCAGTCAGAGAGCAATTCAAAACACTTCTTCCACACCTGCTTAGAGTTGACTTCCTTTCCTCAACCCTCTCTTATCTTGTAATCATGCCTGCTACCTCTAAAGTAAATAAACTAGGTTTATAAGGTAGAGTAATTGTTTGAGATATGGGATTTTTTTTTTTCTCTGTGTGGCAAGAAATGTTACCTGGAGCCATTGGTCTAAGACCACAGTGGAAGCAGGGTCCCTCTGGAGTATTCTAGAGAGGGCCATCCCCAGAAATGCAACAAGAGGGCAGGAGTCGTGAGGAGAGGACTCTTAGGGTACACAGGAAAAGACAGTGTATGAGGCCAGTATACATGAAGAACAGGAGAGAGTGGTATAAGGTAAGGACAGAGACAGACGTCATCAAGCACCAGGTGTTGAAGGTCTCAAAATCACTACAAAATGTTGGCCCTTTTTACTATCCATGAAACTAAGAATCTGGAGGAAAGGTCACCTGACTTCTACATTTGCAAAGCCTTCTTTGGCCAAGACCTATGACTTACTGGCTGATGTGTATTTTTTTCAGCTGCTCCTCATAGTCTATGGATTGGGGACTGCTTTGTCTCCATGTCCTTTATGTTAAAGAGGAGGCTCAGAGAGTAAGCAGAAAACAAGCAGCTGCCAGGTAATCACTGAGACCAAAGGTAGCAAATAACAGGCATTTTCACTGTCTACTATCTGCATGAGATTTGCGATTGAGTCACGAGTAGACTTGTGATTAAGTTTTAATTAGTTTTTTGTCCTTATCTTTAAGATTACTTTCTGTCTCTCATTTCAAGAAATATTTGTGAATTTTCATGAGGAATTCCTATTACTGCTACCACTGAATTGATGCTGGTTATGAAAGCCTCAGTAATCTTAATGCACTACCTTGTCACGTCTATGAATTTTTGTCTGTGAATGTACAATGGAATCCAGCATATTTTACAAATATGCTGACACACAACAGGTGCTGAATTACTTATCAATAAAATAACAGTATCCTTCTCACTCTGATTTCTACATTAGTAATCAATAAAATGCTGTGTCTGAAACCTTATTTGTGACAGTTTTTAGGTTAGATCCACAGTAGGGTGGTTGTAAAAATGACCTTGTCTTTTGTTTCAGTTTAGGGAAATCTAATGCAGCCATAATATCTACATGGATCATTATCTGTCTACTGGAGTGGGGAAGTTGTATGTGGTGGGTGGAGAGAGTGACTCATGAATTACAGAGTCAAATTCCACCCAATGACTGTGCCAAGGTGACTTGTTAATGGCTCCAAGTCTCCTTCATTTAAGTATTGTCTCTGTTAAATACTTGTGATTCATTTCCTGTGGTTTAATGCTTTTGCTGTCGCTCAAAAACAATCTACGTCAGTTTCTTTTCTTTGCTAAACTAGTTTGCCTCGGGTCCAATGTAGATAGATATCCTTCCATCTCCACATAAAAAAATGATTTTGGAATTTGACAAGTGAAATAATAACAACTTGGACAAATACTGAAATGAGGCAGCAGTGGTTTCCCAGGAGAACAGTGACTGTGCTGTGTGGAGAATCTCTCTCCCGGAGTTGGAGTTGGCTGAGTCATCTGACTTGGTCTTGTACCAATTTTCTTTCAGCAAAATGGAGAAAAGGAAGAAGTTGGAGTGACTCTCTAAGCAAAACAACTGCTTAAAGATTAAAGACTCACAAAGCACTTCTGAAGGGCAGTCAACCAGAATTCTGGAGTCAAAAGCAAGTAGCTGAAGAATCTAGAAGGCTGAGGAACATATGGTAGGAAATAATCCAATCAAATCATACTGGTGTGGTGTGTGTACATGTGTGTGTGTGTGTGTACATGTGTGTGTGTACATGTGTGTGTGTGTACATGTGTGTATACATGTGTGTGTGTGTTTACATGCACATTCATTCATTCATTATGCATTGCACCTCAATTTTACATAAATTTTCCAAACTGATGATGTTGAACAGATACCTCTGCACCCAAAGTGATGAAAAACAAAAATAAAACAACAAACATATTAAAAGTCAAAAGGTTTTTTTTTTCCTCTACTGAGTTTACTAGCTGAGAATCTCACGTGTGACTTGCCTCCGATGCCTCCCACTAGGTTTATTTTCATTGAGTTTGCGCTTGCCTTCAGATTGGGCAAAATGCCTCTGAGTTGAAAAGACTTAATCTCTTCAGACGCCTGGGTCATCCGCTGAAGGAAGTGCTTCTTATTGCTTGTTCATGCGTTAAAAGAAAATGCTGCTTGTAAAGCCTGAGAGATCAAAATACTGTCCTTAAATGGCTCTCAACTAGAGCACCCTTTTTCGCATGTGTTTTACTAATCTCCTTTGGAAGAAGAAGAAAAAAATCCAGCAAAATCAATGGTTTTTTTTTTTGGTTTTTTGGTTTTTGGTTTTTTTTTTTTTTTTGCAAAGAAAACAGAATGACTTTTTGAAAGAAAAACATAAGAGTAACTGCTTTGTTACCAAAACTAAAGACCTACTCTACCATTTCACACATGTGAGTCATTAAAATATTTACATAGCAGCATAGCAGCAATGATTCCCTCCACCCCCATTGTCCCCAAATCTCTTTACATTGAAGGGCCATCAGATTTTGTTAAATACCATTTCTATTTCTATTGAGATGTTCTTTGAGTTCTATCTTTAGGTCTATATGTAATTAATAAATAATTAGTTGATTTGCATGTGTTGAACCACTCTAAATCAACAGAATATAGAGAAGGAAAAATCTTTATCAGCTATGTATCTGTCAAAAAATAAATATTGCAATACACAAAAAAAGTTAAAAATCAAATAAGATATTATTCATCCATTTTCACTGTTGCTCTATTCATGATAGCTAGGAAATGGAAACAATGTCCATTGATTAATGGATAAGAAAATGTGGTTATACACAGTGAAATTTTACTTTTCTGCAAAGAAAAAAAATGAAATAAAACGATTTCAAGTAAGTGGAAGAGACTGGAAAAATTATATTGAGTGAGGTAAATAAGACTCAGAAAGATAAACCATGTTTATTCTCTGTTGTGTATGCATCCTAGCTTCAAATCTTTAGGTGTTGTTGTTGTTGTTGTTGTTGTTTGTCAGAGTGCCTTTAGAATCAAAGAAACTAGGTAGGCAGGGAGAAAGACATGTCATGATAGGAGATATAGCAGGATGTAAATGATAAGAAAGTCGAGAGGGAGAAAAATCTCAGTAGAAGGGTTTAAGCAAGGATGTGGCTCAGATACAAGGGAAATAAAGAGTGAGAGAGAAAGAGAGAGAGAGAGAGAGAGAGAGAGTAAAAACCCAAAAACTGCATGAAAAAGCCATAGGGAGACTTATTATTTTGTAACAAATAAAAAAATAAGTAAAAAGGGAGTTCCATAGGACATAGACTGGATAATGCTACTCCCTGTAAACTTTGGGTTCTTAAACAAAGCCCTAAGATATATGTGGGACAACATTTTATGTAATGTTGGTCAATGGGACCCAGGGGCCCTTAAAAAAAAATCCAGGCTCTTGCCTCTTGGTTATACATCATAACTAGGTAATGAGACCCTATTCCTGAAGACACCACACACCTTGATTGTAAAATGTAAAGAAACAAAGCTAGAGTAATTGAGGGAGATATCAGAAGGTGGAAAAATCTCCAAACCTCAATGTCCTTAGTCATCAGGGAAATACAAATGAAAACAACTCTGAGGTTCTGTCTTACACCCATCAGAATGACAAAGATTAAAAAAACAAAAACCAAAACAAAAATCTCAAGTGACAGCACATGCTGGAGAGGATGTGGAGTGAGGGGATAACTCTTCTATAGCTGATGGAAATGATAACTTGCACAACGACTTTAGAAATAATTTTGACAGTTTCTCAGAAAGTGGGGGATTATTCTACCTCAAGACCCAACTAAACCTCTCCTTGACATATACCCAAAGGTGCTTCACAATGCCACAAGGAGACATGCTTGCTCAACTATTTTCATAGCAGCTTTATTCATAATAACCAGAAATTAAAAACAACCTAGATGTCCCTCAACTGAAGAATGGATTAAAAAAAAAGTAGTACATTTACACAATGGAATACTACTCAGATATTAAAAACAAAGCTATTATGAAATTTGCAAGCAAATAGATAGAACTACTAAATATCATCCTGAGTGAGGTAAACCAGACCCACAGAAAGATGCTTGGTATGTATTCACTTATAGGTGGATATTAGCCATAGAATACAGGATCACCATACTACAATCCACAGACCTAAGCTAAGAAAAAGGGAGGGTTCACAGGAGAAAACTTAAATCTCACTTCGAAGAGAATATAAAATAGACATTGGAAGTGGATGGAGGGAGGAAAATGAGTGGGAGAGGGAATGGGGAAGTGAAGGCAGTGGGTATTAGCAGAGGACTGGGAAGAACAGAAATCTGTCCTAGGGGCATCTGTGGAACAAAAAGAGACCTGGGATGGAGGAAGCACCTGGGAGTCTATGGGACTGACCCTTGCTGAGACTCTTAGCTACTTGGGATATGGAAAATGAAGTGGCCAACCCCTGTTCCTAGGCAGGACTGCAAGTCAAGAGAGAACACCAATCCACCCCCAAAAACCTTTGACCCCCAAATTTCCCTGCCTACAAGATATGCAGTGCTAAAGATGGAGCAGAGATTGGGGGAATGGCTGATCAATGACTTGCCCAACTTGAAACCCACCCCGTGGAGAGAGCCAAGCCTTGACACTATTAATGATACTCTGCTGTACTTGCAGGCAGGAGCCTAGCATAACTGTCTCCTGAGAGGCTTCATCCAGCAGCTGATGGATACAGATGCAGAGACCCATAGCCAAACATTAGGTAGAACTTGGGGAGACTTGTGGAAGAATGGGGGTAAGGACTGAGGGAGCCAGAGTGGCTAAAGTCACCACAAGAAAACCTATAGAGTCAACTAGCCTAGGCCCTTAGAGATTCACAAAAACTAAACCACCAACCAAAGAACATGCAGGGGCTGGACGTATCCCCCTTACACATTTGTAGCAGATGTGAGGCTTGGTCTTCATGTAGGTCCCCTAACAATTGGAATGGGGGCTGTCTCTGACTCTGTTGCCTTTTCTACATTAAGAAAAGAAAATTTTAGGAGATGGAGAGATGGCTGAGTAGTTAAGAACAAGACTGCTCTTCTAAAGGTCCTGAGTTCAATTCCCAGCAACCACATGGTGGCTCACAGCCATCTGTAATGGGATCTGATGCCCTCTTCTGGTGTGTCTGAAGACAGCTACAGTGTACTCACATAAATGAAATAAATAAATCTAAAAAGAAAAGAAAAATTTTAAATTAGAAGTATCAAATAGTGGTTTAAAGGCATTATAGACTAAGTCATTATAAACTCATTATAAACAGTTGCTGTTAAATAGATTAGAAGTCCATTGTCTAATCTTCTAACATTAGTTAGATCAATCATTGGATTGACTGTTGCAAAGTAGCAGTACGAGTTGCAACTGTTAATATTGCTAATTACAATTAGTCCTTATAAAATATTTAATGCACTGGTAAGCTGTTAACATAGTTTATGTACTTGCTTATTGCTTAAGGTATCTTTGCAAGTCCTTCCCATTACTTGAAAGGAGCATCCTCTTATGCAGCACCTTTAAAGGCTAATATAACAGACAAATAGAATTCAAATGCATAAAAAGGAATATAATGAAGGAAGAAAAAATGTTAACCTTTCAGAAGCACATACATTAAAGGGGCTATCGAGATGGCAGGGTAGTTAAGAGTACTTGTTGCTCTTGAAGAAAACCTGCGTTCAATTCCTAACATCCACATCAGACAACCCACAACCACCTGTAACTCCAACTACACAGAATTCAGCATCTTCTTCTGGTCCCACAGGCACTCATATCCATGTCTACAGACATACACATAATAAGAACAAAATAAAATCTTTGGGAAAAAAGAGAAGACATTTTAGAGAAATATGAATTTTTGTTGTTTGGTGTGTATTTTGTTGAAAACTAAAGTAATATTCATTGCCCTAAGTTGAGCAACTCTTGCATACTCTAAGTCTAAGTAGCTTTTATCTATGTATGTAGTCTTAGAACGGTGGTCCTGCCATTCACTAAAAAGCTTTTCACTCTAAACTCTGTTCACAGTTATTCTGAACCTCACTTTCCCACTGGGTAACCAAGCAGGAGCAAGAAGGCTGGAATTGTAAGACACATGATGTCCAAATTGACTTAGCTTCCTAGGAATTATAACAAAGATGGCATTTCCACTTACCCCATTAATCATGATGCATTCCTGGCATGGAAATTCAGAGCCTTTTCTTATCCTAAAGTTCTCTAACTGCCACCAAGGCTTTGCCCTCTGTCTTTGTGATCATCTCCCACTTTGAAGGGAAGCTACCTAGGTAGCTATGCAGGTAACTGTCTTCATTTCTGTGACAAAAAATAAATGACAAAAGCAACAAAAGGAAAGGGATTATTTTGGTTCACAGTGTGTGCGTCCATTTCATCATAGTGAGGGAGTCCTAGCTGTGGAGTATGAGGCTGCTGATTACGCTGTCTCCATAGTGATGAAGCATGATGGAAATGCTGCTACCCAGTCATCTTTCACTTTCTTCTTCAGTTTGGTTTGGAAATGTCCCATAGATTCGAAATCACACCATGTTCAATAAAAATGAACCAAAACATTAATGAAGAGAATTCTCTCTTCATTGATAAATTTATCAGTAAATACTTACTGATTAATAAGTATAATCAACTAGGTTAAACTTAAAATTCAAGTAGGTTTCAATCAGGCAAATAAATGTAGACAAGGATTAAGAATAAGAAGCATCTTCAAGGTTTGCATTCTTATGCCCTCAAAAGTTTTTCAAACAATTTTATGTTTAATTTTGTCTACTTACCACACCAGTAGGAAAATGATACTTCTTGTTATAAAGACAAAGATAAATAGGATACCATTGGCCTAATGTACAAAAACCCATGTTACTTTTTCCTTATGGACTCTTTGGAAAGGTGTCCTTGTTTTCTGTTTTTGTTCTTAAGGTTGCAGGCTAGGAGAGACAGCATTCTGGACTGCTATGGCTACAATTATAATGGAAAGGAAAATGGATGTCCTCTTAGAATATCTTTAAATGACTTGTGATCCTTCTGTTTGTCTTTTGTAAGCTGAAGAGAATCACTTGATCCCACATCACTGCAATGAGACAGTGCTTAATTAGGATCTGTGCCTAAAGTAAAAGAATGTTAGTGTAAATGCTTAGGTGCTATTCACCACGCTGCATGGAATCAGGGAGGCAAGTCACAGACACCAGGCAGACTCTCTAAACTTAAGTTTAAAGAAGGAATAGACATCAAAGAGCAAACATGGCCTGTTCGGAGGCCCTTGGGCCCTGGCTCATGTGTAGCAGAGAGCTGCTTGTTGAGCCTCAGTGGGAGAGGATGTGCTTAATCCTGTAGAGACTTGATGCCCCTCTCAGAGTGGAGGGGCCATGGTGAGAAGGCTTCTGAGAGGGGGAAACAAAAGGAGGGGCAATATTGGGAATGTAAATACAAATGATTAATTAAATAATTAACCTACAGCATATTATACCGATATGAGTAATTTTTATCCATGTAAGTTCAAATTATATCCGACTGAGTAAAACTTGATTGTGGTTCTGTAGATTTAAAATAAATAAAGAAGGAATAGACAACACTTGTGTGGACCAATCTTTTCCCCCTTGTTACATAAATAGTATACTTTCTTCTGACCTTGCCCTGATGTCTAAAATTCCATTGTGTATTTCTTTACACCGAAGCCTGCTTTCAAAGACAATAGTTTTCCTAAAATTTGGCAAGACTGAGTTAAGAGATGATGAAAATGAAGCATGTTCACAATACTGAGATGTTCATGCTGAGTCTGCATGAGAAGTAATGAGGTCTCTGTGACTCTTGTCATGTGGGAAATCTTTGGTTTCATATCTTCTGCTGAGATGAAATACCCAGGAAAAAAATTGAGAGGAGAATGGATTTATTTGGCTCACAGTTCCACCTTACAGTGCAAGGAGATCAATTAACAAGAGCCTGAGACATTGTTGGCATCATCTCCAGAGTCAAGACCAGAGACATAATGGGTGCGTGTATCCTTAGTACTGAGCTACCTTCTGTTACATATACTAAGTACCCGAAACCAGGGAATGGTGAGGTCCATTTTCACACTGGGTCTTCCCACATCAATTAAGATTAACTAAAATCCTTTTGTAGAAATATGTCCACAGGCTAACCTGTTCTAAACAATTCCCTTTTGAGACCCTCTTCTAAAGTGATTGTAGGTGGAAACAAATTTGGAAAAAAAAAAAAAAAACCCTAACATTTACAAGAACCCATTCTACCAAAGCAAGGCAGTCTTGGGTAAGAACTGTTATAGGCATCTTTGTAGGCAAACCAAGGAGTTACGTTGTATATCTTCCTCATATAGATATAGCATATCATTCCTCATATAGAACACATTTTTAAAAAGGCAATTGAAGACAATACATCTAAACAACGTTTCTCTTGCTATGGCAGTGCTAGGGATTGCATACAGATCCTCTTACATATTAGATAAACATTCTATCCATGAGCTACATCCCCAGCCTAAACAGAATTTCATGGAAATCCAAAGAGAGGACAAATTCTGTTGGAACTGCTAATTTATCCCAAATTGAACAACTGAGTGTGCCAATCAAGGTTATTGTGGAACCCAGCAACTAGAACCTAGAACCATGGAAGAAAAGTCAAAGAGCAGAGAATACACTTCCAACCTCATACAAATGTGCTGCCCAGAATAAATGGCAGAAGCAAAACAGGAAGTCGGTGGGAAGATCGCGCTACATTTTATTTTATAGTCAGATGTGTACATTTTAACATTGGTGAGGAAGCTTTGACTGTGAGTGCTTTTCTCAGTGATGCTGGACATAGGCTGCTATCAATGTCTCACCTTTCTCTGCTAGCCTAGCTATAAAATATCACTACACTTTAATCCATAACCCTAGTCTTTTTTTTTTTTTTTTTTTTTTTGGTTTGAAAGCTCAATTTAGAAAGATACAAGTAGCTTTAGGGAGGGCATCTATTATGATGAAAAATTCTCTTACTCTTAAGTGGTAAAATGTATAGTGATTTTAAAATAGGAAGGGATTTGTTCTAGCTCTTTTACTAATTGCTGACCTCAGGCTGGATTCAAAGGTAGAGTATTTATTGTAAGGACTCTCAGTTCTAAGTTATTTTTAGGTTAGATGCATTGTTTGGTACTAAGGTATAAACAACTGTTTTCTTTCTTGCTTTTCTTGATTTTTTTCCCTCTTAAGAATTGCTATGCCTGTCTATCATATTATAATTTGTTATCAAACTCTTAGTAATTTATTACATACATGGTGTTAATTTTTTAGTCTTTGTTTTCAGCTTCTAAATTTTCAAAGCATTTTAAAAATAAAACTTACAGAATAACCTAGCATTATTATTTTATTTTTTTTTCTTTTGGTTTTTTTTTTTTTTTTTGAGACAGGGTTTCTCTGTATAGCCCTGGCTGTCCTGGCACTCACTTTGTAGACCAGGCTGGCCTCGAACTCAGAAATCCGCCTGCCTCTGCCTCCCGAGTGCTGGGATTAAAGGCGTGCGCCACAACGCCCGGCTATTATTTTATCTTTAAGGTGAATTTTGTTAACCCCAAACTATCTTTCTGAAGACCCAGTCTACAATTGTAGCACATTGAACACAGGGACTTAGCTGCCACAGTCTATCACCTAGGTACCCAGGCACGGACCTAGGCTGCCTTGGGTCTCCAGCAAAGAGCAGACACTCAGACTTCTCCAAGGAGTCTTTTTGAACCCTTTGGAATGGCTGGCTAGTAAAGGGCTTTCTCCTGTAAAATCAGATGGCAAAGGTTAGGGCAGATTCTTACATTCCAAGTATGCACTCATCCATGGGCATAAATAAATGACAAAGGAGTTATAACATCATGGGTTATAACATCACGAGAAGAAAATGGTTCCCATACAGCTGACCCCCCCTCCCAAGGGCAGATAGATAAAGTAACCTCACAAAGACATCAAAACAATGACTTTAAGGAGTTTAACAAACTTTAAGAAAGCAGAGAAGCCTTTGAACAAAATAAAAGAGAGAAACAAAAAAAAAATGAACAAAATGAAGTATATACAGAAGAATATGAATCTGGACAGAGATAATGAATGAGATGAAAACTGTAGAACTGGGGGAGCTGGAGCAAGAACATGGGAATATGAAGGCAAGTTATTAGAGAATATGCAGTCTGAGGAGAAAGCAATGGAATGAAAAGCAGTGAACCAAGACAGCATCAAAAAGGGGAATTCTGAAACCCAGAAAAATGGGGTTCACGGGTTTTAAAAACAGACAATCCAATGTCTTGTTAGCACAGTAGATAGCATGCCAGTCTCACAAAAGCAAAATAAAAGAAATTTTCCAGATTTGGAGGAGTAAGAGCGAAGTATTGAAACAGACTAATTGCTCTGACTAGGACTTTAAGTACTATATTGACTAGGTAGGGAGAGAGTGGGCAGCCTTGTCTAGTCCCTGATTTTGGTGGGATTGCTTCAAGTTTCTCTCCATTTAGTTTGATGTTAGCTACTGGTTTGCTGTATGTTGCTTTTATTATGTTTAGGTATGGGCCTTGAATTCCTGATCTTTCCAAGACTTTTATCATGAATGGGTGTTGGATTTTGTCAAATGCTTTCTCAGCATCTAATGAGATGATCATGTGGTTTTTTTTCTTAGAGTTTGTTTATATGAGTGAGTCATGTTGACAGATTTCCATATATTGAACCATCCTGCATCCCTGGGTTGAAGCCTACTTGATCATAATGGATGATTGTTTTGATGGTTCCTCAGAAAATTGGACATAGTACTACCGGAAGATCCAGCAATACCACTCCTGGGCATATACCCAGGAGATGCTCCAACATGTAATAAGGACATATGCTCCACTATGTTCATAGCAGCCTTATTTATAATTGCCAGAAGCTGGAAAGAGCCCAGATGTCCCTCAACAGAGGAATGGGTACAGAAAATGTGGTACATTTACACAATGGAGTACTACTCAGCTATTAAAACAATGAATTTATGAAATTATTAGACAAATGGATGTATCTGGAGGATATCATCCTAAGTGAGATAACCCAATCACAAAAGAACACACATGATATGTACTCACTGATAAGTGGATATTAGCCCACAAGCTCGGAATACCCAAGATACAATTCACAAACCACATGAAACTCAAGAAGAAGGAAAACCAAAGTGTGGATATTTTGGTCCTTCTCAGAAGGGGGAACAAAATACCCATGGAAGGAGTTACAGAGACAAAGTGTAAAGCAGAGACTGAAGGAATGACCATCCACAGACTGCCCCACCTGGATATCCATCCCATAAACAACCACCAAAACCAGACACTATTGTGGATGCCAACCAGAGCTTGCTGACAGGAGCACAAATACAGAAGTAGATGCTCACAACCTTCCACTGGACTGAGCACAGGGTCCCCAATGAAGGAGCTAGAAAAAGTACCCAAGGACCTGAAGGGGTTTGCAGCTCCCCATAGGAGAAACAACAATATGAACTAACCAGTATCTCTAGAGCACCCTGGGCCTAAACCAACAACCAAAGAAAACACATGGTGGGACTCATGGCTCTAACTGCATATGTAGCAGAAGATGACCTAGTCAGAGAGGAGAGACCCTTGGTCCTGTGAAGGTTTTATGCCCCAATATAGGGGAATGCCAGTGCCAGGTAGAGGGAGTGAGTAGGTTGGTGAGAAGATGGAGAGGGGAATGGATAGGAGGTTTTTGGAAGGGAAACTAGGAAAGGGGATAACATTTGAAACGTAAATAAAGAAAATATCTAATTAAAAGAAAAGAATAAGAAAAAAAAAACAGACTAAGATGAAAACTTTCTAATCAAGGGCTGGAGGCAGTTTAAAGATTTTGCTCTTAAAGAGAACCCAAGTTTGGTTCCTAGTACCATGTCAAGTAGCTTACAACTACCTGCAAATCCAGTTCCAGGAGGTTCAGCATCCTCTTCCGGCCTCAGTGAAACCTGTACTCATGTGAATACATCCGCACACAGACACACATGTATACACATCACTAAAATAGCAATGAACCTTTTTAACATTTTTCTGATAAAACTTCCAAACAAGATTATGCAAGACATACACCTTATCCATCCATCAAAAATCAAGCTTACAAGGCCTCAACCCAACATAAAGACTCATAGGCAATTCAGTAAATCTAGAGGCAGGAGAGGCAGACTTCCTCAGGAAAGAGCACATCAGTAGGTTGTCCAATGCTGAATGTTACAGCATTGAAAGTATACATGCAAATAACGTTATATGGACTTAGCAGGTTATACTTAATAACACACGTATACACATACACATTTTCACTGTTATTGCTATATATGTGTATGTATGTATGTATATATGTATATATATGCATATGTAATAATGAAAATCGACCGTGAATTTAAAGGACAATGGGAAGGGGTATATGGGAGGATTCGAAGGGAAAAAAGGGAGTAATGTTGTAATTATATTATAATCTCAAAGATTAAAGAAATTTAAAAGTATATAAAATGAAAAACAATCAAGGCTAAAGAGTATCTCCATAGTAGCAAGAGAAAATGTGTAAATAACTTAAGATCATTACAGTAAGACCAGGCAGGGAGCTTAAATCAACTTGAACTTTATACTCACACTCAAGAGCAGAATTATTGAATACCTGCTAGTGTTCAGCTTGCTTGCTCTACAGTTCAGGATCCCCTGGCTTCTGGGATGATGCTACCAGATGCATGCCACTAACCAAGATAATTCCTCTCAAACATTCCCACAGGTCAACCTGAACCAAACAATCCTTCAGGAGTTTTCCTTTCCCTTCCAAGGTGATTTTACATTGTGTCAATCTAACAATTAACATAACAACCAACCAAGGATCCTCAGTAAGGGGGATTAAGGGGATTGTGAAAAAGATATCAAGTTGATAAGGTATGTGTTGGAGGAAATGTGGGGGAAACTGGAGGGAGGAAATGGGAGGTCTATATTGTCATATCTCATTGTATGTGTGTACAAAATTCTCAAGAATAAAGAAAAGCACCAAAATTAAAGACACTATAACAGAGACTGAGCCATCAACCAAAGAGTATTCAAGACCTGGATTGAGCCCACCCCACCCCACCCCAGCACATATGTAGCAGATGTGGAGCTCAGTCTCCACATGGGTCTCCCAACAACTGGAGGGAGCTGTCCTTAAAGCCTGACTGTGTAATCCATTCCCCAACAGGGCTGCCTTGTCTGGACTCAATGGGAGAGGATGAGGTTAGTCCTGCATAGACGAAGCAGTCTTGAGCAAAAATATGCTTGAGTCATTACACTAGTTTATTTTATATCATACTATAAAGCTGTAATAAACAAAACATCATGGTCATAACATAAAATATGCATTGATAGATATACCAAAACTAAAGGTACACACTTACATTCAACTTATTTTTTTGATAGAAGTGTCAAGAGCACAAAACGCAAAATGATATTCTATTTAATTAACAGTGATAATTAATCATACCTTTATTGAATCATCAAATATTGAATCATCCTCACCCAACAGAATAATCAGTTCAAAGCAAAATAAACAGTTAAGATGAAAGAATAAAGCATTAAAAATGAAAAAAAAAAAACCCTATGATTTTTGCTGTGGCTTGAAAGCCTCCTTTAGTTTGTGTATTAAAGACAACATTCCTAAGCTCACAGGATAATGACACTAACCATAGGGCTCTGCCTTTGGGAGATAACTATGGTTGAAAGGGTCATGAGAGGCAGCCCTTTGCAATAGCATTATTGACTTTTAAAAGTTAGAAAGCTAAACCATGAGATGAGCAAGGACATCAACAATAAAAATGCTAAAGTGGTCAGAGTAAAGCCCATGAGGCCTCAGTCCTACACAAAGAACTACAGACACCTAAGGAATGCTGAGACTGGGAGAAATAGTTACTCGGAGAGGAGAGCACACCAATTGGTTGTATAATACCAAATGGTTAGCCTTCAAAACATATATACAAGTAATACCACATAGACTGAGCAGGCTGTATTTGTGTATTTAGAAATATAAAAACACATGCATGGAGATGAAAATGTCCCAGAAAGCACAGGAGAACTAGAACAGACCTGCTTGGTGGGAAGGGCATACCTTGTGGTGGCAACTCTTGCCCATAATAAAACTCCAATAAAAACACAAAACCAGGGGAAAAAAACCAAATGTATATATGTATATAACAACAATTAGTAAACAACAAGGTTATAAATTTAAAGGAATAAGTGGGAGAGGGGGTCTGGACGGGGCAAGGATAAAGGGGAAAGGTGATTATATTATAATCTCACACAATAACTTTTTTGAAAGTTAACAAGCTTGCTCTGGCCTATCACATGATACTCTCAACCATAAAAGATACAGCAAGGAGGTCCCTAACCAGACACTAGTGCAATGATTTCAGACTGCTAGTCTCAAAATGTTCGAGGAAAACAAAATCTCTGTTCTTTATAATCAGGGTCATGGATTCAGCAACAACAACAGAAAGCAGATTTAGGAGCACAGTAAACTGATCTGAGACGTGATTTGGGTTTTGGATATATCCCCAGAAGCACAGCCAACAAAACAAATAGAGAAATGTGAATGGGACCACATCAATTTTGAAAGCATCTCCAAAGCCAGTACATAGTCAACAAAATGAATATAATGAACAAAATTTGCAAAATCCGTACTGATAAAAGATTGAGAGTCAAAATACATTAGGAATTCAATTCATTGTAGAGAAAACAACCAGTTAAAATTTGGGAAATGATTTAAATACATTTTTTCCCAAGAGAAGATACACAAAGGCTGAAAACGATTGAGGGAGAATGATAGAAGTGATGTGGCATGAAAGGAGAAAGGGAAAACTTAGGGGTAGGGAGCATTAGCTGGGGGAGGGGGCTTTAAATGGGGGAAGAAATGGAAATGCAGAAAAGTGGTATGGGGAGAAATAACTAACTCTAAGAATTTTGAAACGGGCCTATGGAAACTTACTATTTCATAAATTCTCTTAAAACTATATTTATTTATCTATTTATTCATTTATTTATTTTTACTATAGAATGGTCTTTTGTCCAGTAATTTACTTATTCACTTTATATCCAGATCACAGATTCCCCTCTCGTCCCATTCCCCACCTCCCTTACCCTCCTTTCCCCTTTTCCTCTGAGAAGGGGGAGGCCTCCCCTGTATATGAACCTATCCTAGTACCTCAAAACATTGTGGGACTAGGTACATCCCCTTCCACTGAGGTCAGACAAGGCAGCCCAGTTAGGGGAACAGGATCCATGGGCAAGCAACAGAGTCAGGGTAAGCTCTGTTCAAGTCATTGGGGGACCCATATGAAGATCAAGGTGCACGTCTGCTATATATGTGCAGGGGGCCTAAGAACAATCTTTTTATGCTCTTTGGTTGGTGGTTTAGTCTCTGGGAAGGCCCAAGGGACCAGGATAGTTGACTCTTTTGGTCTTCTTGTGAAGTCCCTCTCCCCTCTCCCCCTCTGGGTTCCTCCATCTTTCCCCCAACTCTTCTATGAAACTTCTTGAGCTCTGTCTAATGTTTGGCTATGGGTCTCTGCCTCTGTTTCTGTCAACTGCTTAAAATAAAGACATGAATTGAGAATAATGTTATCCCTAAAATCTGTAAGTCACCATATAAGAAGTCTAGTACTAGACATGGGATATTCATCCTTTAGTTTTTTTGTCAATGCAGGTCTCAAGAGGCCCAACTCCTAAATAATGCAGTCTCTCGCTATTGTTCTTGTTTGTCTGTCAGAACTTCATGGTAAAGACTTTATTGGTGGAATGACTAATAGTGTGACACAGGGCACATTCTTGGACATAGTTTGCAGAGACTATAGAATTTGGTTTCAGCCCTTGCTCAGATCCCAGTGTCTTTTTAAGTTGTTATTGGGCCTGGCCATGAATCTTCAGCCTTCAAAGAAGGAAAATATCTGGATGCCCTCACTACCCACTGTGCTAACAGCTACCTGAGCTCCACTTTAAGATGGAGAAAGAATCTACAGCTTCAAAAATACTCAACTCTTGAGACTTCTTATCTGTTCCATTTAGTGCCACGTGTTTTCAGATGAGCAGAATTTGTTTTTTTTTCACATTGTTTCAGGCTGCTGAATGCCCAGCACCACGCAGTTTACATTACTGAAGATACTGAAGATGCCGCAAGGATAATTCATGGAAATCCTCACAGAATCCAAGCACCCAAGTACAAACACAATTATTTAGCTTCTCAACTTTCAAAGTATATCCAAAGAGCACTATTGAGTCTCTGTATAGTAATTTCTTTATGAAAAAAAAATGCCCAGCAAATGCTTCCCATAGATAATTTTTTTAGTGTTATTGATTTTTTTCCTTCTGAAAACTGTATAGAAACAACAGCCATTAAGGCTTATAGAGCTTTGCAACATCTGGCTATGATTGCTGACAACTGCTCTATTCCTTATTCTTAAGGCTGCAAATAATACCACTGAGAACACCTTCATTAGCCGCCTACTATTCTCCTTTCAGATGGCACCTGGGGAAAGACATGTAAAAGAGATAAATACCCAAAGGCAAAGCAATGCTTATTGTCCATAAATTATATATGCTGCTCACCCAGAGCCTTTTCCCCAGTCGGGTGATAGAAGAAACCCTTGCTTCTGTGTTGATCACCCAATGCCTTTAATGAAGAAAACGCATCCGTGTTTAATTTAGAGATGCACTAAGACATAGCCTTCCACTTGAACATTTCTGTGTATGTAAACAGTATTACTGTTAATCACTTTTGTTAGCTAAAATAAAAACAGAAACTGACTGACTAACAGAAGAGCAATTCTATCGTCAATGAGATTGGGAAGCTTAGAGACTAAGGTTTGAAAGAACAGAATGAGCAAGTGTCCAGCAGGTGCTGGGACCATGCCAAATATGACAGGAGCACAGGGCTTCCTTGGATGCTGGAGATGGAGGAGTAGGCACTGCACTGCCCAGCCAGGAAACTGAGTAAGAAAATTGTGTATATAAGTGTGTTCTGTGGGTCTGGTTAACTAAGCCTAGATCTCGGGCTGGATCCTAGGCAATAGCAGGAAGAACAGAAACCTACATCTAAATATAAATTAAACAAGCTTCCTTGATATTTGAATAGGATTCAGGCTCTGCCTCCTATTCAGACTCATAATAGTGTTGAAAGAGAAATACAGTTTTCACTCAAAGAGAGTAAGATGTAGATTATTGTGAATGATCACAGTCTCAGAACACTGATATAGGTCACCCCAAATTACATGTTCCAATACTGAAGGAGTTTCATAGAAACAGAACAAAGTCCAAGTGTGTTGGTGGAAACATAGACAGACTAAAGAAAAGCAGGGAAGCCTCTGCTATGCACCTCAGACATTAACAGATGACATTCACAGCTTTTGACAGGCAAGAAATAGGGTTTTGTTAAGTTGACATATTCCCAAAGGTCTTATCTGTTAGTCACAGGATATTAGGGCAGATACAGAGGTGGCAGGGGTGGCTATTTAAAAAGCAAAGTAGAGCCCAAGGTAAATTGTAATTAAGTTCTGGACCGGCAACGTTCAGGTCTCTACATTCATTGATGTTCCAGTCAGTAAATCTGCCTTGCAGAGGGCAATATGGCAGATGCAGCTGCTTTCATGGAGTTCTTCTCCACAGTGGAAACATAGAAGGTAAGGTTCAAAAGCTGGGGAATCTACAAACTCCAACAAGGACACTTGGCACTGACATCCAACCTGAAGTAGACTTATGGCTCATTTAACTCTGTCTATATTTTAACCCAGGCTTTATCACATCCAAAAGACTGGAACTAATTGCCAAATCTAGGACAAACTATTAGGAATATCTTAGTTAGTGTTACTACTACTGTGATGAAACGCCATGACCAAAAGCAACTTTGGGAGGAAAGGGTTTATTTCACTCACAATTGCCCACAGTTCATATTATAGTTGATTCTGAAAAGCATCAAGGATAGGAACTTAAAACAGGGCAGGAACCTAGAGACAGGAACTGATGCAGAGGCCATGGAGGAGGGCTGCTTACTGACTTGTTTCCCAGGGTGTGGTCACTCTGCTTTCTTATAGAACTCAAGGCCACCAGCCTGGAGCTGACCCATCCATAGTAAACTAGGCCCTTCCACAAGAATAACTAATTAATAAAACCCCTACAAGCTTGCCTCTAGCCTGATTTATGAAGACATTTTCTCAGTTGAGGCTCTCTCATCTGACAACTCTATTTTGTGTCTATAGTTACATAAAACTAGCCAGTACAAGAATGTTTAAGGGGTATAACCTGGTAAGAATATTTTGGGGGCTGGGGAGAACAATCAGGCACTTATGACCACAGATACCAAGTGCATACATAGAAGTATGTATGATTTGCATTAAATACATGCAATATCCATAGCATTCCTTAAATTAATATGCATTTATTTTATGTGTGCTGTGTATCAGGGACTGTATTCTGTACTGGTAAGTCAGAGGTGAGTCTAATTTGGTTTTGCTTGACAGTGAATGTCATAATAGAATGTGGTACATGTGCTGCAAGAAATAGTGAACATGTATTACAGGCATGCAGAGAGCACTGAAGGTACAAATGTGTACAGGGGTAAAGGTAATAGCAGGGAGAAATGCCATGTCTTAGCACAAAAAGACATTTTCCTGGCGAAGTAGGAAAATGTATTTTTAGATGTGAGACAAACAGTCAAAAGATTGTAAATGTCAGAATGGATGTCTGTCACAGAGTATGGGTGCAGAGAAGTAAAGGGAGAGGTGAAACCATGGAATGAAACTGTGAAGAGTTAAAATTTGGAGAGCAGAGAATTTGGATTGACCATACAGACAATAGAAAGTCATTAGCAATCTTAATCGGGAGAATCTCACGTTTTATTTCTGATCTCTACGTTCCATTGTGTGGTTTATAAGGATTGCTTTGCTGAGGAATTGATTGGAAAGGGAAAAGAGTACAGAAACATCTAATAAGAGTCTGGGAGCATTCCCCGGAAGAGATGAAGCAAAGCTACTGAAATTGAAATGTTAATGGAAAATGGGAGATGGATTTGAGAAATGAAAGAGAAAAGAAAAGAAAAAGAAAGGTGGGAAATCTTTGCACCTTGCAGCACACAGAAACTGAGTGGAGGGGCTGAGGAACGGTGTCAGCCAATAGCCACACTGTCACACAGGAACCAGGTCCCAATGGAGGGGGAACAGCAGGTCTGATAAGGAAGAGTAGATGTGTGCATTCTATAACTAGAACATAATTCAAGAAAGTGACGGGACTTATCCTGTGGTAGCATATACAAGACCACTCTGTGAGAACCTGTAGCATAAAATGAGAAGATGGGAAGTGTTAGAGCAAGAAAGGAGTTCACAGAGGTAACAAAAACGTCACAGAGGTGACAAGACCCTGAGCACAGCATAACATAGAATGGAGCGGGAGAGAGAAATTAAGAAAAAAAAAAAAAGACAAGATCTATACCATATTAAAATGGTGTTTTCAATGTCTTCATGACCATAAATGGGTAGGGTATGTTATAATTTTTTAATACTTACTTTATTCTTTGTGTATGAGTGTTCTGCCTTCATGTCTGTACTGTGTGTGTGCCTGGTACTGCAGGGCTCAAAAGAGTGAGCTGGTTTCTCTGGAATTGGAGTTACTGCTGGTTGTGAGCCACGTGGTACTGGAAATTGAATCTGGGTTCTCTGAAAGAGCAACCTGTACCCTTAACTACTGAGCCATCTCTTCAACCCCAGGGACAATCCTTTTGAAAACCCATGTGTCACAACATATGATATGCTCTCTGAAGCACAGTATGTTTTCATAAATTTTCCTTGTGTTTGTTTCAATTGTTCTGGTTTTTTTTTTTTTTCCTAAATGGAATAAAGCCCTAAGCTTGTCAGCTAAGCTACTATAACACTGAGCTAAATCCCAACCCCTCATAAACCTTCTTTGGATTGAAATATAAGCTCACCTTGATGTCAGGGAAGTCTTCAGTGACAAAATGCCATAGTAATCATGCCATTCAAACCTTTCCCTAGAGGAAGACTACATACTTCTGATTCTCTGCACTGTCACATTCATGGCGGTAACATAAAAAAAAAATGGTGAAGAATGAAAATACAGTTATGGATGTACAGAGGCACAAATCAATATGGCTGTCCTTCAGTCTTTCCAGGAGAATAGTTCCAGGACCCTTCCAATTTTAAACTTCACAGACATCCAAATACTGTTGTTAAGATGGAGTAAGATTTATATATGAACTCCACACATCTTCCCATGTACTTCAAACTGTCTCTGGCTTACATACAACACTTATCACGAATGAGTGCTCTAGAAATAGAAACTACGGTATATTTTCAAAAAGAAACAAGAAAAAGAACAAGAAAAAAGTCTGTGGATGATAGAACAAATTTCTCAACTCTTATCTATTAGCATCCTAAATGAAGTAGTTTCTTAAATATTTTTAGTCTGTAGTTGATTGAATGTTCAGACATTGAATACACAGATATAAAGAGGTGATTTATATTGGAAGAAGTGAGGATATATATAGAAACAAAGATGTGTATGAGTAAATATAAAAATATACACATATGAATAATTATCTATATGGTACAAATACAGACATATAAAGATAGTTTGGCTATATGAGTGCTCTTGACCACCATAGGCATCAGCCCAGGGCAATTACAAACAAGTGATTAGTGATGTCAATTTTTTTTTTCAAATTTTGTAAATTTGCAAGATAGTTGATGGACTCCCTGAGATTTGCTTGAATATTTTATGGAAGGAGAAATAGCCAGGGAGTCAATCAGAGGAAACTGGCTGAGTTGAAAATGTCAATACAAAATAATAGATACACACCTGCTTACTGAATAATAAGTTGTGTATTTTTTGCATTTGTTGAAATGTGTTTTTCCCTAGAACTAATAGCTTTTGGACTGGCAAGGTGGCTGATCAGGTAAAGTGCTTGCCACCAAACCTGATGACCTGAATTCAATTCCCAGGATCCACACTGTAGAATGAGAGAATCAATTCCCTCAAGAAATCCTCTGAGCTCCTCAGACATTGTATGGGCACATACGTGCACATACATGCATGTGTGCATGCACACACACACATTTTCATAACTAATAACCTTATTTATTTAATATATTATTAATTTTTCATGTAATATTCTTAGATTATATCTTTCCCCTTTCCCAAATATCCCAGATGCTCCCTGCTTCTCTACCAACCCAAATTCATATGCTTTGTCTCTTAAAAATTAAAAAAAAAATTAGAAAAGGAAAAACAAAACAAAACAAAAAATAAAACCAGAAAAACAAAAAACAAAAAACACCAGATCCTCCCTCCCCCCAAAAAATATTGCACACACAAAGAACATGGAGCCCTTTTATCAAAATTGAAAGTTAATTTCTACATTGGATATTTTGAAATATTGTTTTAATTGCTACTAAACTACAGAGACTAAGTCAGAGACCATACAAGGGGAAAGTCAAAGCAACAATGGGATGGGAAACAGGATAATGATACTGTATAGACTTTGAATAGACAGAGGAGAGGGCATGATAACCAAGGGAAAGCAATGGGGAGAGGATAGTAGTGTGGTCCATGGAGCAGGAAGATACTAGCATAACAATGGACACACGGCACAATATTGAACTGGAGACGATGCTCTTGATCACTGGGATCTTTGAAGGCTAACAGGTTCAGTCTCATATTGACTAAGAAATTGATGCCTACTGATGATTTTCAAAAAGAGAATTAATAGGAAGAAGTTCATCTTAGAGAAGATTAATTGTATTTAAGATGGCAAAGAGTGGGCTGACCAGTAGACAAAACTTGGACTTCAAGTCATTTGATGTAGATAAACACCAAACCGGTGGGTAGATATGTTGAGAATTGGGAGTAGGCATGAGAAAGCTCTTAAATTAAGAATTCAGCAATTGCCTGACTGTTCAGTTCTTGACACTGGGGACTAATCATTCCATCTTAGTTAAAAGGCACTAAATATAAATCAATGAAATTGATTAATTTAAAATACAATGACTGGCAAAAGCTGGGACATTGATTTAAGTTTTAAAATATGACATATTGAGAAGTTTTTAAAGACCGAGTTTTATTTAATTTTCTCAATTGATGCCTTAGAGATGTTTATTTTCATCTCACTTTCACTTAAGTGGAAATACAGATTGCAACATTTACAACAAACCTTTTTTCCTCCTAGTGCAGAGTCAAACTCAGAGTCTCGAAAAGGAGAACAAGTGAGTGCACTTCCAGTGAAAGTTGTATAACCAATATTGCTAAAGGATGTGGGTAGATGTTCTGGAAAACACGAAAAGTATACAAGGGCAGTGGCAATACCAAGTTATAGTATACAGATATTTTAAAATAGCACAGTATAACACATGCAAAAAACCAGTCCTATTCTCTATCCATTGCATAAGGATGTAAAGAGTATTTTACTTCATTAGAGTTAGTTTGCATTGATCATGAATATCAAGAGTCCAGATTAAATGCCAGCACTAAAGTACCCCAAGTAAATTTTGTTCTGTATTTATAGAACTGTGAATACTGTATTCTCATGAGAAGAAGTAGAACAATCCGGAGTCTGAACAAACAGTCCTACGCAGAGGATAAAGCTCGAGAGTGACAAGATGCCGACAGATTATGACAGCTGCTGTGCTGCCTGACCTGGAACATTTATGCAGTTTCTAAAAGTGCATAGGAAGCACATTTTATCATCGCATCCAGGGCATCAACCTTATATTTTGAGGTGTTCATTACCCACAATCCCATGGGCTCTGGGAAGACATCAAAACTGGAGTTCATTAGTTAACATTTTAAAAGGACACGATTTGAAGATGCTCCCCCCCCCCAGGTGCCCTGATTTCAGCAAATTTTGCTTCATATGCCAAGTGCTGAAAACAGCTAACACCACTATTATTATCCACAAGAAAATCCACCCACCACGCGGACCAGTGCCAAGGAACCAGTCTGAAATGCTGACAGCATCGCAAGGCTTTCCAACTGTAGGGACACGGAAGCAGCTGCGGTTTTCCTCACCAACGCAGATGGCAAAAAGGGAGTGTGTTTGTTGGTACTCAAGAGGGTGGTTACAGGATGGGAAAGCCGGAAAGAACTTCTGCAGATGTACCCAGCCATGCAGCAGTTAGTTCCAAATACTAGTTACTTGCCGCTCACATCTCCCAACCTGCTCCTTGTCTGATTGCTCGTTCTCAAATCTGTCATTTACCATCTACCCAATGATCCATGCTGTAAAACTGCAAAATTTGGATTTTTCTGTCCACTGTCCATCAGAGTGAGAAAACTTCAACTCCATCCTTCACCTCTGGCTCACACTTATACTCCCCTGCCCTCACATTTCTCTAGATGCCTGCTGGAGGATTTCCTTAGGTTTGTGTTTGATCTTAATGAATTATTAAGACAGTATTCTATCTTTAGTAATGATGTGATGATGTGTTAGAGACTTGACATTGGAAAACCCAAACCATTAATTTAGAAAATAAAAAATAAAAATGAGCAGTTGGAATCACTTCTATGTGGCATTCAAATCCAGAATCAATATTGAATTTAACAGAATATTGGCAGACAGATTATTTAATTAGATAACCCAAACATTGCTAGAGCCTGGGAAGATAGCTGTTGGCAAAACCTTGGCACTAAAAGCATGAAGATCTGAGTTCAGATGCCCAACACCCACAAAAAGCTGGGTGTAGTTATATCTGTCTTGAGTCTCGACACTGGGGAGGTGGAGACAGAAGGATCCCTTGACTTTCTGGCCAACCAGTCTAGACAAGTCAGTGAAATCCAGTTTCAGTGAGAGACCTAGCCCTAAAATGAAAGAAAGCAACCGAGAAAGACAGCTGATGTTAACTTCCAACCTCCACACACATGGTTGCACACACACATGTGCACAGACACACACGTGCCCCCCCACACACATACACGTGAGCATACACAAACACACACACATGCACGCACGCACACACAGGTACACACACACACTCAGTGCTACATTATTTTAGAGAAAAAGATTGAGACTGAAGAGACAAAAGTGGGGTTAAAGGATGCTACTGCTCCATATAATGTACTTGTCAATGATATGCCTATCACACTCTCCTGCCTTATGCACTTGGACATTCAGCAAGCATAAGATCTCAGAGGAGTCATCTTCAGAAAATTAAGATGTGAGCTTGGCTTTTAATTTTGGAGGTTGATACAAGTAGCGGGTCTCCTTACTTCAATACCAAAGAAATACATTGTTTCCCCTGAAAATGAAGTCTCTCCTGAGGAATTCAGATCCAGCCTGAGTGACAGCTAGGGAGGGGGTCTATTGACTGCTGCATACCTCTCCACAGAGACCACTGTTTCCTGCCCTATCAGGGGGCAAGCCTATTGCTATGTGACAGTCACCTTGGAGACACAGCAAGAGCAGCTTCCCCCCAGTGGCCTTTTCTTCAGTTCCTCACTTTGAAAGCCACTTACACTTGAATGTATTATTTAATCTGGTGAAAAATGCATCAGTCTTCCAGACCTTCAGAGCTCATACAGGTTTTAAAAGGTCTGGAAATCTTTCTAAAACTAAAATAGCCCTGTCCTTGACAGGGCGATGCATGGTGTTCTTATCACGACCATCGGCAGCGAGCCTGAGTTAAACAATTAAATAAACAGTTTGTGAATTTAGGTTTCATGATGCTCCGCTCCTCACCAAGGAGCTTAAAGGGGCCTCGAATGTTGTAAACCAATTATCCTCCCACCACTCTTAAAAAGAAGTACAAAATTGCTATAGTCATAGCCTCAAATCGTGTTAAATCCCAGTTGAAAAATAACTAGCAAAGGAAAGGAAAATAGCCTGACCCAGCTTAAAGAACAAAGCCCAAAGCCTTGAACAAATGCCGAATGTCCTCACAAAGGGAAGAAACTGACTGTGCCAACTGAATCAAAGATTCCCAATTCAATTAATACATTTAAACAAGACCCGCAGAATTTGCATGTAAGTTTTTGGTACTTTTAAGCTATAGAATCAAGCCACAGATAGGCAGAGAGACAAAGGCTCATGGTTATTCTGTGCTAAGCCATGTTACCTAGGTTTCAAGTACATTTCACAGAATTCTCTCTTCTCTGTGTGAAATGGAATCCCAAAGATATTCAGAGTCTCGTTTAGATTGGAGATTAACGCTGTTTCAGACGGTGCAGTGCAATTTGTGTATATTGTTGTGGCTATGCTACCCCTATTGACATCTTTCTCGTGACTACCTTGGAAGTCCTCATCGTTTAAGAGTTATTTTTACTTGTATCTATGTGTGGTAGTTTTTATGGAAAAGATTCCCATTGACTTATATGTTTAAATTATTGGTTCCCTGTTGGTTGAACTATTTGGAAAAAATTAGGTGTGGCCTTGTTGGGGAAGGTGTGTCACTAGGGATAGGCTTTTAAGGTCCCAAAAGACTCTCAAGCCACTCCTCCTCCTCTGCCTCCTGCTTGTCGATCAAGATGTGAGCTCTCAGCTGCTCCTGCCATCATGTCGTTGCTCTGCCATCATAGACCCTAACCCTTTAAAACGGTAAGCTCCCAAGATACTCTTTCTTCTAGAAGTTGCCTTGGTGGTCCTGGAATTTTATCACAGCAAGAGATGAAGTAATTAAGGCAACATGTGAGTGTCTGTATTTGTACGCCACATTTATGTGGGTACCCTCAGAGGCCAGAAAATTTTATTGGTTCCTGTAGAGCTATAGTTATAATCAGTTATGAGCTGTCCAATGTGGGTGCTGGGAGCCAAACTTTAGTCCTCTGGAAGGATACTCTCATCTACTGTACCGTGTCACCAGCAGGGGCTTCTAGTTTTGAACTTGATATATTCTTTGGGCACAGTATCAACTTGTCTTTCAAGTCTCCTACTCATCAAAATCAAAGTCTCACAGGCAATGGCATCCCCTCTTTCTCCACTCTACCCTGCAGGCTCCACTCTACCCTGCAGGCTCCAGCTTCACTCCACTTGATCCATTCACCTTCACCTTTCTTCTCTAGCTTCCTGATCTGACCACTTCATCTCCAGATGCAAATGCAAATGACTTTGCAGAAACTGCTCAAGCAGCGTGCCCAATGGAAAGAGGAACAGAATTGCAGTGGACAGAGCCTCAAAGGTGCTATTACCTCCTAGACACAAAGACAGAGATGTGGCAGTCCGCTCCAGAAATTAGAAACAAGCTGGTCTCATCACCTGCCTGCTCAGTTGCAATGTACCAGCCCCTTTAACAAATTCCTTACTTTATTTGACTCCCTATGACTTGCTTCTCTAACCAAATTTTACTGACCCAGGGGCATGCCAGGCTCTGGGGTAGGCATATTGTGATGTGCTATCCAATTAAAACTGCATAAAAGCTTCATCTTTAACTGTGTTGGAAGGAGAATTAGGTGAAGTGCCTATAGTCACACAAGTCTGTGGCACCAAATTCAAGCTTTATGTCATTACCCCAGTGTCATGCAGTTTGATAAAGGCTCCTATCCCTGAGGCAGATTGAACACTGCTTTGATAAATATAGGTGACAAGTTAAAGAATTCAGAGCCCAGGGCCTGGTTATAATAATAGGCTAGAGGGATACATGTTGATTAGACCAGAGACAAAGCTAAGAAGCCCATGACAAGGACAAAATAAAGGGGCTGGAAGTAAGCCTAATCTTCATGGACCAGAGAGTCTCAGCATGATTTACTAGAGCATAGAAAACTGAAGATAAAACAAGTAATAATCCAGAGAGGAAACAGAAGTTGGAAATTCCAAGGGACTACCAAGGTGGACAAAATAAAATTTGGGAAACTAGACATCACATTTTGAATGAATACTACATCTTTAAAAGGAAAACTTGATATTATCAGAGACAAATCACTGGGAAAAGCACAAGGGGAAAGAAAAACTCATCACTGAGAATCTGACCACCAGCAGAGAAAGGGCCAGGGGAAATGTTCAGAAGGCAGGAGGCATCAGCAGTTCAGAAGGCAGAAGTCTGTGGTCACTTGGCTCTACGGCTTCAGGCTGTGATAGGGATGTGGAACCTCTTGAGGAGCACAGGGTGGAGCAAATGGATGACCTCACATAGACAGGAGACAGAGAAGACAAAGGAGGAGGGTGCAAAGTGCTCCATCCCAGAGCTAACCCTCCTTCCTAATTTCCACCAGTCCCCAGTAATACTATCACATCAGGGCCCATGAATAGACTGACTCACACATGAGTTGAGGTTGCCCCTATTCCAATTCCATTCACTTCCCCAATCCCATCACCTTAATTTTTCTATCCTTTGAAAAAAGTAGGAGAGCTCTCACAAACCTATGTGGCATGTTAAAATAAATAAATGTCAACATAACAAACAAATGTAGTAATAACAACTTTCTATTGTTTTGCTTCTTTTTAACCATATACATTTCTATTAATACAGATCTTCAGGGCCCAGAAAACCAAACATCCCTGTCAAAGTTGTGATAAAATTCATGAAGGGTATTTATATCAGCAATAGCACTCAGGTCCATGTTTAGCAGTGACTCATTTAATATCTTGAGTCTTGTTGAGTTTTTAACCTCTCTTTTCTTGGCTCACTGTATTCTAACCAATAAGAAAGCCTTTCATAGGCTGTGCATATGGATTCCTTTCTACTGGAAATCTATTTGATGTTCTCCCACATAGGAGGTAAGAGTTTTTAAGTATTATCTTTGGATAACTTTAATGCATTTCCCTTGGATCAGGAAAATGTCTCCTCTAGTTGAGCTAGACTGGAGAAAAATGACCAGGTTTCTTAATGCTGAAATGCAGTGGGCAGTGAAGAGCAGAGCTAAGTCAATCTCCAGAGAAAATCGGAGGGTAAATCACTGCTGACTAGAATTATCCTTGAACTGTTAGGTCAGAAAGAAATCTACTTTTCAAGGAGAGTTTCAGAGAGGGATACATATAGGAAAGCTGTCACATCAGGATGATCACTTGATGTCAACCCCTCACTCCATCATGACCAGTTAATATCACTTGAAGAAGGGTAAGGGTGAAAGACTGAACCATTGTTGTGTGACAGAACTTTGCCTGAAAGACAGACATAGTACAAATGTCTAATTAGCCCATACAGATCCCACGATACAGATATCACAGAAGTCTAACTTAGTAAGACAATGAGTTTTAATGGGGTTGCTTAGAGGAGCATGGATGATAGGTTATTTACATGAGTGAAATGACTCAAAGACAGCTGCATTACCAAAATCCAAGGCAGGATAGGTGTGACAACTCATAAAACTGGGAACCTACAGCACAATGTACAGCCTACAGGCAGCTACCTCTATAGGTTGGAGAGTGTCACTTCCAAGTGACTCACTTTCTCTACACTTCTTCCAGGCAGCTGGTGTGGTCTTATGATCTTCTTTGCAGCTTGGCTTCCCTGGGAGTGGTTCTCGGCAATCATTAGTGCTTATCCAGGACAAATAGGACCCTAATGAATCCAGTCAGTTTTAGGGACTTCCTGAACCTATTTTGAGTTGTTTACCTTCCTGTTTATAGAGCTATCCTTTGATTTCAGTCTCAGAAGAACCTATCATACAACACCTACTATGTACCATAAACTACTTATTAGATCTAAAGCATTTGGGGTGGAAAGGCATAAAGATGCTAGTTTAACTTCCTAGGAATCATGTAATAAGTGACCTGAGACTTTAGATGATAGTAGTCTGTCCTTGTGCAACTATGATGGGGAAGAGGGTAGGTTTTTCCTTATTATTTCTTAGCATCAGTAATAAATATCCCATGATAAAACATTTTCCAATTTTTAAACATATCTTGCCAGCATAATAGATGTTTGATTACATGTGTTTATATAAAACTAAACATCTAGTTTTCTGTTTATGTCTAGTGTTTAATTCTCTTTACAGAAAAACAAAGCAAAATTACAGAATTTAGTGTTTTGCTTCAAGTGTAAAATTAATTCATGTAGCTTGGCCTAGTGAGTGGATTCGTGCCTTGATAAGAATCATTGTGTGATGCTGGTGTTCTTAGGAGGAGGTGAGAAGTAGGAGTGGAATTTGGGAGCTGTGTCTTACCCTGAACTTTGCTATTACTGCTCTGCTCTGTTTCCTGCCTATCATAAGTTGAGAAGAACGATTCTAAGTCCCTCTTCTTTACCAAGTCCTTCCCAAGTACATGGGACCATGCGATCCTTGTTTTTCTGGAACTGTGAGCTGGATAATAATTTAGCGTGGCCTCCCCCCCCCCCCACTTAATTTCTTTGTTTCTGATATTCAGTCATGGTTAGGCAAAATGTCCTAATGCAATGAACTATCTGAATTTGAATAATTCCTTTTGTTTTGATTTATTTTGTTTCATGCTTTATTAACTGTCAGCTATAAAACAAAAAAAAAGCTGAAAACTGTTTTTTCTTATAGTGTTAACATAAATATTTTTAACATTAGAAGAAAGGTGGTAAAGGAAAATTTTTGACTGCTCTAGAAATTAAACATATTAGGCACACTACTGACAAAAACAAGCCAGACTGTGAAACTATGGTTTGCAAATCATTCCAATCTGGAGATATAAAGTTGAATTAGCTTAGAATATCCTGCAATGGCATAGATAGAATCTGTCAGAATATGACATTGTAAAGTCATTGCTTTCAAGAGTTGGCTTGTCTCAGATGATCATCACTCTCAGCACATAGGGAAGAGCCACATTTTTATTTAATAGCAATGTTTATCCCTGCATGATGGTGTAGAGACGATGCCAGAAATGTGTTACCCATAGAATCTCCAGCCAGCATTGTCATCCAGGGCAATTAGTGCTGTGGCTTTATGAAGATGTCACCACCAGTGTGGTTTCAAGTTACTCTAATACACAGCAGAAAGAGAACTGTCTGCTGCCCAAGGACCCACAGGATTCATGCTGCCTTAGTCGTTCATCTCCCCTTTCAGGCCCAGTTATAGTTTGATCTGTTTCACCTCTTTTTGTAACGTAATGTGTACTAAATAATGACCAGAAAAAATATTGGAAAAATAGTTTCCTTTACTAAACACTATAAGCTCCAAATGGGGTTGAAAAAATGCCAAACATGTCTGCCAAATAAACAAATAAGTGAAGAATTCCCAGTGTAGTAAATACAGGACTCTACAGTAAATACAGAGCTAGTGTTCACTCGTGTCTTATGTAACAACAGACAAACTGTAAATATATCTGTTATTTGTTTCTTCATAGACAAAAATGGCTACGAGGGTAATAGGTAAGAAAGTAATGTTATATAGTAAATGCATATTGGTATATAAGACTGTGAAACCTTTCATGGAAGTCATGGCCATAGTTGACTATGGACAAGTTTACATGATTCTCTTCATTTCTTTTTATTGTTCTTATAGGTGCAAGGCTTTAGCAAACGGAAGCAGAGACATGACAGAAAGCTTATGGGGATCATTTGTGTCTCTCATCCCAAATAAAGGAGGTGACTCAAGTTTTACTTAATAACCTATATTTCAACAAATGTCATCCTCATCCCTGATTTTTAAAAAGTCAGTAGGAGGGGGTTAGTATATCAGCAAGGGTGGTACTGATGGTTTCCATGACATGGAGTCCATATTTATCGATATTGAAACACAGGGAGGTGAGCCACTTTCTCCCAATGAGATAGCAGCAGTTTGTATTTTTAAGGTAGCATTTGCTCTTGATTACTAACAAAAGAGCAATATCTGTCAATCTGTCTTAAAACCTACTTTAGATAACCTTGTCACCCAACCATCACATGTGTGACAGCAAAGGGGAACCACACTGTAAGACTTAGAAGGGTGATGCCCAGAGTTTTATTTTTTCTCTTTGTGTCCCATCTCTTGACAGTAGGCTAACTTGATAGATGTATCTCATTAAATTGCATATGATCCTTATGCTAATGTCCAATTAATAATATCTCAAAGGACACAATAGCCCTTTATTTTGTTTATTTTTCTGTTGCTTCCTTGTCTCTGACCCAAATTATCTTTGACTAGAGCTTTTACAATCTACACATAAAATGTAGCAGCTGCTTTCAAGGTCTTCTGCTATGTCATAGCAGCCTCTAATATTCTTAGCTCTATTTTCCCTCTTGAAGATTCACCATTTAAAAGTATTTCATAAATCTCTTTTGTGAAGGACCAAGTTCTGTCCTAGATACCAGGAGGTTGGTGTTCTAAGGTACTTCAAGGAAGGGTAAAGGAGAGCTCAGGAAAAGGGAAGAAGTTTGCCTCCTTAAATCTTTAGTGAAGAGTTAGACAGGTGCCGGAGAGAAAGAAGTTTCTAAACATGTTCAGCACCTGCTCATCTGGTGTAGAAGTGCTCCAAGTAAAAAAGTCAGGGAAGAAGGGATATAGCAACCATGTCCATGATCGGCACTAATAAGGCACATTAGGGGCAGCATAGAAAGGTCAACAGGGAAGAAGGAACCAGAAAATCATGAAACACAATAGCTAGGAATGGGTCAGAAGATGCTTAAGTGTCTACACACCGCGAGATGGCTAACTGTACAGATTCAGTCTGGTGAACATAGCTCTTTCAGTTTAAGAAGAAAAATATCTCATCCATGGCTCTAAGTCAAAACAATAGACATCTAGGAATGGGAATCTATAGCCTGCTCAAAATGCGCAAGACTTTGGCTTGGTCATTGGAAGGACTATCAGAGGCTTCTCTCTTAAGAAGATAGCCACTTCTGTACAGAGACATGGATTTATACACAGAAACAAAAGATTGTGATATTTATTTTTATAGGTTTCTTGGTTGGTTGTTTGGTTGGTTGTTTGGTTGGTTGATTGGTTGGTTGGTTGGTTGGTTTGGGTTTGTTTTTGTTTGTTTGTCTGTTTGTTTTGCTTTTTCCTACATTGTTCTCTAGGTCTCTATCTAGAGTGGGCAAAAGTTAAGATAGTTGTTGAGGAGAGAAAATCAGATGTAAGCGCATCAGTTAGACAAAACACAGTGAGGAGCTGATACCCAAATGCATGAAAAAGAGATATGTAAAAAACTTGCATTTCAGATTTTAAAAAGTTTAGGTGTGCTGACATGCAGATTTCAGAAGTCTTCAGGCAACAAAGAACTTAAGTAGTGGCCAAAGAATATGAAAGGGCTTCAGGCCTAAGCTTTTATGTGGTGTTTTCTCTGAGCCTGCGGATTGGCTGATTTAAAGAAAACACCCACCAAGAGGGCTTATGTGTATAACTGTGGGGTTGAGCATTAGGTTCTACCATGGTCAGCAGCTCTAAGGTGTGTTGGAGTCAGGCTCAGTGGGATGAAGACAAAATGGGCCACAGAGTTAACGAGCCCACAGCAGGGGGTAAGTTTTAATGAGGTAAAGGAGTCAAAGAAGGATGCTGGAAACTCAAACTTAATGATAACAAAATTTTAGCCCTTAACTTTTGGATAAATACAGAAGAAAAAAGAGGCTGTGATGGGGAGAACAAAGACATACTTGGCTAAGCAGAAAGCAGAGAATGCCCTTTCTTTTAACACTGTATATATAAACCTATAAATACACATGGTTGAAGGTAAATGATTAAGTAATCAATAAACCCAGTGTTTCCTGACTTCCAAGCAGCTTGGATGATCGGTAGATGCAAACAGTTTACAAAAGACTGTTTTGATCGTCTTTGTGTTGTGTCCGCACATGTAAGTGGGCGTGAGCATGAGGAGGTCAGAAGTTGACTTTTGTGTCTTTCTCAACAGTTTTTCACCTTACGTTTTGAAAGAGTCTCTCTCTGTACTTGGGGTTCACAGACTTGGCTAGATTAGCTGTCCAGAACCCCCTCCATGTACACACCCTCACACAAATGAGCTCTGGGAACAAGTTAATCAGAGAAAAACATAAAGGATCTTTAGCAGCCATATTAAAAAGCCCAGAGTACAGTATACACCCGTAATCCCAGTGTTGAGCAAGCAGAGACAGGGATCCACACAAAACGTTTCCATACTTACCTAGCAAGTACTTAAGCCATTGAGCTGCCTTTTGATTTTTAATATACCTTGTTGAAAATATAAAGTGTAGAACAACTAAAGAAGAGACCCAAACATTAACATCTGGCCCCATATACAGGTGTATATATGAACCCCCACTATACACAAACATATATACAACACACACACACACACACACACACACACACACACACTTTAGTGGTAAGTTAATCAGATAAAATATTTTTGTGCACAAGACCTGTGCAAGACCAAGCCAGACCAAATCCCAACATAGAGAGTTGAATGAGGCCCAAATTTCCACTCCTAGTCAAGTAGCTAATGGCTCTCCTTAGCTGTTGGAGAAAGGGTCAGTTTTGGAAACTCTAAGAATAAGTCTGTCACACTCCAGTGGAAGGCCACCCATCCAAGAATATTTAGGTAACATCTATTGTCCTTGATACGGACAAAAAAGAGCACAATGGTAGGTGGGAAGAGGGAGAGGTAGCTCTGGGAAAAGTTAGGAGAAGGAAGGTAATTTTGACCAAAGCATGTACAAAACTCTCCAAGAATTAATTAATTATATATGCATATTTCTCTGATATCTTAGAAGTATATTTGAAATATCCAGGCACTAATTCATGTATTCAAAAAGTGAGAAATCCTTTATTTCTATTCCAGCTTTGCTTACACGAAGGCTCAACAAAATTTAATTTTTGATTAATGTAACGTAACTGTAGAAATAGAACACTGTCAATTTTCTTTTACCTTTTTTAAAAAAGAAAGATTTAACATCTACTGTTCATAGAAAACATACATCAGTTTTCAAATGTAAGCTGCCTGGATATCTTTTGTCAGCACAGTGGATAAATCAATGACTGGAAACAAGAACTCCACGTGTACCACATTCTCTTCCCTTGAAGAAGGCATTCACTACAAGGGCCTCAAATAAGCTCTCCAGTTCTAACTCTCTCCCCAAATCTGCTTTTTGAATGATCTTTCCTCTGACATAGTGCAGTATGTCCCAAACCAGCCTTCTCTGCACCTCCTCCTCACCTCAAAACTCCTTCCTCTGCAGTCACAAAGTCATGGAAAGAGACAGAAGCAAGCAAACCTTACCAACCTGCAGGAAAGCAGTTAGCTAAATGGAGTGAGACCAATTGCCTTGTATTCTTTGACTGTGTGTTTTATTCTTAAGGATACATTATAAGAAACTATATCCAAGTGGCAGGTTTTATGTATAAAGACAGTCACTGAAGCACTAAGGCCATGTAAATAATTATAATGTCTAAAATACTAATTCAGCAGGCTGTTATTTACTGTCCAGAGTGTATAACAAGAACCCTTTCAAAGGAAATGCACGTGATATAATAACAAAGGCAGAATACAAAGCTTGAGACCAAGCTATTCAGCTATAAATAAAACTTTTCACCCTGCTTCTTTGACAGAATTATGAGCTGTTTTGAATGACCAGATCACAGTTCACTGTATTTTTTCTAAGAAACATTGATTCCTTTATCATAAATGAGAGCACTTAAAAATACATTTCTTTACAAATGCTGTTTTTTCTTTTTAATTGATTTTTAAGCAGCCTACCCCGCCCCGGTCTACCCATATCAAGCTCCTCTTGTCTTTTCATTCCTCCCCCCTTAGCTGTCCTCACTTCATTTTAAACAATAGTTTCACATTTTAAAAAAAATTATTGGATATTTTCTTTATTTGCATTTGAAATGTTATCCCCTTTCCCGGTTCCCCTCCCCCAAACTTCCTATTCTATGCCCTCTCCCTTGCTTCTATGAGGGTGTTCACCCACCCACCCACCCACCCACTCCTGCCTCCCTGCCCTCAAATTCCCCTACACTGGGGCATCGAGCCTTCACAAGACCAAGGGCCTCTCCTCCCACCGATCCCCTACAAGGCCATCCTCTGCTACACATGCAGCTGCAGCTGGGTCACAGGTTCCTCCATGTGTACTCCTTGGTTGGTGCTTTAGTCCCTGGGAGCTCTGGGGGAATCTTCTTGCGTTATATTGTTCTTCCTATGGGGTAACACATAAAACTAAATAATCCTATCTCATGTTTTTCCTCTGCTTTTTAACCTACTTATATTATTCCTTTTCTCCTTCCATACAAACTTTTAATTGTTGTAAGCAAATGGCATAGATATCTTTACATCCTTGCATCCTTCTTACCTGGAAGGGAATCCTCTGTAGCCTGAATTCTGCCACTCTGCCTCCCAATGAAAATGTGTCTTTGGCTGTCCTGGAACTCACTCTGTAGACCAGGCTGGCCTCGAACTCAGAAATCCTCCTGCCTCTGCCTCTGCCTCCCAAGTGCTGGGATTAAAGGTGTGCGCCACCACCCGCCAGGCATGGTCACTGTTTCTTTACCTTAATTTAGCATTATGTCTAGTTCAATTTATGCCCTGATGTGACAGGATTGCTTGATTGTCAACATGACTATCTCAGGCATTAAATAAAATCCAAACAGCTGGGTACACCTGGGAGGAATTTTCTTTAATTAAATACTTTGAAGTGGGTTGACCCATTTTTAATCCAAATTTTTTGAGGTGGGAAGATCACTTCTAATCTAGGCCACACCTTCTGCTGGAAGTTTATGTAAAGGACATGGTAAAGAAAGCTTTTGTTCTTTGCCTGCTTGCTCTCATACTCACTACCAAGTCCTTTACTGGCATTAGAGTCTAGTTCTTTGGGTTTCTGGATATATACTGATAATTGTCTAAGACTTATAGCATCAAGGACTGAACAAGTACTAGACTCGTGGACCTTCCATTTGTAAGAGCCATTGTTAGTCTAGCTGGACCACAATCTTGAAGCCATTCTAATAAATCATGCAACACACACACACACACACACACACACACAGAGAGAGAGAGAGAGAGAGAGAGAGAGAGAGAGAGAGAGAGAGAGAGAGATCTGTTTTTCTAGAGCAGTGGTTCTCAACCTTCCTCATGGCCCTTTAATAAAGTTGCTCATGATATGATGAGCTCCACCATAAAATCATTTTGTTGCTATTTCATAACTGTAATTTGCTGCTGTTACTAATTCTAATGTGAATATCTGATATGCTAGCCCTTAAGGGGTCACAGCCCACAAGTTGAGATCTGCTACTCTAGAGAACCATGGCTAATACAACTGAAATGAAATTTCTGTTGGATCTTAAACAGTGAATACTTATTTTACTCTTTGCAGTAAATGTGAGAGGAGCATCTTACTCATTATGTGGTTGTATCAAATTCAGAATTAGCCCTTCACAAATAATAAATTCCTAAATATATTTAGGCTCATCAATAGCATTAAGGGAGCATGGAGAAAAAAATTATTATCTTAAGCCTGGGAGCTAATGTAGTAAAAAGTTCCTTTCCTTTAGCACACCTGAATAAATCCATTCAGTGAGTTACCTACCTGTCTGTACACATTGAAGGATAGGATCACTTTTGTCAAGTCATTTCCCTATTAATGCATTCAGTTCTTTCCTATGCTACTTTGGCACATTAAGTATAAGATATCATTATCCTCTTTCTTCAAGATCTGTGTTGGCAGCAGTAAGCCAATTCCCAAAATGTATTCTGCTATTCCTACTGAGCAACAGTAACCCATGACTTGGCTAGCCTCATTAACTACCTTGCTAAAGCTCAGGGTGCTCCCAGACATCCTTGCCTCTACCTGATGCAGTGCCGATAAGTCTTGGCTACTACATTATAAGCAGAATTACTGAGTAGTACTTCCCCATATTAAAACACAGGAGCACCATCCTCCCATTTAATTCTTTCCCAGATATTTCCTATGTAGACAAACTCGCCTTGAACTCACAGAGATCCTGCAGCCTCTATCTCCCAACTTTGCCTTTAAGTCACTTTGTCCAGCTTGTTTTTCTCAGTGTTTTCTTCCACATCTACAGACAATGTGGGTGGAATCTCACAGCTATCTTTGCAATGAAAACTAAAGTTTCAACTTGGAATAGTACCTTAGAAAACTTAAAAGGTCAGGAGTTCCCCCAAAACTCCAGTGTAGACACACACACAGAGATGGACGGAATACCTACAGTTACATCCTACAAGTGTAGAAGGCAGGCAGCAAGCCAGAGAATCTTATCCCCAAATGAATGTTCTCAGTCTCTGTGTGTTCAGGTTCCTCATATCTCTCCCGGTATCTAGCTTCAGTTGGTCACATATTATAATATATCCTAATTAGTAGGCCAGTGAATCACACTAAATGAATCATTTTAGAATATCAGTATTCTTAGTAAAACAGAATGGTGACGTTAGTCCTTGGATTAGAAAGAATGTTCTCAGGAAAAGAAATAATTAAAATTGGGGTCTAACTAAATACTAGTTTATGTTTTTCATATGTTTATCATACACTATGGGTTCAAACAATAATTCCTAGATCTTTAAGAAGCTCAGATACTGAATTATCTTAAAATAGAAAATAATTACCTCTCTACTTAGAAATAAATGATTATGTCTATCCCCAATACAAATGTATGTGCTGATTATTTTGAAGATTATCTATAAAACTATTGCTTCAAAAAATACTACAGTCGCATAAAACTAGAAATCAACACACAAAGAAGAGTTTTCATTTTCTTGAAGTTCTCTGTGAAGGGGAAAGAGGAACATTCTGCTTTTAATTGTTGTTGGGTTTTGCTTTATTTCTTTTTTGTTTTTGTTTTTTTACAATAATGATGCTTTCAAGTAAGATAAAAGCTGGGCAGTGGTGACACACACCTTTAGTCCCACCACTTGAGAGGCAGAGGCAGGCAGATTTCTGAGTTCTAGGCCAGCCTGGTCTACAGAGTAAGTTCCAGGACAGCAAGGACTACAGAGAGAAACCCTGTACAGAAAAAAATAAAATCCCCTTCCGGTCAACGCCAGCACCAGGGCACCTTGGGCGCAGAGTCTGCGGATACCCCCAAAGTCCCCAAGGACTCTCCACGGGATCTTAGGACCTCTGGTGAGTGGAACACAACTTCTGCTCCAATCCAATGGAGTGGAACCTGAGAGAGCATTAATTAGGGAAACAGAAAACCCGGCCTGACCAGGGTCACAAATCCCTTCCGGTCGGTGCCAGCAAGAGGAAACCTTGGGCACTGAGTCTGCGGACACCCACAAGGTCCCCAGATCACCCTCCAAGGGACCTTAGGACCTCTAGTGAGTGGAACACAACTTCTGCCAGGATGCAGGTTCTAAAGCCAGGTATCTGGACACCTTCCCTGCAAGAGGAGAGCTTGCCTACAGAGAGTACTCTGACCACTGAAACTAAGGAGAGAGCTAGTCTCCCAGGTCTTCTGATAGAGGCTAACATAATCACCAGAGGAACAAGCTCTAACCAGAGACAACTGTAACAACTAACTACAGAGATTACCAGATGGCGAAAGGCAAACATAAGAATCTTACTAACAGAAACCAAGACCACTCACCATCATCAGAACACAGCACTCCCAACCCACCCAGTCCTGGGCACCCCAACACACTCTAAAAGCTAGACCCGGATTTAAAAGCATATCTCATGATGATGGTAGAGGACATCAAGAAGGACTTTAATAACGCACTTAAAGAAATACAGGAGAACACTGCTAAAGAGTTACAAGTCCTTAAAGAAAAACAAGTAAACACAACCAAACAGGTAGAAATCCTTAAAGAAAAATGGGAAAGCACATCCAAACAGGTGATGGAAATAAAAAAAAAAAAAAAACCATCCAAGACCTAAAAAGGGAAGTAGGCACAATAAAGAAAACCCAAAGTGAGGCAACGCTGGAAATAGAAACCCTAGGAAAGAAATCTGGAACCATAGATGTCAGCATCAGCAACAGAATACAAGAGATGGAAGAGAGAATCTCAGGTGCAGGAGATTCCATAGAGAACATCGGCACAAAAATCAAAGAAAATGAAAAATGCAAAAAGATCCTAACTCAAAACACCCAGGAAATCCAGGACACAATGAGAAGACCAAACCTACGGATAATAGGAGTAGAAGATATTCAACTTAAAGAACCAGCAAAAAGTGCCTCCAAAAAGAAACTAGAGAGAGCACACATTAGCAGATTGACAACACATCTAAATGCTCTAGAAAAAAAGGAAGCAAATTCACCCAAGAGGAGTAGAAAGCAGGAAATAATCAAACTCAGGGGCAAAATCAACCAAGTGGAAACAAGAAGAACTATTCAAAGAATCAACAAAGGAGGAGTTGGTTCTTTGAGAAAATCAACAAGATAGATAAACCCTTAGCCAGACTCACTAGAGGACACAGGGACAGCATCCTAATTAACAAAATCAGAAATGAAAAGGGAGACATAACAACAGATTCTGAAGAAATCCAAAACACCATCAGATCCTTCAACAAAAGGCTATACTCAACCAAACTGGAAAACCTGGACGAAATGAACAAATTTCTAGACAGATACTAGGTACCAAAGTTAAATCAGGATCAAGTTAATGATCTAAACAGTCCCATAGCTCCTAAAGAAAAGGAAGAAGTCATTAATAGTCTCCTAGCCAAAAAAAAGCCCAGGACCAGATGGGTTTAGTGCAGAGTTCAATCAGACAGTCAAAGAAGATCTAATTCCAGTTCTGTACAAACTATTCCTATTCCACAAAATAGAAGTAGAAGGTACTCTACCCAACTCATTCTATGAAGCCACAATTACTCTGATACCTAAACCACAGAAAGATCCAACAAACATAGAGAACTTCAGACCAATTTCCCTTATGAATATCGATGCAAAAATACTCAATAAAATTCTCGCTAACTGAATCCAAGAACACATTAAAACAATCATCCATCTTGACCAAGTAGGTTTTATTCCAGGGATGCAGGGATGCTTTAATATACGGTAATCCATTATATAAACAAACTCAAAGACAAAAACCACAAGATCATCTCCTTAGACGCAGAGAAAGCATTTGACAAGATCCAACACCCATTCATGATAAAAGTCTTGGAAAGATCAGGAATTCAAGGCCCATACCTAACCATGATAAAAGCAATCTACAGCAAACCAGTAGCTAACATCAAAGTAAATGGTAAGAAGCTGGAAGCAATCCCACTAAAATCAGGGACTAGACAAGGCTGTCCACTCTCTCCCTAACTATTCAACATTGTACTTGAAGTCCTAGCCAGAGCAATTCGACAACAAAAGGAGATCAAGGGGATACAAATTGGAAAAGATGAAGTCAAAATATCACTTTTTGCAGATGATATGATAGTATATATAAGTGACCCTAAAAATTCCACCCGAGTACTCCTAAACCTGATAAACAGGTTCAGTGCAGTAGCTGGATATAAATTTAACTCAAACAAATAAATGGTCTTTCTCTACACAAAGGATAAACAGGATGAGAAAGAAATTAGGGAAACAACACCCTTTACAATAGTCACAAATAATATAAAATACCTTGATGTGACTCTAACTTAGGAAGTGAAAGATCTGTATGATAAGAACTTTAAGTCTCTGAAGAAAGAAAGTAAAGAAGATCTCAGAAGATGGACAGATCTCCCATGCTCATGGATTGGCAGGATCAATATAATAAAAATGGCTATGTTGCCAAAAGCAATCTACAGATTCAATGCAATCCCCATCAAAATTCCAACTCAATTCTTCAACGAATTAGAAATAGCAATCTGCAAATTCATCTGGAATAACAAAAAACCTAGGATAGCAAAATCTCTTCTCAAGGATAAAAGAACCTCTGGTGGAATCACCATCACTGACCTAAAGCTTTACTACAGAGCAATTGTGATAAAAACTGCAAGGTACTGGTATAGTGACAGACAAGTAGACAAATGGAATAGAATTGAAGACCCAGAAATTAACCCACATACCTATGGTCACTTGATCTTTGACAAGGGAGCTAAAACCATCCAGTGGAAGAAGGACAGCATTTTCAACAAATGGTGCTGGCACACATGGCGGTTATCATGTACAAGTATGCGAATCGATCCATTCCTATCTCCTTGTACTAAGGTCAAATCTAAGTGGATCAAGGAACTTCACATGAAACCAGAGACACTGAAACTTATAGAAGAGAAAGTGGGGAAAAGCCTCGAAGATATTGGCACAGGACAAAAATTCTTGAATAGAACAGCAATGGCTTGTGCTGTAAGATCAAGAATTGACAAATGGTACCTCATGAAACTGCAAAGCTTCTGCAAGGCAAAAGACAACGTCAAAAGGACAAAAAGGCCACCAACAGATTGGGAAAGGATCTTTACCTATCCTAAATCAGATAGGGGACTAATATCCAATATATATATAAAGAACTCAAGTAGGTGGACTTCAGAAAATCAAATAACCCCATTAAAAATGGGGCTCAGAGATAAACAAAGAGTTCTCACCTGAGGAATACCGAATGGTTGAAGAGCACCTGAAAAAAAGGTTCAGCATCCTTAATCAACAGAGAAATGCAAATCAAAACAACCCTGAGATTCCATCTCACACCAGTCAGAATGGCTAAGATCAAAAATTCAGGTGACAGCAGATGCTGGCGAGGATGTGGAGAAAGAGGAACACGCCTCCATTGTTGGTGGGATTGCAAGCTTGTACAACCACTCTGGAAATCAGTCTGGAGTTTCCTCAGAAAATTGGACATAGTACTACTGGAGGATCCAGCAATACCTCTCCTGGGCATATATCCAGAAGATGTACCAACTGGTAAGAAAGACACATGCTCCACTATGTTCATAGCAGCCTTATTTATAATAGCCAGAAGCTGGAAAGAACCCAGATGCCCCTCAACAGAGGAATGGATACAAAAAATGTGGTACATTTACACAATGGAGTACTACTCAGCTATTAAAAAGAATGAATTTATGAAACTCCTAGGCAAATGGTTGGACCTGGAGGGCATCATCCTGGGTGAGGTAACACAATCACAAAAGAACTCAAATGATATGTACTCACTGATAAGTGGATATTAGCCCAGAAACTTAGAATACCCAAGATATAAGATACAAATTGCAAAACACATGAAACTCAAGAAGAACGAAGACCAAAGTGTGGACACTTTGCCCCTTCTTAGAATTGGGAACAAAACACCCATGGAGGGAGTTACAGAGACAAAGTTTGGAGTTGAGACAAAAGGATGGACCATCTAGAGACTGCCATATCCAGGGATCCATCCCATAATCAGCCTCCAAACGCTGACACCATTGCACACACTAGCAAGATTTTGCTGAAAGGACCTTGATATAGCTGTGTCTTGTGAGGCTATGCAGGGGCCTAGCAAACACAAAAGTGGATGCTCACAGTCAGCTATTGGATGGATCACAGGGCCCCCAATGAAGGAGCTAGAGAAAGTACCCAAGGAGCTAAAGGGATCTGTAACCCTATAGGTGGAACAACAATATTTACTAACCAGTAACCCCAGAGCTCCTGTCTCTAGCTGCATATGTATCAAAAGATGGCCTAGTCGGCCATCAGTCGAAAGAGAGGCCCATTGGTTGTGCAAACTTTATATGCCTCAGTACAGGGGAACATCAGGGCCAAGAAGTCGAATTGGGTGGGTAGGGGAGTGGCAGAGAGGGTATGGGGTCTTTTGGGATAGCATTGGAAATGTAAATGAGGAAAATACCTAATTAAAAAAATCAAATAAGATAAAAGAATATGCCCAGTGCAAATCACCATCACACCCTTTACAGTATTCTCATATCCAGTTATACATTCAACTGTATTTGACTCAATAGTACTCATTAACATTCTTTCCTAAACAAATCAATGTGATTTTGAAGTTACTTATGTCACTGTGGGGGTTTTTTGTTGTTTTTTTTCTCATTTCTTTTTTTTAAAATTGGTATTTTCTTCATTTACATTTCCAATGCTATCCCAAAAGTCCCCCATACTCTCCTGCCACACACAGAATCAATTCCATTTTTACCTAACAGGTAAAAAGCTGAGTGAATACCTAAGTGATTCCAATTTTTTCCTTAATAAGTCAAATATTTATTTTGCAAAGAGAAGATATGCATATGACTGGGATAAAACAGGCAGACCTTAGCCAGTATGACAAGCTCACCTGCGTTCATTGTATCACTTTTTTTTTTTTTTTTTTTTTTTTTTTTTTGCAATTCTAACTCTGGAAGCTGAAAATGCTGCTGCAAAACTTGTTGTCATGACAACAAAATTCCCTCAGAAATGATGCAAGTTTCCATATGAAAAAAGTATTCATGACATGATTTCACAGAAAGATGCTGCAACCACCCACAACCCCATTTTTCAGCTTGTCTATTGTTTGCTTGCCAGCTTTAGCATCTATGAAAATCTCTTCTCTACAAATCTCTCCAGTAACTAGACTATGATTAACAATTATTTGAATTTTCCTGTATCAACTCTTGTTTACAATAAAGGAAGAAGACAGCTGCTAACATCTGCCATTCTTTCCAAGTTACTTAGATACATTTACAGGTCCTTGATATCTTTAAACATCCTTCATCCATGCAAGGAATAGGTTGCTGATGTTGCACAGGTAGGAGGTGGGGGACCCTCTAGGATGTACCAGATACCTAGGAGGTGACAAATTCTCAGGACTCAAAGGGAGGGACCTTCGATGAAATGCACTACAGTGGGGAGAGGAAACTTATAGAGCCCACCTCCAGTAGAAAGATAGGGCATCAAGTGAGGAATGGGGTTGCTATCACACAGTCAAAAACTCTAACCTAGAATTGTTCCTGTCTAAGAGAACTGCAGGGACAAAAATGGAGAAGAGCCAGAAGAAAAAGGAGGGCCAGTCACAGGCCCAAATTGGGATCGAGCTCAAGGAAAGGTTCCAAGGCCTGTCACTGCTATTGATGCTATGGTGTGCTCACAAAAAGGGGCCTATCATGACTGCCCTTAAAAGACCCAACAAGCAGATGAAAGATTCAGATGCAGATATTTGCACCCAACCAGTGGACAGAAGCTGGTGAACCCCTGTGACAGAATTGGGGAAAAGCTAGAATAAGCTGTGGAGGAGGGCGACCCTGTAGGAGGATCAGCAGTCTCAATTACCTGGACCCCTGAAATCTCTCAGACACTGGACCACCAACCAGGCAGCATACACCAGCTGATATGAGGCCCCAACACAGATACAACAGAGGACTTCAGGGTCTGAGTTCAGTCAGAGAAGATATACCTAACCCTCAAGAGACTGGAGGCCCCAGGGAATTTAGAGATCTGGTTGGGTAAGGAGTGAGTGGCGGGGGACATCTTTTTGGAGACAGAGTATGGGGAGGAGGTATGGGATGTGGAACAGTCAGAGGGTGAACTGACCTGGAGACGAATACAATCTGGAGTGTAAAAAATAAATGGATAAATAAAAGAAAGGAAAAAAAATGAAGACTAGTCTCTGGATTCTAAACTGAGATTATAAATAAAATATTTCAGGATGTAAAATATGAATGCCACCTTTGAGTATGTGGGGAAGTGCAAAGCCATGAAGGAATTTTGATCTGCATCATTCCTGCCTGTCACTTTATCTCAGTAATTCCTTCTTACACAGGAGTCTATTACTTTTCCTCACACTGGGATCTGCTTCAATGCTTGTAAATCATTTGACCAGTCCTTCCAACAGGCGTCTGAAGTTTAATGTAAGAAATTGATGCCTGGCTCTTTGTCCCTGTCTTGATGAACTCCTTGCTGTTCCTGTTGATGGGCTTGGTTACTCATGGCTTCTCACATCTTCATTGGTCCTATCCAATTCAATAAGTTAAGGAAACCAATGAAGGCACATTGACTAGAAAGAATGAGGTAACCCTGGTCCTATTTGTAGATGATATGATTCTGAACATAGAGAATCCCGAGAAGACTACAGAAATAGACCTGGAACTAGTCTAAATAGCAAAGCCACAGAATAGAAAACAAATTTACAAAATTCAATTATATTTCTATACACTAGCAATGAAAACATGAATGTCAAATTAAGACTATGACACCATTTACAGTCTCTCAAAAGGAATGTAGGAGAATTTAGCTATCAATCTAAGAAAATGTATAGAGGACTTACATGTAAAAAATAATTCCTCCACCTCACACCAGTCAGAATGGCTAAGATCAAAAATTCAGGTGACAGCAGATGCTGGCGAGGATGTGGAGAAAGAGGAACACTCCTCCATTGTTGGTGGGATTGCAAGCTTGTACAACCACTCTGGAAATCAGTCTGGCGGTTCCTCAGAAAATTGGACATAGTACTACCGGAGGATCCAGCAATACCTCTCCTGGGCATATATCCAGAAGATGTCCCAACCAGTAAAAAGGACACATGCTCCACTATGTTCATAGCAGCCCTATTTATAATAGCCAGAAGCTGGAAAGAACCCAGATGTCCCTCAACAGAGGAATGGATACAGAAATTATGGTACATTTACACAATGGAGTACTACTCAGCTATTAAAAAGAATGAATTTTATGAAATTCCTAGCCAAATGGATGGACCTGGAGGGCATCATCTTGAGTGAGGTAACACAATCACAAAGGAACTCACACAATATGTATTCACTGATAAGTGGATATTAGCCCAAAACTTAGGATATCCAAGATATAAGATACAATTTGCTAAACGCATGAAACTCAAGAAGAATGAAGACCAAAATGTGGACACTGTGCCCCTTCTTAGAATTGGGAACAAAACACCCATGGAAGGAGTTACAGAGACAAAGCTTGGAGCTGTGATGAAAGGATGGACCATCTAGAGACTGCCGTATCCAGGGATCCATCCCATAATCAGCTTCTAAATGCTGACACCATTGCATATACTAGCAAGATTTTGCTGAAAGGACCCAAAGATAGCTGTCTCTTGTGAGACTATGCAGGGGCCTAGCAAACACAGGAGTGGATGCTCACAGTAGGCTATTGGATGTATCACAGGGCTCCCAATCGAGAAGCTAGAGAAAGTACCCAAGGAGCTAAAGGGATCTGCAACCCTATAGTTGGAACAACATTATGAACTAACCAGTACCCCGGAGCTCTTGTCTCTAGCTGCATATGTATCAAAAGATGGCCTAGTCGGCCATCACTGGAAAGAGAGGCCCATTGGACTTGCAAACTTTATATGCCCCAATATAGGGGAATGCCAGGGCCAAAAGAATGGGAATGGGTGGGTAGGGAAGTGGGGAGCGCTATGGGGGACTTTTGGGATAGCATTGGAAATGTAATTGAGGAAAATATGTAATAAAAAATATTAAAAATTTAAAAAAAAAGTCTGCACTCTATTAATGTGCAGTTTTGTGTATCTTTTTATGAAGCTAGAATCTAATTAATAAAGTAAAATTAACATAAAAGCAAAAAAAAATAATTCCATTTTGATTAAAACATTTTTAAAATTATATAAATAAATACACTCATTGGGTGGCAAAGAAGTGAATGGCAAAGTGAATCTTACTTTTTGCGAAGTCTGACTCAAGATAGACCATAGATTTAGATGTACAATATTGGAGAAATCATTCTAGATCCGAGAGTTCATTAAAAATTCATATGACTGATTAGAAATCATTTTTCAATCCAAACATCAGAGTTAACAAAGTTAAACCCTTCTGCTTTATGAGAGATCTTAAGACAACATAAGGGGCTGAGGATGAACTCTGGGCTTTGTCCTCAAAATCACACCACCAAAAAGAGCTCATATTTGAAGTGCATAATCCATGTGTACATCACCCAAACCTACCTTGTGCACTCTTGAACATTAGCCACATCCCCAAGGTTCAAGGAAGGTACTGTCTGTGCACATGTTTTTTTTGTTTTGTTTTGTTTTGTTTTGTTTTGATTTTTTGTCCATGGGTCAACATTCCTTGAAATGCAAGCTGAGAAACATGCACCCTAGTGTTTCTATTAGAAGTCTGAGAAAGTATCCAAGGAGCTAAACGGGTCTGCAACCCTATAGGTGGAACAACAATATAAACCGACCAGAACGCCCCCCGGCTCGGCTCACATCTCTAGCTGCATATGTATAAGAAGATGGCCTAGTCGGCCATCACTGGGAAGAGAGGCCCCTTGGTCTGGCAAACTTTTTTTTTTTTTTTTTTTGGTTTTTCGAGACAGGGTTTCTCTGTGTAGTCGTGGCTGTCCTAAACTTTATATGCCTCAGTACAGGGGAATGCCAGATCCAAGAAGTGGGAATGGGGGAGGGGGAGGAGAGTGGGGAGGGAGAGCATGGGGGACTTTTGGGATAGCATTTGAAATGTAAATGAAGAAAATACCTATTTAAAAAAATAAAATAATTAAAAAAAAGAAAGAAAAATGGTACAAAGGAAAAAAAAAGTTTGAGGTGTTTCCTTCCATAATCAGTGCTTTGATATACACACTCCATATTTCATGTGTTCCCAGTCATTCATATCATCTGTATGCCACATAACCTCCTGTCCTGCAGTCCAACTATTCTGAAAGAAGTTTGCCCCTGTCACTCTCTCTTCTTAACCATAGAGATTCTATAAAATACAAATATAATTAATGCATGTTTATAAGATATGATGTTTCAGAAATTATAGGAGATTAAAGATCATATGGCTATACATCAAAAGTTTGCATATTTTACAATGTTATTACCATATAAAATTACCATATAATATACTGGGTTCTTCATTTTAAACACAGTGAAACAAAAGGCAGAAATATATATATATATATATATATATATATATATATATATATATATATATATATATATATATAATAGTAGGGTTAGGATTAGGCTAGGTTAGGGTTAGGCTGAGTTAGGGTTAGGGTTAGGTTTGAGTACCAGGTTATTCACTCAATTCTTTACAATGTTGACATTTTAAATGTTAAGGTAACGTTGAACATTTGTTATTCACAAATATTTGCTCGGTGTGTTTTAGAAGCATGGTTTACTGGCAGGTGCCAGAATGGAGCAAGTATTCAGGAGATGTGGTCTTCTCCTACTCACAATCAGGTCACAGAATCAGCGGAACAGTAATAAGGCTTATTTTTTTTATCAGTTAAAGAGAATATAGTATTCTATACACAAGCTCAGAACAAATATACTTAAAAGTAGGATCACCTGGAGGCCTGGCTGAAGGACTTCTCATTGGTGGCTGCTGCTGCCCCTCCTCCTCTTCCCCCTCCCTCTCCCCTTACTCTTTCTTCCTTTTAAAAGTTGCCATTTCTCAAGATGTTGCAGCAGCAACAAAATAACTCAGAGCCTTAGTCTGGAGCAACTACAAATCGGTCTAAATGTGAACGAGTCAACTCTCTTCAAAGTAATTCAAGTTTCTTCCTACACAGTACTCCAGAAAGATGATCTATTGCCAAGATGTCAAAAGACGGTGATAGTCTCTTCATAACTTTCTCAGATGTTCACAATGCAGATCAACAAACAGATTTAAAATGAAACAACACTGTATCTCTTAAGCCTGTGAGTCAAACCACAATTTCTCTAAAGAGAATGTTGTGACATAGCCATGTTTTCTGTCTTAGAAAAGGAGTGGGATCTTTTTATTTTATCTTTATTTTTTAAAAAATTTACCAGAGAAAGCACAGCCTGTTGAGGGAAATAACTTTCCCACAGGACAGAGGATTTGACAGAAGGATTGGAAAGATCCTGAGGCCCCAGCATTGACTTCCTCACGTTGCAAGGAACGAATCTTTTCTAGATGTTCAGCTTTGATTTTTAAGGTCCGTTTTTGGAGGGCTAAAGAAATAGCTCAACAATTAAGAGCACTGGCTGCTCTTGTGGAGGTCCAGGATTTGACTCCCAGCACCCACATGAAGGCATACAGTCATCTGTAACTCCAGTTTTAAGGGAGTACAACACCTTCTTCTGGCATCTGCTGGCACCAGACACATATGTAGTGAGGGGCAACAGGCTATGCACAGACAGCCTGGTTTCCAGTCGAGCTTAGGTCTTGAACCCCGGTGGGTGGTAATTTTCACCTACATGGGACAGAAGGCGTTCGATCGTGTCTCCTGGACCCCTGGCTTCTGTCAAAGTTATCGCCCCCACAGCCCCCACAGGAGAGGTGGCATGGCCACCAGTCATGTGAGAACAGCACCAAACCTTCCACATGCAAATAAGGTTTCCCCTAAGCTCTCAGTCAGAGCCAATGAGAGGTACCTGCTGTCAAATCCTGAATCACCTTCAGAACTGTATATAAACCCATCCAGGGAATTAAAGGTACTCGAGAACTACTCCTTCATCTGAGTCTTTTGTTCCAAGAGCTGTAACACTTGGAGGAGATCTCTCCCGAAGAGCCACCTGAGCGCAATCCTCATTGGATGGATAGTCAGCTTCTCGTTGGCCCAGCCCGACCCAACTCAGTTCAGAGCAGCTCGGAATTACTGAGCCACCTGGAAGGCATGACAGAGACTCCTTGCCTGCACTCGCTTCTTTTCACTGGAACCCTCGCACCAGGCCTGGATAGAGATCTCCATGGAAAACCTCTGGTACCTAGGCCCACAGCATAGTACATAAACATATGTTCAGGTAAACACCCATACACATGAAATAAATCTTGTTTGAAAAGAGGCAAATATTTGAGGCTTCTTGGGATTTAATTTAGTATTCATTCCAGGAGTTCATTCCTTGCTTCTTTTCATTTTGTGGCTAACAAAGTCCTTGAGATTAAAATCTTTGGAACTGCAACTATTTTCACACCAAGCAGCCATATTCAGTGAGTAGTAGGAGTGAGATCCTAGGAATATCTGAACATGTTAAGCTCCAAGGGGACTTAGTTTTTTCCTCACCAAGGAAATACTTCCCAAAGTGCTATTTTATCTGAAATCGGTCTCCAAAGATTACTAAAATGTATGAAAAGGCAATTCTTGAATAGCTCATACATCTATTAATTGTCAAGACTAGAGCTAAAATATAGGTGGAGACAGAAAACAAGAGGTTTACTGTCCTCTTAATGAATTGTATTCTACTACAAAGTTCCCCAAAGAAGAACGGGATAGGAATTAGCAATTCCTAAGATTTTTGGTCATTAGAAAAACACTTTTAAGCAACAAGATACTATTATAGACTCACTGGAATGTATAACAATAAAAAAATACTGATAATATTAGGAGTTTTCAAGAATGTAGGGGAACTTGATCCATTGCACATTGGCAGTACAAATATAAAACACATAGTCACTCCGAAAACAATTCGGTGTTCTTGTAATAAAGCACTCATTACCAAAGGCCCCATAGTGGTTCCACTACTACCTATCTACCCAGAGCAAATGAAAACATACATCCACACAAATGTCCAGAAAAGTACTATACATAACATCCCTAAACAAACCTTGGATCAATTACAGTGTGTGTCAACTGGTGAAAAAAAAAAGTATATTAGAATACTACACAGTGTTCCTCTTTTTCCACATCCTCACCAGCATCTGCTGTCACATAAATTTTTGATCTTAGCCATTCTGACGGGTGTGAGGTGGAATCTCAGGGTTGTTTTGATTTGCATTTCCCTGATGATTAAGGATGTTGAACATTTTTTCAGGTGCTTCTCAGCCATTCAGCATTCCTCAGTTAAGAATTCTTTGTTTAGCTCTCTGCCCCATTTTTTAATGGGGTTATTTGGTTTTCTGGAGTCCATCTTCTTGAGTTCTTTATATATATTGGATATTACTCCCCTATCAGATTTAGGATTGGTAAAGATCCTTTCCCAATCTGTTGGTAGCCTCTTTGTCTTACAAAAGCTTTGCAATTTTATGAAATCCAATTTGTCAATTCTCTCTCTTACAGCACAAGCCATTGCTGTTCTATTCAGGAATTTTTCCCCTGTGCCCATCTCTTCAAGGCTTTTCCCCACTTTCTCCTCTATAAGTTTCAATGTCTCTGGTTTTATATGGAGTTCTTTGATCCACTTTGACTTAAACTTTGTACTAGGAGATAAGAATGGATCAATTAGCATTCTTCGACATGATAACAGTCAGTTGTGCCAGCACCATTTGTTGAAAATAGTCTTTTTTTCACTAGATGGTTTTAGCCCCCTTGTCAAAGATCAAGTGACCATAGGTGTGTGGGTTCATTTCTGGGTCTTCAATTCTATTCCATTGGTCTACTTGTCTGTCGTTATAACAGTACCATGCAGTTTTTATCACAATTGCTCTGTAGTACAGCTTTAGGTCAGGCATGGTGATTCCACCAGAGGTTCTTTTATCCTTGAGAAGAGTTTTTGCTATCCTAGATCTTTTGTTATTCCAGATGAATTTGCAGATTGTCCTTTCTAATTCGTTGAAAAATTGAGTTGGAATTCTGATGGGGATTGCATTGAATCTGTAGATTGCTTTTGGCAAGATAGCCATTTTTACTATATTGATCCTGCCAATCCATGAGCATGGGAGATCTTTCCATCTTCTGAGATCTTCTTTGATTTCTTTCTTCAGAGACTTGAAGTTTTTATCATACAGATCTTTCACTTCCTTAGTTAGAGTCACATCAAGGTATTTTATATTATTTGTGACTATTGTAAAGGGTGTTGTTTCCCTAATTTCTTTCTCATCTTATTTATCCATTGTGTAGGGAAAGACCATATATTTGTTTGAGTTAAATTTATATCCAGCTACTGCACTGAAGCTGTTTATCAGGTTTAGGAGTTCTCTGGTGGAATTTTTAGGGTCATTTATATATACTATCATGTCATCTGCAAAAAGTGATATTTTGACTTCTTCCTCTCCAATTTGTATCCCCTTTACCCCCTTTTGTTGTCTAATTGCTCTGGCTAGGACTTCAAGTACTATATTGAATAGGTAGGGAGAAAGTGGGCAGCCTTGTCTAGTCCCTGATTTTAGTGGGATTGCTTCCAACATCTCTCCATTTACTTTGATGTTGGCTACTGGTTTGCTGTAGATTGCTTTTATTATGTTTAGGTATGGGCCTTGAATTCCTGATCTTTCCAAGACTTTTATCATGAATGGTTGTTGGATTTTATCAAATGCTTTCTCAGCATCTAAAGAGATGATCATGTGGATTTTTTCCTTTGAGTTTGTTTATATAGTGGATCATGTTGACAGATTTTCGGTATATTGAACCATCTCTGCATCCCTGGGTTGGAGCCTACTTGATCATGATGGATGATCATTTTGGCAGTTCCTCAGAAAATTGGACATAATACTACCAGAACATCCAGCAATACCACTCCTGGGCATATACCCAGAAGATGCTCCAACATGTAATAAGGACACATGCTCCATTATGTTCATAGCAGCCTCATTTATAATAGCCAGAACTTGGAAAGAACCCCGATGTCCCTCAATGGAGGAATGGATACAGAAAATGTGGTATATTTACACAATGGAGTACAACTCAGTTATTAAAAACAATGAATTTATGCAATTCCTAGGCAAATGGATGGATATGGAAGGTATCATCCTGAGTGAGGTAACCTAATCACAAAAGAACACACATGATATGTACTCACTGATAAGTGGATAATAGCCCAGAAACTTAGAATAACCAAGATACAATTTGCAAAACACATGAAACTCAAGAAGAACGAAGACCAAAATGTGTACACTTTGCCCCTTCTTAGAACTGGGAACAAAACACCCATGGAAGGAGTTACAGAGACAAAGTTTAGAACTAAGATGAAAGGATGGACCATCCAGAGGCTGCCCCACCCTGAGGGTCCATCCCATAATCAGCCACCAAATGCAGACACTATTGCATATGCCAGCAAGATTTTGCTGAAAGGACCCTGATATAGTTGTCTCTTGTGAGGCTATGCCAGTGCCTGACAAACACAGAAGTGGATGCTCACAGTCAGCTATTGGATGGAACACAGGGCCCCCAATGGAGGAGCTAGAGAAAGTACTCAAGGAGCTGAAGGGATCTGCAACCCTATAAGTGGAACAACAATATGAACTAACCAGTACCCCCAGAGCTCATGTCTCTAGATGCATATGTAGCAGAAGATGGCCTAGTTGGCCATTATTGGGAAGAGAGTCCCCTGGTCTTGCAAACTTTATATGCCCCATTACAGGGGAAATACCAGGGCCAAGAAGTGGGATTGGTGGGTAGGGGAGCAGGTGGGGAGAGGGTATAGGGGACTTTAGGGATAGCATTTTAAATGTAAATGAAGTAAATACCTAATAAAAATTGGAAAAAAATAATTAAGGTAGCTATGAAAAAAATACTACACAGTGGTCCTAATGATGTACTAGTATCCAACATCACAAATTAGCCTCTAAAATAGTTTAAGTAATTTACTATTTTAAGTAGTTAGATATAAGTACGTATGTGTTATTATATTATTCTACTTACTTTATTGAGAGAGAGTCTTACTATGCTATTCTATGACCTGAAACTTACTATGTAGACCGGGTTGATCTTGAACTCACAAAGATCCTCTGATACTGCCTCCTAAGTGCTGGGATTAAAGCATGTGCCACCACCCCCTATAGTGGGTTGGTCTGATGTTGCTCTGTATTCAAATGTTAAATACTGGCCCCCAAGATCTGGTTGTGCATGTCACACACACAAGGACAAGGAGATCCTCACATACTTCAGCTTCTGTTATGTAAACCTTATCCCCCAAATTATCTCTGGTTGATTAATAAAGATGCCTGTAGCTGAGCAGAAGAGAAGTAGGCAGAGCTTCAGATCTGGGGAGCTTGGGCGTCTCAGGTAGATGCCACAAAGGAAAGCCAGAGAAGAAAAAGGAAGGAGGTCACCATGGGGTTGGTGGATCTTGAACGCATGGCCATGAGGGCTGGCCTGATGGAGTGGGAACAGCAAAAGAGGAACATGGCAAGCGGTATCTCAGGGAGCACCATTGGTAAGTAGACAAAATAGCATAGAGAGATGCTATTTGCCCAGCTATAGTAATTTAAAGCTTAATATAAATCTGAAGGTCTCTGTATCTTTTATTTGTCAACCAAATAATCTGAAATGGGATAGAAACCCTTAATAGATATTTAAAGACAACAAGCTGCGACTAACCCCCAGAAAACTATTAACCACAAGGATGCCCACTGTATGAGTGTATTTACGGGATTTTTTTTTTTTTTAGTAAGTATCAATTCAAAGAAACAGAAAGCAAATCAATAATATCTCAGGGTATGGATGTAAAAATTGACTATAGATTGATGCGAAAACCCATTTTGTATGAACTGAAATGATCCAGAACACAATCTTGATTTTTTTTTCTGATATACATTCGCTGAAAAGAATGGAATTCTCTAATCGTAGTGAAACAAATCACCCTATTGAAAAGTCATGTCTTGAGGCACACTTGTTAAAAGGTGGGGAAGCCTTTGCAATAAAAGCATCTCTAGTAGATCTGCGCACACGGCTTGGATGCTGCAAACTCATTTGTAAATGAACCGTCAGTCACTGTCAGCACTAGGAAGGTGTATTCCTGGAGTCACCTTCTCCATGAAGGAATGAGAGAGGGAACTCTTCAGTGGGGCTTACTGCCTTGTGAGCGGTTTCCTTTTGCTTGTTGTTGCTTTGGTTTGGGTTTGTTTCTTTGTTTGTTTGTTCAGTGCTGTGAGAAGATACATGCACGTGTAATTAGGTTTTGGCCATCACTTTCAGGCAGGCAGGGATAGAAAGAAACAAACATGAGCAGGATTAGCCATGACTCTGTGCAATGACCTGCCCAGGTCCATCACTACCTGCAGTGCACATCATCAGCTCAACGGCTTTTAAGTCATCGCTCAGAGCTGTGTACAAGTAAGAAGGGACATAGGAACAGGCAGGGCTGGCTCTTGGCATAATTAGACTCTGGAATCCCACTTTCAAAATAATCATAATGAATCCAATGAAGGCATTTTTGATGACATTTATTAGACCCCTTATAATTTTAGCTGTTGTGCATTGGGTGCTAACATTTACAATGTGAGAAATATGCGAGTCGTTTTATGGGTGAAAAAAAATCATCTTCCCAAAATAAAAGCTCACTTGTCCATTTGTTTTCACATGAAAGAAGCAAGTGAAAGGATGGAAATACTGCTATTAAACGTAAACTGTAAGAGCATTCTATAAGATCTCCCACTGACCTGGAGGCTATAGCATCAGAGTCAGGCTATTGCTTCATAACTGACGGCGGGTATGCTCTGCTTATAGAGGTGGGCAAGACCACGGCTGTGGGGTGTGCACATTATCCATGAGCTGGCAATGCAGGGCACTTTGATTCTGCAGTGCTGTTGTCCCACCTGCTGAGGCTCAGTACTATTTCCAGAAACTCTCTCAGGCTCTGTCTTCAGAGTAAGACAGCCTGTGACTCCATCATGGGCAAATCACTCACCCCGCCACAGCTTGTGTCTTTTGAAAAGAGAAAGTAGCCTATATGTGGTCTAAATTAAAGTTCGCAGTGTCAGCCCTTTGGAAACATAAGGCTAAATAGTCACTGGGGTTAAGGCTGTCCTACATACTGCAGGATGTTCAGTGGCTCCCAGAAGACGCCAGTGGAACTCCTGTCCCCACTGTAAACAAAGAAAATGCTTCCAAGAAAATGCCAAATATATCCTAGGACCAAAAAAAAAAAAGGAAAACAAAACTGTGAATACATGTGACAAATTTAAACTCTGAAGTAACCAAAAGAATGTGTAGCTGTCACTGTTGGGTGGTTCAGAGGACTATATGCCTGTTGAATGACACAAGACATTCAAAGAGAAATCCTAGAGAAAACATTTCCAAGAAGGAAAAGGCTGCATTATGCCATCAACAAAGTTCAGTGTGAGGTATAGTGGATGGTGGAAACATTGTACTGCATAAGAGTCTAAGTTTTACTACATGCCTGATACTCCCCTGAGCTGACCAAACCTTCTTTGCTGGGAAATTAAAATAACATATCAAAAGCCAGAATCTAAAATGTATATCCAATACTTACTACTTTACATAATGTCAGATTTTAATGTGTATTTATATATACTTATATTTATATGTGTATGTGTGTATGTATATTGCATGTGTATTATATGCATAGTATGTGTATATATATATATATACAGTCATTGTGCAGTCCATAAATGTAAAAAGGCATGCATTTAGTAAGTTTGATGACCATTATTAGCTTATATACAGTACAATCCTTGAGCAAAGTGAATTAGCATTGTGTCCTAATGGCCTGCTACTTATACCATACATGGGTTTTTGACAAAATGACAAAACCTCAAATATAATGCTGGAAAGATGAAGTCAACAGTGATCTTTTGGCCTTGTATACTCACAGCCTGGAGAATGGAAGACCTCACAGAGCATGGAGGCCTACAATAGGGTTTCACTGAGAAAGGGATTGAGGCATTTGGGAGGTAGGGAGGAGGGAGTTTCAAAACATGATGTAATTGGCTTGAATAAGCAGACAACAGACGTGTAGAAGCTCATTGGGCTGAGGCCTGGTGCACTGCTGCTGGCCCAACTGGTAAGAAAATTGCCAGATAGAAAGCACTTTCCTCTGAGGAGTGGAGCAGATAAACATATCTGGTAGGAACAACAGAGCCTATACTTGTTTTGGAGTTTCTGTGCAATACAAAGTTATCAAGGCAGAACATAGAATGAAAGGTATTATGATGCATATTCTCAGACAGTTGTGATTGATGAGACCTTACTCATCTTGAATACAAGAAAAGATGGAGAAAACCACTCCTTCCTCAGGGACTTAGTTGTGCTAATGCTTTGCAAATTAAAGTCTTCTTTTAAAACTTTTAATTCCAGCAACTGGAATTAGACTTCTAATCACTGCTGGATACCATGGAAGAGGAGGAAAACACAATCCATTCTTCTAAGCTCAGAGCTTTATCAGCTGAGAGGCCGGCCCCGAGCTCAGTGCTTCTGTGAGGTTTCTCCACACAGACATCATGAAGAAGAAAAATGATGGAGGCATTACTGGAAACTGAAATTGTCCCTATCTGTAAACAGGCAGGCCATGCACTAGGGCCTACTTTAGCAATTTTTCTCTGCTTTGGAAATTTGGCAGAAAGTTGCAAAACCTTGAAATTCTATAATTATATGGTTTTCTGGAGATACCCTCAATTACCAAAGATCTCCTCAAATAATTTTAACACTTATTTTATTTCTATGACCACTGATATAATAGCTAGATTTTTGTCTAGATCTGAGAATCATTTGGAGTACTAAAACAGCAAATATATAAAAAGCAAAAGCTGGATCCAGAGTCAGAGATGTGATTTTGAGAACTTTCTGACAGTTTCAATCTAGGTAAGAGTGGGGAAAGGATATTTATCACCCAAAGCCTAAAGCTCTGTTTCTCCAATGGGGTCGATGGGAGAATTATATGCAAAAGCAGACAGAACTCATCTGACTGCTCTCCTTTTCACTCTACTCATCCACTTGTCCACACATTCATCCATTCATTCATCCATTTACCTATCCAGGATGCCAGCCTACCACTCATCCAGCTGTCCATCCATTCATCCATCCATCTAGCCAGCCAGCCAGCTAGCCATTCACCCATCTGTCCATCTTTGCATTCATCTACCCACTCATCCATCCATCCATCCATCCATCCATCATCAAATCATCCATCCATCTATCCATCCATCTACCCACTCATCTATCCATACATCATCCAACCATCCATCCATCCATCCATCCATCCATCTATCCACCCATCCATCCATGTATCTATTCACCTACCCATTCATCCAACTATTCATCTACCCATTCATCCATACATACATATATACATACACAGGACACAGAAATAGTGAGAATCTCAGTTCTATACAACATTGCTTCAACAGAACAACAAAAATAACAATGAAAGCACAAGAGACAGAATTCTTTAGAAGCAACAGACATTTTCCAGTAATGGAAGAGGCATAGATAGTTCCAATGAAGATGGAATGTCAAAATTAGTCTCAGCTTTATACTTTATATTCTATAGCATGCTTATATAATTTGATTAAATCTCCCCTGCTGTTTTGATTAATCCCCCCCCCCCTCTCATACACGCACATTCTTCAGCTTGAGCTTTGGGGTTTTATTTTATAGCTATGAATTTTAAATCAGGACCTACTATAAGGACCCAAATTCTAGTCTATGTGTCAAGAGTTTCATAAAATACTACAACTCTGGGAGTAAAAATGTCCAATAGTACCACTCTCTGGACAGTTTCATTTCATTTTTAGACTAACAAAATCTGGCCTATTTTAAGTAGCTAATATATTAATAGATTTTAATGTATATCGTGAAGTATAAGGAGCAGAGTTGTGTGTGTTTGTGTGTGTGTGTGTGTGTGTGTGTGTGTGTGTTATTGTATCTAAGGAAACTTTGAACTTCTCCAGTTTTCTCTATGCATACAGGTAGAGAACTTGGAGTTTTATTCAGGGCTGGGTGTCAGTGCAGGTTATTAATATTTATGGCTCCTCCTCACTAAGCCTGAAATCTACTCTTGCCTGCTAGGAAAATCATTGGAAGCTCCACATAGCCCACCTATCCTTTAAGGCACTTTTACTCCATTACCTCATTTGATCTGTCCCCAGCCTACTTTAGGCTACTCAAGAAGTGATGCACACTCCAGCAAGTGAAAGAAAGAGACCTCTGACAGGTCTGCCAGTGCTCTTCAAGCTCTATCCCCCATGCCTCCTCTTTGTTGGGAATTTCCTGGTGACTGTAATTGTTGGTCACTTTCCCTTACTCTGTCTTTTTATTCCTCAGCTAGGCAGGGGACCCAAAAGCTACCAGAAACTAGAGGGTTACCTGCAGAGTGCCTCTTCTTCTTGGCCTGTTGGTAGCACAATGGGAAACTACAGGGAAGAGGAGGGCACAAGTATATGAAGTCAGCAGGGAGAGAACTCCTGCTCAGAGTCACTCCCTTCCTTCCTTTGTCTAGTTGTAAAATGTGGGGCAAGAGTTTAAAGATGGAGAATGTGAAAACTTAAAGAGGGCTGGCTTTCCTCTCCCAGCCACAATAGCTCCTCCCATGCCAATAGCTCCTCCGCTATGGGGCTCCTCCCTGCTGGGATTTTGTCTGACTTGAGCTTGCAACAAATCAATCTATCACAACTATCAGAGTTGCTGTGAGTGCATATGTGTATCTGCCCTGTTGGGTCTAGAAAACACTATTTTCCTGAAGTCTTCTATTACCTTTTGTCTCTTACAATATGTCTTCCTCCTCTTCCACTTAGATTTCCCTGAACTTTGAGGGTAGGGATATAATTTAAGCACTCCATTTAGAGCTAAGCACTCCATAGTCTCTTCTCTGCACACTGACCAGCCGTGGGTCTCTGTGACCATTTACTTCAAAAAAGTAGCTTCTCTAATGAGGTTGAGCACTATAATGATCTACACGGGTATAAGCCATGTAGATTGTTTTAAGCCATTCAGGTTGTTTTAGTGCTTGGGGGATGTTGTAAGGAAATGGGGACAAGAGTAGAGGGAGCTTTGTCTACTCACTTGTATAGTGTGTACCACATCCTCTCTTTTGAGGATATGGTAAGTGCAATCATCACAGCCTTGACTCTTTGATTACCAGGATTTAATGTAGAGCACACCACCCACCCCTTGCTGCTTCTACAGCAGAGGCAGTGGTCCCAAGCTCTCATTTAAGCATGCCACCTTTGAAACCAAGTAGCTAATTCCAAGAGCATTGTATCAGAAACTCTACTTTCCTAAATTAGGAAACAGAACTAAGTTCTCATGTGACACTTCATATATTATTGAGTTTTTATAGGGTACTCTTCAACTATCATTTTGCTCTTGTTTTTAGTAGGGATTAGAATCAAAAAATCTTTGTTTATACAAAAAAGAAAGCATCTTTTCATCCCATGTATGTTTTGAGGTAATCTCCCAGTCTCATATTATTAGAAGAATTTCTAACATCTGATAAGACTAAGAAATATTAAAATAAAGTAAGATTTATTTTAAAATTTAAAAATATCTCTCAAATCCATTTAGGCCAGATGATTAGCTGTCATTTATGGTATATATCTGATAACTCATAGAAATTTACTACTAGAGCTTAACATAACTTCAAATACAGTACAAATCTTATTACTTATATCATGCCAGGTATAAATGTCATACATGTTTAAGATGACATAGGTAAAGTTAATATCAAAAGGCCTCTTGTGTTAGCTTTTGTCAATTTGACATAGGCTAAGAAAATTAGGGAAGAGTTAACTTTAGATGAGAAAATGTCCCACAGACTTGCCTACAGGCCAATCTGATGGAGACATTTTCTAGATTAATGATTGATGGAGGAGGGTCCAGCTCACTGTGGGTGGGGCCACCAATGAGAAGTTAGTTAGACAGGAAAACCAGTCATGTGGAGCAAGCCTCTAAGCAGAACTTCTCCATGACTTCCTCTTCAGTTCCTGCATCCAGGTTCCTACCTTGAGTGATTGCTTGGCTTCCGTTAGTAATAGATGGCTACCTAAAAGATAAAGATGAAGTAAACCCTTTCCTCCACAAGCCATCTGATCATGGTGTTTATCACAGCAAAAGAAAGCATCAAGACAAGCCCAAAACTTATTCTCTTATGGTTTTGCAATAGGAATCTCTTTAATATAGGCAACCAATTTCAAAATTCCAAAAAAGACTCACTAATTCAAATAAATTCCATAAAATGCACATTTTATTTTGTATCATGAAAAAATATCCACATTTAAATAAAGTGTGAAAAAAAAAAAGCAAAGTTAGTCCTCCCTGATGAGATACAGTTTATTGTGCTAAAACCCAGGGTTATTTTGGGTTAGAAACTTCCACCTGCCAATTCACTTTTGGAAACAACTATTTCTTTAGAACAAACTTCCAATAAACTGAAAATTGTGACAAACTTCCCAACTGCAATTGAATTTTAGTCACAAGTTTTCAAAATTGACCCAGAAGTCTCCAATTTTAGATGTTTACACATAAGTTCTTAGCAGTTGAGTGAGAAGTCGATAGTACATACAAAATTTCTATATTACACACTGCAATGTCTTGATTTAAGTAGAAAAACATGATCAGCCTAGTGTGAACCAAATTTTGAAAACTATAGACAAGTACTGCTTAGCATATTGGTATTAAAAATATCTTCCATGAAGTATTGACCTATTTCCTTAGTCAATGCATAAACCAGTGAATTAAACCTTAGGAAGCATTTTTAATATCCACAAATATGGTTACTGTGGCAGACACATTTGAGAACTTGGAAAAAAATCCCTGTAGCAAGATCAGTCAGGAGTTTACATTGTAGGGTACAAAATGGTGTCACTGCTATACACAAAGTCAGTAGACCATAGAGTTAAAAGAAATACAGAATTCTCATTATATCATAGATATGCATAATTCAGTAGTGTTGTTGGACTACCACACATTTCCTGAAGTCACTATTGTCTCAATAAACAACAGGAAACAACTGCTAACTGTAATTTTTTACCACAAAATGTAGGATTGAGATTAAAATGATTCTAACCTAGTGTCCAACTTACCCTAACCCTTGTCACTAGGGAGGGCCTTATGCATTATGACAGTGATTGTTTGAGTCAGTTTCTTAGGTGAAATCTGTGTGGTTTCCTTTCCTCTCACTGTGTCTAGCTTTAGCATGGAAGGCAGCTGCTCAGAAAGAATGTCAGTGAATCCACTACAAAAAGTGAGCCAACTTAACATCATAATGTCACTGATGGAGATGCTGAACTCCCAGCCTGAAACATTCCCTCAGGGGTCCAAAAAGCAGTCCTTGCCATTAAGTTTTCTGAAATGAAATTCATTAAATAATTGATTTTAAATAACGTACATTTAGATTTTATTTAACAGTACATACTTGACACATATAATAAAAGACTCAGTCCCATCAAACTTCGACATAGAACTATCAAAGAATCATCCATCTAATTTGCATAGTTCACTGACTAGCTCACCAACTACTTGATCAACTGTGCTATTTTCAGGAATATTTCCATCAATTTGGTTGGGAAAGTCTGGAACCAACTCAGATCTTTATGCAGCTTTTGACATTGATCACTTTCCTTTACTTAGACATCTCACTATGGAACGAGGTGGCTCAATATTTTAAAGACAATTTAGCTGATAATAATGATATGCTATTTGACAAAATCTTGCTTGCATCAATTATTAAGGGAAAATACTCAACCGCCTGGTTTATTCAGGCATTGAGGTGTTTTTGTTTGTTTGTTTGTTTGTTTTGGCCTTGTCTATGCTGGTTCTTTATCAGCCATTGATTCTTGCATAAATGCCAGTCCTCTGGAAACCATCTAATCAACATGCAGGACAACTACCCAAGTAGAGACCTGGACTTGGCTAGTCCCAAGCTAATATCAAAAACTTGAACATAGGTACAAAAGCATCCTCTCATGTTAAAAAGCGCCCCCCCCCCATTGACATGTTTCCAAACTAGTTCCTAATGCTTCATTAAAATCAACAACATGGTTACCGCAATGTAATTTCGAAATTAGCCCAAACAAAAACTGTTAAGAAGATATCACACAAAGAGGAGTCAGCCAAGAGGCAAGTACATTCTTTCCCTAACACCCTGGAGCTTTTCCGCAGTGCTCTTTGACTAAATGCCACAATTAGCACAGGTTAACAATGTGCTTCTAGCACCTCCTTCACATGAAAATGTCAAGGTCGGAAAGTGACCTAACCGAAAGAGCCCCAGCACTCCTCCCAGGGAGACATGAAGCTTTGGGCTGTTCACTTTGCCCCTCTGCTTTCTGGCCTCACCCAATAAGCATCCCTCCCTCATTTTTTTTTAAAGCTCTCTGTCAGATGGCCTAGTCCCTCCCTCATTTTTTTAAAGCCCTCTGTCAGATGGCCTAATCAATGGGAGGAGAGGCCCTTGGTCTTGTGAAGATCATACACTCCAATACAGGGGAATGCTGGGGCCAGGAAGTGGGAGTGGGTAGGTTGGGGAGCAGGGCTGGGGCAGGGGGTATATGGGACTTTGGGGATAGGATTTGAAATGTAAATGAAGAAAATGTCTACATATCTGTGGTATGTTTCATTTGCCTCTTGCTTATGACTACACTTCCCAGTTTACCCCCATTGCTTGTCAACTGCTGGGAGAAGTGAAGGGAAATTTAGCTGTTGGCTCATGGCACACTTTACCCATAACAGTTATGATAACAATCTCTGCCATTTTCTCTGGTCACATGAAAAACAAGCATTTATGTTCCAAGGTATATATATATATATTATTTTGATTTGGGGAACTATTGAATACATATGTCCTGAAAAATTTGGAATTCACGCTGGAAGAGCCTGACCTTACGACCCTAGGAAGGTGTTTTTCTCTCTAAAGTAGAGCTTTCTGTGTTAGAGTCTCCACCTTATGACTTTATTGGTTATTAATCGGCTACTGCAATCCTATTTAAATTCTTAATTTATTCCTTCATAGGAGTGCTGCAGAATAAAATATGATTATTTAAGTACATTGTTTAGTACTTCGAGTACTCAGTGACTATGAGCCTGGTTAACCTTCCCTTACTTCTATATCTAAGAGAGATGAAGCACATAGGTTTGACTTATCTGTTCATTGTCCAAATTCCCAATGACCTTGACCCACACAAAGCTTGCAAATAACACTAGCCTTTGTATTAAGAGCAAGAGAGAAAAATCTTAATTTAGAGTATAGACTAGTATCTCAGGACATAAGACATGTGGTAGGTATTTTAAAAATTCTGATTTGCATACCTCTTCCCTACTCCATAGGACTCAGAATTTTAATGAGAATCCAAAACAAGCCACACCTTCTACTGTCCTGTAAAGAAGCACAGAACAACCAATTCTTCCTTTACCCCCAAATTCCACAAACACCTCCAACCTTCATTATTGAGTTTAATTGATTTTAAATATTCTAAAGATAATTTAAAATTGTTAGCTGACTTATTCAGGGAGAGGCTCTCTCTCTCTCTCTCTCTCTCTCTCTCTCTCTCTCTCTGTGTGTGTGTGTGTGTGTGTGTGTGTGTGTGTGTGTGTGTGTGTGCATGAGTGCATATGTATTTGCCTTTCTGAGTGCTTTTGAGGTACAGAAGACAAAATGGTAGTGTGGGAGAGCTCTATCTTTTTTCAGGACCTCTGGTTACTACCCTTCTCAGATGGCTAAGAAGCATCCATGAAGCACAAAATACTTGAAAAATTGAAGCTATTAATCAAAATTTACACGGTCACTGCTTAACACATTGATACATTGAATACAATTAGGTATCACTATGCAATTAACCAATTTGTTATTTAAAAGATTTAAAATTTAAAGAAAGTGTTTTATCTTATTATTAAGCGTCAGTTGATTGAGCATCTAAGTGTCTCACCCTAGAAATAGTCTTAAAGAGGAAAGCTGAGTCAAGTCCTAGAGATGAAAGAATCTATAAACGTGGGGGAAGTTAAATTGATGTTTTAACACCGGGTAGGGAGTAAATGGTAACTAAAAGTAAATGGTAACTTCTAGTCAATATTAAACTTACAAATGATAAATCTCTCAAAATGAGTAAAATTTGTATATTTTACTGAAGGTCTAAATTTTACAATAAAGAGATATGGAAAGCAAGGACATGCAGTTTGAGGAGGAAGGGTGCCTGGGATGTCATTATTAAAACTGCATTTTCCACAATTTATTCATGATAACTTGGGCCAGCTCATAGACGAATTCCTTTGCTTAGAAAAGAAAAACTAACACTAAAGAAGAACCTACGCAGTACTGTGGCAACTGACTTTATTTCTTGTCCGGTCCTACAGTTGGGCTAAGTTTAATAATTTATATTATCTAAATGTTCAAAAGCCCTTTAATATTTGGAATGCATATACATTTTGTCCTCTTACTTTTCAGGAGGATGTGCCAGTCAGAAAAACACATTATAACTACAGAAAAGGGGTAATAATATTTTCTTTCTGCTCAAATGGTCTTGTTATTGTTGTTTGGTGTGAACTATTTTTGCAGTTGGTGACAAATTTAGACTTAATCATCTCACTGAGAAGGCTGAATATATGTTTATAGACAGAATATGTAAATATAACTCTATCATTACACAGTAGCAGAGCAAAGGACTATGTTTTTAAATGTGTATACACTCACTGGAGTTGACTAGAACGTGCCTATCAGCATTGCCAATGGCCACGATAAAAGTCTACAAGCATGTAAACATAAGCCTCCACTCTGCATCTATGTCCATGGATATGAAAATCGGCATGTCTCTGTGTGTTTGTATGTAAATCCTGATCTGAATGCTGGTACATGCTCATGGCCTGGCATTAGTGACTGATTTAGTACCTAAATCTACATTTTTGTCCTGATTGTGTGATCCTGCTGAAGATTTGTTTTTGCTTTGTTTATCTGGTTCAGAAAAGAAGAATAATTTCTAAAATGTTAAAGCAGTCTATCAACTCTAAAATGTAATGGCTGTCATGTAATAATCATAATGTTTTTGTTTTAATGGAAGCTGATAAAGCATTCAGGCTATAAGCAAACATTTCAACTCAGAGCAAATTGATTGAAAATGATTTATTTGCATGTAAAGCAACTGTTAACTGTAGTGCCACAGGCCTAGTACAGTGGATATGTGTGTGTATATATATATATATATATATATATATATATATATATATATATATATATATGTAATTGCTTAGCAAATAAATAGAGTATTACAGTAGATAGTAAAAGGTCAGGTCAGGGTTATTAATGGACCATTAGTTAGCCCCATTTGACTTGAAGTACTTTTAAAACATTTAAGGCTAATCATTTTATTTTTGATGCTTGTGACTATGTGCACTTTCAAAATATTCTTAGTAAATTCTTAGTTGGAAGCACATTTTTAAGTTGCCATTTGCTGAGAATCCTAGCAAAACCCAGTGAGAGATCTAAACATAAGTGTTCTTTCTGGTGCAAAAACAATGTTCCCTTTGTGTTTACTGCTCTGCTTATTTTCCTGCCTCAAATCATCCAAATATAACAATAAGACTTTGTGTGGGGCCCTGAGGACAAAGGCAAATATAACAATAAGACTTTGTGTGGGGCCCTGAGGACAAAGGCTTCTCTGCAGAATAAGAAAACATTAACAGAATGAACCTTATCTTCAGAATCAAATGTTTATATAGCCTACACTGCTTCCTTGAAGTACCAACAGTAACTGTCCCATCAATTTCTCAATCAAATCACTGCCACCAAGGACATATAACATGGGCAGGTTTTAGTGCCTTTCAAGCAGCTAATGTGGTTTATTTTCCTTTGTCCTAACCGTAGCTTGGTGTAAGATGGGAGTAATTTTGGTCTTTGTTTTAATACTTGTTGTTTGGATATCGGAAATACAGTAAAGGCAGCTGACTGCCCAAACTCTAGACTGACAGAGCTGGAATCAATATCGAAGACAGAGCCCAATACTCATCCCAGTGTGTCCTAGCATCCAATACTCATCCCAGGATGTGCTAGCATCCAACACTCATCCCAGAATGGGCTAGCATCCAATATTCATCCCAAGATGTGCTAGATCCAATATTCATCCTAGGATGTGCTAGCATCCAATACTCATCTAAAGGCTGTTCAAAATCTAAGCATACTTTCTTCTCTCTCTCTCCAACAGAATCCCAGGAATAATAATCATATGTCTCCTGAAGATCCCAAGCACACCATTCACCTAAGAAGATACTCCTTTTGATGGTATCTGTGTGTGGTGGCTTCTGACATTGTCTCATTATCTACATGAAACTTCAGGGGGAAATGAAAAGACTCAGAGAAAATAGCTTTAAAAGGACAGTTATATAAGGTAACAAAATTCACCAATAATTACTGAAAAAAACAGAAGACATGAATTGGAAGGATAACAAGAAGGGGGTTATATGGATGGGTTTGGAAGAAGGAAAGTGAAGGGGAAGAAGTGTTCATTTCTAATCGCATGTACCAGCTGCTACACAATCCCAGTCACTTCTTTAAACATTAACTTAAAAAACAGTTTTTGTTTTTTTCCAAAAGAATTGCGAAGGTTTTCTGGGTCTCACAGGGAAATAATATTTCCTTAAATTCTGTACATGTATTTGGATTTCTATCGAGTTGATTTTAAAAAGACACTTTAGTTTGCTGTGTTAATTAATATTTTCATTAAAGTACTGCATAGTATTGCATAGACATTTGTTCTGAGCCATTTAAAACCTCACATTCTCTGTCCTGTGACCTACATAAAGTTGTAGGTAATTTTCTTAATATTTAGAGCTTTTGTAGTCTTGTACACAATAAGAGGTGTAACCAGGACTGTAATAAAAAGTTTCCTTAAAACAATAAAGTTTGGGTGTGAATTCAACCACTAATCCTGAATTATTTTAAGATCATTCATTTAAAAGGGAGACATTGGGAGCTTTGACGTCGTTTTCTAACTTTGGAGTTTCTATTTGCCTTGTATTGTAAGTTCTTCTGTCTACTAGAATGCATTAGATGTAATGTTACCCAGACTCAAGTTAGCTAACTTTCCTGCTTTGACTGAAGGATCACAATTCTGTTTGTATTTAACTTCTGCTCTCATGTCACTACCACTCATCCAGAATACAGTGTCTGATCTTATATATTCATACTATTATACGAGAATTAAAGATGTATAGGTTGCTTTGCAAAATATTTGCATTTCAAATACATATCCATTTAGTGCTATTGGTATGTTGTTCAGAAGTATAATAGTAAAAACAATATTATTCTGGATGCACCAAGAGCACCAGTGTAGGAATAAAACATGCAGTCATCTGGTCCCCCAATGAGCCTGCCCTGTCTGTGTGTTGGTTGAGGCCACACAGAATGTGATTGTATCATTATCACATGTGTGCAAGCAAGTATTCTCCCTTCATTAAAATCTGACTAAATTCTACTGTGAAGAATTTTAAAATCTGGAAACCTAAGACTATTTACAGTGTTGGCTGGATATGTGCAGAGTGCATTCAGCACCACTCTGTGTCATGCACGCAGAGGACAGGGGGCTGGAAAAGAGTACTGTGGGAACTGCACCAAAAAAGGAAACAATTGGTACTTTGGCTTTCCTATTGAGGGCCCGGCGCAGTTCAAAATCATTATGTTTCTTCCCCACCTACGGAAACGTGTGTTCAGATAGAAATCTTATTATGACTAATGTTGCAGGTTGTTAGCTTAAGCTCTGTCAGGGTCATTGTCACATCCTGACAAAGGTTTGTAAACCTAATCAGAAATGGCATAAGTCACACTTCAAACAAACCAGTTTCTGTTTCAGTGACCCTCTTACGGCTTCAGACCAACTGCTAGTTTTGAATGTAGCTAAAGTCAGAACAGGGATTCCTGCATTCTGCATTCATTTTATTTTTTTAATCATCATTCAGCTTTGAAGGTATTTGCTATACTTGACTCTGACAAATAAGTCACCCAATACATCTCAGAAGCCAAGGTCAAGATACCTTCCACAATACAAAAGCTAAAACAAACGAGCCCTCAAACCTCAATTCTAAGGCTGATTCTATAATTATTTCATTTCTTTTTGCCTGTGGTAGGTAGGTATCTTAGCAGAACAAAGAGATACACGACCCTGGAGATGTCCACTTTTAGTAATGGAAAAGAAAGCAACTGTAAGCCACAGTGCCGAACACATAGCCCAAGAGTACTAGAAGAAAGGAGTAAATCTTTGGGACCTGTGAAGAACTTAAAAAGCAGTGCTGTTTTGTACTTTTCCAGACTGATTGTGGTAACTCTTTTCTCTATAATGTTAGAGTGACTAAGATATAGAAAACTACATAAAATTGCATATGAAAGAGCAAAATATTTTCTTTGATTTTGTCACCGTCTTTTGTATATTCATTTCTATATGTATATATGCATATATAATGCATATATCAGTAGTCTACCAGTACACAAGAGATTGACATACATTTTCAGGGTAATGCAAACGCTACCTTCTTATTTTCGATATTAAGTTTTATGCCATCACCAACTGAAAACCACACCCCCAGGACGAACTCCAGAAAACATGCTGGAGTCCTAAGAAAATGCTTCCACGGATTCTCAGAAGGGGTGTGCATTTCATTCTGAGTGTTTGTTATCCAAGGGCCTCAATATAGGAAACACAACATTTGTGACTTCTCTTTTGGTTGACAATAGGCACTTTCTCAGAATAGGAATTATTACCTGAAAGACTATGACATTTAGCCTCATAAGCCTTCTTGTAAGTGGATCTGCCTGAGCCATAGTGGTCTATTATATCAACTTAACAGAAGGCCAGCATTGCAACTGTGTGCAAAAATGCTCTGGGAAACCGTACTCAGAATACAGTCATAGAAAAACAGTTATCTTAATAAAGCAACTCTAACATTACCTTCTAGGTTGGTTATTTAGTTAAGTTAACCTCATTGCAATAAAACTCATGTGTCATCATTTCTGTACCCAGATTTCATCCTTTCTAAGTCACAGATGTGCAATTAAAACATGTCTAATTGCTTATGTTCTTTTAAAAAAGTATATATCAGTAATAGTTAAAATTTTGATATGTTTCTTTGCTAAGAGCCTTTCAACATCCCCCTTTGAACGAGCTTTGGAAATGCAAATGTAGAACATTCATCGCCTTTGGACAATCGACATATCTAACATATTGTTAAGAGGCCCATATACCCTGTGGTGCAGTGTTTCTATAATAATATACACTATATTAACAATTGAGTATTTATGGTGTTGATCAAGTCAGCTCCCAAGATGACAGTTATTCTCCAAGACGGAGGGAGCAGGGAATTCTTTACATAAGAGCTAATGATTACTATCTAATACAATGCTAAAGAGGAGAGGTATCATTGAGTGGAGATGCAGTTCATGCACAAAACCCATAGCAATAAGTTCTCAATATCCAACAGTGGCATCAGATGTAGGCAACGAAATAGTCATCTCAATGGAGCACACATTGCCTGTAGGGAAGAGGAACCTAACACTAAGTTACAGAGAAGTACCCTATGGCATGAGACTGTAAAGTGGTCTGACAGCTTCAGAAGCCGAACCCTCCCTTGACATTAATCTATAATTTTAACTAAACAGAATAGTGAAGAAATGACAGCTCAATATACTCAGCCTGAGATCAAGTTTGTCATGGCAACATTGGCAGGTTGGACCCTGATTCTTCAAAGATTACATTGCCTTAGTTAACAAAATTCATACTTTTTTTTATTACAGAATAGAGATTATAAATAAATGTAAAGTGTGCATGCAGTCAACTGCATAATGTACAAGCAATATCTATGTTTTGAATAATTGTCTTTGGCAGGCCAGAATCCAGCTGGACATGCAGTATGTACATATCAAAATCCATATTGTGTTCATCATATTGAAAGCAAGTGAAAATATATATGTATATACTATATATACACACTTATGTATATAGATGTATATACTGTTTTAAATATATTAACAAATATATATGTATATATATATATTAAAAGTTGATTTCGTCTTTGTCAGATTCAGGTGACTCAGGCCTTGAGACACTAAAAATATCCTGACATGGTATTTGGGGAGGTACTTGGAGTGGAATTTGGGGTTTTGGAGAAGATGTCTGGGGTACACTTTTCTCTGAGAGTAGTTTTAAAATCTCTGCCACCTGCTTTTCCAGGGCAGTCATTCTGCAGCTTAGCAGCTGGATGTCCTCTTTGAGTTCATGTTTGACTTCCTGCAGTGTGGTTTGTAAGGCCTGCTCGGGGATGGGGTAGAAAGAATGCTTGACATCAGCCTGGCTGGGACTGTGTTCTAGAGGACTTCGGGCCTCACCGGCTTTATCCAAACGAAGGTCACTTTTTGTAATCCCACTGTCACAAGAATCCGTTTTCCTTAAGGGGTTCTTGGTCACACTGTTCTCTGAGTCACTGCCCTTGGGGTCCTCCGACAAGAGCCCCATCGACTCGGCTTTGGTGACATTATTCCAGTCTTCCTTTTTCTCCTCCTGAGCCCCCATGTTGTTCTTGAGTCTCAGCCACCCCTTCCCATTTCCGTTTTTCATCCTGATGGGGCTGCTGACCTTGAGACATTTGGGTTCAGCGCCACCATTGGGCTTCAGTTCCATGGCATCGCGGTTGTTCTGCTTAAGAGACTCGCTGGTTTTCACATACGCCAGAGATGTCTGGATGGGGGTAATCTGTGATACGGTGACCACACTGGTACCTGTGATGGAGGCTCCGTTCTGCAAAGGGCGGCTCTCGACCTGAAGCTGGCTCCTCTCAGGATCACTCTGCGCAGACCCCTGGTTCCTCAGTTCTTTCTGCTGTTTGAACTTCTGGAAGAGCTTCCTCACTGGGTGGTCCACGGGGATGCTCAGAGTCACCTCATTCTTCTGCCGCAGCCGCTCCTCCTCCTCCTTCTTCACATCACTAATTTTACGGAAGATGATCTGGAGAAGGGGAGAGATGAGCAAACCATGGTTACAGAAGCAGATGGCTCTATAATTATGTGACACTGTGTTGGGTGTGCTTTGCTTTATAGTGAAGACATCTGCACATGCCTCACGTCCTTTTCCTAAGGGAAAATTAATTCAATTGCCACGTAACAATTCAATATACCCAAAATCTAACACAGGGACACTGACTGACTACAATCTTACACACCAGAGGGGAAAGGTGGTTGAAACAGTGTAAAAGTAATTCATGTCCCCATTTAAAAGAGTATATAAAATATATTCTATATATTAGTGTATATATATATATATATATACACACACACATACACACATATATATTAGTATATGTGCATTTGTGTACATACAAATATATATTCCTTACATTTCCTTGGGACATATCATCATTTTAGTATGGTTTCTCCTTTTCTAAGTGTGTTTTGAACCCATTTTTTTAAAATTTTATGCAATTTTATTTCATTTTAATTATACACACACACACATATAAAATCTGAAAAATCTAAGAGGTTTTTTTCCTTTAAAAATAATAATATTCCAATTTTGTGCATCAAAAGACAGTACAGTAATCCTAATTATCCAGACTGAGCTCTCAATGGTTTCGTGTCACTGTGAGAGGATTGAGTTAGCCAGAGCCGAGCTGATTCCATCACAGGCTACAAACTGGGCCTTCTGTTTCTCAAAACTGGAAAAGTCCACAAACAAGACAAGTCCAGGAACACCCCCACCCCTCCGTGGACAGCCAATCAGGAGCTGTCAGAAGCTGTCTCGCCACCTAGCTTGACCAACCTCAAGGACTGCCAATGAGGAGCTGTCAGAAGCTGCCCCGCCTCCTAGTCTTAGCTATATCGAACCCATTTTAATATTATCCTCTGTAAATGGATAGGATAGCAGGAGTTCCAGATTTCATGAATACTGCAAAGGTATGAAGTTCTCCAGGGAGATAAGCAGGTTGCACAGCAAGGGTTGGTTCGAGAGTGTATGCATTCCTTATGTATATGAGGAACCTGTAAGGAAATGTTTCTAAGAAACAACTGACAGATTAACTCAGATCCTTAAAGTTACTGTTGAATAGACCACCTCAGAAACACTTGAATTTCCATCTCTGAAATGTTCCAAATATACAAAATTTGATCATATGACACTTTTGATTGAAACAGAATTCTAAATCTTAAAACTCTGGATATTTTAGATATGAAATTCAACATATAGTATGTGTGATGTTAGGTGGACATCCCTCAGTAAATAAGCGTGCTATTAAAATCTCGTGAAAATTATGAAATTCCTAGGCAAGTGGTTGGACCTGGAGGGCATCATCCTGTGTAAGGTAACACAATCACAAAAGAACTCAAATGATATGTACTCACTAATAAGTGGATATTAGCCCAGAAACTTAGTATACCCGAGATATAAGAGACAATTTGTAAAACACATGAAACTGAAGAAGAACGAAGACCAAAGTGTGGACACTTTGCCCCTTCTTAGAATTGGAAACAATCACCCATGGAAGGAGCTACAGAGACAAAGTTTGGAGCTGAGACAAAAGTATGGACCATCTAGAGACTACCATATCCAGGGATCCATCCCATAATTAGCCTCCAAACGATGACACCATTGCATACACTAGCAAGCGTTTGCTGAAAGGACCCTGATATAGCTGTCTCTTGTGAGACTAGGCCGGGGCCTAGCAAACACACAAGTGGATGCTCACAGTCAGCTATTGGATGGATCACAGGGCCCCCAATGGAGGAGCTAGAGAAAGTACCCAAGGAGCTAAAGGGATCTGCAACCCTATAGGAGGAACAACATTATGAACTAACCAGTACCCCGGAGCTCTTGACTCTAGCTGCATATGTATCAAAAGATGGCCTAGTCGGCCATCACTAGAAAGAGAGGCCCATTGGACATGCAAACTTTATATGCCCCAGTACAGGAGAATGCCAGGGCCAAAAAATCGGAATGGGTGGGTAGGGAAGTAGGGGGGAGGGTATGGGGGACTTTTGGGATAGCATTGGAAATGTAATTGAGGAAAATACGTAATAAAAAAAATAAAATGTGGAAAAAAAAATCTCGTGAAAAATGTTGGGAAGAAATTGTGGTGACACAATTTCAAAGGAAATAAAGATAATTGGCTATGTGAGATACTACAAACTGTATTTTCAGTTAGAGGTTAACTTAGTGAGTTTATTGTTCTCAGATTCTTGAAAGACAAAAGTAACTGCAGGCAGAGTCTGTGAGGAGGGGGCTGGAAAGATGGCTCAGTGGTAAAAGCACTGACTGTTCTTTCAGAGGTCCTGAGTTCATGTGGTTACATGGTGTCTCACAACCAGCTGTAATGGGATCTGATGCCCTCTTCTGGTGTGTCTGAAGACAGCAACAGTGTACTCACATACATAAAAAATAGACACCTTAAATAAAATAAGCTAAAATTTAAAATATCTGTGAGGAAAATTAAAGAGATTTTCATCATGTGCAGCACTTTCAGAGTCAACCAATTTTACCACCCAAACAAAATTATTTATTTCTCCCATCCTCCCCATGTTATGTTTAAGAGTAAAAATACATACGAAGCACCTATTCCCGACTCATAAAAGACCTCAAAATATGTTGGTTCTTTCTCCTTGAACTGAAAATACCTCCAACTTGTAGCCAGGTTTTGTTACCTTTCAAAGGTTCAGCAGCACCCAGGAGTAACATACAGTCACAGATTTTATATCAGAAAGAAATATTAATGATGGCCACTGTTAGCTGAAGAGCCAAAAGTCAAGCAAGCAGGAATCCTCCTCCTGTGCACGTTTTCTAAATGTAGACTGATGCACTCGAGTCAGTCTACCAAGTAGTAATCATTTGTATCTTAAAATAAGCCAATACTACAAATTCAATAATCACTTGGAAGGTCTCCCATATGTTTTCCTGTCTGGTGGCACATGGCATCAGGTCTTTTTTTAACAAACGTAACACTCATCTCCAATTCTGGCATCAAGACTGCAGCAGTTTAATTAGAAATCTTCCCCAGGTTTGACATAGTTCTTATCCTTCCTGAGGAAACAGAGCAAGCACTAAGCCTTCAGGGCCTTAATGCCCTTCGGGATCAGACAGATGCCAATAAGGAAAACTTCAGTACTGTTTTCTTCCACTCCTGCTGGTTCCCCTGGGTTGACAGAAGGAGCCTGGTATAAATGACTCACCACATGCCCATCAAACTCACCCCAAGTCACAATCTTAAACAGGTGATTACTTAGCCTGGAGCAGACAGAGCCTGGATATGGTGCTTGACATTAGGAGAAGGGGAATTCATTTCAAACCTCAGCGCAGAACAGTGATTGGCACGCAGGAAAGTCATACGTGACACAGAACAATCACACAATGTGTGGTTCATTCTAAGCAAGCACACAGCTACCTGAATAGGGCACATTGAGACATATCTGGGTTTACATGAAAGTTTATTTTAACACAGAGTCCTGTATTTTTCTTGCTCCACTTGGTGTCCCACTTGATACATCAGAGTCTTGCCATCTCTGAAACATCTCCATCTACCTCTCAGCTTATAAACTCCACACTGAAAGGTTTGGTATCTCTGATGATTGATAATCATGGACATCTGAACCTAAGAACTTAAAAAAAAGATTTTCAATATAATGGCTAGCAATTGAATACAATTATTGTGTGCTTACCAAGTTTAGGATGTGAATAGTATGGGATTGCAATACACCTATGAACTCAATAAAAAAGTCTTTTCTAGCTTTCTAGACCAACAGCTGCTCACACTCACCCCCCTGACATGAACAGACAAAGGTATTCAGATTGCTAATATTATATTGAGAACAAAGGGTCCAGATACCAAAATACCTGGCGTAAAGAGAGCCCTGGAAGAATGCCAGACCTCCGATGGGCATCAGGAGGCAAATGAAGCAGAATTGGATTAGTGAATTGGGAAAGAAGAACTGGAGTTTGGGATGTTGGATGGCAGAATCCTGCATTGCACACTACAGCTGCTCTTCTCTCTCCCCTACTGCAGAGGGTGAGGGAATGAGACCGTATATAGACCTAGTTTCCCCTATTTGGGGAAACCTGAACATCAATACTGGCCCTGACTTTTCATCTGGACTTGAAGGAGCAGCAGAAACTACTTCCCCTCTTGAGGCAGCAATGTATGCTGGGGGGACAAAGAAAGTAACAGCACATCTCCTTTGGAGGCTGAAGGTTTAAACCTTAACTCCCCAACTCTTACTTCTGTTGCTAGGCTACATAAGATTGGGTGGATCAACATAGGCTCAGGCCTTGTGACTTCAGCTCCCCAGAAGGCAGACACTGAACAAGCAGTGAATGCTAGAAGAAGAACTATCATACTCTGTGGAATATCTGCTCCCAGGGATTTTGAGACCCTTAAATAAACCACACATGGAGAAAACCAGCAACTAACTATGGCCCAAACTCCAAGTAGTGTTTGCAAGCCTTCCAAACTTCAGAGACAAGCCTGAGTAACTGAAATAGGCCAGGCCACCTTCTTCCCTTAGCACCTCACAGTCTTGAGCCCGGTGAAAGCAGGCTGGGAAGAGAGGGTTATGAGATTCCACACCCAAAGTATACAATTGAAACGAAAACCTCAATGCTAACAAGGTCACCTGGAGTTGACCAGCTGCCATATGTATCATATAGGTTCTGGAAACCAAACTCAGATCCCCCGAGAAGGCACTTTGTGCTCTAAAATACTGAGTCATCTCTCTAGCCACTTAAAATCTGTATTTTATTCCAAAATGCAACAACCTCATGTACTCAAAAAATACAATTGAGATAGGGCTGTATTACAAATAATAGGGTTTTTCTCATTATTTTCCATAGTCTAAATGATTAGTCGATGATATCTAGTCTTTCTATTTTAATTTTTGTTCTGAAATTTCATACATGAGTTCTGTGTTTCTATCATTTCCACCTACTCCAACTGCTCCTGTGTCCCTGCCTGACTGTCTTTATGACCTCTCTTTCTTTGTTGTTGTTACACATACGCACTAGCACACACATACCCACTATGTATATGTACATGTAGATGATGTATGTGTATATATGTATGTATGTACATGTATATGTGTATATGTATATATATGCATATATACACAAATATCTTGATGAGTCTGTTTAGTTTTGCTCATTAGTGTGTATATATATATATATATATATATATATATATATATATATATATTATTGGCATTTTGAAATAGGCTACCTATCAGGGGTACTTTTTCCTGGCAAATACTGAAGCCCATCTCATTGCAGCCTGTAATTCTTCATGGGAGTGGAGCCTTGTGAGAATTCAGATAACTGTAGTTCTTACTACTCATCAAAGAAGCTTGGTTTTGCAACATAGAGAAACCAATGTATCAATCCACACTGGTTGAAAAGCAGAAAACAATTGACATTTGGATGATCGACCCACTCAATACATCAACAACATAATCCTAACCAAGGTTCAGAAAACAGCATGGAAAACAGGGAAGAAAAAATGTTAGAGCCAGAGGAGCAAGATAGATGGTGCCAGCAAGACAGTCTTTTCTAGACAGGACAGGAAAGCTGCACCTATAAAATCTGTGTGTTTTACTGTTGCTAACTGTATCTACTACTGACTCCTCATTTGAATTGGATACTGTATCATCATTAACATCTGGCCCTCCATGTTAACAAAGTAATGCCATTTAGAGTCAATTCAAAATTGATCCACAAATCTATTTTTCAAGGTTCTTTATTCAGGATTCTTATTCATTATATGGATATAGCAGTATCTATTATGAGCTTAATTCTTAGCTTAGGACACTACTCCGTAGTCTTCATGAAAGGTAAGAAAAGACAGGCCAAGAAATTTAAAGCTACCCATAAAAGGAAGAAATGAATTTATGTTTCCAAGGTCTAAAAGCTCACCTACTTGGTTCTACCTTAAGTAGATTCATGTCTTAATGCAAAGAAAATTCTTGCTAGTTTCATCATATGTCAGAAATAATGCATTAACTGGAAAATAAGAAAATAAAACATCAGGGTTGCCTAACTAGGTAATTCAGTGTACTTCAAAAACACTACATATAACAACCTTTCCCTCGGAGTTCTCACAGTTTTGAAGGTAACTTTCAGAGCCTATATTTCTATGGTAATTATTCTGCAGAAGCGTTGCAGTGCTCTCTAATTAACTCTATGGAATGCTCCATTTGGTGGAACTATTTATCTTGACATTTTTATCATGACCGTAATGAAATGTTTTAAGTAAATAACATAATGGAAAGACTGATAGATTTTATTTAGTAAAACTCTTATAAGTATAGCATGGATTGTGTGGATAAAATAATTCTGACTGCTATTTTTTGGTCACAGAGAAAACCTGCAAACAATAAGATTCCTTAAAATGCTTTTGAATTTTTCATAAGTATGTATTCACAGAAAGAAAACAGCATCCTAATAATTTGACATAAGCTGTATAGTTTAATTTTACATAGGTATTCCATTGAGATAATGCTGTTTAGTCCAGAAAACCAGCATTAAAATGACCCACAAATAGATCATTATTTTTCAAATGATGAAAAATATAAAGCTATGATTATCAACATAGTATTAAAATAAATCAGTTTTAAAAGCCCCCTCAGTATTGATAGTTTTGAATTTGATGTACTCTAGGGCCATCTTTTTATCCAACAGTAAATCAAATTTCTGCTAAACAACACAAAATCAAAAATAAAATCATAAAGAGAAACTCGGGCATCAGGCTACACTTCTTGCTACACATTATCAGTACCATGCATAATAGCCTGCACTGTATCAGCAAAGAGATTTATTTCTTTTAAGCTTTTCTCCTCTGCGCTTCATTGTGTTCTGCAGAACCTGCTGGAAGGTTTAATTTATTTAAATGATAAAAGCTTCTTAAACTTAACAGGGAACATGGCCAAGTGAGGGTTCCATTTCTAAAGTAGGACATTTGATCATAAAAGTGATATCAAAATTGAAAAATTTGAATGTGTACTGAACTTTGAAATCCAATAGAGGCAAGGGAGAGGAAGCACTGGTTTAATGACATGGGTTTAGCATTATGTAATTTGTAGAGAGGTGGAGGTGTTTTCTCTCAAATGGCTCATCACTTTCCAGATCTATGAGTCCAAGGAATTGACTGGGAACTTACAGCTCGGAGCAGTCCAGCCGTGGGTGGCCCTGGTCTTGCTGACTCTCCTGGAACCCGGCTGCTTTGACTCTTTGGTTCATATCACTTCCCATAGTCCTAGTCTCATTCGAATTCTAGCTGTCCCAAACCATTTCAACCCAAGCAACTGTAAAGGAATACTCACTAGACATTACCCTGCATGAATCAGAGGCTGTGAGCTCTCAGTACATTACTTGATGCTGTCTGGTTATAGTTGTCTGTTCTATATGTTTAGATGTGTGGATGGTAATGATGAAATTTGTAAGTTTTTCAGATACAGCAGCCTTTCTCTACCCTCCAAGCTGCAGAAGAACAGGGGTGGTACTATAAATTAGGTGATCCTCTCTGGTTGAGGAATTCATAAATAGAGGAAATATAAAGTAAAAAGAAGGAAGGAATGTCAGTAGGGGAGAAGATGCAAGAAGGGGAAGGGAGAAAAGCAGAGAGGAGGACCCTTCATGTTGGTAATGTGTGGGTGCTACCTACTGTGAATTTGAGAATGTTAGCAAGAAATATAGGGGTGGCCTCTCCCTGTCCCTTCCCCCTCCCCCTCTCATTCTCTCTCAATTGCCCTCCTTTCTCTTCCCCTTTCCTTCTTATCTCCCACTCACCACACATACCATGCAAAGCCACTACAGTAGATGTCAGAGAAAAGGTTTAAGTCACATTTGTAATTTCCTCTTTGCACAAAGTGTATAAATAAAATTTGTACACAACAGCTTTTCAATCTTATCTTTAGTACTAATCCGCCCCATTCTATTTTTTTTTCCATATATACTTAGAACCAATGGACTTGACAGAGTGTACAGGAAAGGCCTGTGAAGTATCAACTATATATATATGTATGTGTGTGTTTCCTATATATTGCTATATATTTAATACATATTTCACACACATATGGATGCAATGAAAATTAGTGAAATAGGGGCCATAAATTTAAAAGAGAGTGGGGAGAGGTATAGGCGAAGGCTTGGAGGGAGGTAAACAAATGGAGAAATGTTGCAATTATAACCTCAAAAACAAAGTATTTAAATGATAAGGGTGAATGAAGCTAGCCATAATTTCCAGTGACCATGGCTTTCTCCTTTTACTAATCTGTGTTAAACACAGTCAACATCAAGTCACACAAATAAACTGTTATTATTTTCCAGTCTTGTCCAATAAAACCCCAGCATTAGAGGCCATCACAGCAGGCAGTGTCACCAAGTGACGCAACACTGGGAAATACTTGCCTATTTCTTTCCAAGCTGTACATATTAATTCTCTATAGAGCCGGTTTCATATTGTTTTAGCATTTCTCTCTCCACCTCCTGCTCACCACTGTCCCTAACACTACCTTTCAAACTCAGGACCTCTTCTTTACTAACATTATATAATATAGACATGTGTGTGCACACATGACTTCCTGAGTTCATTAAGTGTTATGCATGTGTGCTTAAGACAGACCACTTCAACTTCCATATTACTTCTAGTCTTACCAGTATTTTTGTGAAGCTTCTCTTTCAAGATTTATGTTGATTATTAACCATGTGTACATGTGTGCTTGTTGTTCATAGTCCTGCAGAGAGTGTCAGAGCCCCTGGAGCTAGCTGGCATTGACAGAAGTTGTAAGACACCTAACAGAGGTGCCTGCAACCTAGGCTGAGTCCTCTTTACAAGAGTGGTTTGTACTCCTAACCACTGAGCCATCTTTCCTGCCCTAATGACTTGTATTTTAAAATAAATGACGCCAGAGCCACTACTGGCTTCAGTTTAGATTAGATCCTAGGCACACTGCCTGAAAGAAAATTCCAAAGAACAGCATCATTTTATTTCTAATATTTTAGCATAAAAACTTCAGCAAACCCAAGGTCAATGAGTCCAAGAAAATCCAATAAAGAAAAATATCACAATTGTGTTTATGCTGAGAAAGTAAGAAAACAAGTCTTAGCACTTAGTCCCATAAATGAACCATGAGACTACATTGTTCCTGAGATAATCATTCCAGCCATAATAGATAACATTTGCATATCATCTTGGGAGCATTAAACACAAATACCAATATTCAGGAAACAACACTCAAGAATTTACAGTGATTATTGCTGCGTTTAATCATCAGGTTATTCCATGTTAAAGAAGGGAAAACTGAGGCTGAAAAGGATTTGAAAAGCAGGAGTGGGTGGGTTGGGGAGCAGGGCAGGGGAGGGTATAGGGGGTTTGGGGAATAGCATTTGAAATGTAAATGAAAAAAAAATCTAATAAAAGGAAGAAAGAAAGAAAGAAAGAAAGAAAGAAAGAAAGGAAAGGAAAGGAAAGGAAAGGAAAGGAAAGGAAAGGAAAGGAAAGGAAAGGAAAGGAAAGGAAAGGAAAGGAAAGGAAAGGAAAGGAAAGGAAAGGAAAGGAAAGAAGGAAGGAAGGAAGGAAGGAAGGAAGGAAGGAAGGAAGGAAGGAAGGAAGAGAGAAAGAAAAAAGCAAACAAATAATGTTTTGGAAAAAAAATCTTCCCCAATTTCACACAACTGAGAAATAAGCAGACTTTATGAGCCAGATTAATGGCTATAAAAGTTAGCCTGCTGTCACAAGGATATTAAGCACTTAAAAAAAAAATTAAGGAACCCAGGGCTGAATTGTCTCAATAGTGACGAGTGCTTGCTGCTCTTCCAGATGACTCAAGTTCAATTCTTAGCACCCACATCAGGTCACTCACAACCACCTTTAACTTCAGCTCTAGGAAATCCGATGACCTCTTCTGGCCTGAATGTGTGGCTATATTCTATCTATCTATCTATCTATCTATCTATCTATCTATCTGTCTGTCTGTCTGTCTGTCTGTCTGTCTGTCTGTCTGTCTGTCTATCTATCTATCTATCTATCTTCTTCTTCCCCTCTCTCACCTCCCCCGTCCCCTTCTCCTAAATAAAAATAAATATTAAAGAAAACACTGACAAAAACTGAACGACTTCTGTGACCACATTCACTAGAAGTCACCACTGAGGTTTGGAATATCAACATTCAGGAGGTGTATTCATATGAATATAGACCCTTCAATACATTATGTAGACAATATTAATTGGCATGCGCCAGTTGTGATACACTTGACAAAGGAGTTTAGACTGTCTGTCACTCCATTTTCTTCTAGCAACTTAGCACTTTATTTACTAATATTTCCATTCATAGTTGTTTCTATTTGACAGATGAGACTGAGAGGAATTATGTGAGTTGCCTAAGCTCACTTTGTGAGTACGTAGTCAAGAGGAAACACATTTCCAAATCCAAAACCAATGTTAGTCCTGCTATTCTATGATAATATTTTGTGTCTATCTGTCTCAGTCTCTCTATCTCCTCCTACCATGTGTGTGTGTTTAAACATTTTTGAGCCTAGTATATTAGTTCACATATGAGCACTTGGGAGGCAGAGGTAAGCAGATTGCTATGAGTTAGAGTCCAGCACCCGAATCTACATAGTGAATTCCAGAGCCAGAGCTAGGGAGTAATACCCTGTCTCAAAAAGCAGGTTAATGCCAGGCAGTGATAGTGCATGCCTTTAATCCCAGCACTTGGAGGGCAGACGCAGGTGGATTTCTGAGTTTGAGGCCAGCCTGGTCTACAGAGTGAGTTCCAGGACAGCAAGGGCTATATAGAGAAACCCTGTCTCAAAAAACAAAAACAAAACAAAATCACAAAAACAGGCAAACAAACAAGCAAGCAAACCCAAACAACAATACAAAACAATCAAGAACAAAACCCATCCACTCCCCTTATTTTGTAGTTTGTAGTGCACTTTGAGTATATTACCCTGCCACACACTCCGATCGAGTCAGTTTGACAAGTCGAGAGGCTTGGAAGCAGCTACTCATGAGACAAAAGAGTTTCACGGAAACTCACTCCTGGAGTCTGGCGTTCTCTCTAACCCATACATTAATTTTCCATTCCCACGTTAGTCTAGTGTATGGATCCACATGCTCTCTTTTAGTATTATCCTATTATAAGTGCCTTTTAAGATTGAATTCTGACATAGCTAAAGCCTTCACCAGTGTTCCAACAGTCCTAGAACGTCCTTGAGCAAGACCATGGGCTTGAAATTCAGTAAGAATGTTGCTATTCAGTGACATTCAGAATAGCCTCTGGTACTACACTATCACTTTGAATAAAAGCTAAGTCACTCCCCTACACAGGAATTTACCATCACTAAGGAAGAAGGAAGTTTCAGACCGAAGGAGAAACCAGAATAGATACTTAGAACTATAGCTGAGTTACACCCATACACACGTATTTACAATGGCCTAAGGGGAAGGTGGACTATACAGTAGACTGATAGGAACTATGGCAAGGGCACGGAGCCCTTGACCCTGGCTTCTAAGATTAAGTGAATCTTAGGTGGAGCCCTTGTTGATCCCAGTTGTTAACAATGAATTCTATCCCAGATGGTTCCCGTTAGACCTTCTGTGTTCTCATTCCTCTGTTTTATGTAAGAATCCAGTAACCTCTTTGTACCTTGCTGGTGTGTCACCCAACTTCCTTATTGTCTTCTGTATAAAAAGTTTGATGCTCGATTTGAAACATTACATTCAGATTCTACACAACCTCTCCTGTGTGCATCTGTCTGTCAATTCATCCAACGCTTTGCCCACTTGAGACTAGAGACCTGTTCCACACAGACAAAGGGGCCCAGAGGGTCTGCAGCATTACCCTAAAGATTACATTTGGTATTATTCTTTAGTCAGTGGGAACTGACCTAATATGTTGATATAGCTTTTGCCTTAGAAGAAAATTTCTTTTTCTCAGGGGCACAATTACTGAGAGGGAATATATTAATATATATATATATGTATATATATATATATATATATATATATATATATATATAAAGTTTATCTGTGTTTTTCCATAGTGAAGGCATCTTTAGCATCTGCAGATGAACACTGCTCTTGTACATTTATTTAAATTTAGTTATTTCTACATTTTATTTAACATAAGATAGTACAGTTTCCTTTTTTGTGGTTAAATTTTTTTAATTAGATATTTTCTTTATTTACATTTCAAATGCTATCCCAAAAGTTTCCTATACCCTCCCCCGCACTGCTCCCCTACCCACTCACTCCCAATTCTTGGCCCTGGTGTTCCCCTATACATATAAAGGGGCATATAAAGTTTACAAGACCAAGGGGCCTCTCTTCCCAATGATGGCCGAGTAGGCTATCTTCTGATACATATGCAGCTAGAAACATGAGCTCTGGGGGTACTGGTTAGTTCATATTGTTGTTCCACCTATAGGGTTGCAGACCCCTTCAGTTCCTTAGGTACTTTCTCTAGCTCCTCCATAGGAGGCCCTGTGTTCCATCCTATAGATAACTGTGAGCATCCATCCACTTCTGTATTTGCCAGGGACTGGCATAGCCTCAATCGAGATAGCTATATCAGGGTCCTTTCAGCAAAATCTTGCTGGCATATGCAATAGTGTCTGGGTTTGGTGGCTAATTATGGGATGGGTCCCTGGGTGGGGTAGTCTCTGGATGGTCCATCCTTTTGTCTTAGCTCAAACTTTGTCTCTGTCACTCCTTCCATGGGTGTTTTGTTCCTTATTGTAAGGAGGAAGGAAGTATCCACACTTTGGTCTTCGATTTTCTTGATTTTCTTGTTTTGCAAAGGGTATCTTTGGTATTCTAAGTTTCTGGGCTATATCCACTATCAGTGAGGGCATATTAAGTGACTTCTTATGTGATTGGGTTACCTCACTAAGGATGATATCCTCCAGATACATCCATTTGCCCAAGAATTTCATAAATTCATTGTTTTTAATAGCTGAGTAGTACTCCATTGTGTAAATGTACCACATTTTCTGTATCCATTCCTGTGTTGAGGGTCATCTGGGTACTTTCCAGCTTTTGGCTATTATAAATAAGGCTGCTATGAACATATTGGAGCATGTGTCCTTATTACCAGTTGGAACATCTTCTGGGTATATGCTCAGAAGAGGTATTGCTGGATCTTCCTGTAGTACTATGTCCAATTTTCTGAGGAACCACCAGACTGATTTCCAGAGTGGTTGTAAAAGCTTGCAATCCTACCAGCATTGGAGGTGTTTTTCTCTTTCTCCACATCCTTGCCATCATCTGCTGTCACCTGAATTTTTGATCTTAGCCATTCTGACTGGAGTGAGGTGGAATCTAAAGCTTGTTTTGATTTACATTTCCCTGATGATTAAGGATGTTGAACATTTTTTCAGGTGCTTCTCAGCCTTTCAGTATTCCCCACTTGACAATTCTGTTTAGCTTTGTACACCATTTCTTAATGGGGTATTTGAATTTCTGGAGTCCAACTTCTTGAGCTCTTTGTATATATTGGATATTAGTCCCCTATCAGATATAGGATTGGTAAAAATCCTTTCCCAATCTGTTGGTGGCCTTTTTGTCTTATTGACAGTGTCTTTTGCCTTACAGAAGCTTTGCAATTTCATAAGGTTCCATTTGTCAATTCTTGATCTTACAACACAAGTCATTGCTGTTCTGTTTAGGAATTATTTCCCCCAGTGTCCATATCTTCGAGGCTTTCCCCCACTTTCTCCTCTATAAATTTCAATGTCTCTGGTTTTATGTGGAGTTCTTTGATTCACTTAGAATTGACCTAAGTACAAGGAGATAGGAATGGATCAATTTGCATTCTTCTACATGAAAACTGCCAGTTGTGCCAACACCATTTGTTGAAAATGCTGTCTTTTTTTCCCCTGGATGGTTTTAGCTCCCTTGTCAAAGATCAAGTGACCATAGGTGTGTGGATTCAGTTCTGGGTCTTCAATTCTATTCCATTGATCTACCTGTCTGTTCCTGTACCAGTACCATGCAGTTTTTTTCATAATTGCTCTGTAGTACAACTTGAGGTCAGGGATGGTGATTCCACCAGAGGTTCTTTTTTCATTGAGAAGAGTTTTTGATATCCTAGGTTTTTTATTATTCCAGATGAATTTGCAAATTACCCTTTGTAACTCAGTGAAGAATTGAGTTGGAATTTTGATGGGGACTGCATTGAATCTGTAGTTTGCTTTCGGCAGGATAGCCATTTTTACTATATTAATCCTGCCAATCCATGAGCATGGGAGATCTTTCCATCTTTTGAGATCTTCTTCAATTTCTTTCTTTAGAGACTTGATGTTCTTATCATACAGATCTTTCACTTCCTTAGTTAGAGTCACAGCAAGGTATTTTATATAATTTGTGACTATTGTGAAGGATGTTGTTTTTCCTAATTTCTTTCTCAGCCCATTTAACCTTTGTGTACAGAAAGGCCATTGATTTGTTTGAGTTAATTTTATATCCAGCTACTTCACTGAAGCTGTTTATCAGGTTTAGGAGTTCTCTGGTGGAATTTTTGGGGTCACTTATATATACTATCATATCATCTGCAAATAGTGATATTTTGACTTCTTCCTTTCAATTTGTATCCCCTTCATCTCCTTTTATTGTCTAATTGCTCTGGCTAGGACTTCAAGTACTATATTGAATATGTAGGAAGAACGTGGGTAGCCTTGTCTAGTCCCTGATTTTAGTGGGATTACTTCCAGCTTCTCTCCATTTATTTTGATGTTGGTTTGCTATAGATTGCTTTTATTATGTTTAGGTATGGGCCTTGAATTCCTGATCTTTCCAAGACTTTTATCACGAATAGGTGTTGGATTTTATCAAATGCTTTCTCAGCATGTAATGAGATGATCATGTGGTTTTTGTCTTTCAGTTTGTTTATATAGTGAATTACGTTGATGGATGTCCATATATTAAACTATCCTTGCATCCCTGGGATGAAGCCTACTTGGTCATGATGGAAGATTGTTTTGAGGTGTACTTGGATTCGGTTTCAGAATATTTTATTGAGTATTTTTGCATCGATATTCATAACAGAAATTGATCTGAAGTTCTTTTCTTTGTTGGATCTTTGTGTGGTTTAGGTATCAGAGTAATTGTGGCTTCATAGAGTGAATTGGGTAGAGTATCTTCTGTTTCTATTTTGTGGAATAGTTTGAGGAGAGTTGGAATTAGGTCTTCTTTGAAGGTCTGATAGAATTCTGCACTAAACACATCTGGTCCTGGGCTCTTTTTGGTTGGAAGACTATTAATGACTGCTTCTATTTCTTTAGGGGAAATGGAACTGTTTAGATTGTTAATCTGATCCTGATTTAACTTTAGTACCTAGTATCTGTCTAGGAAGTTGTCCATTTTATCCAGGTTTTCCAGTTTTGTTGAGAATCCTCTTTTGTAGTAGGATCTGATGATGTTTTGGATTAACTCAGGTTTTGTTGTTATGTCTCCTTTCTCATTTCTGATTTTGTTAATTAGGATAATGTCCCGCTGCCCTCTAGTTAGTCTGGCTAAGGGTTTATCTATCTTGTTGATTGTCTCAAAGAACTAGCTCCTGGTTTGATTGATTCTTTGAATAGTTCTTTTTGTTTCCACTTGGTTGATTTCAGTCCTGAGTTTTATTATTTCCTGCCATCTACTCCTGTTGGGTGAATTTGCTTCCTTTAGTTCCAGAGCTTCTAGGTGAGCTGTCAGGCTGCTAGTTTCTTTTTGCAGGCACTCAGGGCTATAAGTTTTCCTCTTAGGATGCCTTCATTGTGTCCCATAAGTTTGGGTATGTTGTGGCTTCATTTTCATTAAACTCTAAAAAGTCTTTAATTTCTTTCTTTATTCCTTCCTTGACCAAGGTATCATTGAGTATTGTTCAGTTTTCACGTGAATGTTGACTTTCTATTACTTATGCTGTTATTGAAGATCAGCCTTAGTCTGTGGTGATCTGATAGGATGCGTGGGATAATTTTAATATTTTTGTATCTGTTGAGGTCTGTTTTGTGATTATATGGTCAATTTTGGAGGAGGTACCATGTGGTGCTGAGAAGAAGGTATATCCTTTTGTTTTAGGATAAAATGTTCTGTAGATATCCATTAAATCCTTTTGTTTCATAACTTCTGTTAGTGTCCATGTGTCTCTGTTTAGTTTCTGTTTCCAGAATCTGTCCATTGGTGACAGTGGGTTGTTGAAGTCTCCCACTATTATTGTGTGAGGTACACTGTGTGCTTTGAGCTTTACTAAAGTTTCTTTAATGAATGTGGCTGCTCTTGCATTTGGAGCATACTTATTCAGAATTGAGAGTTCATCTTGGTAGATTTTACCTTTGATGAGTATGAAGTGCCCCTCCTTGTTTTTTTTTTTTTTTTTTTGATAACTGTGGGTTGGAAGTCAATTTTATTCTATATTAGAATGGCTACTCCAGCTTGTGTCTTTGGACCATTTGCTTGGAAAATTGTTTTCCAGCCTTTCACTCTGAAGTAGTGTCTGTCTTTTTCCCTGAGGTGGGTTTCTTGTAAGCAGCAAAATGTTGGGTCCTGTTTGTGTAACCAGGCTATGTCTTTTTATTGGGGAATTGAGTCCATTGATGTTAAGAGAAATTAAAGAAAGGTAATTGTTGCTTCCTGATATTTTTTGTTATTAAATTTTGGATTCTGGTCTTGCGGCTGTCTTCTTTTAGGTTTATTGAAGGATTATTTTCTTGCTTTTTCTAGGGTGTAGTTTCTGTCCTCGCGTTGGTGTTTTCCTGTTGATATCCTTTGAAGGGCTGTATTCATGGAAAGATATTGTGTGAATTTGATTTTGTAATGGAATACTTTGGTTTCTCCATCTATGGCAATTGAGAGTTTTTGCTGGGTATAGCAGCCTGGGCTGGCATTTGTGTTCTCTTAGGATGTATATAACATCTGTCCAGGATCTTCTGGCTTTCATAGTCTCTAGTGAGAAGTCTGGTGTAATTCTAATAGGCCTGCCTTTATATGTTACTTGACCTTTTTCCCTTACTGCTTTTAATATTCTATCTTTATTTAGTGCATTTGTTTTTCTGATTATTATGTGTTGGGAGGAATTTCTTTCCTGGTCCAGTCTATTTGGAGTTCTGTAGGCTTCTTATATGTTCATGGGCATCTCTTTCTTTGGGTTTGGGATGTTTTCATCTACAATTTTTTTTAAAGATATTTGCTGGCCCTCTAAGTTGAAAATCTTCATTCTCATCTACCCATATTATCTGTAGGTTTGTTCTTCTCATTGTGTCCTGGATTTCCTGGATGTTTTGATTTAGGATCCTTTTGCATTTTGCATTTTCTTTGATTGTTGTTCCCATGTTCTCTATGGAATCTTCTGCACCTGAGATTCTCTCTTCCATCTCTTGTATTCTGTTGCTGATGCTCACATCTATGATTCCTGATTTCTTTCCTAGGGTTTCTATCTCCAAAGTTGTCTCCCTTTGGGTTTTCTTCATTGTTTCTACTTCCATTTTTAGATCTTGGATGGTTTTGTTCAATTCTATCACCTGTTTGGTTGTGTTTTCCTGTAATTCTTTAAGGGATTTTTATGTTTCTTCTACCTGTTTAGCAGTGTTTTCCTGTAATTCTTTAAGGACTTCTACCTGTTTAGTAGTGTTCTCCTGTATTTCTTTAAGTGAGTTATTAATGCCCTCCTTAAAGTCCTCTATCAGCATCATGAGGTATGATTTTAAATCGGGTATGTTGGGGTATCCAGGACTGGCTGAGGTGGTAGTGCTGGGTTCTGATGATGGTGAGCGGTCTTGGTTTCTGTTGGTAAGAGTCTTACATTTGCCTTCACCATCTGGTTATCTCTGGTGTTAGTTGTTATAGCTATCTCTGGCTGGAGCCTGTTCCTCCTGTCACTCTGTTAGCCTCTGTCAGCTGTCCTGGGAGTTCAGCTCTCTTCTGAGTCTCAGTGGTCAGAGTACTCTCTTCAGGCAAGCTCTCCTTTTACAAGGAAGGTGCACAAAGGTCTGGAGTTCAGACCTGCCTCCTGGCTGAAGATGAAGGCCCAAAACAGGGCCTGTCCCAGAAGATGGGTTGCCTCTGCAGTCTGTGCTCTTACCTGTACAGACTGGTCTCCGAGGGACCCAAGACACAAGATGGTTCCTTCACCTTCTCTGGAGGTCAGAGCCCTCCCAGATGGTCACCTCTCCTCTGGCGGGGAAGGTGCTTGGATGTTTGGAGCCCAAAACAGGTGGGGGGGGTCTGTCCCAGAAGCTGTGTAGCTTCTGCCTGTCCCAGAAGCTGTGTCACTTCTGTAGTCCGTTTGCTCACCCTCTGCAGTCCATGAGCTGATCTGCTCAGACTGGTCTCAGAGGGACCCGGGAGACAAGATGGCTCCCTCACCTGTTCTGGGGGTCAGAGCCCTCCTGGGCGGTCAACTTTCCTCTGGTGGGGAAGGTGCCCAGATGTCTGGAGCCTGAAACGGGTGTCTGTCCCAGAAGCTATGTCGCTTCTACAGTCAGCTTTCTCACCCTCCCCAGTTTGCGAGCTGATCTGCCCAGTTTCCTTTTAATATCCCATAGATCCAGACTCAAAGGTCAATAATCTAGAAAGACTTAGAAATGGACATGTAGTCTGGATGATATGCTGCTACTTAAATATTTTACAGGTGGAATCAAAATTACATTAAAAAATAGGATGGTGAGGGGTTTTGGTTTTCTTAGTTTTGTGGAGTTTGTGGGCTGAGATGTAAGAGTCATTGTCTCCTTTCTCTAAGCCCACCACCTGCTTCCTGTTAGGGCAGGTGCAATTTGTAGATCTTCACGTTCTTTTGTCAAGTTAGGTTTTACAAAATAAAAGCTCCTTGAAAGTAAGGAATAAAGGGCTTGATATCACCTTACTCCATTTTGCTACAAAATACCTGAAGTTAGATCCTTTATAAAGAAAGAAGCTTTTTTAGCTCACAGCTCTCAGGGTTGAAGAGCATGGTGCACAACTCAGGAGAGGGGCTTGAGGGCAGATGGTCTCAAAGTGGTGGGCTCTATGTGAAGGGGGTTTCAGGGAAGGTGCTGGTCTCACAGCCCCATGGGGCTCAAAACAATCTCTCTGGCTGTGGTGACCCTACAATGTGACTATTACCCACTGGCCTTCACTCCTGGAGCTCACTTCAGGAGCACCCACTGCCACACATGAACCTCCGGGGAGCACACTGTATCTAACCTGCCTCCAGTAGCATCCTCAACATCACCTCCCTGTGTGGCACCTTTTATGGCCCTCCCAAACTTTTAGGTACTAGGTGAATTTCAAGGTCTTTCATGATAAAAGTGTGTTTTATCATGATATGTGCCTGTGCAATGTAAAATAGATCTTTGCTATTTGTGTTCATTCTAAGCAAAGTCATAAATATAGCACATGGTCATCCAAGTTCAAAGCTGAGAACGTGATCTTCAAATATTTCATATACAAAATTATCAAATTCTAGCTCAGTGGTTTTTGCCCTATACCTGGATCTCAATTTTTTAAAAAGAAGAATGCAAGTGACTTAGCCTTATCTACTTTGACCATTTCCATCTCTATTTAATTTAGAAGGACATTACTAGAAGCAATATTAGCAATTGGTGTCACTTACAATTTGAAAGCCCTCTGTAGAAAACTTGGTAGTGTTTGTATCACTGGAGGACCAGGCCTGGCCAGGTCTCTAACTGGCAGTGTGACCTCAGACACAAGTTCCATCATCTCTCCAGATATTAGCCTGCTTATTGTATTAATAACAAAGTGATGGGACTTGTCTTTTTTAGCAGTAGCTATCCTTAAATACATAACACAGGCAGCTGGTGTTTGACTCTTTATAAAGAACAGCATCTACATTATGCTCTTTAAGTTATTCTTCACATAATTCCCTTCTAGAAATAACACTTGCCCTATTTTCTAGGTGTCAAAATTTCCATGTACCAACTGCTGAGATTTTTGTGACCCCCAGTAACAATTATATATTCAGGATAAATAAGAGCTCCTTTTATTTATGTTTTGATTCTGTGTCTGCTAGAGCCAACTGCTCACATGCTGTGCAGAGAGAAGACGAAAAATTGCTGCTAATTACTGGGGCTTGTGCTTCTAAACATTGCTGGCCAGTAATTGAATCTCAGTGTCTAGAGTCAAGCACTAGCTAATAACTTTGTCCCCACAGAGTTCAACTGCGATTAGTAAGTCTAGTCAAAGAAGGCAGAAGCCTTGCTGACTGATTTTTTCGGTGTTACAACTGCTAGGAGCTGGAATTTACAATTTAAAAGGAGAGTCAGTTTAAGTGATTGAGAGATGCCGATAACATGTATGTACATATGCCGATAACATGTATGTACATATACACCCACAAAAGAGCCTGCAGAGTCATGATGAGTGACATCTAAGCTGTTATCAATGGGAATTCTGGTTAAGGGGGAACTCATTACATTACTGGGACATGAACTGTGAAATTGTACTTGTACGCATTAGTATTAAAATATGTGCTAAATTCATGAGCAACTTATTATATATCCATGGCATTGTTATTAAATATAATATTTACTCATTAAAACATGTGTGGCTAATATTTATTCCATTTGAAAAGAACCATTACACAGTCTATTTTGAGCATCCTTCTACTGGATTTATTTTATCTTTAGCAATTTGGGTTACCCTAAGTTGGAAGAATCCATATTTTACACATTGGCAAAAGAAGAACCATTCTCTACTAGCATAATCTACAGAAGTTTAAGAAAGGCACTGGTTCTGTTTTCTTAGTAAGAACAGACTGTCCAAGAGCAGATGACTCTTCAAGAATTTTGGCTCTGTGTGGAGGATAACCTTTGAAAGAGAACCAAATGTGTTTAGTAGAGGATCGCAGGGTATGAGAATGGGAAGAGATGAGAATTCTCAGTTTTCAGAGTCATCTGGACTCTGGGCAATTCTATCCACAGGAAATGTTAAGGTAAATGCCTTAAACAAATGGAAGTCTATCCGTATTTATAGTTCAAAGATTGACTACTGCTAAGATGTAGTTTTTCCTAGTTGAGTCAGATCTAAAACAATCATAATCAAATCTGAATAAGATGATTTTGCTAAATTTAATGATCTAAGTGTAGAATTTACATGGAAATTCCAAAAGACCTCAAAAATACAATTGGTGTTTATTGAGAAGAAAAAAATTGTATTTATATCACCCATATTTCAATATCGAAACTATAGCAATAAATATAGTTTGGTGCTGGCACAACAGTTATATACATTAGCAGAACAGTGTTCTAGAAACAGGGCCACATGCCTTTGGACACTGACGTATGATGGTAGCAATACTAGCACATGCTAGAGACACCATAGTTTTTTCTGTATAGATGACAGGTACATTGATTTTATCAAATATATTGTATCTCATCCTTTACCTTCTCTATGCACAGCAGTTGTCAATGTATCATAGAACCATGATGGATAACAAAATGAAATGAAAAAATATAAAAACACTTTCTCAAGTTTGCTATATAAAAAATTTAAAAACATCACACAAAACTGGCTATCACAGTAAAGATGTGGGATCGATAAAGAGGACCTAGAGAAGGCGGGGTAATTATCAATGGTAGTCAACTGTACGAAGTCACTAACATCAGCTGGTATGAGAACACGGGGGAAAGCTTCACAAACAGTTGAGAAGTATTGAATCATGGACAGAATGTAAGATACAACAGTAGGGAACTGTGAGCAGAGTGACACAGACTATAGAAAGGCACACAAAGCTAACTCGGGGCATGGGTGGAGCCTTGTGTTGGCATTATCAAGTCTCAAAACAAACTGCTGACCTTCAGCACCTGCCGGGCCTCCTGGCCTCTGACTGGAACAAATTCTTGGATGAGACTTGCTACTGTCTCCTCTGAACTCTAGGTATAAGAATGATTAAACTTTCATTTTTAACTATGCAAGTATGTGCATGGGACTACATTATGTGCATAAGTGCAGGGACTACAGAGGCCAAAAGAGGGCATATGATGTCCTGGAACTGAAGTGTGTGCTGCCCAGTGCTGCAAATTAAATTCAGGTCCTCTGAAAGACCAGTACATGTTTTTTAACCAAAAAACCCTCTCTCCAGCCCTCACAGTAGACATTTCTAATGACAGTAGTTAACTGTCAGCTCTTCCTTACAACACAATAGATGCCATTTCTCTTAGAGATAAGAGCAGCCATAATTCCAAGTTGTAGCTAATGAACTGTAAACAGAAGCAATAAGCCTTGCTCAGGCCACACCTAATAAATGGCCCTGTAGGACCATTATGTTGTTGCCAGCCTTGGCAGTTACATACTCACTGCTGTCACTCTCCACCTCATGAAACTCACTCATACATACAAGGCACATGTGACATCTCAGGACCAGGAACAGTGCAGCTAGAGGACCATGAAGCTAAAAGATGGATGGTGTGTGAATCCTGAATCTCAAGTGGAGATGGCTTACAAGAGGTTTGTTTGAGATTGGTTAAATATACAGTAGTTAACATTTTTATTGTGCCATGACACTTAAATTTACGGTTTATGGATTTTGAAAAATATCATGTCCTTTACAAAGAAACATGGGTTTCATAGACATTTTCACTTTGATTTCAATTTGTTGTTCTTAATTTTTATAGACCTAAAGTCAAAGAAAATTATAATCTAGACTTCTTCACATGACAAAAGAAGTCTTTTTCTTTATAGTCTACAAAATAGTTTTCCTGAACTAGGAAAGGGGATAACATTTGAAATGTAAATTAAAAAATATTTAATGAAAAAGAAAAAATAGTTATTCTGGGCATTTATTATAAAGTGAAAATATATTTTAGGACAATATATTGTATGCAGGGGCTGGAAACACATAAAGGACTATTTCCTGGCCCTCCTTTTACTAATGTGAAATAAAATGGCTGTTAAGATGTAGTTGATTAATTTCAAGCATTGGCTCAGAAATAGTGGTGCCCACAGATCTGATTACCCATCCCCTTTGATACTTATGGGGAAATTGGTTCCAGGAGAGAGAAATCGATAACTTTACAAGTAGTAGTGGCCACCATGGATCAATTCACTACAATCAATAGCACACGGATCGATTTACATGACTAACATCCCTTCCTTTTGTCTTCCTTCTGTTGCTATTCACTGTAAAGGCAAAGAAATCACTCCAAATTACTTTATCTTGCTTCAACATCTAAAGAAACAAGAAACCTCCTCCCACATCTCATCATGAGCAGCAACAGGGGAATGTTTATTTGTTAAATGAGTCTAAGAATGGAATACAACCATAGAAAATATTCACTTCTACTAGATAACACTATGTAAGGCTAAAATAGATCCTTACTGGTAAAATTATTTTTATCTCCTATACAAAGATAAGCATACCAGTGCTGGGAGACTAAATGTGGTATTCTCCTGTCCATAATCCTAGCACCTTGGAGGCTGAGGAAGGACTGCTGTGAGTTCAAAGCCAGCCTAAGCTCAAAAGAAGCTTCTATTTAAAGAAGGAGGAGGAGAAGGAGAAGGAGAAGGAGAAGAAGAAGAGGAGGAAGAGGAGGAAGAGGAGGAAGAGGAGGAAGAGGAGGAAGAGGAGGAGGAGGAAGAAGAAGAAGAGGAGGAGGAGGAGGAGGAAGAGGAGGAAGAGGAGGAAGAGGAGGAAGAAGAGGAAGAAGAAGAAGAAGAAGAAGAAGAAGAAGAAGAAGAAGAAGAAGAAGAAGAAGAAGAAGAAGAAGAAGAGGAGGAGGAGGAGGAGGAGGAGGAGGAGGAGGAGGAGGAGGAGGAGGAGGAAGAAGAAGAAGAAGAAGAAGAAGAAGAAGAAGAAGAAGAAGAAGAAGAAGAAGAGAAAGAGGGAGGGGAGGAGGAGGAGAAGGAGAAGATGAGGAGGAGGAGAAGGAAGAAGGAGAAGGAGAAAAAGAAGAAGAAGAGAAAGAGGAAGAGAAAGAGGGAGGGGAGGAGAAGGAGAAGGAGGAGAAGGAGAAGAGGAAGAAGAAGAGAAAGAGGAAGAGAAAGAGGAAGGGGAAGGGGGAGGAGGAGGAAGAGGAGGAGGAGAAGGAAGAAGAAGAGGAGGAGGAGGAAGAGGAGGAGAAAGAAAGAAAGAAAAAAGTAAGAGAGAGAGAGAAAGAAAGAAAGAAAGAAAGAAAGAAAGAAAGAAAGAAAGAAAGAAAGAAAGAAAGAAAGAAAGGAAGGAAGGAAGGAAGGAAGGAAGGAAGGAAGGAAGGAAGGAAGGAAGGAAAGAGAGGATGCTCAAAGTAGCAGTAACATCATACTTTTATTGAACTTATTCATCAAGAGTGAAACTTGAAGACTTTTGACAAAAATGGCTGACTTTTCAAAAGTATTATGCATCTGGATAAAAAGTAAAGGTGAGCAAAAAAATGTCACTGAAGTTCAATTTGACTCTCTTCCTTTTAAAATTAGACATTTATTTGTCTGGTGTAGTTGCATGCATTCAACAAAGGAGTTGGATGTTACCAGATGGATTGTAAAGATATAAATGTAGTATAACTTTATATATAAAATCAGAATCACTGTATTCTTATGTTTCAGGTCTTCTGCTTTAACATTCAGATGAAATTTGCTACACTAAAGCATGAAAATATTAATATACTGTTGATAGAAATTTTGTTACTTAAGTACTGTAGAGTAATTCTAAGATAGTTGTCATGTCTGTTGGTTTAAAACAATGGGAAATGAACTTTTAAAATAGAGCCCTAAAAACAGAAGAGAGAAGTCAGATGCTTCCTGCTACATGAAGGTGGCTTTTGAGGATGATCCCCAAATCCCTTGTGTCTATTGAGTCTGCCCTTCCGCTAAACTAACATGTTGAGACCCTATTTGAATTAATTATTGCTTCAACTCATCATTTTTTGAGCTACACTCTCCATCTGTGATGCACACATACCAAATGAGTAAAAGCAGTCAGTAAAGCAGAGGGCACATGTGATAGCCCAGGACCCATGCTGTGGCCCGGATCATTACAGTCCTCTCTACTGTGACTGAGCTAGTCATGCCTCTCTGCAAAATCTTCCCCACTCCTTACCTCTTGTGATCTGCAGCTGGTCTTGCCTTCTTCATTGGGAAATTGCAAGTAAGAGTTCGGCTTTCTCAATTTCTCTCTGTTCCCCTATCAGTAGATGAACACAACAATGCTTCTCTCTCCTCCCTCCTCTCATCTAAGGAGCAGAATTTCTTCCCTCTCTTTAAAACCTCTGACTTTGGCTCATCCAACTGCCTGTTGCCTTCAAGATCCAGCTTGAACATCAATCACTCTCACACCCTGCTTGAACATCAATCACTCTCACACCCTGCTTGAGCATCAATCACTCTCCCATCCAGCTTCAGCACCCGCCATCCTCATATCCAGCAATACCTTTAACTTCTTTTCTGTTGAAGCTTTGACCTTGGTTTTCACCTCTTATCAAGTTTGGTTAGGAAAAGAAGAAAAAGGAAGTCTATAGAACTCAATCCCCTCATCTAACATACTCAGCCACTGTAATCATACTTAGTTCCTGCTCTACTCAAGTTAATGTGCAACAGAGTGTATTCCATTTGATTCTCCAGACCACTCCCCAGCCTCTTCTCCCTGCTCTGTGTTCTGAGATGCTGGCCTGCTTATGTGTTGCCTTGATTTTAGTTGCACATCTCCAATAGAAAGCACTAAGAAGAGATAGAATTCAGGAGAATAGGAACCAGAGTGTTTATTGTTACAATGTTAAAGTGTCTCTGTAGGTTGGCTTAATTCATTCAAACTTTTTGATAGATTCCCTTCTCTGTGCCTTATCTCCCCTGGACCAACCCTTCTCTCTGTCTTTGTGTTTCTATCTATCTCAAAGCTGCTGCCTGTTGCCCACATTCAGTATGGCTCTTTCCTCCCTAGTCAATCACTGTGAAAAGAGTCTCATAGACACACCACTCTTCTTTCAAGTGAAATAAATCAAAATGAAGATGAACCATTGCAGCAGTCCTTATGTCGACAAGCCCCAAAGTTTGGCCACACTTTGTATGTAAACCTCTAATTGAGTTCTCTGCAATGGTTAATCATGATTGTCAGCATGGCTGGGTTGAAAAATACCTAGCAGATTACTAAAGTAGACCTCTCTTTATGTCCACGAGGATGTCTCTAGAGATGACTAACTCGGAGAGCAAATGCTCATTCTGGTTGTGGGCAGCACTATCCTATGGTCTGTGTGCTGTGATGAAGCTAAAGAAAGAAGAAAGAAGCTAACAGGAATACCTGCTTTTTCATTGCCCCAGAATGAGCTGCAGGGCTCTATCATACCCTCCCATCTCAATGGCCTTACCATAGGCCAGGACTCATGCCTCCCACTAACTATACAAAGTAATCAGGACAACCATGAGCTAGGATAATCTTTCCTCTTTTTAAGTTGTTTCTTGGAGTGTTTGTCATAGTGACAGAAGTCTGACCGATACATTCCCCTTAATTATCCACGAAGACTTGGGCATTTGTTCTTTGCTAAGTTTCGGTCTGAAAAAGGTTTTCTTGGAAGATTAGCTATGCAGTGCTGGAGACTACATTTCTGTCCCTCCAGTGCTAGCATGTGGAACTCCTAATCTCCAATAAGATAGGACTTGAAGATGGAACTTTAAAAATGAAGAGCACATGAGTGCTGCTCATAAAAGGATTAGTGCCTTGTAATATGAGGCATATGAACTTTCTCCCTCCCTCTCTGTTCTTTACAATGTGAGGATCTAAAAAGACAGAGATGTTCACTGGAACATTAAGTAGGCACCTTAATCCTGGACATCTCTTTCTCCAAGACTGTGAAAAATGTGTTTAAGCTACCTAGTTTATAATAATTTATTTTGCATCACCAAAATAAGATACATAGCCTCTTGATCTAGGGTTACATTTACTCAATCAAATGTCCGATTTCTTACCTGTTCCCTTGTCTTCCTGATTCTACTCATGGTTCATCAAAGATCACCACTGATACTCATTTCCAATTTTCTATATAAAAGATATGAGCATTCCACCACACTGTTTAAGTGTTTACAGTAGTTCAAGTTTGAGCTTGTTCAAGGCACATAGGTACTTTCTTCCCATTCTGACCCCCCTATCTATATATCCTTGATCCCAACAGCTAGAATCCTCATGTCTTGAGCTTTTTGTATCATTAATACCAAACTGGGTTTAGTTTCTAGTCCAAGTTATAGTATTTTATGCCTACATGCCCATTGAAGTCTGCCAATTCCCAAAATACCATTTTCGGGATCATTTGATTGTGTCCTTAATACTTAGAGTAAGTACATTTTGTGTTCAAGAAGGCTCTCCTTTAACTTCTATGCTTGCATTGCCATTTCTACTCAGGTGTCCTCCCCACTCTCTCTGCCCTCCACCCTAACCCCTGCTTCTAAATGGCTATATTTGGACTCCAGGGTAGAATGCAACATCTTTCAGGGAATTAAAAACACTATATTGAAATTATCCTTCAGCCTCCATCTCCTTTTCATCAAAACCTGAAAGTTCCAAGGCTCAATCATGTTTTCACAACTGCAGAGCACAGCCACTTGAAATCAAAATAAGTACTCAACGCTGTTCTTATAATCAAAAGTAAGTATGGAAGGCAACAAACTTCTTATTACTCTGGATTTGTGGTCATTGTATAGGAAATGTACACCAAAATACTGCAAATGATCCTGAGAAGATTCTATTCTGATACACTGTAAGACAGTTTTTCCAAATCTTGAATTTATATACTATATGCAGTAGGTGATAGAGCAATGTGGGGGTCTTATAATATATACTCACTTGAAATAAAAAACAAGTGCTGACAAGTTCTTAGGACAGTTCAGCTTAAAGTTATATGCACTAAGATAAGATGGGATACCTACACATATGCTTGAGAAATGATGTCCAGTGCCTCTCCAACTTGGAGCATGGGAGAGAGATTTTGAAGCAGATGGAATTGTGAAGTCAAATAGTTTGCTATGCGCAAAGTAACTGGGTGTTACAAGAAAGTGACAAGCAGGAGGTAGGACAACTCTGAGGAGCTATAGCTATGGTTAAAAAGACTTATCCCATGATTGTGATGTGGTGGTGGGGTAGGCACAGAAATCCATGAGGAGCAATAAACCAAGATTACACAGAAGCCTGTAAGATGCCCCGAAGGACCCCGGGGCTTAAAGAGCTAGTTTTGGGGGACTGGTGAGATGGTTCAGCAGTTAAGAGTACTGATTGCTCTTCTGAAGGTCCTGAGTTCAAATCCCAGCAATCACATGGTAACTCACAACCATCTGTAATGAGACCTGATGCCCTCTTCTGGTGTGTCTGAAGATAGCTACAGTGTACTTACATATAACAATAAATAAATCTAAAAAAAAAAGAAAAAAGAGGGAGTTTTCACATTTGCAACTCCTTGATTTCATGGTTAATGTCTTTTCTATATGCTACATAAGAAAATTAACTTGCTACTTAGATAACTGTGATTATATGATCATGATAATAATTGTAGCATAAATCATTATAGCCACTATCACCTTATAGTCACAAAATCACATACATACATAAATGTATTTGTAATTACTGTTGACTTTTCTTTCTAACTATAGGCAAAATCCATCCAGATCTCACTATTTCTACCTAAGCCAATCTGGTTTAAGCCACTGGCATTGAACTGTGTTCCCCAGAAAAGCTGCATTGAAGTCTTTACCTAGTATCTCAGAATGTGCCTGTCATTGGAGACATACTCTTGCAGGTGTAATGAGTTTAAAAAGAGGTCATTAGGATGGTCCTCACTCCAAATGACTGTTGTTCTTTATAAAACTGGGAAATTTAGCTACAAACAGACTTTTGCATTAGGAAGATGATGGGAAGACAAGCAGCTATGTGGTGGAATGACAAATCAGAAACCAAGAAACACAACAAATGCTGGTAAGCAACAGAGGATGGAAGTGGCATGGAAGATACCTACTTAAATCTCAATTTCATGATTTGAGCATTTAGAACAAATAGAATACTTTAGAGAGTTTCCCCCTCATGTCTTTTAAATCATGTACTTTGTTTTTCATATCTAAGATGGGTGGTGATATATGATATACAGACACCCAGCAAAATGATTCCAGGAGCTAAGTGATTTAATGATCCACTGCCCTTCATTACACCTGCATTACACCTGCAATCATTACACCTGCAAGAGTATGTCTCCAATGACAGGCACATCCTTATTGTTTTCATGCATGTATGTTGGAGAAGGGTGTATCATTTCTTCAAGGACTTTAGTTGGAGAGGTAGGGGAAATGAACGGGGACTAGGTCCTGAAGACAGCTAAAATTCATTGTTATAAAGATGCGAAACTGTCTAAAATATTTAAAAAGTAAATGTAGAGAAAAAAAATGTACAGCTGGTGACTGTGGCCAGTGTTCGAATTTAGTTTTAAAAACATACATGGCCTTGCGTGTTTAGTTAGCAGTTACAATGCTTGGATATTGGCACCCACCTTCAAACTGGTTGGTCCCTTGTTCCACAGCACATTTGCATCTTCTGAATCCCCACCTATATAATCTACATGTGAACTGCAAGCAAGTGAACTTTTGAAAAGGAAAGTTGGATCAGATTATTCTTTTATCTAAAGTTGCCCTTTGGCTTCTCATCTTCAGTAGCGTAGAAACCAAAATCCTATCGGCAGATTCTGGACCTCTTGATCTCATTTCTTACTTTCAACTTGTTTGCTCTCTGTGGTATAGCCTCACTGGCTTCATGTCTGCTCCCAAAGCGTGTCTGAAAACTTCTGTCTCAGGTCTATATGTTTATTGCTTTCTCTACTTGAATTTTTCTGGAAGCTCACAGCCTTGCTCCTTCATCTTCTGTAGGCTTAGGCTTAAGTATCAGGTATTTGTGATGCTTAATCACCCTCTGTAAAATTATAACGCTCCATAAACACTTTACCCTTGGGTGTTTCCTTTTCCTCCAAAGCTCCCAACATTGTGTAAAAGACCATATTATATTTATTTGTTGTTTTCCCAAACAGAAATTGGATAATGATTTATTTTGTTTGCTGTTGTAGACTATGTGCATATATATCAAGTGAATAGGTGATTCCTCTTGTAGCCTCAAGGGAACACCTAGTAGTAGAATAAAGACTGGCCACCACTACAGCAGTGATTTATGTACTTCACTGAAACATTTAAGAGGGGGTAAGTGGTGTTGTTATGTACCCTGTAAGCCTTTATTCTTCCGCTAAGATGAGTATAAAGTTTACTGTAGGCCTCACTGAGAGGATCACCTTGAATAGAACATACACAACTGCGTCTGGGTCTGCACAGTCTTATATAAATACAGGATGCCATTAAAATAAAATCATGCACAGTTTTATAATGAAAGCAATTCCGCATATTGAGGAGTTAGTAATAAAAGGTGACATTCTTAATTGTTGAATTCAGCCTTCCTGAAAATAGGTTGTAAAAACGCAAGTGAACGTAATCTAATCAAGCACAATTTGAAAATCTCTCTAAAATAGGAGCCATGAATTCAGTGGCTTTGTTAACAGCTATTACCATCGAAGAGTTACAGAAAAACGCTAGCAAATCCTCACAGGAACTCGGGTCATTGGAGCTTTTTTAGTGAATAAAGGCCTCCTATGAATGAACCTCAGCATTCTTACCTGAAAGTACACTATCTCAGAAGAGGACCAAAGTACCTAAAATATCACAGGAGGAGATTTTAAAACTAAAATACACTTATATCATTTCCCCCTTCTCTTTGCTCCTTCCAATCTCACCTGTGTACACCTCCCTCTTTCTCCCTGTAGAAATCATGCTTTTTTATCCTTTAGTTGTTATTGTTTTACACAAACACACACACACACACACACGAGAGAGAGAGAGAGAGAGAGAGAGAGAGAGAGACAGAGACAGAGACAGAGACAGAGAGACAAAAAGAAACACAGAGAGAGAGAGAGAGAGAGAGAGAGAGAGAGAGAGAGAGAGAGAGAGAGAGAGAGAGAGACCTAAATATGTTAACATAATCTGCTCAATCTACTTGATGTTGCCTACACATATATTATTTCAGGGCTGCCTATTTGATACTAGACAAGCAACTAGTGGACTCCTCCCTGGGAAAGACTATTTCTCTTGCTATCAGCATTCTTTAGTTGCCTGCAGTTCTTAGTCTAAGATTTTCCCTTCCACATTAGGATATCCATTGGTGTTATCCTTGTTCAGGTCTTGGTTAGGCAACCTTATTGTTGAAATATGCTGAGTGGAGCTTCTTTGTCATTTCTAGCAGACACAATTTCACAGGAGACTGCCTGTCCCTTTGGCTTGTAAAATCATTCCTCTCCCTCTAACATGATGTTCCCTGGGCCCTTGGTATAGGCGCTCCCTGTTGTAGATGTATTCGTTAGGGCTGGGCAAACCACAATCAGTTGTTCTCTGCATTTTGACCAATTGTGGTTTTCTTTAAAGGCTTTGTCAGTTGCAGTTTCTTTAATTTAGTGTGTCCACCAGGATTTACATGTGCTAATATGTTCCTGTCAAATAAGAATTCTTTGTATACTGTACAGTCTATGTTTACCAGAGCTTACAATCACACTGAGGATAACTAGTGTCAATAGCCAGTACATAATTAAAAAGGATTTATTTCTGAAGAAAGTCAGCATTGTGTCTGATAAAGGTACAATAGGGAATCAAACCTGGTTTTTAATCTTAGAGAATCTTATCCTTGATGTACTGATAAATAGTCCTGTAGAACCTCGACGCAAATTGGATGAGAAGGGGCCATTAAATAAAATGAATGGACTCCAAGAGTGCAAAGGAAAAGAAGGGAAGATGAATTTAGAGAGGGGAACCTAGAACGGACTTTAAGTTATTTTATCCAAGTCTTAAACAGGACCCTCACAGGCCAACAAAGGGATAGGCATGCATGTTTTTGAAGATATATGTGACTATAAGAAGATACACTTCTAGTCATTGCACTCCATCTTTCTGGTGGTCATCCTCTCTCTCTCTCTCTCTCTCTCTCTCTCTCTCTCTCTGTGTGTGTGTGTGTGTGTGTGTGTGTGTGTGTGTGTTGTTTGTATATCTCATCTGTGAGTCTGTGTGCCTTGTCTAATCTCAGAACCTCAGTGACCAGAATGCCCTTCTCTTAAGTTGAAAGACAAGTAGTCTTGTTCAAGCTACTAGTTAGCTCTACTGGTCCCCGTTGACCATTTCTCCCATTTGCTCTCCTAACATCATGCCAATGCTTGCCCTTTGGTCTGCCATGTCCTTAGAAAAGCCCTCCTGATTTGTGAAAGCTGTTCCTAGAAAGATATGACTTTGAAAGAGACGTAACTCCAAATGGATAGTATCTTTGTATTTCTAACTTCATCCTCATCTTTTTCCTTCATTTATTATACATTTATGTTTCCACTCATATAGTTCAAGTTATACATAGTAGATTCTTATGGAGGTAGAAATGATGCTGTCAATTCAGCTTTCAGGAGCAGATTGTTTAGTGCTAAGGAGCCACATAGGGCTAGCAGTCAGGATGGAATTAATATCTTCTAACAGGCAAAATTTCCCTGTCATCTCTTCAGAGCAATACAAAATGATTAGCTCTGTGCAGCAATTTAAAATGAAGAACTCATGGGAAGCCTCTAATAGTCTCATTTCTGGCTTCTACTACTTAGTTAACTAAACTTAATCTGTTAATTTTCAGACATGTCTTATTTTTAAGTAGAAGTCACTTAAACATATGCCTTGAATTCTTGAACAAAAAGCCAAGTGCAGAAAGGTAGGCATGTCCCTTTTAATTTTTTTCTTTAATTTCCTTTCATGTACTTGTGTGTTGTGTGTATGTATGTTCACATGTGTGTACAGGGATGTGTGCCATGTGTGTGCACGTGAAGGCCTGAGGTTGATGTCTAAAATTTTCCTCAATTCCTTTTACATTTTATTCTTTCAAATCCATATCTCTTTATCAAATCCAATACCCTCAATAGCTGGTCTTGTTACTTAGCTTGCTGTATGAATCCACTTTCTGGTTGCACTTGTGAAGTTTTAACTGCTGAGCCATCTCCCTAGCCCTTCCATCTTAACCTTTAGGTTTATTTTATTTTATATATACAGGTGCTTTTGCCTGAATGCATGTGTGGGTAACACGAGTAGAGGGTACCTATTTAAGTCAGAAGAGTCTACCAGGGCACCTACAGCTGGTGTTAAGAATAATTGTGAGCTGCCATGCCACTATGACATGTAAACCTGAGTCCTCTGCAAGAGTAGTGAGTACTCTTAACCACTGGGCCATCTTGCCAGCCTCCCAAGTCCGAGTTCATCTTAAATTTTGAAAGTTAAGCACCATGATCTCAAACTGTATTGACTGCTGTGTGGAAAAAATAAAAGCTCCTAAGAGAGTTTTCCCAGAAGAACAAGGGTATTGATGAAGAAGCCATATCTATTGCTTAAGAACGCTGTCAGGTACTTGATGCTTCTGATGTAGAAGATCTGAAAGACTGTACGATACTCTCAGATGACAGGATGACTGACAGTGTAAGAGCTGCTCACTTCATCAATAGGCTAAATTAGGATAAAAGAACCAGTGCTCAGAGAGCTCGTGAAAGTACAGATGGGAAGATTTTAATGCTGCTACACAGGCTGCCTGCAGAGAGCTACAGCGTAGAACACTCTGCAGCACCTGCTCCTAATGAACTGAACAAGCCAAGACAACAGTTGCTTAAATCAAGAAAAGACTTATCTGGATTTTTAGGCTGTAAATGGTTTTGTGTCTTTCATGACATCTTAGGCTCTTGGTTTCTTTCCCAGTTCATTGATCATGTATAGGAAGGTGGTCAGCACTCTAGACTTTCTATGGGCACATGCAATCATGTGTGTGTGTGTGTATATATATATATATATATATATATATATATATATATATATATATTGCATGAAAGAAGAAGTTAAACTGCTTTTGGGAACTTAAGTAAAAGGGATTGGTAAGAAAGGAAGGGGAGATGAAAATTCACTTGGAAGGGCAGCCTGAGAGGAGTATGCTTAAAGAACATTTCCCTTATAAAATTCAGGACCATGTACAATAAATGTATGCCAATTAAAATGTTATTTTTAAAAAGATACTGCCTAGCTGGGCATGGTGGTGCATGCCTTTAATCCCAGCACTCAGGAGGCAGAGGCAGGTAAATTTCTGAGTTCGAGGCCAGCCTGCTCTATAGAGTGAGTTCCAGGACAGTCAGAGCTATACAGAGAAACCCTTTCTCGAAAAATTTAAAAAAAATACTGCCTAAACAAGACTTGAACAAAGACAATATCAGTAGAAACAGAGTTCTATCCCTAGACAATGGAATAGGAAAAAATAAATCTCACAGAGTCTCACCCCTAGACAGAGAACTATAGGCAATTAATGACCAATAAGAGAACAAGAATTCATCTGTCCCAGAGAGCAGCCCCCTAACTGGTTAGCCCGTATAAACTTGTCCACCTTGAAAGCATACACAAACAAAGAAAACAGATTCAACAGGCACATGTGTGTGTGCATGTGCGTGTGTGTGTGAGTGTGTGTGTGTGTGTGTGTGTGTATGTGTGTGTGTGTGTGTGTGTGTGTGTACAATAATCATCAAAGAAAAAGGGCATCAATTCAAGAGGGAGACAGAGGGAAAACATAAGAAGGGTTGTAATGAAGGAAAGGAAGTGAAAAATGGTGAAAATATATTTTAATTAAAATATACAAAAATGAAAATATTTTTAGAAAGGAGACCAAGCAGTAACTAAAATAATTTCCATTTAGAGTATTTCATGAGTTGGTGGTGCTTTTATTACATAGTAGAAGGTGATAATAGTTTCTACAATTCCATTTTCTGTTTAGTCCTTGTTCTCTGTATGTACATGGTGACACAGTTTTTTGCTGCAGGTGTTTTACTCTAGCATCTACTTTTGTACCTTAATAGGTACCTTTGGAAAGAAAGCATGGCACCGTGTTTCAGGTAGCCAGCTCTGTAAGTTTAATTCTTCCCAAATCACATGTAAGTCTTCCACAGCTAAAGACAATATGTTATAAATAGGTCTTCTGGTCTCCAAGAAGTTCAAGCTCTGCTCTGGCTGCGTACCAGGTCACAGCCTTAGAAATATGCTGAACATCTGTGAACCTCAATGAGTTTGGGGTTATAGAATGGATCAGCAGTATATTCCATAAAGGACTTGGAAAATTAAATTAAATCAAATAGCATGTGGAAAATGGTGACATAAGTTAGTCCATATCATCTGGAAGGTTCAGGGAAGTGAGTGTATGAACTACAAAGAGTACAAGTTCCACTCAGCATAATGTGAATCCTCTGACCTTAGTAGTTATACAATCTTAATCTCCTCTCGCTTTTATTAAAATGTAATAAACTATATTGGCATACTTAAATTTTTAATAAGTAAAAGTACCAAATAATAAGGGAATAAAAATAATTCACTTAAAATTTCATGAAAATATAATGGAAGCTCTTAAAGAATTTATAAAGTGACTCTGTGACACTTCTTGGGCAAGTCACTTGTGATCATCTGGAATAGTGGTTTTCAGCAATGACTACATATTCATATAACAATCATCCAAAAAACTTCAATATATACACACATATATATATTATATTTACATAGATATGTGTGTTATACACACATACATTCATACATACATATATGTGTGCTACATATATGCACATACATACATACATACATACATGCAAATGGGCCTGGAATCTTACAAGTACCACAAGACTTCTTGCCTTGGCTGCCCAGATAAAGGTCAGAAAACTGCTCTTAGATAGGTGAGATGCTTGAGTACAGGATTAACACCCTGAGTTCAGTCAATGAATCCCACAAGTGGAAAGAAAGAAATGAGCCCTGAAAGTTGGCTTCTGACCTCTATAAGAATTCTGTGACCTGTGCTTGCTTTCACTTACATACACACACACACACACACACACAGACTTACATGCAAACATACAGAAAGGCACACAGACACACACAAAGACATACACAGAGACACATGCACATATGCAGACACACACATACACAGACTCACAAGTACACACACAGGCATACATATAAACAAACACACAGAGACATACACACACAAATGCACAGAAAGACACATGCACATGTATAAATACACACACATGCACAGACGTACATACCACACAATACACAGAGATACACACAGACACACAGAGAGACATACAGACAGCCACACACACAGACACATGCACAGACACACACATACAGAGACATACACAGAGATACATGCACTGACACAAACATGAAGACACACACACACACATACATGCCAAAGCAAACAAGCTTTTGTATGCTCTTCTGCAGGCAGGAGGCTTGGGCACTCCTTCCTGCCACCCCCAGTGCTCCCTGCATCCACAGAGAATCACTAGACTCCTATCTGTTCTACCATACACCATGCTCATTCCGAGAAGTTTTATGAGATGGGTTTTGAAAACGAAATCCGTCTTGGCATGGAGCAGGAATTTTGGGAGCTACCTGCTTCCCTGCACAGTCTCCATCCAATAGATGAGCCAAAAGAACTTTGTCCTGATTTATAATAGTAAACATGTGAAATAAGAAACCAAATCAGAGTTCAGACTTCCATTCAGGGTACATATATTTTAATTTTTTTAGCTTCTATTTTGTTGAAGATCTTATAATTTCAGGGAACTAAAGGAAAACAATGAATATTGGTGGGCTTGTGGGGTAAGTCAATCCTGCCTATTAGTGGTGCCATCATATGTAATGCTAATGTATAACTATTGAGAATATTTTTTAATTCTATAGCTTCAGCATCATTTAGTTCTTTCAGTAACTCTGCCAGGCTGTATAGGCACATGTATCTATAGGAAAATGCAGCCAACTTTCTCAAAACTCACTTAGGTTCCAGGAATCTCGTATTTACAATGTAATAATGAGAGATCTGAGTGTGTGAGTTAGATTTTCTTGGTCTTGATTTTCTTATTTATGAAATCTGAATCAAGTCTATGTGAAGTAAAGGAGCTTTACAAGTGTTGGCTATTATAACTCATTTCCAGTTTAGAGATGATCATACTGAGGTGCAAGGTAAGTTGGTCACTTAAAGTGAGAACGCTGTTACAAATTAGTATTATGGTAGAATGTAGTTTCCTAATTGCTAACCAGTTATTTTCATACTACTTATGACCTCTGAATGTTACCCAATGAACTTCTTCATATCAAATTAACTAAGAAAAAATAGTGAATATCTATTATGATTTGGGATTCCAAACAGCGAAGAGGGGAATTTTTCACACTTTGTCCATGACTTTAAGAGAGAAGTTAGACACGTGTCATTGTTTAGGAGATATGTAACCCTAATGTCAACATGCTAAAGTCTTGGTCCCTAGGGCAGCTACAGGGAAGTGAAGAAACATGGGGTCAGGGTTATTGTATGGTCTCTTACCTGGTCATGTGCCTAAGAGGATTATGGGACCCTGGCCTATTCTCTGCCGCATCCTCCTTCTTAGGTCAAGAAGGAGGCACTTGCTCTACCATGAGCTCCCCAGCCTCACCATTCAGCTTCCCAAATACAACCCTAAATTAACAAGTTCCCTTGACTGTAGCTTCAAAAATCCAGGACTGTGAGTCCAAGTAAACATTTTTTTATAATTAATTTATCTCAAGCATTTTTTGTTTCAGTAATAGAAAGATGACGAAAACTACTTGCATTTGTATATTCCGAAATGAGAGGCAGAGCAGCTAAATGAAAGCTGTCATAGTATCTGACACTAAACGCTACACTATGATCAGAAGCTATGATTATTCACTCAGCAAACACATCATTCAAAGGGCTCTGGGGAAAACCTCCTTTGATTTGAAATAGCTAAAATGGAAAGAAATGTCTTCTGAACCATGTGCCTATTGCCGAGCATTAGAGACTAAGAGTCCTTAATAAAAAGAATAAAAAGAAACAGTATAGCTTTCAGAACAGCTCAGCCAGAAGACTGCCAGGCAGGCAGAGTAATAAAGGGAGGGAGGAAGTGGCTGAGGAAAATAACAAGGCATTGTAAAGGGGACAACTAGACTTCTTCCACTGAGACTAACATTACCCTGTGCATTTTGTTTTGACCTGGAGTCCAGCAGGGGAGGCTCTCTAACACTTCCTTCTCTGTAGGACTTTCACATTGCACAAATCGCCATCCAGACTGAAGGTCACATTTCCAGGCTTCTCAAGCTCAGACGTTATCTGGTGACACAAATAAATCCAGTGGCTGGTACTGGCTTTGTTTATGTGTCACCGACTCACCGGGGCAGAGAGAGTCTGGAGAAGTCACCAGACCCCTATGGTCAGGATTGTAATATCCTAGACAGAGCAGTAGCACAGCAATTCTATAAAATAACCTTCTCCCCTTGCAACAGCAGGGGTTCATCCTAGAAAAGGCAAGCTTAAGTTAAATCAGCATCAAACGGAGACTCATTTCCAACACAGGCAACATTTTCTCAGAATTCTCCATGTAGAATGTTCAAAAGCACTGAAGTTAACATAGTGGGAGAGCTACACCATATTCAACTTTCACAAACTACATTCATTTTTAAATACCCCATGGTTATTTTGACCAGACATCAGGGAGCAGAGAAACTCCAGGATATGATCTTGTAGGAAAAATGGAACAAGACTAGGGTGTAGGGGATAGGGTATTTATCAGAGAGGAAAAACAAATAAACAAGCAAACAAAAAGTGCCATTGCTTCCCATGTGAATTAGCCATTGACCATTTACTATTACTATAACAAAACTTTGAGAGGCAGGTTAACATTTTGAAGAATAAAGGTTTAAGAGCTCATAGTTAAAAAGTTTAAGACCCTGGCACCAGAATTGGTGGACTCTGAAGAAGAACTCAGAGCAGATAGAAACACAGTAATACAAGCATATGAGAGGAGAAATTAATCAGAGGATTACTGGCTCCTATAAAAATCATGTATTAATCCTTTAGAAGACACAACTTCAATGTCCTAACAACTCCCACACCCCTCTTTACACAGCCCCCATCACCCAACATCCTGTAGTAAGGATCAAAGTCCCAACACAAGAACACTAGGAAACACTCTTAAAGCATATCCAAATTGTGAGGACTAGGACTCCCTAGGTGAGAATCAGTAGATGTCTGCCATCCATCCATCCATCCATCCATCCATCCGTCCGTCCATCCATAATTTAAATAACTCACCTCGTAGATGAACCACTTTTTTTGTCTCCTCTCTGTGCAATATGTGGGGTGACAGAAGTTGATCATAATCCTTTGTGTTATTCTAAGGGAATTTGGTGGCCTGCTGGGTTAAGCTTTTCAACCACTCTATGCATATGAATCACAGGGCATGAATATATACAAGGTATATTTTGTACCTGTAAAACACTATCTCTGAAGTGAATCCCAGAGTCTGACTTGAACAGCATCCAACGAGATGGTCCATGCATGAGAATCACATTCCTCTGTGGTTTGATCTAACCTGTCTCCCTTCAAGACAAAGGGCTTTATGGTTTCTCATCCAGATTACCCATAATCCTTCAGGTCATTACCATTTAGCTAGGAATCTCCCACTGGGCCTTGAGAAATCTTTAAATGTTTAAATATTATGTATGATACATCATATATATAAGTAAAAATCACATACATTTATTTATGATTTTAAAGATGTGTGCTAATTCAATGTTGCTGTTCAAATGAGGTGTCAGAAGAAGTCCAGGGATAGGTGAAGTTTGGCTAAGATTAAAAAAAAAAATGCCAAGCAGTGGTGGCACACACCTTTAATCCCAGCGCTTGGGTGGCAGAGACAGGCAGATTTCTGAGTTTGAGGCCAGCCTGGTCTACAGAGTGAGTTCCAAGACAGCAAGAGCTATACAGAGAAACCTGTCTCGAAAACAAACAAACAAACAAACAAAAAATGACAAGTGCTGGCAAGGGTGTAGAGAAATAGAACACTTATTCACTGCTAGTGGGAGAGAAAATTGGTGTAGGCACTGTGGAAATCAGTGTAGAGGTTCCCTAAATAGCTAGAAATAGATCCACCACATGATCTAGCTATACCACTCTTCATGTGTACCTAAAAGAATCGACATCCTACTACATAAACATTTGCTCATCCAAGTTCATTGCTACTCTACTAACAATATCCAGAAAATAGAAATAACCTAGATGACCCTCAACAGATGAAAGGATAACCGAAAAGTGGTACATTTACACAGTTGAATAAATATTATTCAACTGTTACGAATAAATATGAAAGTCACAGGTAAGCGAAAAGGACCAGAAATCATCATTCTGAGTGAGGTGACTCAGAAAGACAAATGTAGACTCCCCCTCTTGTTTGTGGATGTTAGCTTACATCTGTGTTTCTCTTATGCATAGGGCTCAAGAAATTAATAAATGGCCATGGGAGTTTTCAAGAAAGTGAAGATAGAACATGGCGATGTAAAGGTTTAAAAGGGAATAATGGGACAGAAAGAGCTAAATGGACAGAGAGAGATGAGAGAGCAAGGTAGAAGAAGGAATATGAATTTTGGGAGGGATAAGACCTGAAAAAGGTGCATTACAAATTACTACTGCAGAAACTTTCTAAGACATAAAGATAGTCATATATAAAAAGACCTTAGATGAAGTTACCCTCTAATGGGGCAACAACGCTCCTACTAGATACCAGGAGCCAACACAGTAAAATACCAATGACAAGAGTAAGTTACTTTTATCAGAGTTGTTGGCAAGGAAGACCTCAGAGATCCCAAATATTACTGGCAATTGTCACTTCTCTTGGTCACCCTCAAGGACTTGTGCACACACACACAAAAAAATTGCTAGCCACTCACTGATGGGGTTACTTTTCATTAAGAATGTGGCCCTGAGTGGGTCTAACAAGTTCCAGTCCGTGACTACTTGTCTAAGAATATATGGAGAGCACTAAGGGTTAAAAAAATGAGTGGTAGGAAGTGGAAATTGATCTGAAAGGAAATGGGGGGGGCGTTGAAAAATCTTCAAAACACAATATATGAAATCCTCAAAGAACAAAATTGCATTTAAAAATGCATGTCTTATTTATACATGTCGAATGTTCTAAAGTATATGAATACTGTACACATTATGTAGTGTTTATAAATTTTATATAGTATACCTACATGTTAAATGTTGGAACTGCTGTAATATTATTTATACTCAATAGAATAAAATATTCTTTACTCCTTATATATTCACACAGATGGATTTCTACAAGGATGGTACATTTTTCTCAGGTTGCAACTATTTTCTCTCTAGGAAAAGAGGTAACCTTTCTGAGTAGGGAAGCTAGAAGAAACAGCCTGGCCACTCCCTCTCCACTTTTGAAGTGGAACTGCCTGCAGAGATGATGCATCCCAATGCAACTACCCCCTGAGCCCTTACCTAGATAGATGGCCTGCAAGGCAAGTCAGCTAAAACACTGAAAAAGATCACTTGAAACAGCTCTGCAGCCAGATTCTCCAACCAGCTTTATCAGACAAAAAAAAAAAAAAAAAAAAAGCCCAAAACCAAACAACAACAACAAAACTCTTCATATTTTTGATGGGGTTTCTGCTTCTTGAACACTTTTTTTTTCTGAGACAGGGTTTCTCTGTGTAGCCTTGGCTGTCCTGGAAATCACTCTGTAGACCAGGCTGGCCTCAAACTCAGAGATCTGCCTGCCTCTGCCTCCCAAGTGCTGGGATTAAAGGCGTGCGCCACCACGCCCGGCTCTTGAACACTTTAAACATGTACAACCACCTAAATAAATGTCAGACAACAGAAGAGATAGTATCTACTGCTTATTATTTATTATTATATTAATAATAAGTGTATGAGGTGGTAAGGCACAGCTTCATGGAACTTATTTTTCCTTTTGCCTTTATATGGGGAGCTGAGATTGAACTTGGGTCACTAGACTTGCACAGTGCATGCAGGTACTCACTAAATCATCTTGCTAGCACCAAGAGAAGTTATTTATTAGTTCCCCCAAACTGTGAGGGGGCTGGGACAGAGATAAGATTAGGAACTCTCGGAGCAGGAAAGGGCATGCAGACAAATCTAAGAGAATTTTTACATCACTGCTTTCTCTGATCTTGGCTCTACTGCATGTTTTGTAGCACCAGCTCCTCCTCCAACAAATCAAATAACTACACCTCCTTTAACATTTGCATACAGATATCATATATGCCACGGGAATATGAACCCATGTAAGAGCTCTTCTCGGTCCTCTTGGAAATAGAACATACTCATATCCACTCAGTTGGCATTGCTTTTCTTTAACAATAAAATATAAAATAATTACTACTACGGGAACACTTCAAAAGAGAGGGCAGAAAGAATATAAAACCCCAAGGATCAGGAAAGTTTGCCCTGAGATGGTGTCTCCTAATACTGTCAGAAACCACACCCATGAAGTCTCATCAGTGTGACTCTACAAATGGGAGTTGACCAAGGAGGACCACAATGAAAGTGCCAAAGTGGACAAGGGAGCACCCACAAAGCCTCAACCTTACACAAAGAACTACAGGCATGTAAGAAATGCCGACAGCCTAGGAAACTGTCTCCTCATGGAAGAGCACACAAATTGTTCGTCCAATACCAGTGACCAGCTCTGAAATCAAAACAGTAAGTAACAGGTTGTGTTTAGAGATGTATACATATACACATGCATGTGTGTACATAACAGCTATTAACAAGGGGTACAGACCATGAATTTGAAGGCAGGAAGGGGTTTATGGGGGTGTTCAGAGGGAAGACTGAGAAAAGGAAATTCATTATACAACTATGCCACAGTTTCACAAATGAAATAAATAAGAAACAGAAACTCACTACTCTAGTGTATGTTGTTACCCTGTTCGGAGTCTTTGCCTTCAAGGCGATCCTTTGGTACTAGCTTCCTTTAAGGATGTGGTCACACAGCAACAGCTTGAAGAACTCTCTAAATTGAACAGGGCTTGGGAGTAATGGTATCTTATGTCTCCATGGTGACTCAGGGCTAGGCAAGGGCAAGGTGGGGGCACTCCCACTGAGAGGGGAGGCAGGATCCTGGGGAGGACCACTCAAAGCTAAACTCCTCCTGGTGACATTCTCTAATTCATGAGATGCTCTTTTAAAATGACAGTCTCCTCTCCCTGTGTTTTTTTTAATTAATAACCCCATGGAATCTTTTTCATTAAAAATGAATTTTACCTTTACTCTGAAATGTCAAACATGCATAGAAAGAGTAACTTTTCTTTGCAGGGAATATTTTTTATGAAGATAATAGTTTACCTTTTCTTTGGCAAATTTTAGCAGTAGAATGAACTTGTTAAAGCAATATTTCTTTTTCTTTTTTATCATACCAGTAGCATCTGTTTTATGCTCTTTTACAAGCAGATGAGTGGAAACAAATGATATTTTAAAAACATATGTCCTTCAAATACACTACATAATTAACAGTAAGTGAAATTTAAAATTTTGGAAAGCAAGTGGCTGCTATTTTACTTCTAAAAATGTAGGTTGGGGCTGAGTGTGTGACTTGAAGTTTGAGCACTGCAAGACTTAGAATAAAATAATAAAAACAAATAGAAATGCAATTCAAATCTTATGTGAGACCAGAAGTGAAAAGGGGAAATTAACATTTAATTTATAAAATATACCAGAAATGTTAAGCATATATTGGCAAAGCATTTTCCCAGTGGGTTTTACTACTGTCCCCCACTAAGAGAAGCACACTAATGGAGTTCTGGCTTCTATAGCCATAGAGGCAAGGGGATAAAGACAATAAATATTTCAACAAATATCAGAGTTGTCACATAACCAGTTAAGGATGAGTTTAGAACTTACATCTCAATGGTGACCTAACCTTTTGGTCAAGCTAAAATTAGTTGATGCTAATGTTAGTACCAGCAGCAAAACAAAGCAAGAGTCTGTCCACAAGCCAACACTGGAGCATTGCACTTCATGAGTCAAACAAGCCAAGACTTGTCCGTCCCTAAGTCATTTTATCCATGTTCCCCAATCGGATTGAGAATTTAGTACTGACAGAATCTCTTCTTCTGCATGTGTAGGGCTTTGCACATGGATGCTGCTTGCATTAATAGAAGGAAACAGTCTTTGTGAAAACTCAAAACTCTGACATCTCTGCAATTCTCTGTGCACCTCATCACCGCATACAAAAATCTTGTAAGAAAAGAAAAATGTTACTCCTTTTATTCTGTGTAATCAAGGTTGCTTTATTTGGGAATTTGAAAGGAAGCCCTGGTCCACCTCTCATGTTCACAGAAGTTTAAATAGGAAGGAGCCATCTGGTCTACCTCTCCTGTTCACAGAAGATTACATGGGAAGGAGCCATCTGATAAGAGGCTTCCATCTTCCCTTGAAAACAAACAACTAAAGATTCTCTCCAAATTACAAGTCCAATACCAGGGAGAGAAAGGATTCAGGTGCCTCCTAAGAATCCCAAATACTGTGATGTTCTTTTACTATTTTAGAACTTTCAGCCAATTAATGTGTAGTTGCTCATACCGTTCTCAGGTCAAGTATATATTCTTTGTTTCTAATATTCAAATGATTCTCTCTTTTCCCAAAATGCAATAACTGCATGTTCTTATTAAAGATACATTCACAATCCCCTTAGAATTTTTACAGAATTAACAAAAACAAAGGTCTTAGGTTTTGTCCACAATAGCACCACAAAGAAGAAAAACTGAAGATGAGAAGAGGTGGCAGGAAGAGCAAACAAAAGAGCAGGAGAGGAGAGGAGTGTGAAGAGGAAACTGAGCGGGGCATTACAATCCATTTTCCTTTCGTTCTGTTACTTTCCTCTCAATACTTGCTCTCTATGGGTATGAAATGTAACCATCAGAGAGACAAGTGCCCCATATTGCATCAGATGAATGAACCCTGGAACATTGTTATTCATTTTTAACAATGATGTCACTCGAGTGCAAAGATGAGTAAGATGCAGAGAGTAAGGGGGATGCCAGTGTGAGAACTCTGCAGTGGGTTTCTGGAGACAGAGCATCGTTTAGTACTTCACTTGACCCTTAGAAGCAGTATGCAGAAGATACTGAGCACAGATAGTGATTGCTTGTGTGGGAGATTAAAGAAAGGAAAGGCCATGTCCAAGTGGACATGAGAGGAGAAGAGTGAGGCCACAGTTGAGTCCTGGGGAGGAGAAGCTGGAGCCAGGATAAAGCAGTATAAATGATGCACATCTTCGTGGTTTTCCCTCTAACATATTCATTTTCCTATGCTTCATTACTGCTTCTAACTTCCATAGGATTGGCTCAAAATTTAAAGACAAAAAAAAAAAAATGACTAATCAAAGAAGCAAACAAATAAACAAACTATTCCTCTAAAGAAATGTACCAGAATGAATAGATTAGAGAAACCCTTTGCAAAACTATCAAATCCACATTTATGACTCTGGTTCCAGAACAAACATGCATTTTGGGAGTTATTTGCAAACACTGGGGACAATAGAAGAAAGGTGACAAGGTCCTTGAAGGCACATTCTTTTGTTCCATCCCCACCCCCAACAGTCTGCACAGGACATCTCAGTATCAAGACATTCTATTGGGTGACCTAGATGTGGAGTGTTGGTACAAACAAGCTGTTAGTCAGTCTCCACTGATGGAGTCCATAATGTACCAGGCTGGATCCCCTCTCACTTCCTAGTGGCACAGACCCTCTGCTCTGTGGCAGCACACTCCACACAACTGAATGGACCTCTCAAAACATTCTGGTGTCTGAACTCCAAACACCAATGATGCTATTCTTTTGCTCAAGATGGAGCATATAACTTTGGGCCACAGGGAACTGACTTTCAGAGGACCCGTAATACATATTAACTATTCAATATACCTGAGTGGTGGTTCCATAGACAACCGTTCCTACAGTAACCACAAAGACACTAGTGAGAACAAAGCAAGTTCTGATGAGGGTCCAATGTCTTCCATTCCCCATGTGTGCTGCACTTAGGGAAATTGGCTCCTATGCACATAATTAGCAGCTGATTTTTTTTCTCTGAAGTTCCCAATTCAAACTGAGTATCCCCTGAGGGGCCATGCCTCTGCTGAACTCTTGCAGCATGCATCAGTCTCCAGAGGGTGAAATTGTATGGCACAGAAGAAACTCAAGTGAAAGCAAACGTCAACTTTAAAAAGTGCCCAGCAAATTGATTGTAACAGGGTGTAGAGGGAAGACACAGAAAATGAATGACTTTCTCCACAAGAAATTACTGTGACTTTCTTGGGTCATCTAAGTGTCTCCGGCTATTTAGCAGAACAGTTTGATTTGATACCTTTAAGGAAAGGTTGTTATGGTAGAATGCCAAAATCTCCAAAATACACCTCCCAGGTGGGAGGAAAAGGGTGTGCTATGAACCTGGATGCTATTTTTGCCCAGAGTAGTCAGCTATTAGAAATTCATTCTAACCACAGTAAAACTTTCTGTTTCCTCATTTGTAAAATGTGTTTTAAACACTGTAGTGATCTATAAACAGGCATATACAATATAATAAATATAGTATTTATATTATCCTTCATGGGTGACAATCTGCTTGAACTTACTACAAACATTTGAAAACCTTCCTCTGAATAAAATACATGCCTGGAAACTTTCAAGTTCATGTGTGTTGAACTACGTTTGCTCAGATGCCCCTCAGGAGAGAACCAAATGGGTTCGTTGAGTCTGTTTACAAAGCGAAGGAAATAAGTTCCTACCATGACAAACCATGTGATGGAATATGGATATTGTTCGGAGGTTAAGAGGTAAAGAGCAAAGAATCCAGAATGAACTATGCCTTAAAATATATTAAAATGTGCACCCCTAAAGAAAGATTCAAATTTGAAATTGTGTGTTTACTTAGATTGTATGATACACTCACAGAGAGTTGGCTTTTTTGTTGTTGTTCCAGAAATGACATGGGAAAATAAACAGATGTCCCAATGAGGGAAAGTGTATGTACTCCAAAACAAGTCAATCCTTAAAGGCTCCAAGGAAGAAGAAAACTACACAGATTGCAGCCTTAGGGTTCATACAAACTTCGTGTTTTCATTCATAAGAACTGCTTCCTTTTAAGTAAAGACGGTCTGACAAGGCATCATTCTATCAGGGACCCACTCATTGGTGTTCAGTGGTTGGAATTAAGAAATGGAAGGAACTTTAGAAATGGAAAATAATGGTAAATTACTAAATCCACCCCTTCCTCTGGAATTTGAGAAACTTAGTCCTTAAATAACTGCTCTGGAGGCATATTGAAGGGTGAAAGATCTGTCAACCTTTGTCCTGGCAACTAAATGTGAAAAAGTCTTCATTCTGTCTGCAAGCAGACCAACAGAAGGCTCTAAATAGAAACAGCTTAAGGACTCAAAAGACTCCATAATTAGGTCTCTGCTTCATCCAAATGCACATGACAGACTTCTAGAATTGCTGAAGTTGCCTCTGTTGAAATGAGAGCCAACTTGAAGGTAGAAAATCGTGGCACCAGCAGGTCTTTCCCGGATCACATCTTACAAGACTGATTTCAAGTACAAATGGGATAAACTGGGAGGCATAAGCTTCATTAAACCAAAGGTGACTGTTTTCATAGATCGTGTCCTAGCAGCAGAGCTCAGAGAGAACATGCAATCCTGATGACCAATGAGGCAAAGACAGCTGTAAGTATACTCTGCTCGGATTCCTGTGTCGCGAAGGTTAGTGAGAGGCAACTGGGAGAAAACTGTTCTCTCTTCCAAGAGCTTCCCATGCCAAATCTCCAGAGGCAAGCACTGCTTCGCAATCCCAGCTGGGTACCGGAGATCCTAATTCACTAATGCCGAAGCTGCTTTCACCCTCCCCAAAGCACCAGGCCAGCAGGATTGTGCAGAATCTGCAGGCATAGTCGATTAGAAGGAGCAGCTGGAAGTTAACTCTAATTGTGATTTAACACCAATTAGTAATGGTCATTTTCATCATTCTATTTCATACCGCTCTTTGCCAGAGTTGGCAAGGGTGTTGTGAGCATTTGTGCTTTTAGAGTCCAGTCATTATTCTCATCCTTGAAGTAAAGACTGTGCTCAGGAGAATGGCAGACTCATATTTCATGCATGTACTTATGGATTCCAAGATACAGAAGATACTATTCTGGTCTTTTGGCAATAGGGAATAGGAGTTCATTGTTTGGCTGGAAGATCACAATATAGACAGGAAAACAAATTGCCACTATCAGCTCTATGAGACAAATAGACATAGCTACCATTTAATACAATAGTCTAGACTTTTATGGAAGATACATTATCTTTTGTTCCAGTGTTTTAGTGATCTTTTCCCATCAGCTTAAAATCAGTGGGTCTGTGGGGTAGAGGACCTGTCACATATTGTTTAGCCATCATACCATGAGCTTAGGAAGGGGAAAGAAAGGACTGCAGCTGGAAATCCCATTGTTCCATCTTATGCCATTTCCCCAAAGAGGCTGACATGTGTTTCTGCAATCCACACAGTACACAAGCTATGTATGCCAAGCAAGTAGTTCAGGGAGGGTACAGTAGCCAATTCTAGCATGTTATCACTCACAAGACTGCCAAAATACAACCCACAGAAGCAAAAAAAAATCACCATGATAAGCACACATTGTGGGAAGAAAAGCAGCTACTGAATTCCAAGTTTAGATTATTGCTATCACACAGCGAAACCACTGTTTCATCCTTTGGGTAAAACAAAATGCAGGGCTGGTGGGTACTTTGCTTCCCCCATGAACCTGCCAGCTAACTTCCAGTAAGCTAGATTCAAGAACAGGAGCACCCTGTGTGGTAAACATCTGGCTTTGTGGGCAACAGGGATTCCATAAGGACTGCTCCATCTGTCTCACTGCTTTACAAAGTCTTACCAGATGATTCTTTGGGGGCATTTCTCTATCTTTTCATGGGAATCCTGTTGTGGTTAACTTTTTCCTTCATCTCTTCCTTCTCCTCCTCCTCCTGTTCTTTCTCTCTTTTCTTCCTGGTGGAAATAGGGTGTGGTTGTGTAGCATGGAATAGACCTGACCTCAAAATTCTCCTTTCTTTTCTTAAAGTGATTATAGCATTTATTACTAAGTTACAAAATGTTTCTTATGAAAGCTATCTAAGAAAAAGAGAAAGCAGAAAGATCTTAAGTGAGGCAATTAACCTCTGAGCCATCTCTCCATAGTTTTCCTTTCTTGGCCTCTTAATTGCTAGAATTACAAGCATGCTATGCCAGGCACCCAGCATGCAAATTAATCTTGGCTATTATCTTGCTTGGATTAAGGGATGCATGCCTAAGCACTTAGTAGAGTTTGGAATTTAGTAGAGTTCGCTATGTCTGTGAGAGCATTTCCAAAGATGATTGTCATGTGGCTGAAATTTGAAAAGCCTTCCGTGAATGTGCTTAGCCCTGTCTAATAGGCTGGGGACTGGAAGGAAAAAATGAAAAATGAAGATCTATCCATTGTGTACAAGCTTCATCCCACTAAGCAAGTGCATCTGCTGTTGCTGTCCCTGCCTGGGACCTCAAACCCCATCTCCAAAGCCTGTGAACCCTTCAATACATCAGCTACACTGCAAGGTGCTTTTATGCCATCAGTCTTAAACTAGGACTGTGTCATTGGTCTCCCTTGTTCTGGCACTTCCAGGTTTTTGGACTGAGCTGATACCAGGTTTTCTGTTTCTCTAACATGCAGATGGCCAGTCTCCACTCATGGAAGTCTATTTAATACCTCCACCCTTTACAATTAGGCATCTATTCTGTTAGTTGTGTTCCTCTGAAGAACCTTGGTCAATGGGTCTTCATCAACCACTGCATGACCAGGCACAACTCAGGAGTTATGAAAACCATCCAAATCTAAAGTAATTTGGTCTTACTCAGCTGTCAGTGATAGCTTCAATTCCTTTTCCATGTTGAACTTAAAAATAAAAAAGCCTTGATGAGTATGGATCAGTTATTGACACCTTCTGAAATAAATGCATACATCAAAACCATAACTTCTGGTATGGCTTAAGTTTTAGATAAGGCTTCTGTGAAGTCAAGTAATATAAGCCATTATAATGACAAGGATGGTTAGCAAGTTTATAAAAAGGGATAGCAGAACATCTCCTTGCTCATTCCTTCCACACAGAGCAGTGGCTGAAAGGCCATGTGAGCCTGTAGTGAGAAAGGGTTCCCTAGAGGAATGGCCCTTATCCTTAGTTCTCTAATGCTAGCCTCTGTGAAATAAGTTTCCATAGTTTAAGCCACTGATTAGTTTTTATGCTGTAGCAGCCAAATATTGGAACATATGTGAGACATATGCGACATATATGAACATGAGCATTAAATTAACATTGTCACCAGATTCTAAGTTAGCTCTGAATGGAGTGCTATAGAGTACATACAGTGCAGAGAAGCCTGGACTCAGAATTAATCTCAGGAATGCACGGAAGGTGTTGCTTTGATAATACAATTGAAGGATAGTTGTTAGTTGACATCATTTTCTATCAGTGTCCAGTAGATTCTACTTTGCAACAATGATAGAAGGATTAGACATATTTTCTCTAGTACCGCATAGTTTAAAATTTGGATAATAGACAACAAAATCAGTAAAGCCACAGAATTAAAAAGCCTGGCCATTGGTCTTGAGCTAGTGCAGTGGTTCTCTACTTGTGGGTCTTGACCCCTTTGGGGGTTGTTTATCACATATCCTACATACCCCATACTTATATTACACTTTATAACAGTAGCAAACTTATGGTTAGGTAGTAGCAATAAAATAATTTTATGGTTGGGTGTCATCACAGCATGAGGAACTGTATTAAAAGATCACAGCATTAGGGAGGTTGAGAACCATGATCTAGAGCCATAAAGGAGTTTGTATCTGTAATTATAATCCCCACAAAGAAGTAAAACAGGAAGCCTCCATTTGGAATATGTTTTTGGTATCCATTAACATGAGTTAATGTGAGTTAGTTTCGTTCTTATCAAAATTTAGTTCACAATATTTTCCTTTGAGTTTTTTGGAATTGGCTGGATGATAATCTTCATTCTCAGCCCCAACCAAAAAAAAAAAAAAAAAAAAAAGCCATTCTTACACAACTCCATCTGCTTTGTGGCAACCAGCTGAGCAAATTTCAGGGCTTTTCAGTCCTACAGAAGCATAGATCTCCCTACTTCTCATGATTTTTTTTTTTTTTTTTTTTTAGTATTTGTGATGCTCATCTTTGGCAATAAATTTGTCTGTATTTTCATAACTTTTAATGTAAAGGCTAATAAATAATGTTTCATACCCAATGGAAACTTCTCATCCTATACTTTTATTCTAAATGATGGGGTAATCAGAGCAGCATCTATGATACAGACATGATAACAAAGAGAAGAACATGGCACAACATTGCTGGTGACAAGACATTTTTTCATATGCTATGGCACTTCTTAAATGGTGTTAATGTGAAAGGCACACATTTCTGCTAATATGCAGTTATTTGAAATACAGGTGTCAGATGTCAACATCTACCATCCCTGTTGGATCATGCACAGGTTGGAACCCTACTCGTAGATGCTGATCACAGCATGTAACTTGTTCTGTGTGCTTGCTTGCTTGCTTGCTTGCTTGCTTGCTTGCTTGCTTGCTTGCTTGCTTGCTTGGGGTTTTCCAAAGTTCATTGTTTCTGAAGCACAGTGTGCAACACACTGAAATCAATGGCTGAATCACATGTGAGCTCATGCTGTCAGTTTTTCTTCTTATTGAAAGTGGACTACTCAGCTATTAAAAAGAATGAATTTATGAAATTCCTAGCCAAATGGATGGACCTGGAGGCATCATCTTGAGTGAGGTAACACAATCACAAAGGAACTCACACAATATGTATTCACTGATAAGTGGATATTAGCCCAAAACTTAGGATACCCAAGATATAAGATACAATCTGCTAAACGCATGAAACTCAAGAAGAATGAAGACCAAAGTGTGGACAATATGCCCCTTCTTAGAATTGGGAACAAAACACCCATGGAAGGAGTTACAGAGACAAAGTTTCGAGCTGTGATGAAGGGATGGACCATCTAGAGACTGCCATATCCAGGGATCCATCCCATAATCAGCTTCCAAACGCTGACACCATTGCATACACTAGCAAGATTTTTCTGAAAGGACCCAAATATAGCTGTCTCTTGTGAGACTATGCAGGGGCCTAGCAAACACAGGAGTGGATGCTCACAGTCAGCTATTGGATGTATCACAGGGCTCCCATGGAAAAGCTAGAGAAAGTACCCAAGGAGCTAAAGGGATCTGCAACCCTATAGTTGGAACAACATGATGAACTAACCAGTACCCCGGAGCTCTTGTCTCTAGCTGCATATGTATCGAAAGATGGCCTAGTCGGCCATCACTGGAAAGAGAGGCCCATTGGACTTGCAAACTTTATATGCCCCAGTACAGGGGAATGCCAGGGCCAAAAGAATGGGAATGGGTGGGTAGGGAAGTGGGGGGCGCTATGGGGGACTTTTGGGATAGCATTGGAAATGTAATTGAGGAAAATATGCAATAAAAAATATTAAAAATTAAAAAAAAATAAAGTGTAAAAAAACAAGAAAGTGGAACACAGTCAAGCATCAAATTTTATAACCTTACTCAAAAGGCTTTTTAAAAAATATCTTTAGTCTATCCTGGAAATGACTGCACAAACAAAACCAGAGGATGGGCAATATGGATGAACGTGTTAGTGTGGAAAGGGAAAGGATCCACAGGATCCCACCTTTACCACAAGACTTTTACTCTGCATCCAGTGGAAGTACAGACAGCACAGGATTCAAAGAACTTAGAAACCCGTGGAAGCTTTGACACTCATGTGCTAAGAAAACTTGAGTTAATCACTTCATTTTCTTAGTCTGTTTTTTTCATCTATAATGAAATAAAATAGGTAACTCACAAAGATCTTGGTTTATTCTCAATCCTTTCTTTGAAATGAAATCCTTATCCGTATGTGACTCTTCTAGACTCCCCGTGATGCTTCTCCGGAGACAAACTGGTCCTCATTCCCCTGGGGTTCTTTTAAACCTGTGTGCATTCTGTCATAGCACTTTCCTGAATCTGTGATGATCTCTAGTCTGTGGGCTGCTGGGCAGCAGACACTGGGCCTCTCCCTCAGAGACTCCATAGCCATTAGGAGGAACTGTATTGGAGACCCATGGAGCCAACCAATGCTTTCCGTGCCACACTTCAACAGAGCAACTCCTCAGTCTCTGTCCAAAAAATAGCAAATAAAACCTCCCAGCCTTCTTATTTAAGTAGCTACTCTGGGGAAAATATGTTCCTGCTATCTTGAAGGTGAAGAAAATATTCAGAAATAATTCCCAATCTCAGCCATGCTTAATGTAGCCGTAAGTGCTAATGTAACATTTATCTTAAGCTCCAAGGAAATGAAATTCTCTTGACAGCCTCATGTACAAATATACCTACCAATTTTTAAATGGCTCATTTTCTTATACTCATAAAATTTAATGTCTGTGGGCTTCATCATTTTTTTTTAATAGAAAAGGGTTCCAATAAAACTACCAATGTATCTGCAGATCTGGGGGACTCTGAGAATACAGATTTCATATTAATTGTTATAAATGGTGCTGCATTGTTGGTCCTCAAGATGATCCTTAGTTTGGATGGCTGACTAGAAGTCACAAGATAGCACAGAGTTACAGTCGCTATCATGACCTACTGAAGCCTGAGCACGCAAAGCAAGCCTAGCAAAGCGAGCTGAGTGTGGGAGAGTCTGGGCAAGCTAGGGCCTCTCTAGCTCCTCCAGCAAGAGCTGTGGAAGTGGATGTGAGACGTTGTCAGCCATGAAAGTCACCAGGGATTCAGTGTCTGGGAAACTCATATAGGCATTTTCTGATTGGCCTATACCAAAATTCCACAAAATAAAATAATCACACTGTTTACACAAATCATATTATTTGACTAAACAGTTTAGGCACAGCAAGGGACTGCTAATTAGATCATAGGCATCTTCTGAAATCTAAGCCTCAAGTTTAACTATGTAAGTAGCTCTGTCAAAGGACAACAGTGGTTTCTACTGGGTTTCATCTGCCTCTTGGTAAATGATTAATACCACTGAATAACCGCTAGATAGGATGATCAGAAATACAATTCACTTAAGAGTCCAGTGGGAATCTTCTGGAATCTATCGCCCACATGGAGCATAGCAATTATCTCCTTTGACTCAGACCCGCAGGTGGTTCTGAATTCAATGCACACTCATTCTCCCACCATCTCCAGAAATAGCATCTTGAATTGGTTAAACAGATAGATACATAAATACACTCAGCAAACATTTCAACCCTGCTGCTCTCTGAGGCCTTTTCTATCCATGACTAAACTCAATAAACCACAAAGGTGTATTCTCATCACAGAAAACACAACCAAGGCCTTTTGCACAACTCTGTTTAGATTCTGAGTTCTACACAAGGGGCTGAATCTCATGCTGTCTACTGAAGCCTGTGGGCCCTTCTCAGGACAGCTGCTTTAAGTACATAAAATAAAATAATGATAACCAAAACAGCGCTTGGGAATATCTTAAACATACATGACAAATTCTGAAGACATCTGTGTAATATCTATGCTTTATGAGCAAATATTGTGTGAGTAGCCTACCGACATCTGATTGGATTTAAGGCCCACCCTATGAGATGGGAGTTATCCCTACACAAGTAAAATAGAGGTCTTTTGTTATCAAGATTTACAGGTTACAAGTCAAAGAATCTCAGGTTTCTAACACTGTCACGCCAAGGATCATTAATTTATTCCATTTAGGTCACAGCCTCTTAGGCCGAAAGTAAACAACATGCTTTGCTTCTTTTGATTGTTTCATTGATTTATGCAGAAGTTTTAGAAGCAACTGAATGAATTTGTTTTATTACTATTTTTATTATCTGCTACAGTAATTTGATTTTACACACACACAATCTATATACATATATACATACATATATATACATGTACATATATGTGCATATAGATCATATATAGTACATATATATGCATATGTATATGTACATATATGTGCATATGTATATGTACATATATATGCATATAGATCATGTGTATAATCAAATTACTTTAGTAAATAATAAAAAATTAGTAATACATGTATACACACACATACATACACGTGTGTGTGCGTGTACGTATGTGTGTATGCTTACCAAGAAAAACCAGCCTAACATTGAGTCAAGCAGTTTGCAACCTGAGTGAGATGCAGGAGCTTTGCCCATCAGTGTGACTTTGCCATTCTTGACAGTAATTTCCAGCCTCTCCTTTTTCCTGAGTGCTTTCTGCCTGGCTCCATAGACTCTCTTATTTGTATAGTACTTCCTGTTTTATGATGGCCCTCTGGCTGGGTCGCAAATGAGGGAGATGTGGTTTCTGTTAAAGGTAGAAAGATTTCTATTTGCATAGCTACTGTTTCGATCTAAGTTCTAGTCTTCTGCATCTAGCAGCTGGCACATAAACCCAGGGGTAGTCACCTGTCTGGTAATGGTAATAGAAACAAGGCGGTGTTTGCTTATTAGTACATTTACACCAGTGTCCTTTATAAGATGAAAGGCTTTCCCCCATTCCCTCTCCTACCATGAAGACACCATGAGAAGGAAACCACATGCAAAGTTCAGAAAGGAACCCAAGGGACCAGAGTTCTGTAGGCTTCTTTTATGTTTATTGCATCTCTTTCTTTGGGTTAGGGAAGTTTTCCTCTATAATTTTGTTGAAGATAACTACTGACCCTTTAAGTTGGGAATCTTCACTCTCTTCTATACCTATTATCCTTAGGTTTGGTCTTCTCATTGTATCCTGGATTTCCTGGATGTTTTGGGTTAGGATCTTTTTGCATTTTGTATTTTCTTTGACTGTTGTGTCAATGTTTTCTATGATATCTTCTGAACCTGAGATTCTCTCTTCTGTCTCCTTTATTCTGGTGCTTGCATCTATGACTCCTGATCCCTTTCCTAGGTTTTTTATCTCCAGGGTTGTCTTTCTTTGTGATTTCTTTATTGTTTCTATTTCCATTTTTAGATCCTGGATGGTTTTATTCAATTCCTTTACCTGTTTGGTTGTGTTTTCCTATAATTCTTTAAGAGATTTTTTTTTCCTCTTTAAGGTCTTCTACCTGTTTACCTGTGTTTTGTATTTCCTTAAGGAAGTTATTTATGTCCTTCTTAAAGTCCTCTATCATCTTCATGAGATGTGATTTTAAATACAAATCTTGCTTTTCCAGTGTGTTGGGGGTATCTAGGGCTTGCTACAGTGGGAGAACTGGGTTCTAATGATGCCAAGTAGCCTTGGTTTCTGTTGGTTCTTGAGCTTGCCTTTGACCATCTGGTTATCTCTAGTGTTAGGTGGTCTTGCTGTCTCTGATTGGAGCCTGTCTCTCCTGTGAGCCTGTGATCTTAGGTGTATCAGCACTCCTGGGAGACCAGCTGTCTCCAGGCAGGATTTGGGTACAGAGAACTGTGCTACAGGGTTAACTCTGGGGTGCAAATGGAGACTGGAAGGCTCCTCACTGTTGGTTTTTATGAGGTCCTATTCCAGACATCCACCATCTCTGTTACAATTCATACCTAAATACGCCGGAATTCTGTGGAGCATTGTGTAAATACAAACTCAAGCAAGAGTACAATAGGAAATACTGTGTTGCTGGTATTTCATGAAATTAATATATAAAACATCCTAAAGTTCCTGACTATATTCTGTTATGATTGACTAATATAGAGAGTCACTTATATTACAGTGGTGAAGTTGAATAGCTGAGATTGGCAACCCTAAAGTTTTTACTGGCTAATCCTTAATTTAAAAAGTTTGCTAATCCAAGATCTAATTAGTGGATACAATCTCCAGAACATTTTTTCACAAGAACTTTTAAAATAAAAGCATCTATGGCTTAACATTCTGTTAAGGGAAACCTATGAGGGCAAGCAACCAGAGAATAACCTACTTCCTGTCTTGTACAGCCATGGCAAACCACACAGTGTATAACATCTTCACTGAGCAAATGTACAAATTTAAACATTGGACAGAGCTGCATGCTACTGTGGCTCAGAACTTTGGTTCAAACTCTGATACCCCACTTAGTAGAATTATATTCTTACTGAAGAGCCATGGACACTATGAGATCTATAGCTCACCAAAAACATAGTCTCGGTTATAGAAGTGTCAACTGCTTATCACTATCATTCTTACAATAACAGAAAGAAAAACCTTATTTTTTTCACTTAGTAAATCAATGGGGAATAAAGTAGATGCACAGATGAGACATCCTACAAATCGTGGGGCATGTGTCTGGGAAAGACATTTATGGAAAAGTTTGGCAGCTGTTGTAAGAAGTTTGTAAAGTCAATGAATGGTTAATATCCAGACCTTGACCCGTGCAAATTATTTGGCAGGTATAAATCCCCCTCTCAGAACCTTCTACTTGAAGGTTGAAATGAAGTTGAAATGGAGACCATTCTGCCTTGTTTATGGGATGCTCACATTATTAATATTATCATACATAAAATAAATTCTGCCCACACATAAAATTTGCTATTTAAATAGTAGTTAGTATTACTAACCATTGGAAGATACTCAGATACTCTTTCACAGTTCTCGTTCACATTTTGTTTGGCTGGGAATGAAGTGGCAGCGACTGGCAACACATCCTGTTCTCACACTTTGCCAAGTTACTAAACAATCCATTAAAAACAGAGGGACGGGATTATGAAAACAAATTAAAAATGATACAGGTATAAGGGATTTGGAAAGGGAGAAGCCACTTGCTGTAACTTAACACAGTAGTACCCTTAGACACAAGCATATAGTCCCCTGATCCTGATTCTAAAAGTAAAAACAAATAAGAGTTCTTAGTCTACTAGCTCAATTAAAAAAAAACACAAAAACAAAAAACTGGGAGAGTCAAAACTATAGAGTCTATCAGCTCTAATACAAGCAAAACATGTGTGGTTTGTATGTGGTGTGTGTGTTGTACCTGTATTGTATAAACACATGCACAGGAGTGTACAAGAAAAAAAAAGAGGAAGCAGAGATTTATGATTAACTTATTTTAAAGAAATATATATTCTATTTGTGATCTGTTTGAATTATTCCTTCTTGAGACTTTGGTGCAACCATATCAGTTGCTGTGCTAGCTAGTTTTATGTCAACTTAACACAAGCTGTCATCTGAAATAAGGGAGCCCCAATTGAGAAATGCCTTCATAATCCCCAGCAATGGGATATTTCTTAAATTAATAATTTATGGGGGAGGGTCCAGGTTATTGTGGGCAGTGCCATCCCTGGGTTGGAAGTTGTGGGTTCTATAAGAAAGCAAGATGAGCAAGTCATGAGGAGCAAGCCAGTAGCAGCATACCCCCATGGCTTCTGCATCAGCTCCTGCCTCCAGGTAACTGTGCCACTGGAGTTCATGTCCTAACTTCTTTCTGTTTTGAACTATGATGTGGAATTGTAAGATAAATAAACCCTTTCCTCCTCAGCTCACGTGTGGTCATGATGTTTCATCACAGCAATAGTAACCCTAACAAGGACTGTTCGTTATTTAATATTAATCCACTGGCCTGATTTCTTCACATGGCTGGAGGAAGAAGTAATTCCACATTCTATATAGAAAAATGTCATAAATATCAAGTGAGATCTGTTGTAAACAGAACTTCGTTTTGAAGAATACGATGACAGCATGTATTCTGCAAAATGTAATGATGATAGACAATGGTTTTAGGCCACCTTACAGGATAGGGAAAAAATCCAAATCTGATCCATTTTTGAGTTGGTATGAATATAAGAGCTTCAAGTAGTTGTTTGTAGATGGGGACCTTACAACAGAAGGCAGATTATGAACACAAGAACTGTGAGCTACTTAACAGCCAGCAAGAGTATTTCATATTTGGTTCCTATTTTGGCCCCTCTCCCTCATCCATCACTGGCTAATGTCGGATTGCTAGCATGTCACACTATACGCATTTGAAGCCTCCTGAGCACAGGGAGTCAGTGGTTCATCTCTGTTATCTACACATGTGTACTTGTCCCACAGGTTCTGGATATTTAATGGTAAATTGTGAACACATGTATGAACTGAAACATAGCTCTAATACAACTCAAATGTTTGAAAACTCACTAGTATCACCACTCCTGGCAGCCTAGACTTCTCTTGGACCCTGAGTAAGAAGCACATTGATTTAATTCTGTTTGTTTCTGCATGGCTACAGTGTAGACATTAATTTCTCTCTTGACTGTCTTGTTTGCATTCATGTTAACTACAAGAAAGGTTTTATTTAAGAGGCTATAGAAAGGAGGGTTCATTATTCCAAAATACTTAACTATAGACAGGCAATCATTTTATGTGAAGTTCATTAAGTCCAGTTATTCAAATGTGTATTTCATTCTCAGCCATAAAAGAGTCTTAGCCAATGTCCAATGACCTATAAATTAGAGACTGGAGGTTTCTTTATGCAAATTAACTTTATGTCACACTCATCAATAAAAAAACAAATGGTAATGAAGATCGAATTTGCAATGGCACCAGAGTAAAGGAATCCTGTATCTATTTACAGGGTATGTGGCATTCACTCCTCATTCACTCCTCTGATGGTGTTCTTTGAAAGGCTTGTTGAAAAGGAAGCTTTGTAAGTTGATTATGAGATGAGAAGGATTGAAAGAGCATGAGAATAGCTTGATTGATCTTCCCAACTTTAGAGACATCCACACCACAAAAGAAAGATGTTGCTATCCCTTTTAGATCACTGTCACAAACTCCAAGAACTAAACATATGTGATGGCTATCTTTGGTTGTCAACTTGACTACACTTGGAATTAACTAAAATCCAAAGTGCTGTGTACACCTGTGAGGGTTTTGTTTTGTTTTGTTGTTGATGCTGTTGTTGTTGTTGTTGTTTTATTTTTCTTGATCTTTCTTAATTTACCTAAACTCTGGAGGTTCTTTATCATTTTTTTTTTGTAGGATCCACCTTAAATCTGGGCCACACCTTTTGGTGGCAGCCTAAAAAAAGAATATGGAAGAAAGACTCTCTGGCTCTTTTCCTGCTTGACCTCATTCTTTTTAGCAAATTCATTCTGTCACTGACATAAGAACATATCTCTTTGAGATTCTGGCATATACTGAGACATCCAGCTTTGTAGACTGAACACCTCTAGATTTTTGGACCTTGAACATTCTGAATTCTAACTAATAATATATCATGCCATAGCAGTTTCCAGTCCTATTTGCTTCTCCTCAAGGCTAGTTTTTATTTTGCATCTGACATGATAAAGACTCAAATACTTACTTAGGTAATAAGAATGTCTTCTCCCTTTAAGTAAACAGTGTAAATAAAAGGAAAGAAATTACATCACTCTATCCAGATGAGAATGGAGCACTTCAAAATGAAGTACTTTCCATTCTTGGCTGATAGAACATAGCCTGCTACCCCCTGGATACTCATAAGAGAAAGAAGATGCAACATACCCGCTTCCTTAGATTGCAAGTGAGAGTGAGGTTCCTGGAAAATGAGTTTGCAAATGCTGTATAGAAGTCAAGGACCTTGAGCAAGGCTTCTCGCTTGATGATGTGCAGGTCACAGTAAGTCAGGGCCCGGACATTGGCACACGCATGAGCAAGGGTGGTTTCCTTCCAGAAGATGTCTCCAAACACGTCACCTTTCCCTAGAAAGCAGGACAAGACAACCGTTTCTCCCATACCCACTAATGGTTTTTTGTTTAGTAGGTAGTATTGATCTATATTATTTAAAGCATGAATCCCTCTGTATATATGTAATATTGCACAGCACATTTTCATCATGAGGACATCCCCAAATTTTAGTTGTTGATGGAAACCTAGGGTTGGGGAAATAAATGCCATTCGTTAGAATAGCCATTACTCTAATTTTAATAAATAACTTTATTTATTAAAATAAGCTTTATTTATTTATAACTTTTGCAACATTAATTTTTCCCATTCTGAGTAGAAAAAGCAAAAATAGCTTCTTTTTTTCCTCATGTTTTCTAGGAAAAATTTGACAACAAAACAAAGTGTAATATCCAAGAAGCTGTTGTTATAGCCTTTATAAATCTATAACTGATGCAATATACATTAATAGAATTATTCAGTAACTAAGAATTACTCCCCAAGCACATTAAAGTATGTTATATCTCTATCCTCAAAGCAGGCCCTTCTCTTTCTACATAGTTAAACCTGACAGGGTCTCAAGTCTAGCTCTAGAGACCCCCAACCATGATTTCCTACGCGCAGGAAACTGAACTGTCGGAGACGAAGAGAGTCACACACTTTTAATCCCACGGAATCAGAGCCACATGCTAGAGTTGAATGCAAATGCATCTTTAAGATTCTACAATTGCAGAATGACCTATTCCCTTCAGCAGCACCATCAACTGATGCTTGAGAACATCCACCATTCCAAATCAGAAGTGCCCGGTTGTACAAAGGGCTTGAGGAAATGTCAAATGCCAATAACCCTCAAAGGCCTGTCTGCTTAGGAAAGTTCTCTATGAGCCCTCTGGCTTCTAAAGTTCAGCCATCTGCTCTCTTTGTTCTGTTTCTGCCAATATGTTTTAAAATGGAAAAGACAGGAGAGATGTACTCTGATGGGATAAGCTTTCCTAGAGGCATTCCATGCATGACTTGTTCTCTATGCATTCTAATCACACAGAGTAACAAATACCTATTTACATTGTACAGATTAAAATCAGAAGAGGGGAAAGAAGAAGTGTTCCATAAAGCCCCAAAGGACAATAACACCACTAGAAAGGAAAGTGGAAGCAACCAAAGAAATGAGAGAAAGAAACAGAGAAGTTGGCTGTGTACATCACAGATCCTTTGTCCAAATGGGCAACTGGGTAGCTCTTAGAATAGAGGAGTAGATGGGCCAACCCTAATGGTCAGGCAGGCACACTATGGTAGATGCAGAAGCCATGCATGATATTATGAAGGTGGTCAGATCACATGACTGGTATAAAAGAATTATGTTAGGTACCCAATTCATTTTCAACAATCCATTTGTTTTTCAATCCACTAAAATATCCTTGCAGTTGATGTCACTTTTTAATGACTCAGTTGTTTGATACCTACAGTCATCCTAAGAAATAAAATGAGAAACCAAGAGGCTAAATGGTCAAAGGATACAGTATTATGATAGCCTGGTGATACCAAAGGCAGAAACTTACATGATAAGACCGCATCCTACATGCAATCTTTATGTGGCATTCTCTTTAAGATAGCAATTCCAATTAAAAGTGTTTACTCTAACTGCATAATCAGAAGTGCTACATTTACTTGTGAAAATGCTCACAGGACTAATATTTATAACAGTCCAGTGAAGTGTAGCAAAATGAAGGTCAGAGGAAAAATAATGAAACACTAGATAGCCACTAAGTAACAGATTGTATGAAATGACAGACAGAAATGCTCATATTAAATCAAATTATAAAATCAGAAAATCAAATGATACATACAATGTATCATTTTATGGACCATACACTCCTACCCTATCACCCATGCATGTGTATAAAACTTAGAAACAAGTACACTAATATGGTAGTTTCTCTCAGAACTATAGGGCCAATGCATAGCTTTATTTTAAATGTACATGCATTGTTTGTAAAGAAAAGACATCAATAACAGTGATAATAGCACAGTCTCTGGTGCTAAAACAAGTTTTTAAATAAGTTATTTTGATCCACTTCTAGGTTTTTCTGTTTTTTTTTTAAATCTCTAATATAGAAACATATTCTGTCCTATCATTAGACTCTTAATCTTCCTTTAAAAGATTAAAAAAATGATTATATTTCCTTCAGGTTCATTTCTGTTATACTTTCTCAAATTACCAATTATATCATTCCTAACTATGACCAACTATCTGATTTTCAGGCACGGTGATATTAGCTAATGTATTTGACTAAGTAGTCCCAGGTCTAGGAATTTATAAAGCTATTAAACCCATCACAAGTAACACACAGGGTAGGGGTATCAGTCACAGCCTGGCAGTTAAAAATAAACACCATACATGCAAAACCACTAGAAATTACAAAAACTTGTATAAAATATCAATAAATAAAGACTTCAACCAGTTTCTACAAATAACATACAAAATGTTTATCTTATATTACAAGATCAAAAATGGATTAGATAATTACATGAATGAATCTAGAAATTCATTTGTTTCAGACTTTCCAAATTTATAGAGTAAGGGCTTTGAAGGTATTCCCTTGGATCTCTTCGGTGTCTATTGTGATACTTTGCTGTTCATTTTTTATCAGTGTTTTGGGTCATCTGTTTCTTTACTTTGTAGTAGGGCCAGGGGCCTGCTTTCATAGCAGCAGAAGATGCCAAGCGAGACTCCATGGGAAGGTAGTAGCCAAGGGTCCTGCCCATCTATGATGTCTATAAACTACAACACCGTCCAACATGTTACAATAATAATGCAAAGGGTGCAATTGTGGCACCCATAGCTTGGGAGCCACCAACAATTCTGTAATTGGACATGTGGCCTCTTCATCCAAAGGAAAATCATCTCTGGTACTTGGAACCCAGGTAACTACCTGGAATTAATGTGGTCATGGATGTTGAAGGAGAACTCATTTTATTAAATCAGCACAATCTGTAACTGCCTCTAACATCTATAACAAAGTATATAAAATAAAACTAAGGCACAAAGACTAAAATTATTAACAGAAAATATACATTTTAAAGAAAGTTTTCATGATGGAATCAAAGTGCATTGTGCGATTCTGCAATGATATGTAGTCAATTTGCTAGGATTAAGTTTTCATCAAAACAAATTTAGATAAGGGATAAAAAAAAACAAAATGACTAAAAGAAAATGCATTTCAATAATAAAAATAAAGGTTTTAAATAATGTTTATTATGTTTTTTGTTATGCAAATTCTCAATATTTTATATAATGAATATATATATATATAACATTTACTAAAAGGAGCAAAAATTAGCAAACTAATTCATAGATAAACAGTAAAAAATTTAAGGTATGTACAAATATAAAAACATTAGAGAACTTCAGCAGAATTAACAAATGTGGATAACTCTAATACTGTCCTAAAACTAGTCAATAAATTTTCATTGATTGGTAGTTGAGATTCAGGAGTTCAAAGATATAAATGAGTACAATTATCTCTTACCAAAACAGACAGTTGTGAATTATGTAGGCATTCAAATATTAACTAGTCATTTTATTTTACCTAACTGAAAATTCAAATCTTAACCTATTTCTACTTTGATGTTTTTAAATTGATCTTTTTTTTTTATTTTTCTTTTCAAATTTAAGGATCAAACTTGGGGCCTCAAGCATGTTAGTAGAGAACTCTACCATTGTCCTTCATGATCATTCTAAAATCATGTATTATTTTGGAATTCTGGGGGGAATATCTGTGATGCAAAAAGGATAATAAGAAACCAGAATATTAACCCATGACTAAATTTGTCCCCTACTTGTCCTTCAAAATTATGAGAGAAATATAACAAAATTAACAAATCTGGGTAATTCTACTTCCTCATCAAAATCTTCAGAAAATGAAATAAATAAAATTTCCCTGAGTATATGTCATATAGAAGCTGAGCATTAGTCCTATCATTCTCTTCAAATTATAAGTCCGCCCTCCATGTCATCTAATAAATGATTCGATTCACAGCAATCTTTTCCTACAAGTGTGGGAAAGTGGTCTTCATGCAAGTGAATGATTTATTTACCATGTGGGACAGAACGCATTCATGTTCCTCTTCAAGGCATCTTCCAAACTTTACACATTCTGAGAAAAATATCACACAATGTGTACATAGTGCAATATGCATGGAGTACCCAATAAAGACACAGCCTTTACTGCCTGGCAAAGGTCTTTTACACACTTTCAGTCAAAGAAGCTCCCATTTGTGTTCATGACTACAGAGTATCTGATGCCAGTTTTTAGGTCAGTTCCTGCTGGGTGCAAGTCATCCCTGCAGTAAACATTTCGGCTCTTAAGCAAACTAGCCTCCCTCAAAGCCCTAAAATAGGAAGGAACCTCGCACTTAACAGGAAAGCTGTTGTTTGCTCTATTTATATTTTCTCAGTTCTTTGCATCAAGCCTTATGAAGTATTTCACTGCTGAACCACAGGAAACTGGATTGGAAAATAGAAATTAGTGCTGAACGTCCACATAGTAAGAAACTGTAAAATGTAAAGACAAAACAGAGGTAGAGTTGCAACATGATGAAAGCTGTAACCAACTTGGGGGATGTGGTGCTATGGGGCTAGTTTAACAGCCGGATTTGGTTTTCTATTGCCTTAGACACATTACCTAGCATGTTGATAATGTGGGTTTAAAAATGTATAAAAAGCATCACAGTTATTCATTGGTGAGGATAATGAATGTATCCAACAGATCCTTTGAATTTTACTTAGGTAGTTTCTTGAGTATGTTTGGAGCATGACTATGGTTCTATCTCATGAGTTGCTCCATCCACATTTGATGAGAGTTCATTTCAGCTTATAGTTCCACATCACAGTCCAACACTGAGGGAAGACAAGGCAGGAACTGAGGACAAGAATTTAGAGCCAGGGGATGATACAGCGGCCATGGAAGAATTCTGAGGACTGGCCTGTGCTTCATGGATTGTTCACTCTGCTTTCTTGTAGTACCCAGGTCTATCAACTCAGCGATGGCATCAGTCACAGTGAGATGAGCCCTCCCATAGCCAACATCAATGAAGAATATGTACCATAGGCTTACCTGCAGGCTGATCTTGTGGGAACAATTTCTCATTTGGTGTTCTTGGTTCAAAATGATGCTAGCCTTTCCCAAGTTAACATAAAACTAACCAGAAAAAGTACATGTAGGTAAATTGTAACCACAGCAAATCAAATTAATATTTATTATCTCAGATAATGAACATGTGCATTTGTTCATGAGCCAGGGGAGTTAAAAATCTATTTATTTAGCAAAAATCCAGTTAAAAACTATAATAGATACTCAAGAAAAAGTGCATGAAATCAAAACTTAGCACTATAGAAATTCTCCAAATCATAAAGACAAAAGAAAGAAAGAGAAAAGAAGAAAAGAAGGAAGGAAGGAAGGAAGGAGAGAGAGAGAGACAGAGACAGAGAGAGAGAGAGAGAGAAGAAGAAGAAGGAAGAGAGAAAGGAAGAAAGAAAGAAAGAGAGAGAGAGAGAGAGAGAGAGAGAGAGAGAGAGAGAGAGAGAGAGAGAGAGAAGAAGGATAGAGGAGACACAACCAGATAGAAAACAAGTAATAAAGTAGCAATTGTCCACCTATCAATAAGAATGTTGAATGTGAATGGATGCAGCAATCCAATCAAAGACACAAAGGGGTTAAATGCAATCAATATCCAGTTGTGTACACGTGGAGCATATAAATATATAAAGCAAATATTCTTTGACAGGAGAAAAAGAAGGAAACAGTAATATAATATCATTAGGAGATTTCAATACCTCACATTCGACGATGTTTCATCAACAAAACAGAAAGGTAACAAGGAAATACTGGGCATGAATTGCATAATTAATTTATTAGTAAGTCCATCGCTATAAGCAAAAATGACAGTTGGCTCATAAACTTTAGTATGAAGACATATTCGTAAGTGTACTCACTTTAGTTTTTTTCAGATTTACATTTTTAAATGGACCATGGCTATTTATAAACTTTAAGTGGCATCAAGTAATACTTTAAAGAAGAAAAGAAGGAAGATGACAAGATTTAAAGCTGAAAAGTTTATGGGAGAATTAGAATAGAGCCCTTTTTACATATATTCACTTGTTTTTTTTTTTTTAATTTGCATGTGTCTGAAATTCAGAAAAGTGCATGGTAGAGAAGGAATGACCCAAGTCAGGCTGATAAGGAAGGCAGATAATGGGGTCATAGATAATCCTCAAGGCTGGAAAGCCATGGTATAAATCCCAAGGAGATGGACACAATGCCACTCTGGTGTGAGAGAATACAGAATGGGCATTTGGAGCTGGGTACAAACTGGGGCAGTGAGGGCTTTAAACAAAAACTGTAAGGGCAATAATAATAGTAACTGATCGTAACTATAATATTAAGATACACAAAGTAGAAAGCTGGGAGAGGGCTCAGCCAGTAAAATGTTCTCTTTGCAAACACGAGTACTTGAGTTGCAGTTTCCAGAACACACCCTAAGTCAAAGAGTTATGCCATAGACTTTCAAGAGTTGGAGAAGTAGAGACAGACAGATTCATGAGGCTCAGTTGCTGGCCAGCAAGTTCAAGGCTGGTTATAAATGCTGTCTCAGAAGCCAAAATGGACTGATTATACACAAAGAGCAATACTCATGTCCTCTCTCTTTAGTACATAGACACATACATGCATGTGCATGTACACACAGAAATACATGCAGACACGAGTGTGCACATATGCACACACACAAGATACAATAAAAGACTTTAGTTTAAAGAATGCTAGGGAGAGAGTTTGAAACCCCCAAGGAGAAAGATGCTTTCATAGCCATGGTGATATTTACTGCATGGGGCACTCGGAGGCAATACTGAGAGCTCTAGAAGAAAAATGTCATAAATGCCATTTAAACCACTAAAATCAGAATCATTTAAAATGCAGCAAAGGTATGCTTCAAGGAAATAGAAAGAGTGAATTTGTTGACACTGAAGATACTTGTCTTCATAATACACAGTTCAAATCTACATATTTCACAGTTCATGTAAAACATGAGTATTTGGAGAGAAAGAAAAAAAGAAAGAGAAAAGAAAAAATAATACATTCTAGGAGCTTACAGTATAAAGCTCTTGCCTTCTTATAGCAAGGGTAGAGTGAAGACAATAGCTACAGCTGAATGTCCCATTTTCCCAGGTCTCAGAAGAGTAAAGAATTAGCCGTTCACATCTCAGATTTGATTTTCCTTTCAGAAGAAAATAAAGGTGCAGATTTTGAATTTGGAAACAATGGTTTATGTTTTTCCTGAAAGGCACAAACGCTTATAAGACATAATGTGTAAAGATTCCATGTAAAGTGAATTCCACGTAAAGTAAAATCTTGACCTAGCACATCCTCCTCCTTGTTCTCCATTTGTCCCCCTTCCATTTTTCCCCCTTACACTTCCTTCCAAACTTCCAGGAGTGTCCCACTCCTCATCCAACCTCTACATACACAGTCCTAGTTCTCCTGTGAATTTGAAATTAAAGTTGAAAGGCGTAAGACAGCAATTTCCTTAGTTTAAGATTCCAACCCTGTGATTCTGAATATCAAGAAAGACAAGCAAGAAGAAGAAGAAGAAGTGTGAAGAAAACAAGTCCCAACTCGTAGGAGCAAGGCCTATTGTTGGTAGCAAGCTACTATTTTAACAGTCTCTGAAAGGTACAATATACTTGTCAAGACATTTGGAAGTAACCTGGCTATTTCAACCATACCAACAAATCTGTTCAAGTTAAGTAATTATAGAGTAGGAAGTAAAAAGTAAAAAGACATTAGCGAATATAAAATATGAATGCATCATGAACTTAATTTGGAATTCTTTGTGTTTCATACAAAGTGGGAAGGTCAAAGAAAAAATGCGTGGATGTGTAAGAACTGTAAAGAACTTCAAGTTGGAAAAAGGCATCAACTGCGATTACATTCATATGCCCTATTTAAAGAACACATCCTGAATCCAGCCCCCAGTGTGAAAATAAAGGCATTTGTTGACTGTGTTATTTTTTTTTAATCTTTCCTCTAATTGGTAATGCTTCAGAACTGACTCTGTAAACCACTTGGCACTTTGGACACACTAAAGAATCATGCCCTGTCGAGAATAAGACGGCACCTGCTTCTGGACCCAGAGATTTGAATTAATTTTAAAGTGACCTCTATTCTCTACCTTTCATCTGGCAAATGAGTCCTGAACAAGGAAAGTGAGGCTGCTGAAGAAAGTTGAGAAAACATCTGACTTATCAAGGGACAAGGAGAGGGAGAAGTGAATGGGATGAAGGGGGAGGGGAAGGGAGTGGAGAGGAAAAGAGGAGGGAGAAGAAAGAGATGGGAGGAGAGGGTGGAAAGGGGATAGAGGGAGGGAAGTTGAGGTAGGAGGGAGGGAAGGGGAGGGGGTACTGGAGGATAGGGACAAAGAAGGTTGAGTCCAGCTTACTTACAACCTGGTGAATTTTTAAAATTTCTTCCAATTTAGAATTATTCAAAATAGACTAATAAAAATTTTAAAAGAAGCAAGGAAGTAAGGAAATTCATTGCACACCAGGTTTCATTGGCGAGTTAGTTAGCATCCCTCTCATCCTCCTCCTCTCCTGAAGCATAGCTCAGGTGTCTTAAGTGTAAAAAAGAAAAGGAAAAAGAAAAAGAAAGGAGAAAAAAGAAAAAAGAAAAAAGAAAAGGAAAAAGAAAAAAAAGAAAGAAAAAGGAAAAGAAAAAGAAAAAAAAGAAAGAAAAAGGAAAAGAAAAAGAAAAAGGTAGTCTTAATAGCCTCTTGGCTGAAGCATTTTCTCTTAAAGTCCCATTTTAAAAATATAAAAGGAAGAAGGTTGTCAGGGAGGTGTCCACGTAATCTAACTCACTAAGTGATGCAAACAGCAAGCAACTGAGTCCTGAGACTTGGGAGAATAAAGAATAAAAATGTACACTCAGAAACCAGCCTGAACCCCGGGGACCCTGTGTTCATAGTCACAGTATCATTGGGCAAAGGCAGCCATCATTTCCTTCTCAGATGGAAGGGAAATACATTTGTCTCACTGAGCAAATGACTCCATTGTAACAGACCCAAGCCAGAGTCCCTGTCCTCACAGCTTTTCCAGCCATCAGAGGAGTTACAAGGTGCAGTGTAAGGAAGAAAATGAAGCCAAATAAATGGCACCCATACCATGTATTTGATGCTTGTTTTTCCCATCAGCCCCTCCTGACAAGGAAGGGCTAAGGAAAAGACACATACATCTGGGGGGGGGGGGCGTGTATCTTATTCTTTTAGCAAGTAAGAGTGGACATAGCACAGCTATGATTCATTTTACCACAAGGGCTGTTCCAGTGACATCCAGCTTTCATGAAAGATTATGCCTCCTTTGTACTCCAACAGACCAAAGCAAAGGAAGGAAGGCAGCAGCAAGCACCCTAGATGCTTATTCCAAGCACTCTATTGTTTCCTTGCAAAATTATTTAAAGAAAAATAATTTCTGCAAGAGACCTAACGGTAGCAATAAAGTAATTTCCAAATAGTTAAAGCTTTGCAAAGAATGCTATTTTGTTTTTTGCTGCCTCGATCCATTTTCTACTGTTTTTATAGCAACTGCTTTCTCATAAAAGGTCATTTCCTCTCCATTCTAAATTCTGTCTTTTCCAATAACTGTACTTTTTGAAATCAGGTTTCCTCCCTCCCTTCCTTCCTTCCTTCCTTCCTTCCTTCCTTCCTTCCTTCCTTCCTTCCTTCCTTCCTTCCTTCCTTCCTTCCTTCCCTCCCTCCCTCCCTCCCTCCCTCCCTCCCTCCCTCCCTTCTTCTTTCTTTCTTTCTTTCTTTCTTTCTTTCTTTCTTTCTTTCTTTCTTTCTTTCTTTCTTTCTTTCTTTCTCTCTCTCTCTTTTTCTCTTTCTCTCTCTCTTTGCATTCTATTTCATATCTGTTTCCATTGTTGCTTCTGCAGTTTCTAAAATCCACCAATCAGTCTTTTTCTTAGGAGAATCAGTACAGTCAAGCTATGGTAGGTTGACCTCAGTAAAAAGAGAAAATCCAATAGCTTAAAGATCGAACTCATTTTTCAATGAGACACAGGCATGGAAAATGTGATCAAAGTGGAGTTGACATTGTGCGACCCTAAGGTATTTTACTTGAGAGAAATCCAGGAGTGATGTCATCTGGCCTCTCCTTTCTTTCATTCTTTCTTTCTTTCTTTCTTTCTTTCTTTCTTTCTTTCTTTCTTTCTTTCTTTCTTTCTCTCTTTCTTTCTTTCTTTCTTTCTTTCTTTCTTTCTGTTTTATCCATGTAGAACCTGCTGCGGGCATTGGAGCAGAAAGTGATCTCCAAGTTCCTTCAGCGATTTTGCTTGCCAAAATGTGCATATTTCACTTACGCTGTTGCCACGTACATTAAGCTATAGATTTTTGTTTTGTTTTGTCAAGTTCACGGAGCATCGCCCCTTTGTGTTGTGCTATTGGTAACCTTACCCTCTGAGTGTCTGAACTTTAGAATAAAGTGTTGGCCAACTAATTTTCCTGGCTTGTGAAGACAGATGGATAGAACAGCCTCCATAAGCCTAAATTTAATCTCCCCCCATTGTGCTCACTCCTGTGAGTCTTATTAGAATCCTCAATACCATCTTCTTTATACTTCATACATCCACCATAATGAGGCAGAACTGTAGGGAGCAGGCTGAAGTGACTCAGCCCTCACTGGTTACTAACTAGCTGGGCAAGTCTCCATACTTTTTTCCAGCCTTGCCTGGCTTTTGAGTAAAGAAACAGGCTGAACTGAATAGATATGTTGTCTCTGAAATCAACTTCCTCTATAACTCATCCAACAATGGTCCTGCTTACCAATGAGAGTATGCAAAGCCACTTAGGCTGTGGACACTTTTTGTATAAGTGAATGTCACTCAGCCCAATGTCCCCTGTTAGCTGTGACTGAGACTAATGTTCTTTGCCAAAACAGTGACCAGTTTTCACTGAAATTCATCATCTCATTAGTGACCGAGTTTCTAAAGCCACCAAACAGAGGGGATTTCTGTTTAGAAACTTGGGAAGCTAAAACTCCAGGACAGTGCCCCATTTGTCACTGAGTCAGGAAGGTACACAGTACCTAATATGGCCACCACCTCCTCATCCTGGATAACTTCCAAGGACCCGGACACCACAAAGCAGAGGGCATCCACACTCTCTCCAGCATGGTAAATCAGGTCCCCAGGAGCACAGTGAATGGTTTGGAACTCCACTGCCAAGGCACGCAGACATCCATCGCTGGCCAATCGGAATGCAGGATGTTCATTAAAAACCTTCCGGTTCAGATGAACACAGATGTCAGCTCTCATGTCCTTAGGGCAGATGGAGAGGACCTAAAGAGAGCGAGAAATGAGTAAGCAAATGGGAAAGATAAAGGGTCAATTTCAGAAGAAAACGATGCCATAAATGCTGATTGATTATGTACACTAGACAAGGTGCTAGATGCCTGGAAGGCAAAGTTAGACAGATACAGTCCTGTCCTCAAGGAAACTGAAGTCTGGTGAGATGCACTAAGTATGGACATTACAGCATCAGTTCATACCACAATACAGTCCGTGTCACAGCACACCAGCATGTAGTCAACACTTGAGGAATGTTTCTCTATTGCAATCTTAGCAAAAAAGTTAGGGTTGGTTCTGAAAACATGTGCATACAAGTAACATTATACAGACTGGATGGATTGTATTTATTTAGGGATTTTTTTTGTCCATACATATATATACATGTATATATATGGATGGATATATATATATGCATATGTGTACGTATACGTATACATATCAACAATTATAGAAAATGATGCCGCAAATTTGGAAGAGAGTAAGGAATTACATGGGAGGATTTGAAGAGATGAAAGGGCAAATGATGTAATTACATGATAATTTCAAAACCTAAATTACATCGACTGATGGCACAGACTCACAGTTGCCCATAGAGCAGCAAGTTAAACTGAGTGTTAAAATAGACCAAGCAGAGGCAAGCTCCTGCTCCATCCTTAGAAAAGCAATTATTCTGACATGATGTGTGCTACCAGAATTATAGATATATATCATTATTTATTCTGGAAATTATGATAACATAACTTGAATAGGCAAAAAAAAATGTAGTTTTAAGTGGCAGGATGAAAACACCATTCATGATAACTCTCATACGCAGTACAGTGGTTCTAATTGAGGTGTCATTTGCCATTACGGTCACATCCATTTTTTTTTCCTTGGTGGATTTTCTAATTTCCTAGAGATACCTTGGTGGTATCTCACAATCACCAGCAAATGAAATTAATACTGCAGTGGAGAAGATTAGGGATAGGAGTGACTTCTGTTCATCTCCAGTGTGCATTGTGTCTCCCTTCATCATGTTAGCATATTAATAAATTAGATTCTTAATTAAGAGAAGCAATAAATTTTCCCTTGGAAGAATGATGAACTATTTAAGAAATAGTTTTTCATAACACTACCAACCAACTCTGAAAAACAGGTGTATGCCATACTCTGAACTCTAAAATACTTTTGTTTTATTTATGATCTCCATTAAACTCAAGGTCAAGTAGTGCAGCAGCAGACCTCTCCCAGGACCTGAGGATCTAATCTCAACACTGTGGCTTACAGTACTCTTAGGAAAATAAATGCAACTGTGATATTTCTGCTTTCTTACAATCATACATAGCTTGTTTCCCTACCAAGTAAAGGCAAAGCTCTACTCAGGCTTGCTGGGCTTTGGCGAGACCATTGACTCTTTCCCCACAGGCACATCTCAGCCACACAATTTCTCATCATTTTGAAGTCACCGTGCACCCAGGGATGCTTCACACCTGCTCTCCTCTTGATTGGCAGGTCTGCCAATGCTTTCTTTGCCTAGTTGTCTCACATTCATCTGACAAACACATATAATATAAAGTCCTATTGTAGGATTGTATAGAAAACAAACCCAAGATTAAAAACTGCTGTGATTTGTTTGTGCTCTTGATAATGCGAAGAAGAAGAAGAAGAAGAAGAAGAAGAAGAAGAAGAAGAAGAAGAAGGAGGAGGAGGAGGAGGAGGAGGAGGAGGAGGAGGAGGAGGAGGAGGAGGAGGAGGAGGAGGAGGAAAAGGACTTATTGACAGAGCTTTCAAACCTTTAATTTTTAGCTTTGAAATAGTGCTTTAGTGTTTTCATAATGAACCCTTACATTATGCTTAATATAAAAAATAAATAAATAAAACTAGCTTTGGCTGTGAGAAGCTCTAAGGACTGAAATTCTACATAACACACATTGAGTCATTATTTAACCATAGATTTTGAGCCCTGGCTAAATTTCCAGAGTTACACAGGTCCTCGATGTCTAGAAGAAAAACTATCACAATGTTTGTTCCCTGGAGCTTACAATTGGGCACAGTTGAAAAATCACTGTTTCTGGTCCAATGCCCCATTTACAGATAAGACAAATGTTTTACCTAAAGGCTGTGTAGTTTGCAGAGGTCATTCTCAGCAAACAAGTAGTTAAAAACTCTCTAGTTCGGCTTTGAAGTCATGCTTCCAACTATAGATGAACCAGGAATAAATTAGGAAGCCTGGGCCTTCTGGTACTCTCTGGTGCTTTGTGTACTATAAGAACACAATACTGAGTCCTAAAAATAATTTATGATTCAGTTAATCGAATCCATAGTGTAAGAGAAAAGCACTAGTTTTCCATCTGTAACACTGAGCAGCCAAGATTTTGCTAGAAATTTGTTTATATATCTAAGTACTTGCAAGTAGCTCACACATGTCCCACATACTTCGTCAGTAAAGGCACAAGAACTTGTTGATAAGTTCCTTATGCCACCATGACTTATTAAGTAGAAGTCATTTCTTGTCAGAAGTGGAAGTTGTCAGCTATAGATGAAAAGGCCTGAGTTAGATATGTAGTGAGCATGTCTCTTTGGGTCCCTTTCTCTACTTTGTTCATCCATTATGGTATTATTAACTGGGAGACCTTAAGAAAGGAGGTCTAAACAGTTGATACAGGAGCCATGATGTTACACCCAGATCCACTGAGGAAATGACTGCCCTGGGAGCCTGCTTTATCCCCTCTGTCACCAACAGTTGCAAAGCCTTAAAGCCATACTTTCTCTAACATTTACTGTACACAGCGTGAATAATTAAAGCCATTCAAGATATTGAACTTTTACACGATTTATGCTTATTTATATTGTCATTTCCATAAAACTTGAATCTCCAAAGTTTATTTTCTACTATCATTCTTCAAAATCACATAATCAATACTCAACTCACGCAATACTTATTTTTAAAAGCAAAGATGAGGTTCATTAAGAATGAAAGTGATAGATTTGGTCTATGGCATTAAGAAATATGGGGGCTAGAGAGATGAATCAGCAGTCTTCTTGTTCAGGCATGCAACGGTGTATACATGTATGTGCACACACAATCATAAACACAGGTAACAGAAACTTTTAACAATGAGAAAAAGAAAGAGGGGAAGAAATATATGCAAGATAAGCACAGTGCCTTTGTGAGGGGGAGTGGCTTACCTAAAAACATATTTTCAGTCACTGCAGACTGTTCCCTCATAGTTACAGTGCACTTAAGCCTTATGTTGTAATTAGATGGCAGGATTTCCAGTTTTCTCTCTCATAAATCAGCAGCCACAAATACCCTGCCTATATCAAATCATCAAAATATGAGCTTTAAAAACCATTATGTAAAATATAAAAACACTTTTAAGACCCTTTCCAAATTGCTTCTCAGCAAAAGTGTAAGGAGTTACTCAAGCCAACTGTGTGTGAGAGAATCATGTGTGCTCCTAACACTCTACCAAAAGCTTGAATCTCTCAGATGAATGTGAAAAAGAAAAGGCAATTTCGTGCGGAAGAAAAGACAGAATTGCACACTGTAGGGAGCAGAAGCAGAGCGAGCTTTAGGCTGAGTGCAGTTCTGCCTGTATCCCTAGCCCACTGCTCACAGGCTGACCACCACCAGCATCCCTAAACAAGTCCTTAAGGTGTAGGTAGAAACAGGGACCACAAGGTAGTGAATAGGACAGGGCCTTGTCCTGAGGGCTCTGCTCTGAGATATAAAATCCACTTGATTATAAAATCCTGCATCAGGAGTAATATATAACTTTAGAGCTTTTAATAATAGTGGATTGTGCAAATGACCTTATTTCCCCCCCCCAGGATATGCAAACTATGCAAATACATTAATAGCATTCCAAAAGGCTCTGACTATCACTACCACTCTTCAAAATCCTTCCTTGCTTTCCTACAACTCAGTCATGCACTGCTAATTAATCTCTCCTCAGGAGTCCCAGAGAATTGATATTAAGTTGGAGAAATCAGTGGAGGGAGTCAGACAAGTGACATTTACACGTAACACGTCTTTATGCTCCTTCCTAGAAGTAAGGAGCCTTAAGACTGGCAAAAAAAAAAAAAAAAAAAAAAAAAACCAAACTGCTGTGTTTCACAAATATGCAGCTCATTCATTTGAGGGAAAGTTCACTGGGTGGAGTCAAGGGGAAGGAGAGGAGAGGGAGAGAGACAGAGAGAAACAGAGAGGGGGGAGGGAGAGAGAGAGAGAGAGAGAGAGAGAGAGAGAGAGAGAGAGAGAGAGGCTGAGTGGGGTGGTAAGAGGAGGGAGGAAGAGAGAGGCTGAGTGGGGTGGTAAGAGAGAGGGAGGAAGAGAGGGACTGAGTGGGGTAGAGGAAAAAGAGGGAGGGAGGGAGGGAGGGAGAGAGAGAGAGAGAGAGAGAGAGAGAGAGAGAGAGAGAGAGAGAGAGAAATAGCCATGCAGAACAGCAGAACAGCAGAACAGCAGAAGCTGTATCTAATGTTCATCTGTCAGTCTCCAGGGTGTCAGACCTCCAAGGAATTAAGCTGGTAACAAAGTAATGAAATGACACTAAGGCAAATTAACTTCTCTTAATTTAAATGTAAAAGGTCATTTTTATCGACTTAAGAGTGTAATAACCAGTGAAGAATCATAACTTAAAACCCATTGGTTTCACTTCAGAGATTAATTTCCTGAGAACAGACTCTAATTCTGAAGCAAGGCGCTTATTGTAAACATAGAGAGAGATCGTCCTATGAAGTCTCTACTAGGACTTTGCTTCCAGAGTGCCCTATGTAGCAGAGAAAAAAAGGAGCAATTGCTGTCCTTACTGCTTAACTGGCCAAAGCTTCAAATGCTGAGAAGTAGTCACTTTGTAAGAAACAGGACTCAAATGAAACATGATCTGTGTTGGGACTGGGAAATGGAGGGATAGGTAAATGCATTGATTGCCAAGCCTGAGGACATGCCTGCAGGCCTGCGTTGGATCCCCAGAACACACAGAACTGTCCTATGACCTCGATATTCATGAACAAACCCAATTGCTATACGTATAATTGTTCGGACCTCACTTTCACTTGTCATTTTTATATGCTGAATTTTCACTAAGTAAAAAAAATACCTTTCTCCTCATGTGAAAAAAAATTACAAAATTAGAAAGAAACATTTTAATGTATTTGATTAATTTTTCAGAAGAATAAAAATAATAATCTTCCTACTGGCTATAACTTTTTGGAGTCACCTCTGCTTTAGGTACATGAATGTGTACAATGGGCTTTCAGAAAGACATACACAAGGATTCCATGCTGCCTTTGGTCATACAAAGTGCCGAACAGCCCCAATTAAAAAAATTATACTCTAAAATACTGCAAGATCTGAAATTATTTGAATCCCCACATAATGCTAACATTTCATGGTCTGGAATTTCACTTTTCAAACGATGGAAACTCAAGTGGTAAAAATCTACGCAACATAGCAAAACTAAACCAGTTCTAAAATTCTGAAATACGTCCATCCCCAACCATGTCAGATAAGAGATTGTCAGCAAGCAATAGTCTAAAATTAGAATCCAGCTCCAATGTCAGTCAGCTATATAATCTGACAGCCTTTATCAAAGTCACATAATTTAATGCTAGAAAATGCTCTGTGGGTTCAATTATATGAAGTTCACTGTCACAATAGTTACTACAGAAAACAAACCAAATACATATCAACTGATTAAGTGATTTAAAAAGCAGTAAATGTGTATAGTATATTATTCAGTTATAAGCAAATTAAATACTAAAACATGCCACAACGTGAATAAACTATGAAAACCTGGTAAGTAAAAGAAGCAAGTCACCGAGGACCACAAATTACAATGTTCTACTTAGATGGTGGGTCCAGGATATATAAACTCATAGAGACAAGAAATTGTTGCGATCTGTCCCAAAAGAGTGATGGATAGATATTCCCAAAAAGGGGTAGGACTTCTTTTGGAAATGACAAAAATGTTCTGAAATCAGATGCTGGTAACAGTTGTAGAATCCTGTGAATATACTTAAAAACCATTGAACTGTGCACTTCACAATAAGTGACCTATTCCTCAATTTTTAAGATAGTCTTTTTAAAGAAAAGAATAAGGCACTGAAGAAAATTTAGATGTCAATACAAAAGAGTCAAAAGTTCCAGGCATTAAAAAAAATCTTGACCCTCGTAACACTTACATGGTATTTAAATAAATACGTAGAATGTGACCTTCCAGTTTCTGTCAGACCGGAGCTGATCCTCTAGCACAGGGCTCCATAAGCAAATAGCGCCAGGAGAAGAGCTAGCCACCCAGGAGTGCAGCACCACCACTGCTGCTCAGACAGACCCACCCAGAGCCCAGGAACCAAGGAGCAGCCTGGGACAGGAGCCTTCCAGTTTCTGTCTGCACCAGAAGCTGATCCTGTGCCACAGAATTACATACAAAAATACTGCCCAGAGAGAGCTGGTCTCCTAGGAATGCAGACAAGCCTGTGAGCACAGGTAAGACCACCACTTCTCATCAAATTTCTGACCCCAGAGGGACCCTCCCACAGCCATCAGGACACAGAAATCAAGGAACAGCTGGGGACAGTATCCTTCTGGTTTCTGTATGCACCCCAGAGCTAACCCTGTACCACAGCTCCTCATACCCAAATTCCTCCTAGAAAGAACTGGTCTCCCAGGAGGAGTACTGACACAGAGGATTTCAGGAGGAACAAGCCACAGTCAGAGACAGCAAAACCAACTAACACCAGAGATAACCAGATGGCAAAAGGCAAGGGCAAGAACATAAGCAATAGAAACCAAGGCTACTTGGCATCATCAGAACCGAGTTCTCCCACCACGGTGAGCCCTGGATACCCCAACACACCAGAAAAGCAAGACTCTGATTTAAAAATCACATCTTATGATGATGGTAGAGGACTTTAAGAAGTACATAAATAACTTCTTTAAAGAAATACAAGAGAACATAGGTAAACAGGTAGAATCCCTTAAAGAGGAAACATAAAAATCCTTAAAGAATTAGAGGAAAACACAACCAAACAGGCGAAGGAATTGAACAAAACCATCCAGGATCTAAAAATGGAAATAGAAACAATAAAGAAATCACAAAGGCAGACGACCCTGAAGATAGAAAACCTAAGAAAGAGATCAAGAGTCATAGATGCAAGCAACACCAACAGAATACAAGAGATAGAAGAGAGAATCTCAGGTGCAAAGGATACCATAGAAAACATTGACACAACAGTCAAAGAAAACGTGAAATGCAAAAAGCTCCAAACCCAAAACATTCAGGAAATCCAGGACACATGATCATTTCATTAGATGCTGAAAAAGCATTTGACAAAATTTAACATCCCATCATGTTAAAAGTCTTGGAAAGATCAGGAATTCAAGGCCCATAACTAAACATAATAAAAGGAATATACAACAAACCAGTCTCCAACATTAAACTAAATGGAGAGAAACTTGAAGCAACTTTGAGAGGCTCTGCCAGAGCCTGATAAAGAGAGAGGAGGAAAGTTTCAGCCAACCATTGGACTGAGCTCTGGGGTCTCTGATAGAGGAGTCAGAGAAGGAAATGAAAGAGCCAAGGGGTTTGTAGCCCCATGAAGGGAGCAACAATATCAACAGGCCAGACCCCTCCAAAATCCTGGGGACTGGACCACCAACCAAAGAATACACATGGAGTAACCCATGGCGCCGGCCACATATGTGGCAGAGAATGGCCATGTTGGACATCAGTGGGAGGAGAAGCCCTTGGGCCTGAGGGTGTATGATACCCCAGTGTAAGGAAATGCCGGGGTGGGAGGAGGGGAGTGGGTAGGGAAGCACCCTCATAGAGGTAGGAGGAAAGGGGGTTGGAATAGGGATTCTCTGAAGGGAAGACCTGGAAAGGGGAAAACATTTGAAATGTAAATTTTAAAATTCAATAAAAATAAATAAATAAATAAATAATAAATAAATAAATAAATAAATAGATAGAATGCATTTGTCTGCCTATGTGTGATTTAAATGTATGTGTGTGCACCTGTGTATAGACATTTCTATGGCAAAATACCATATGAAATATCACTACTCACATTCTCCAATACAAAAAAATACAACCATTAACTCAATTTGTTCAAATGTAAGTCATGTCATTTGTAAACTTTGAGGTGCTTGAGAATCTAGTTTCACTCCAAGCTCTATGTGTTTATGCACAGAGAGTGTCCATTACTATCTAATTCCACCCCATAGCTATATGTGTGTGTGCACAGAGAGTGTCCATTACTATATTGTGTACATTACACATAGTGGAAAATATATGAGCATTTGTATCAAACATAGTTTCAGATAATTTCTGATGCAGATTGCCTATCTCCATTACCAGAAAACCAGTAGAAATTTATTAAGCTGTCAAATTTACAAAGGAAGCCTTCCTTTTTGCAGCACAAATCTAGCTTTCAGGGAAATAATAGATACCACCTGAAGGCTTGAGAGGGGGGGTGATTAAGTCAGAAATCTCTTAGGATCACGGAGATGGCCATACAGATCAAATTAAAGGGAAAAATGGCATCATTTTATAGTTGTTCAAGTAACTTTGCAATCATAAAGCCCCTTTTCACTGTGTGTAGTGGAAACTGTTTTTCTTAAGTAATTTGTAAATGGAAATTTCTATTACCAAGGTAGGGCTACTTGTTTTAATTAGGATTTTATCAATGTTATTGATAAGATGTGAAAACAAGCACTCAACTCCGATAGCTACTGAGTTATTGACTTAGTACTACATGTGACATTATGGTGACCAGATGATAGAATATTTTTTGGAACTAAACTTTTCTTACATACAGAATCCTTTTTAGTAGAATAGTCACTTTTTAAGTTTAAGAAATTCTTTTGAACTAATTTTTAGTCTTCAATATCCTAAATACTAAACAAGCATCTTTGGAGACAGCATTGTGACGTTATAAAGATAGTTTTGGGGGTAGGAAGCGTGGTTTGAATTGAGTTCATGCATTATTTATGCTGGAATTTGTTGTCAGTGACTTTCCAGCTGAGAAACTAGACATGTCAATAATAGCATTTTTTTCCTTAGAAATCAAACTTGTCACAATTTCATCTCCAAGAAAATAGCCATGAGTACTGAAACAAGTAAGAATGCTCCATGAGGAGAAGCTGTCACCAACGAGTAGGATTTACATGTGACAGAGGCTCTCAGATGCCTCTCAAAGCCTCAAAGAATTTGACTAAAGTCCCAAATCCTGTGAACATAATCTCATTTCTGCCATGGCTGATCGAACACAGGAGATGAATAGACACGCCACTGCAGGTGACATGTTGACATATAAAGAAAAACAATAGATGACAGCCTGGTACCAAAGGAGCATTCAGAAAGCTATGCCAAAATTAACTTCAATAATGAAAAATTATACTTTCATTCCCACTGGCTCTGAAGGAAATGAAAATCTTAGATACAAATCTAGCTAAACATGGATCCATAATACTAAAATGGTGACATGCTAACGATAGGAAATCAAGGAACATCTAAAACAATGAAGACATACCACATCGAGAAACTAGGAGCTGCAGCATGGTAAATACACAAATTCTCTCTACGCCAATCTATAAATTGACAACAATCTCACCACAATCCCATGACATCTGTTTGCAAACCTAGCGAGCTTATTCTAAAATTCAAATGTTAAGTTGCAAGACCTAGAAGAGATAAGGTCATTAGGGGTGGGGGACAAGCAAGTGTTGCATGGTGACACACACTGCAGTGCTAAAGTATAGGCTTAGCAGAAAATCATAGGTTAATGAAAGAGTATGTAAAACACAGAGCAAAGTATGTTCAGTTCATTTTTTACAAAGGTTCAAATGCAGCTCAGTGGATGACAGACCATCCTATTTCAACAAGTGGAAACAGGGCAACTGGACATTATTGAACCTCCCTTCAAAAAGCTGAAATCCCATATTGAACCTCACATCTCACAAATGCTAACTCAAAGTAAAAAAGGACTTAATAAAATTTAAAACTGAGCTACAAAAACATGGGGTCGAGGAGCATAGCAGAATATGTTCAGAATCTGAAGCCAAACAGAGTTCTTTTGTTTTTTAAACTATTCCTTCAAAAAATGAAAAATCTTTTGTGCTGAGACAAGATGTTGTAAAATATTGAAAAGACAAGCTACAGACTGGAAAAATACTTACAAACTGCCTGTCTGACTGGTATCTAAGATGCATAAGGACTGTCAAGACTTTATTAACATTCCAGTTATAAGGTGGTCAAAACACGTGAACATATATTTCACTGGGAAGAACAAATAAATACACACAAATGAGAAAATCTGCTCAATAATATTAGCAATTAGGAAAACACAGAGTAAACACACTATTCTACTGCTCACCTACACAGGAAATACTGATTATCTAAGAGATTATCCAGGGAAGTGTGTCCCATATACTGCCAGTGAATATGCAGAATGCCACAGTCACTTTGAAAAGGAGCACATCAGCTTCTTCCAAAAATAATGTGAGCTGACCATGTGACCCAGTAATTATAGTGTTGAGCATTATCCCAATGGAAAGAAAGAATTATTTCACGCAACATAACAACAAATGTATGATTATAGACACTCTAGTGTAATAGTTCCAAACAGGAAACAACACAATTCCTGTCAGTTAGTGAATAACTGAACTGTGATGAATCTGAATCATGGGGTTGCACTCAGAAATATGAAGGAGCAAAGCATTGCCCTATGCAACAGCTTGAGTAGAACTGAGGAGAAGAATGGCTTATGATCCACATAGTAAACTCAACCTCTTAGCTCTTCTAGGTCTTGCAACTTAACATAGGCATTTCAGAATAAGTTTATATGATTCCATGTAGATAGCATTCTTGACTGACAGAGCTAAAGAGAGACTAGAAGAAGAGAAAGAGAGAGAAGTCATTATAAAGCTGACCGATCTGAATAGCCTCAGGAACACGTATTAATTTTGACTTCCTAGTTGTGCAGGAGGGTACCATGTTGAGAACCTGAGTATAAAGAACCCCTCCATTTATATCTGATGGTTGCATGTATCTCAAACAGAAAGAAAGAAAGAAAAGATAGAATTCTCATATCCGGGCCTTTGCAGAAAGTAATTGGTAACTTTTCAAATAACTAGAGTCTCTGGTGAGCCAAGATCAACAGGCATTCTTCACATGTGGAGCCCCTGACACAGTACTGTGAGATCTAACTTCATTAAAGACAGATGTCATTGAAAGCACTGTGAGAGCTCAGCTTCTGAAACTGTGGCCTGAGATAAATCTGCCCACTTTGGAAGCATTTTGTTTTCCTTAATTGGTCAGCAACAGCAAGCTGACTGACATACCAAGGAAGGTGAATCAAGACGAGAAGATAGCTCCTCCTCTGACTGAGTTCACAGAGATTCTTTTCAGTGTACTATAAACCAAACTGGCATTATTTTCATCTTATCAGGTGATAGGTATGCATATTCGTTCACTTACTAACTTATTCAGGTTAATATAAACTTGAATAAATTATCCAATGAATAGATAACTCATTCATTGGATACCCATAAATATTGGAAATATGTCCCATCTTTCAGATAATACAAGTATGGTTATGGCATTCAGCAGCTTCTCATAAACTGGCTGAGACAGACATTTCAGCAAATGTCTTACCAATGAGATTATCTCATTGAAATTATCTTACCAATGAGATAAGTGCCACATTCTAGAAGAACCAAAGGCTTGGGGCCCTTGATGAGAACGACTAGAGAACTAGCAGTCTCGTATCTACACTATGAGCACAAGGTTTAGTGTTTGTGGAGGAGCAGACCAAACTCCTCATTCCCAAAGGTGAACTTATGCTCAGCTAATTTTCAATGTTATTCTTTTACATGGAATTGGCTCAGACATTGAAATAAACAGGAAACAGGTCGCTGAAGAGGTGACCCAGCGTTTAGAGCCTTCTTACCCTTCCAGAGGACATAGTTCAGTTCCTAACACACACATCAGGAGGCTCAAAATCACCTGTTAATTTCAGTTCTTGGAGGGATCAGAAGCCTCTTTACAGGGATCTGTATACACCTGCACCTGTACACACACATACACACACACACACACACACACACACATATACATGTGCTTGCACATACATGCACACATATGCATGTTCATACACTCACACACAAACCCACACATGCATGCAGAAACACAAACACGCACACACACATACACACACACACACACACACACACACACACTTAACAATTAAATAAACCTTTAAAAAGAAAACAGGAAAATGACACCAACAATTTAATTATTGTAAGCATTACAACATAGTTCCACTTAGCTCTAATTTACAAAGGCCAATAAGTAGACCCATGACCTGAGTGACTTTCTAATCCAGTTCTTTCTGTAACTACTTCTAGGTACAGTGAAGAAATTTTACTTTGCATCTACTTGTAGTGACTTGTAACTACAGAACCTTGTTGTCATTTGAAAGACTGCCCAGCCTGACTCACAAATGACACCCAGCCCTTTGGAAAAGCATTCTGAAAGGCCTCAACTCCCCCTGTGGCTCCTGTCCCACCTGACAGCATGCTTAACTGTTCACCACAGCATTGCCAGCATGCTACTCCAACTACTCTCTCCTCTCTGCTCATGTTCTTTCTGCTCCTCAACCTCTATGGTATCTTCCTCAGCTTTATAACGAATGCATCAACTTTCTGCACTTAGCTTTCCCTTTGTCAATCGCTTTTCTGCTTCAGATTGTCTAAATTAGAAAAGACTACATTTCCTTGAAATCAGAAACAAACTGTCACGGATCACTTTATTAAAACATTCACAGATGGGTGAAGAGTGGAGTCACTGTGGAATTAAATATTTGTAAATGTTCAATAGTCACACTCAGGCACAGTACCTATTAGCAGAAATTCATTACTTTTTAAAGATCTACCAGCTTTGTCCTACTATGTATCACCCCTCCTCTCTTCATATTTTGAATTGTGTTGATTTCTGTTATAACTCTATGCATTTTAGTTTCCACTCATTGTATTATTTATAAAAACTCCTATATTTATATAACCTCTACCTTCTTGGATAGATGACGTCAATCTACTTCTGCTGCTGGTTAGAACTAGTCTCAAGTAAACACTCATACTTCTACACCTTCACATTTGACAACAGGACTATTTCATGCATTCACCCCTTCCTCGACCTTCCTGTTCTAATTGTAAATCACAGCCTGAAGACTTCCTCTCATCATCAGAAGATAGGAGACATCCGACTAGACAAGCTACCTTACAGCAGACTAATCTTTCCACGGAGAACAACTACAAAGCTTGATAACAAATACAGGGAAGAAGACTTTTAAATTCATCTGACAGACACAAAAACATCAGGATCTGAGAAATCCCAGTCCAAAGAAAACATGCCAATGTGAGCCTCAAATTCTACTTTATGTTTCCTTATAGAATAAATGTACCAACTTATCATGGTCAAAAGAAATACCTAACTGTATTTCTTCCCATATGTGTAACCATCCATCCCATGGGCATTTTTGACTGCTCTTTTCTCTCCTGCAGATCCATCCATCACATGTGCTTGAAGTTATTTTTCGGATCACCTTGGGCCACTCTCACAAGTTGGTGTGATCATCCTTCTGATGAAAGTACACCATCTTAATTATGTCACAGTGCTCCTTACCTCACTCCAGGGTGGCATCCGTCTCTAGCACCCTAATCAGTCTCCTTCATCAAGCTCACTTGTAACCTGGAGGCAAAGTCTTAGTAGGATACTTTTCATTATATTTTATTTATCTATTACAAAACATCAGAAGGGTTGCTCACTTTCTGCCTTGGCTTCCACTCAATCAAATAATTGCACACTTTACCTAATTCCTAGATGTCTCTTATCCTCCTCTTGGACTCTTGCTTATCTGCTTGTTGTCTTAAGTGCAGAGTAGCTCAGGGCTTGACCCTTCTCCCCCTGTCTAGTCTGTAATTCTGAGTTATTATACTTAGGAACTTCCAGTGTTTCACATACTAATGGCTTCTAAGCTTATATATATTGTGAACTCTAGAACTATAACCACAGTTAGTATAAGTACTTATTGAATGTCTACAGTTTACTGAGCACCACTCTAAAGGTACAACATATTCAACAGTGAACTGAGAAGACAAAAATACCTGCCCACATGGAATATGTAGTCTGAATCAAATGTTAAAAATGAACTTTATCTATAATGCTTCCAAGTGATGACAAGACTGTGAAGAAAACTGAAGCTAAGCAAATAAAAATGATCTTTGGGATGGCAGAAGCTGCAACTCTAAATAGGGTAGATATCTGATAAAATGACAGAAAGCCATCCATTTAAAAATGATGTCAGAGGCCGGGCATGGTGGCGCACGCCTTTAACCCCAGCACTTGGGAGACAGAGGCAGGCGAACGTCTGAGTTCAAGACCAGCCTGGTCTACAGAGTGAGTTCCAGGAAAGCCAGGGCTACACAGAGAAACTCTGTCTCGAAAATAAATAAATAAGTAAATAAATAAATGAATGAATGAATGAATGAATGAATGAATAAATAAATAAAAAAAAATAAAAACAAATAAAAATGATGTCAGGAAACTGTAGTCTAAAGGCCAAATATGGCCTGCCACCTGAATGTGCATGTGGAGAGAACAAGGAATGATTTGTATTTTTTAACATTTATAAAAGATATAAATAAAAAAAAGAGATGATACTTTGTGGTGGTGTGAAAACACAGAACATGGATGAATGTGCCTGTGAATAATGTTCTCTGGGATACGATGATATTCGATGATTCAATAATACGATGATTATTGGCATGTTCATGCTTCATTGGCAAAGTTGAATACATGACCACATGGCCCACAAAGTCCTAAGTATTTTCTCTCTGGTCCTTTGTAGAAGAGGTTTGTTGATCCCAGATAATGTTATAAGCAGAAATCTCCATATAGCCAAATCCTTTTTAGAATCAATTGCAAAATAATAGTTATCTATACCTGAACAAATGTATTTACGCCTTTAATAGACTACAGTGTTTCTCTTTTGAATTCATCGGCCAAGAGAATCAAAAGAGCCATATGAGCAAATCCAAAGCAATGACACTCCAGGCCATTGGACAGTTTTGTCATGTTCCATACTTCACCTGTATGTGTGTTTTAGCATCTCATTTTTTATTGATTTTAGTTTTATATGAACCCTGTAATTTTGTGTGTGAATCAACATAAATGTGCACAATCCTAAGGGGAAAATATTTGGTTACTATGGTAAGAGGTTATCCTTAAGTTGTCATGACATTCTTTGTTGTGGAGTTCCAAGTTTGTTATGAAATAGACACACTGAAGCTCATTAACAAATTCTGTATGGTATTTGTCTTCCATAATTTAATATATAATAGTCTTACAAAGATTTTAAAGGAAAATATGTGATGCTGTTTCAAAGGCTTTCCTTAACTTTTTCTTTAGAATTTGTGTAGAGAAGCATGAGCCTTAGTGAATTAGAAAATGTCCTACTGGGAAATAATTGCTGTGTAAACACTAACTCTCTCATAACAAAAGTCCAAAGCTGGCTTCTAAAGTAACAGCTCAAGCTAGAAAACAGAGCTTGTGATGTCAACATCATGACTTCCCTCTCAGCTCACTGGTCTCGTCTCAAATACGTCAGAAATACATTGGCAGGAGGCCATATTTAGACTACAAGAGGTTTTTATTTATTTGCTCATTTTTTTTTTATCTCTGCTACATTTAAATATTTGTAATAACCCCCATAAAGCCAAACAAAGGTTTTTAGTGAGAGTTTATTACAATCACTTCTTCAAATCAGCTACAAATAAATGTAACATCAAGAATATGAGTTTTAAAATTCTACCAAATGTTGATGTCAAGCCCAAAACTTTTTCTGTGTGTTTTGTTCTATGGTTTGTATGAATAACAGGTTTGCTTGTGGTACCATTATCAATACTGTCGTTGGTTGCTTCCTTGGAGTACCATATGCTTGTTGGCTTTGACTATGTTTTCATGATGCTCAGCGATTGGTTCATTAAATTATGGTTTTTAAAAAGAACTTAATTTCTTGAGGGAATTCAAGAAAATAATATTTGCATATATTTGTAAATGTTCTCTACTAATTATACAAATACAAGCAGCTTTTTCTAAGCATAACACTAATATGAGTGTATGAACATTTTCTCAATATTAGGAAAAATGCTGATATTAATCTAATATTCATTTCAAATTAGCCAGATAAGCTTACTAAAATTCCAGGCTTCATTGTTCCCAGTTGTAATTAGACCAATTCAGTTCAATAAAATTCGTATCTTTTATGAATTAATAAAATTAGAAATAAAAGTTATTACACCCATAGCTATTACTTGACTTCAGAACACTTGCAAAGTAGTAATCAGAGATCATGTAACTATAATACATTCATAAGAATTAATATTGTTTTCATTTATCCCAAAGCACAGTATGTTCTGAAGAGTCTATTTCCCTCATTATCAGGGTGAGGAAAGATCATTCCTCGATCTGTTAAGGGAGAAAACGAAGTTAGCAGAAAAGCCCTGCTACCACAAATGATAACATTGCAGAAATCATCTGAGACTTTCTTGGGGAATTGGAAAATATTATTAAGGTTATTATCTTTTTAAACCTGTCCCCCCCAACACATACACACTTACAGGATTCATAACGGCAAAGATTGCCATCTGCCTCACAGCTTCATCTCCTGTGTCTGATGTATTATCTGGGATCTACTATGTATGAAGTACATGAGTGAACAGGTGATATAAGGCCTAAAGCATGAACTGTAGACTTGGAACTCTAGTCTAACTCTCAAAGCTAAGTGGCCAGAATCAAATTGTTTTGGCCACTTAGCTCTGGCATCTTGGGTAATTTTTTTTGGGGGGGGGGGGGCTGGGCTCTCTTGCTCTTTTTAACTTTGTATTTATTTTATTTTTTTATTTTATTTTATTTTACTTTATTTTTTGAGATTATAATAAAGTGGCATACTCCATTTCTCCCTCCAAGTCTTCCCAAACACTCCTTCCCACTCGTCTTCAAATTCATGGCCTCTTTTTCTCATTAATTGTATATGTACATACATATACATTTGAAATAAAACCTGTTCATTCCTCTTTTAATTACAAATAGATTTTTCTCGTATACAATGCATCTCACTACAGGTTTCCCTCCCTCTACTCCTCCCACCCACCTCCATCTCCCATCTTCCCTAGATCTGTTCTCCCTCTTTCAGAAAAGAGCATGCCTCCAAAAGACAGCAACTAAGCATGACAAAAGAAAATATAATAAGTCAAGGCAAAAGCCTTCACAGCGAGGTTGGAGAAGGCAGACTAATGAGAAGAGAAGAGTCCCAAGAGCAGGCAAAAGAGTCAAAAATACACCTGCTTCCACAGTCAGGAGTCCTACAAAGCACAGTTGATTCTTGAGCTACATTCTTTCATGTACTGCCCTATTCTAGGTCAGTACTGTTGCCACAACATTAAAACCGGTTCTGGGAGGTCCAAAGATTCATTTAGTCATTCCCATTGTAGAGTGGGGGCTTCATGGCCGGAGCTGTCTCATAGTCACCATTACCATCCCAAAGACTTAATAATGTGCTGAATACAGACTGATGCTTAATGAACACTTATTATTGAGTACCAGAATAGGGAAATGTATCTCCAAAGTAAATAACAATGCTTCAAAGAATTTGTGAATTATCTAAACTTCCTGTCAGGTCTCAGCTTTCAGCATTAAAAAAAGAGAATTTTCTTTCAGCTTTGAAGAGAATTTCCTACTTTTTTCTTCAGTCATGTATAAGTATGTTACAAAATTATCCAGTCATGGACCAGTTATCATTTCCTAAACAGCTCCCGTGATAATGACATGCTGCCATTCACAATACAAAGCACACAGAGCTCAAGGAGCTGTTTTGGCTTTGCTTCTTTATCATATGGAAGGGGGACCTTCAACTGTGTTGAGAATGGCTGAATACATGAAAACCTTCTAGTCACGCTGCATCCTATGATTTATTGAATTACATGTTATTACAAATATACTAAAATTATACGGCCATTGACTTAAGACTTTACAGGGAGCTCTGAAGTGAAATAATGACTAGATTAGATATACAAAATCTCTATAGGCACTGTCATTGTAAACTGTCTTCAGATAAAGGGATTGTAATGAAGGCAGCTAGGTGGAGGCCATTAGCTGGACTGCTCTGTTTCTGTTTCAACAGTGACTCATTTTCTCCAGGAGGTTTCCCATTAATTCTTCATTTGTTGTCAAGGTGGAGTTTACTACAAGTGTTAGAATACTAAACCATTCATTTAAACCAAGCTTTCTGATATTTTCCTGGGTACTAAAAGAAAACTATATTTATTTCTCATAAGATGTTTTCAACAAGTGTATTTACAGTTTAATCTTACAAGCCATGGAAAAGATCAATAAAGAATATGCAATCCCACTCTTAAGTTTGACTGATCATCTGAAAATTATAGTGGAAGACTAGCATACTAGAACCTGAGATTCTTCAATGCTGATAGAGTCTCTTACACATTGTATCCCATCCACAGTGTCTGGTTTTACTCCCAAAGTCGAAGCCCTAGAACTTCACATTGGTTTCTTGATGTAACCTCTGGCCTGTATTAGAAGGGATGTGTGCAAGATCACCAACTACATCTCCCAAGCAATACTTCACCTCAGCAGCTAGAAATGGCTTCAGATTGCCTCTGTGGTAGAGCTTAGCTCTGAGATATGTCGAACAATACTATCCAACTATTTAAGTAGCCACAGGAGAGTGGTGAGTGCTAAGGCAGAAAGCTTACTCAGAAGAGTAAGATCATGTGAAAACAAGAACAGTTAAGGTATGACAAGACATGCTGGTCTACCACAGCCTGATGCTTGGTGTGGAGAAGTACATGGAGCTGTTTCCCTTGAACTGAAACATTACCCTCTGGAGGTAGGAGAGTCTCAGAAGACTGAGGACAATTAGAAAGTTACAAGATCCACCAGGCAACTATCCAAGGTTATAAAAGCAGTGTATCTCTCATAGAACTGCCTGCAAGGGTGGATTTTTGCTGATAAAGTCACCTATATGCTCCATTTGCACTGCCTAATCTTACATCAACTTGATACAAGCTAGAGTTCTGAAAGGAAGGGACCTCAGATTAAATGCCTCCATAAGATCCAGCTGTAAGTCATTTTCTTAGTGATGGATGGGTACAGGCACAGCCCATTGTGTGTGGTGCCATCCTGAGCTGATGGCCCTAATTTCTATAAGAGAAAGGTTGAGCCAAGCCATGGAAAGCAAGCCAGTAAGCAGCATCCTCCATGGCCTCTGCATCAGCTCCTGCCTCCAGGTTCAAGCCCCATTTGAGTTCCTGACCCGACTTCCTTCAATGCTGAAGAGTATTGTGGAAGTGTAAGCCAGATAAACTCTTTCCTCCCTAGCTTGCTTTTTAGTAATGGTGTTTTCTCACAGCAATAATAATCCTTAATAAGACAAATATGTAACCCCTAACCCATTATTCTGTAAGTAATCCAGATAAAATCATTGGTTCAACAAGACAGACTCTGTTGTAATGAATGGCAGCAATTGTATTATGTGTTGAAAGAAAGAGAAAATTGAATGTGCTGCTAATTGGTTTATTAATTTCACAATTTCAACACCAAGTGTTGAGAGTGATGTTCTTAAGAAGAACATACACAAATTTATATTGTTTAGAGTTTCAATTTGATATTTTAGAAGAAATAACCATAAACATAGCATAACCTATGAACTGTTCAAAGTCTATGATCCAGAAACCTCCATTTTTACTGTTTATATTAATGTAAAAATCAAAAATCTTAAATATATAAACACAGGGAAATAAAAATATATTGATATGCATACAGAGAGAGAGAGAGAGAGAGAGGGAGGGAGGGAGAAAAGAACACAGAGGCTTCCACAACAGGGGTTGAACATCTTAAATTCTACAAACAAAATATATTCAAACTGTTACAAGAATCAAAAGGTAATTTGAAATATAATATGCCAACTGAATAGTTCTACATTTGAACTCATGAGATGGGTTGCAGTAAAGTACTAACAACATTATATAAGATTACCTTTAATTTATATGCTTAAGAAGTACATGAAATCAAAATGAATTTTATAGATACCATTATATATATATATATATATATATATATATATATATATATATATATATATATAAAATCTAAAACATACCCAAAGTCCAAAGACTTTCCAATTTCAGCTTTCCATTTCAAATGCAAGACCTTCAGGCTATACATATTTACAACACACAGATGCTCATGAAGCCATACAAAGTAAATGTGCCAGAATGTAGTTTTATAAGGAATGAGATTATGAGGGATTTAATGTACTTTCTCCTTTTTCGGGCTCTTATTTTCAATTTTACATAAAAGTCATCTGTTTCCATTAAATTAACATTTTTAGAAATAAAATGGTTATATAATCACAAGATTATTTTTTTCTTTTTTGCCTGAAAAGTCACATTTCAGGAATAGCACATGTCAACTTTTTATAAAGGGACTGTGCCACTCTTCCAACAAACTCACCATTGCGAGATGTCATAACAGTGTCCTCTGGTTACAAATATATCCTTGATGCTGTGTGTTGTCTGTTCTCTCATTAAAGCATATGACCGGAGTCCCTGATTAATGACCACAAAGTCAGAAGATCTACATGATTTTAATATATTCTAAGCAATTATGTGTTAAGGAATTTAGGCAGATTTAGGTACCAATAAGTTGTTGTACCATTCGGTATAGTTATTGGATTAAGTGTAAAATTTCTAACATGAAGAGTTAGCTGAATCTAGATAATAAAGGGTAACTAATGATTTTTCAGTAATTAACAGTGTCCTAAGATCCCAACTCTTTCTCCTCTTCAGTATTTCCCATCTTTAGACCAGTTGTTTGGCTATCAACACATAGGTAATTTGAGTTTGGTTATGAAAGGTAGCAAAGTTTCTATTTCTAACAATCTCTGGTGTCCAAATTCTATTATGCTTTTTTTCTAATTCCACCACACAGCCTTCCAAACTGAATTAGATTAATCTCGCTCATCAGACTCTAGCATAGCACCTGTATTATAGTCCAAGCATCAACACAGTTGACAATCACATGCTTTTCTCCATAGTTTTTGTCTTTTCTCCTTTCATTAATTCCAAGTAACGTAAGAGTGATAATTGTGTTATTTGTATTTATCCCTCTACAACCATGTTTACAAAGCCTGACAATATTTTTTATGCAGAAATGAACATTGAAGGGTACCTTGCTATTCCTACAATCTGCTGCTACACAGATACTCTTCAATTGATGTCTCCTATCAACTGAAATGCTCTGGAAGAAACTAGAGAACTGAAAGCATCCTTGAGGATTCCCAAAATATGAGGGAGGTTGAGAATGTGAGAAAATGGGAAATTAACTGAAGGACCTGAGGAAATTCCAGATTTATGAAAGGCAAAGTTGAGAGAAAACCATCAAGTTTATCAGTCATATGGTTCTCTCCTTGATGTGAAAAATCACATCAGGAGGGGCTCCAGAACATCAGAGGGTAACACACAGCTAAAAGGAGAACTATTTTGTATTGAGACTATTTTCTCTATTTAAGGTATCCAGCCCCTACATCTTTATCCATCTTCTCTCTACTTCCTGTTGTGTCAGGCAGAGATGCCCATGGTTACTTAGCATGACAAAGTAAATGTTGTTTTTAAAGAATGAATAAAATCATTCTTTAAATCAGCCAGAACCTAAAACAGGCATCCTTTATTCATTATCCTAAAACTCAAGAAAGAGATAGGAGGTGGGTAGAGAAAAGGAAGTCACAGGACCATTGAAGGAAAATAATAAACAACAACACAATCAGGCTGGAGATATGGCTCAGTGGTTAAGAGCACTTGAATTGAAGTCCTAGGTTCAGATCCCATCACCCTTAAGGTGGCTCTCAGCCATCTGTAACTCCAGTTCCAGTGGATCTGATGTGCTCTTCTGACCTTTGCTAGCATTGCATGCACATGGATCACATACACACACAGAGATGCACACACACATATACATAAAATAAAATAAATAATTTCTTTAAAAATAACAGCACGTAAAACCATGGCAATATTAGTAAGAGAAACTCCAGGAAAAGAATACACATTTTAAGTAAAGCAGTCATAAAATCTGATTGCATAATTCTACCTTTAATTTAAAAAAATGTCTCCAGTTCTAAGAAACCTAATGATTTCACTCAAAAGCAGGTGCTATTGCTGGGAATTTGCTCTGTTTGGGGTCGAGTCTGAAAACAGACCCATCAGCAGCTCAGAATAAAATAACAGGCTGAATAGAGACACCAACTCACGGTATGGCATGGTCTGCACACAAATTGGACTCATTAACTTTTCTCCACAGTCTAGAATATGTTTACATATTTGTTTTCAATGTGTACATATATGAAAACATTTGCTTATCTAAATTATGGTGCAGGTCATGTTCCATCTGTATATTTAAATACAATGGCATGCTCACTAAATTTCAAGACCAAAAAAATGATGCTAGCCATATGGCAAACTTTGTAGCCTATGACTAGATAGGAAAAGATGAGTATGATTATCATTGTGAATGAAATGGTTCACCCCTTTTATTACTGCCTACCCCCTGAAGGCATGATGTGACCCCTTTTTATGCTCTAGCCACCTAGGTCAGAAATGTGGCTCTATTTCTTCACACCCAGAGATGCGGACCCAGAAGGATGGGACCCAGTGCTTGTAGTCTAGATGAAGCCAAGTTACAAAGTCATCATGGCGTCATATGGACTACTCCATCTGTTCCTTTCTCTATTATAGCTATCATATGATTCCTTGTGATCTTCCTCAGAAGCTAATGGCCAAATGGTGAGAAAATGAAGTATAAACTAGTCTGCACTGTTACACTAAAGTATGAACAGAATAAAGCAAAAATATAAAGATTCTGTTTAGTATTATTCCGAGAGAGATGTTTGAGTCATTTGGACTTAACTAACCTATAATATGCTTCTTCCTTAAAATCAGCATAGCAAAAGAACATTGTCTATTAGAGGACATGCACAAAGCTTAAAAGTAATGATATTAGCCAACAGTAATACAAAGGATGTATTTAAGAATTCTCAAAAGCCATGAGAAATTAAAATTCACACTTGAGTATTCCAAATTATTATTACAGAAATTATTAACATTCCTATTTGCCTATAATAATTCTATTGTGTGTTTACTAAGACCATTCTGTCTCCTTATTTTTTCTAGGATTTTTATTAATGTGTAATAATTATAAAAATGATGATTTTCATTATGACACTTTAATATGTGAATATAATATATTGTGTTTATATTCACCTCTAATGTGCCCTGGAGTGCTATCTTATTCAACTTCTGCTCCATGGGAGAAGCTGCACATGAAATTTACTTTCTTAGCTAGGAATGAAGGCTAGCTAAAAGGGAGAAAAGGCCATCCCACGCCCACATTCTCCCTGTTAGTTCTTTAGGAGGTCACAATTGAGAAACACGTGTGAAGGTGATGATTGTGGCGTTCCTTTACCATGGTTAGATTAAAAACTTAAAAGATTTTTCTAAATTTAAAAGTTAGGGTGAAACGTGTAGTTGCTTAATAATTAATTAATCAATTAATTAATTTTAAACAGTGAAATAGGCATTTAGTCTCTTGTCCAATAAGCAGTTAACATAGGCCTATAGGAGAAACATTCCATGGCTGGCCTACCTTGACTCCATCAGAGAATCTACAAATCCATGGTATTTTTAAGTGAGTACTTCTTTTATCATCTTCAGTAAGCTAGTTACTATCCTTGTGAACCTATCCGTACAAGTACGTTAACAAAAAGAATCCCAAGAACAGAGCTGGAGAGATGGCTCAGTAGTTAAAGTGCTTAGCTAGCAAATGTTAGGACCTGAACCAGATCCCCAGAACCCACAAAAAATACTGGATGTGTAGGGAAGTTGGTCTATAATTCTGATGAGAGAAGGAGGAATCAGCATCCACACTAGAGAGCTCTGGATGTGACTGAGAGGTGCTGCCTCCTCAATAAGGAAGGTAGAAGAACACTTAAGGTTAGTTCTTAACATAAAGCTTAGGCCTCCACATGTATGTGCATCCATGTACACACAGACATGTACACACACACACACACACATACACACACCAATGGAAAAAGAAAACAAGTTTTTTCTGTAAATTTCATGCAGAACTTTTTAAATGTCTGTTCTTGAACTAGGTGTGAAAAATAGTAGAACCCCAAGTGGCACAGATATTATGATGTACTGATGTGCTCTCAGAGTCAGTATTAGGAAAGTGTTCACATAGGAGCAGGTTCTAAGGGAAATAAGGACTCCACCTTCTCTTTTCTCTCTCTCTCTCTCTCTCTGTCTCTCTGTCTCTGTCTCTGTCTCTGTCTCTGTCTCTCTCTCTCTCTCTCTGACATGTTATCAACGTCTAAAAATCACCTGTCTATCTATCTATCTATCTATCTATCTATCTATCTATCTATCTATCTATCTATCTATCTACCTACCTATCATCTCTCTCTATTTCCCTTCCCCCCAATTCCTCTCCCTTCCTTCTCTATCATTGCCTACCTCCCTTCCTCCCTCTCTCTTCCTCCCACCTCTTTATCAGCTTGTAAAAGCAGAAACTGATCAAAAGAATAGTATCTGAGTCCCTGCATAGAAACATGACTTTCTGAACTTCTAGGACAATGATAAGATTACTATCTAGCTGGAGGTGTTCTAACAAAGAAAGAAAGAAAGAAAAAAAAAAAAAAGACACAACATTGTTTCTTCCTTAAAAGTTAATCCAAATAGTCCTGTCAATCACCTTGCACAGAAAACCACCTCTCAGGAAGCTATTTGGTCCTTAAAAAAATAGCACCATGTCTACTTAAACCTCTAGGTCAGCACAGTGATTCCTTCACTGTTGTCCAGTCTCACCCCGTAAATATACTTTCCTATACAATGAGCTGTCTCTCATCTTTGGGAGCGCTTCACGTCATCCTATAAAATACAGTCTTGTTTTCTACTCTATGCCTGAGTGCTCCACCTAAATTCATTCAGTAGAGATAACAAGAACTGGATAGTGGAGAGGCAGCAAGAGTAGTGTGCAGGACCTGAGAGTGCACTGGGTCTGCATTCTGCTGTGTATATCTAAATCCTTCATTTGAGAAATAAGTTTTTTCTGAAGCAGAGAGATCTGTTCTTCAAATAGATTCAGTTTTTTGAAGCTACCTTCCACCCCTCTCTCCAACACTCTTCTTAACTAGATAGAATATTTACATTTTCTTTATTTGTCTGTCATATGTTAATATGGTCAGAATTGTATACCACCTTGTTCATCTTTGAGTAAGTGTTTTGCCCTTTGATGCTATTTCTTTGAAATATCTAGTTGGAAGGTGATCACAATTATTGATCAGATTAACATGAACTGCATTGTGGCAATTGTTACCTTTTTTAAACCAAAGATAAAAATACTTCTACTGAATCTCCAGCCTGAGCCAGGTTGCCTTTCTCATATCCCTGTGATATATTTATAGGATAAATTCAGCATAGCACACTAGTCAGAGCTCTTTATGAAGGATGGTATAGTACAGTATTTTCCTCCAGGTGTAAGGGGAGTGTCTCATTGTCATTATGGAACAGAGATAAGGCAATAAAAAAAGGCAGAAAAATAATACACCAGACTGAGGACACATACAATACTCCCATCTGGACACAATAGAAATGACACCTAACACTGAAATCACAACAGCTCCTATGAGCCTGTCACCTGACCATGCCAAGAAACATCATACAACTGACAGTAAGAGGGTTCCTGAACGTTCCAGGAGATCTGTGTCTTTGCCACTGCCTACCGAAATTGCCATCCATAAATACATTCATTAGGCCAGCTAGATCTGGTTCTGCATCTTATGTCTGAAGCTACAGTCTATGCTGATGCCAGGATCAACCCTGTGACCTTGAATTGCCCTTTTTTATTTGCATCAGCCTATGTCTAGGGGGCCATTAAGGCCTTGTTGAATTCCATGGATGCTGTGGTCTCTTTAATCCTTTGTAGCTTTTTTCTAGTCTACATATATACGTAGAGAGAGATGTAATGACTACATAATATACAATGTGTGATCTGAGAATTCATACTGCTTATTAAAATTAGTGATAGATCTAGAAAGGTAGTAAAAGTTGTAAATAAAAATCATAAGCGTTTAATATCCAACCTGTTAAAGAGGCCATGGACACTCTAGGGTAATCAGAGTTACCTGATCGATAAAACATTATATAAGTTGTACATATTTATAAGTCATCCTGCAAATTGAAAATATAGTTCTAGCCCACTTATTTCATTTGAATTGTTTTCCTGAAAGGTATTTCAAATGTCAGGATAAATTTTATGAGCTTTAGTCATCATCCATTCTATTGTTCCCCATAATCTTCTTTTGTTTTAAATCCCCCTATTCCAACCCTTTCTCTTTTAAGTACAAAATGTCAGCCAGTGGCAAAGAGCAGAAGATGGATTTTTGTTATTAAATTAAAAAGATACTAAGTATCTGTAATGATTGATAGTCAATAAAGTGTTGTCCAGTAGATAAAATTAGTCTAGACACTGCCCAGTGGAAAAAAATCACCTACAACAAATTTCCCTGGTAAAAAATGTTCTAATCCCCACATGAATATAGTAATTGGACTGAACAGAAGCTGGTTAAGGCTGACTTAAATCACTGGGATTAATTTGCTCGTGTGTTAATGTTAAATTCAAAAATCTACAAACTAAGTATGTGGAGAAGCTAGGAGGAAATCACAATAATTGGAGCAAAGATTTTTCTTTAATTAGCTGCAATGCATCATTAAATTCCATTGTACACAGAGCTGAAAAAAATAACTATTTTAGAACCAACGGAGAGAGAGACATTTCAAAAGATATTGAGCTTCATTTATTTTCCTTGTTTTAGTGTGTGCTTGTATAAATTTCATAATAATATCTATTAATAAAAATATTTTAAAGACAATGTAAGTGAGCTATGCAATAAAAAACACATGTTAAGACAACATACTTCACATACTAAAGAATATAGGAACCAAACAGTGAATCAAAGAGAGTAATTGTTAAAAATTCTGATACTCTTTTCTATGGATGCACCCTGAGTACAGGACTGATATAATTACTGCTTTTCCACCTTTCATTTTATCACTCCACAATTATATTGTGATAATTTTAATAAATTCCACTGTAAGTACTTGTAGCAAGAATCACATATAATGTCCTAAACATATTGACAAGATGAGATCAACAAACAGAAAAGCCACGTAGTTCTTTGTTGCTATGCTGAGAACATCCTACACAGAAGCACAGAGCAGTTAAGTCAACTGGTGCAGTAATTCTCACAGGGCAAGATGATGGCTTGGATCTAGGGACCACAATGGAAGCGAAGGGAAGTGAAGGTAGATAGGGCTAATGGGGGTTGTCCTAAGGAACTGGAAGGTGCAGCTTCCATCAAGTGGATTGGGGAATATCAGTAGAACATATCTTTAAAAGATAACTGGGAGCAGTCTAATTCTTGGACAGATTCCTTTGGCCTGTAAAGTAGAGTTTTCATTTGAGATCAGGTCTGTGGTGAACTGGGACACTGGAGTGTTACTAGAATATGCCTTTAAAGTCACAACAAGGGCTGGTATCACTGCAATAACAAAAGACAAAAAACTAGAAAGCCACAGGGCTGAGCTCTAGTGCCAGCCCCAATACATATTAGCTCATTCAAATTGCTTTAGAAAATGCTCAACCCATTCACACAGTATACAGAATTACACAGTAGAGCCAGAGCCAGGCAATACATTCTTTGCAAAAATGGGGCATTTTTGTATCTGCCTAAAAATGGCTTCTTAATGACTTGATTTTTTACTCTGTTAGAGAGGAAGGTGAGCTCTGTTTAATGTATACTAGTGATACACCCTTTTTTTTCAGATTATATTTTTTGAAATTATACTTTAGTAACAATATTTCTCCCTTCCTTTGCCTCAACCCCACCCCCTTCCATAAACCTTTCCTTTTCTCTTTCCAATTCATGACCTCTTTTTTCACTAATTGTTATTACAGGCACATATATAATAAGTATGCATATATATCCCAAATATAACCTGTTCAGTCAGTATGATCTTTTGTGTTTTCAGGGCTGATTGTTTGGCACCAGACAGCCAATTAGTGTGCTGGTCTCTGGGGAAGAGCATTTTCCCACGCCCACCCCCAGTTTTTCTTGGCTGCCTGTAGTTCCTTATGTAAGGTTGTAGTGTTATGGCTTAAACTCTGTCCAGTTTAACATTATCATTGGTGTCCTCATTGTCTAGCTCCCATTTGAGCTGTCATGTTGGTAACCCAAATGATCCCTCTCTGAGGACTAGCTTTCATAGTATCAGAAGGTGCTATGAGAGCTTCCAAAGGAGGAAGGCACCACCAGTTACAATGCCTGTGAACCACATTAACAATCATCCTGGAACAGTGACCCTAAGTGTACATTAGTGGCATGGATACCTAGCCAACAGCTCTCTAATTGGACTCAAGACACACTCAACAAGGGTAAAGCCATGTCTGGTACTGAAAACCTAGTTAATGCTTAGTGCTAGTGAAGTCGCAGTTATTGGAGGAGAATCTGCAAGCACTAATTTACTAAGTCAGCATAATGCAACCAACATTACATTTTTCAGTGTCTAAATAACCTTAATCATGCCTCTGGCTCACTTAGTTGCCAATGTATTTTAAACTTACTGATTTATAAAAATATTTTACAAATTATAAAAACTGATTTTGCACTTTTGCTGTGATGCTTAATTTCTACTCAAAATGTTTCAATTTTTCTTTAACTTATTTTTATTAATGTATGTGTGTCTCTGTTTCTCTCTCTCTCTCTCTCTCTCTCTCTCTCTCTCTCTCTCTCTCTCTCGTGTGTGTGTGTGTGTGTGTGTGTTAGTGGGGGGCTCCATAGAGACAAGAAAAATGTATCAAATCCCTGTAGAGCCATGGTTCTCAACCTTTGGGTCCTGACTCTTTTGAGGGCCAAGATCAAACACCCTTCTCACAAGAGTCACCTAAGAACACTGGAAAACACAGATATTTATATTACAATTCATAACAATAGCAAAATTCCAGCTATGAAGTATCAATTAAACTAATTTATGGCTTGGGGCCACCAGAACATGAGGAACTGGATTAAAGGCTTGCACCATTAGGAAGGTTGAGAACCACTGCCCTACAGCTATAGTTACAGAGAGTTGTGACTCACTATTATAGAGCTGGGAACTAAAATGGGGTTCTCTGCAAGAGCTGTAACTGCCCTTAAACTCTGAGACATTTTTCCAGTTGCTTTTTGTCAACATCTTTATGTTAAATGGTGTGTGTTTTATTTTACCTGTACTTTAATGTTATATGTTATATTTACTATTTACTAGCTAACAAGATGACCAGCAGGCCTGTGAGTCTTCTGTTCTCTTATTAGATTCTTGATTATGTCACAGAAGTGGATATAGATTTTTGTTTTCTTCTTGTTTGGTAGCAGATGGCATGAAGCACTTTTAAACATGGTCTCACTGCAGATGTAATTACTAGGAATCCTCACATAGCCTCTCCATGCCCAGAATTGGCTTGTGTCTTGTTCTCATCATGTACATTATCACCGGAGCTAACATGCATCTGATCTGAGTGGGGAGTTCCCTAGTAGGTTGAAAGGGATCATTACTCATGGCATGTTCCACACATGCACACACAGCAAAGCTTTTATATTTGTCACATCAACTCAAATCTGCTTTCCTAGGTTTTCAAGAGCAACTCGAAGTGTGATTCGGAACCTTTACCCAACCTCCTTCTGATTTACCTCTCTGCTCCTCTCCCTTCCCCTTCTCTGATAACTGCCATTCTACATGTAAATTGTCTTTTTGAGTTCTCTGAATAGGAGATGACATGAGTTCTTCTCATTCTAGGTTCTTCTAGGTCTAATTTCATTTAACATAATGTTCTCTGGCCCCACCCATTTTGTTTCACATAACAGGATTTCCTTGTTTTTCTTTAAATGTTTACTTACCTTGACTATTGTGAATAGTGCAACAGTAAGCATGGGAGTGCAGACATTTCCCTTGTTCATAGTTACCCAGAAGTGGGACAGATAGGTCCTGTGGCAGATCTGGTTTTAGTTTTTTGAAGGAATATCCTGTGCTCAATAGCCATTGTACTAATTCCCATTGCAACAGTATATAAATGCTTCCTTTCTTCAACATCCTTAACAGTGTTTGTGATTTGGCCTTTTTGTCTCTGTGGCAAAGGTTCTGTGCATGTTTCCCCACTAGCCACATATCAATGAATATTAATCACGTTGCAAAGAAATATACTTTCATTGATTTTTCTTCTGTAGTCATTTAACTAGGTGACTTACACACACACACACACACACACATACACATATGCACACACATGACAAAAAACACATACCACCTAGAAATGGCAAGGAAAGTCTCTTGCAATTTGACTGTCAGATGTCAGAAGTAGGTGCTCTACAAAAAACAGTCTTCACTGATGCTTATCAAGTGGAATAACTCAGGATTGGCTTTTACTTACTGTGTGCCAGCTCTAGTTGATATCCCTTTCATTTTATGTTAATCAAATGGTATAGAGAAATATACCCATATTTTTATAAGTATATAAAAATATATTTTGTATGTAGACTGTGAGGAGACTTTATTTGCTCTTAATGGGCAACTTTGGGTTCTTCTTTGTCCAAGGATAAGATAGATGGTGGTGGGGAGGAAGCAGCTCCCACTCAAAAACAAGAAATGAGACATGGGAATAGCTGCAAGAGGTAGGTCTCTATTACTTGTATTAAAAACCAAGGAAAGATTAAAAATTGCTTATGCATGTGATAGAAGCAAAGAAGAAAATATGATAGAAGATAATACAAAAATTTCACTTATAACAGGGAAGTTTCATTCTGGGTTTTTTTTTTCCATTTTAAAAATAATGCTTTTTGGTTGTGAACCTAGCCTTTAACAGCTGAGCCATCTCTTCAGCCCAAATGAAGGAGCTAGAGAAATTACCCAAGGAGCTAAAGGGGTCTGCAACCCTATAGGAGAAACAACAATATGAACTAACCAGTACCCCACAGTGCTTGTATCTCTAGCTGCATATGTATCAGAGGATGGCCTATTAGGCCATTAATAGGAAGAGAGGCCCTTGGTCTTGTGAACATCATATGCCCCAGTACAGGAGAATGCCAGGGCCAGGAAGCAGGAGTGGGTGGGTTGTGGAGCAGGGTGGGGAGAGGATATAGGGGACTTCAGGATAGCATTTGAAATGTAAATAAAGAAAATATCTAATAAAAAACAAGAAGTAACGATTACTTTTCCTTAATATCTCTTTAATATTAATGGACTAAATTCCCCAGTAAAAAGACATAGACTACCAGACTGGCTACATAAACAGGAAAAAAAATTGGTTATTTTATTTATTTACATTTCAAATGTTGTCCCCTTTCCTGGTCTCCCCTCTGTGAACCCTGCATCCCATTCCCCCCTCCACTTTGCCTCTAAGAGGGTACTCTCTCATCTACCCACTCCTGCCTCATCCCTCTAGCATCCCTTACACTGGGGCATCAAGCCTCTGCAGGACCAAGGGCTTCCCCTCCCATTGATACCAAATAAGGCAATCTTGTTAAAATGTGTGTGTATGAGTGTGTGAATGTGTGTGTATGTGTGTATATGCAGATACCCACAGAGGCCAGAAGAGGGTTGTGATCTCTTGGAGCAAGAGTTACAGGCAGCTGTAAGCTGCCAGACATAGATACTAGGAACATAATTCCAGATGGTAGCAAGAGCAGAAAGCTCTCTCAACTGCTGAGCCACGTCCCCAGCCCCTGATATTTTTAACTGGACAGCAAGTCAAAGGGAAAACTGACAACAGTTCTTTTAGGAGAGTGCTTGCTCAGAGAGTTTAGCAGAAAATACTAAGTGTTAATCAGAGTATCACAGGGGAATGGAACAATGAGCTGTATTCAGAAACTAAATTTTCTCGATTGAATATCATGACTGGTACTAATTGATTGTTAATGATTGGATACTCCGCACCTTCTGAGCACTCAATAAATGTGATTGATTGAAATGTCACTTGCAAAAATTATAGTAACATTTTTAAAGCAATTGCACAGGGGAATTGTGAATGGGAAATGTACATACATCTAAATATCCTGCTTAAACATAACTAATAATAATAACAATAATAATAATTAAAAAAAACTACGATACCTTCTCTGTGTCGATGCCTTTTGACATTGACCATGTTGAGACAATATAATCCATCACTCGTTCACTAAGGCCTTTTGGGACCTGATATAACTTCAGGAAATCTCGAACATTATTCAGCATCTCATGGTAACGGTTGGTGTTGGCATACATTTGCTGGAAAATTGTGGTAACATTTCCAAAAATAGTTGCATAAAGAAGAGCTGAAAAAAATAGAAATAAAATAGATATCTCAAGTGAAAAAAATTACATTGACTAAATCAGTAAATAATGTTACAGAAATATCTTGGTTAACTTCAGGAGGTTAACATAAATGAAGGAAGTCCTGACTACACTGCTTGGTACCTGGTATGCTCTCTAGAAAGATTACCACAGAACAAGAGTCGTGCACTCAGTGGGCATTGCCATGCCAAACAACATGGAGAGCCATGAAAGCGACATGAATATTTCATAAAGAATCAAGTGGCACAAGGTTATAAATTTGTTAAAATCTCTAGCCCCGTTCTATTCGCTTATTATTATTATTACTGTGTGTGCTTTAGCATGTGTGTGTGTGTGTGTGTGTGTGTGTGTGTGTGTGTGTGTGTTTGAGTATGTGTGCCCGTTCGAGCGTGCATGTGCATGTACATGTACACACAACCATGTGTATAAAGGTCAGAGGACAACTTTGTGGCATTAGTTCTCTCCTCTCACCTTTCCATTGGCTCTGGGATAGAACTCAGGTCATCAGGCTTATGTGGCAGGTGCCTTACCCACTATGCCATTCCACGAGCCTGCAGCATTTCTGGCCTTTTGTTCCCCCAGCTACACCCTCCCAAGGGAAGCCTAATCAAGTCTCATTTAGAAGTGCACACTTCTCTTCCAGCTGACTCCCTCAGCTTTTAGAGTACTTCTTTGGTTGTAAATATTTTTTGACAGAACATCAGAAATACACGGATGGGGACAAACTAAAGTTTCACTTTTGGAACTTTGTGTAGATAAGCAGGGATGAAACTAAAAGCTGAAATAAAACTGTCAGAGTGATGAAGTCATTACGCTCCTGTCAGTACAGAAAGACGTAGACATGTTTTGAGCCCATCATTTTGCAATGGTTGTGATTTGTCTACAGGGACCTATGAATGGAAATGAGTGCTGCCTAGGTATGAACCTAGACTATACCGGCTCTCCTCTCTCTTGACCCAGTAAGTCTGTTATCAAGGACCTACTGTGGGAAAACTTTGTAAAAGTCACTGGGTTCAAACCCCAACGGAACATGCATCCACAGTTCTATCCTGCATAACCTCCTCCCCATCACTTTCTTATGAGCAGGAAACACTGTTGAAATCAGGTGGCTCTGTACTCTGGTTTTCAATAAACACAATGTAGCAAGTGCAGGAATTCTAGAAGCTTCTCACCAACAGGTGTGATCAGCAGAGATGATTTCTATCTATCATCTTCCAAACACTTGAAGGGAAAAAAAAAAGATCACTTCTTGAGTGAAAACATGAGCTATGTGCCTTTGAAGTTTCACAGCCAAATTCTGTCAGAAATAAATAATGTAAAATCTAGCTAGCAAAGCAACTTGGAATCCTGTCTATCTATATTTTTAGTATAGTTTATTTTTATATATTATATATATGTATATATATAAGTATATATATATTAGTATATATATTTAGTGGGGGGTAGAGGGTCATTGTTTCTCTGAAATCAGATGTTCTCCTCTGAGTGTAACATGTAATTCCACAACATAGGATGTTGTTTTGTATAGTTTTTATTTTTTGTTGTTGTTGTTATTAGGGATTTGAGAAGGATGACTTTTTTAAATATGTGGTTTTTAAATAAAAATGAGTAGAAATATTTCTAAATTGGGTCTTTAAAAGTTAGAATAATACTATTTAAAAGCAACACCCCACCCCAAATAAAGGTAATCATAGATATGATATCCCCTGTCCATCACTGTTGTGCTTAAATACAGAAACAGCAACAAGATGAACAAATTAATAGAGAATAATCATTTATAATATGCAAATATGTTTTCAGAAAAGAAACAGGCAGAGTGAATTTTTTCAAAGAAATAATGAATAACTACACAGTAATGAGACTGTGCACTAATTATGTTCTGTAATAATTCCCAGGTTTTAAAACTTGTCAGTAGTCATAGAATTATCTATCCTTTATGTGTAATTAGCCATCAGATCTTAAATTTCTATACCAAAGCTAATGCCCACTTCTGGATCTGTCCTGCTGTCAGACAAAGACCTGAGGCCCCAGTAAAACATATCTATATTCTGGACATTACCTCTGTGTAGTTTAAGGGATTACAAGGCGAGAATACACCACCCACAGAGTGCAGTTGCATGGACTGTGACTCTAGGTTGCATTGAGATGAGTCCCAGAAAAGTTTGGAGTTTGGATACAATAGTATTGTAGCATGGAAGGCTCATGGGAGCTTATGAACAGTCCCCTCAGCGTGGAGTCCAGAGAGAGACAGAATAATCCTGTGGCTTCTGACTACACAACGATAACTTTGGATGAGGTATCTGGGTTCACCCCAACCCTTGAGAGACAGGAGTACTCCAGTGTAGACTTGTGGCTAACCTGAACCTAATTTCTCATCCACAGCTGAAATAACTGCAGCCACAAAGAAGATGCTAAACTTCTGAGACAGACAAAAACAAAACCATATCTTCAACTAATGAAAAAGGACAAAATCAAGTGCCAATAACTGACTATGTAGTAATCAGTTTATACACAGCCATGGATATTTTTTTAAAGCCTGTAAGGAAATTGCACAAACTTCAAGGAAACATAGAAAAACAACTCAATATTTTATCAGAGAAGACTAAGAGGACTGTAGTAACTTATACATTAACATAAGGTACACAGAATATGAAATGGATAATAGAATAAACAATTAGCAAACTCACAACAGACTATCAAAGGAGAAGAAAGAAGAAAGAATGAAAATCAGAAAAAGTTCACAGTGGCTTTGAGACAGCATTAGAAGAGCAGCCACTTATGGTGTGGTATTCAAGAGAGTCTGTAGATTGTTAAAGAGAGAAAAGCACACTCAAAACAACAGTAACAGAAAACTGCCCAGTTCCAAAAGGAAAAGAAAGTAAAATACTGGTACATGAAGGTCAATGTCACCATACTTGGGTTCCAGGGTCACCATGCTTGATTCAATTCAATGAAATCTGTCCCCAAATCAACCCTCCGAGTTTCAGTGCAGAGAGAAATTTCTTGAGAATGCAAGAGAACAACACACACACAGATACACATAATGCACATAGACATATATGCACACATATGTGCACACAAATTCACAAATATGTGCACATACATGTTGCAATTATCTACTTTCAGTGGAAACACCATGGGCTAGAAAGAAGTAGTATGATGAGATTGTCACACATGCCAGACAATGTTTCTCAACCTGTGGGTAGCAACCGCCACAGGGGTCACATATCATACATATATCCTGCATCTCAGATATTTACATTGCAATTCATAACAGCAACAAAATTACACTTATGAAGTTGCAACAAAATAATTGTATGGTTGGGGGTTACCACAACATGAGAAAGCATATTACAGGGTCACAGTATTTGGAAGGTTACAAACCACTGTGCTAGGAGAAAATAAGCTATCAATAAAGGATATGATACCTAGCAAGGCTGGGGTTCAGATATAAAGATATCCTCAGACAAACAGAAGCTGAAAAAAATCACTACCTGACATGTCCAAAGATAAAAAGGAAAAGAAAACTAAATTCTTCAAATAGAAAAGCTGCTGACCAGCAAGAAAATACTGGACATTTAAAACTCATTAGTAAAAGGAGCTACACAAACTAAAAACACCCTAACACATAAACACAGTACATAAACCAGTTACATCTGGCATACACACAAAAAGCAGAGCAATCAAAATTAATAACTACATTACTACTTGAAGTAGGCAATATAGAAAGATGTACAACAGGACATCAAAACTCACTATGAGAAATGGGTAAATATAAACATAGTGTTTTTTTTTCTCTCCTCTCCCTCTTCTTTATCCTCTGATCAGTGTTTACACCACTCTCATTTCAAAAAGCCTTACTTTAATCAAATAGGTTCTTGCTTTTTTAAGTCCCACTGTAGCCAAAGCAAAAACCAATGACAGACTAATAATAATAAGTGAGGAATCAAAACCTCCTCTTAGGGGAAAAAAAATCACTCAAGCATGATGAAGAAGACTATACAAGGAGAAAGATATTAGAAAAACGAAGAACCAGCCACAAAATGACAGAAGCAAGATATTGCTTCATAATTATGTGAAATGTAAATAACTTAAATTCCCCACAAAATATATGCGAAGAGACTGAGCAAATAATAAGCAATACCCAACTATGTGCTCCTTGCCACAAATGACCACGTGCTTCATCTTTTCTACCCGCTAAGCATCTATCTTCCCTTTGCTTCATCAGTATCCTCCTCTCCTCTGCTTAAAACTCCATTCCTCTCAGCGGTTTTCCCCTGATCACATTGGCTGAACATTCTCTTGCACCAGTATTCTCAAGATCCCTGACTGAAGCATCATTATCTCTCCTCTAATTTATACTTATGTGTTTATTTATTAATTATTCATCTTCCACACTGGGGAGGCAAAGTCTACAAAATGAGCAGAGGCCTTTTCCTTTACCCACATTTCTATATTTCCCCCCAAAGAACATACAGTTCCCCAGATATAGCAGCTGCTTAATATTTTTCTAGTAAATTCTATTCTACAAATAAAAAAACAAACAAACAAGAGACAGTTTGCCAAAAAGAAAAGTTCTATTTGGCTGAGTCACATTGGCATAATAAATAAATTGGAAAGCCCCATTGCTACTTAGCAACCATAAATGCTCAGCATGGAGATGGATCCATCTCCAGCTGTGTGGAGATATATCACACTGTTTTTCTCTCTCTGAGCAGAGGTAGTCAATCCCATACTAATAATGACAACATGATATGTGACAATTTCAGTAGTATGTTTTTAATATAAGTTTTGTGGTCTTTTAGACAAAACACAACTGCTAATTTTGGAATCTTTGGTTTTAATAATCTTGGCCTACGTGTTAGTAAATGTCTTACATAAAGTCTTACTTTTTGCTTTAGCCATTACAAAACGATTGCTGTAGAGAAAATTATAAATGATTAAAGACAGTGATAAATACTTGGATACCCTGTCATCCAGAGGCAGAGTCCCTTTCTCCTTAAATCTCGTCATATCCCAATGGTATGGGCTGACTGTGGCTTCACAATAATATCTAGGTTCAAGCCTTGAAAAATTAGGTAATTCTAGCTTTTCATTATTTAAACATCTCTGAAAATTTAGTTGCCATTTCATGAGGAAGCTAGTCTCCTAGATACATCTTCATAGAGAGGAATAAAGAACCCTAGCCAACAGTCTTGACCTTAGACCAAATAATTTTAAATATCCATATGAACATGCATTTATGATAACATTTAAGATTACATCTAATCATCCATTTTCAGTGTATTCAAGATATGAAAGATGAGACCACTGAACTGTGATTGTGTGTACAGCACACAGTATAACTGCATCAGCTTAGCAGCTATTCAGGTGAGCCAATTAAAGGGTGGCTCTCAGGCCCAATCAAATCATTCCAGTCAATACTAAATGAAATGGAAATAATTCATGTCCCCTGGACCTCCATAAGTCACAGATTCATGACATAATAAATTGTAGTTCTTTTTTAAAAGCCACTAAGTCTGATTAGATATGCAACTATAATAATTTAAACCACAATAAAGCAGAGTAGCTCTCAGTTGGCGAGAACCTGGGACAGGCAGGTAGAAAGCCTCTTATCCTACATGTCATTGTGCCAGAGTGATTTTGTAAACAAAGCTTTTCAACATTAAATATGGTTTTATGCTTTAAACATTGAAAGGACCATTCTTCTTATAAAGTCATAAGTGAGTGCTTAATGTTTTCCAAAAAAATAGATTTAGATTGGGTAGATCTCAGAGGAGTTAATGAAGAAATTGGGAGGGAATATGATCAAAATAACATGTATGAGATTCTCAAAGGATTCATGCAAATATTTTGAAAAAATTGAATGATGCCAGTATAAGTAATGTTAAATATCAGTATTCAATTAAGAACTGTTCGATTTACTGTAATTTAATGGAGTACATATTGTATACTAGCCAGTACACTGGGACTAAAGTTTAAAGAGACATTATGTTTTTAGGGCTAAAACATTTGGCACTGAACAACCAATTGGGGTACCTTTCCCTGGGGAAGAAGACCTCTTCACTCCCAAATCTGATGGATTGTCTTTAGTTCTTTGTGTATGATTAGATCCCCATGGGCTGTTCCCTGTCTAGTTTGGAATGTTCAATGATATCAACCTTGTTCCGTTGACATTTGGGCAGTCCTGCTGGTGAGACTATGGATGTAGCTTCTGACTTCACTATGGCACACAATATCACGGCAAAATCGCTTATCCTCCAGCTCTTGCTATCTTTCCATGCCCCCTTCCACATTGTTCCCTAAGCCGTAGATGCAGGAATGTTTTATAGATGCATCATTTCCATTGGACATACATATACATATGTGCATGCAATAACAATTAATGAAAAAAACAGGCCATGCATTTGAAGTGGAGTGGGGAGGCTCTATGGGAGAGCTTGAAGAGGGAAGGAGAAAATGTTATAATTATGTCATATTCTCAAAAACCCATGTATTTGAAATATGCCAAAAAAGTGATTATCATCTTCAAAGAGTATGCACAACTTCCTGTAGTTAAATACTATTCTTAATTATCCCAAACCACATTTTTGAAAATGTGAAATTTGAAAGATTACATTTTTAAAATAATAATATAATAATAAGTATACAAATAAACTTACAACCATTCAAAGCACATGATCAGTAGTTTATTTTTCAGAACTGAATAATTTGTAGAGGAAAGAAAAATCTATATTCGAGCAATTAACTGCAGAGGCCTCCACTAGTGAGTTGCTAATGGCAGCAGATAAAGTCATGATGTCAGGGAAGGTTCGGAACAAAATACATTCTGCATTCATTCCATTTTGTTTGTTCTTGGGTCAAGCAGCACTCACTAAGTTCTTAATAACAATCTTTGCTTTGTGGACTCCTTTGTGCTTATTCACAACAAACATCAACCCTGATTTTTTTCTAATTACCTTCCATTTATGAGTCTTAGATGTGACCATTGACCTTAGACCGAGTTACCTAAAATACTGACATGGAAAGGCAATTCTGGGGATCATGGCTTAACCATTATTTGCTTCCTATTAAACTCCCCGAAGCCCACCTTTATTGATGATATTTCAGAGGTTAAAGAATGAGACTCATCAATGTGTGTGGTTTTTTTGTGTGGTCCATTAGAGCAACTGTAGTGGCTGCACTTTGATAAAACATAAAGGTTCTTCTTCAGAAGTCTCTGGTGCCAGAATGTCTCTCCTCCCACCTCACCTCTAAAGGTCCCTGTTTTCCTTGGATCATCTTTTCAATGAACCATTAACATAGGGCCTCTCCAGACCTTCACATATGAGCCAGACATTGTCTTTCTCTAGTCTTCATTTAATCTATGCTCCATGCTAGCCAGAATCTGCACTGTACCTCTGTGTCTTAGAAATGACTCTCATTAAATACTTTGTGTTGTGTGCCACCTATCAAAAAGTATTTAAAACCTTCAGAGATACTGGAATTTTGAGAAAGGAATTCAATAAGGTAATATAAGCTGATAAAAACTATTTGAATGAAAGGTCCACTTGTAAGAGAAACTGGGATAGAAGAGAGGTCATTCTATTGCATATCAAATTTTAGCATAAGGTTGGAGAGATTTCACTAGCCTAGAGCTGATCTTGTGTTTAACATGACAACCAACTTCACCAAAATCGTCCTAGTAACTGACATTGGTCTCTATATCACTAAGATGCTTCTAAAGTTAAGAAGAAAGTCATAAACCTGCTGCACTTATCCTTTACCAATGTTATATAAGAGATAGAAGGAAGAGTGAGTCAGAAAGAAGTAGAAAAAAAAAGATTTTAATTAAAAACAAGAATTCTTAAAAAAAAATCAAAGAAAGTAAAATGAAGTACCAAAATTGCTTTTCTCGCCTGTGTTTTCTTTTTCTTTTATGCCAAGTAAACCCATTTTCTTTATTCTTTCTAATCCACCACAATTATGTGTAGACTTTAAAAGAAATAGTATACCACATTTGCTTATACAGTTATAGATTTTATAATGTTGATTTAAAAAGCTAGCTGAATAATATATTGGTTTCATCAGTTCAGATCATTTCTAAGGGGTTACATATGCAAATAATCCCTAGATGTATCAATTGTCAGGCAGCCAAAAGAACTGGGAATTAAAAACTGCAGGTTATTACACTAGTGTGGGTTTTTTTTTAATCAACAAAGTGTTTGCTTTGTAAGCACATAGACCTGAATTCCCCTGAATGACCTGGATGCAGCACATATTCCCAAGAGTTAACAGAAAAATTCTGGGTATGGTGCCATGAGATTATAACCCCATCACTGGGTCAAGGGAGTATATAGGCACATATAGGAGTATATACAGGAGTATACTTGAAGCTCATTGAGCAGTCCATTCTAATAGGTAAGCTCTAGCCCAGTGAGATTCCCTATCTCCAAAGAGGTACATGGAGTTCCTGAGAACTATGCTGGTGGCTGTCTTCTGGATTCCACAATTATGGACACAGATGTATGCTCACCTGCACACATACACACATGTACCTGCACAAATACTCTTACACACAGATGCACACAAAAATAAAAAAATATAAAAATGTACATTATCTTTAAAAACCTCTAGCTGTTTCTTAGTGTCAGACTCTTGCCCCTTCATCTCTTTTTCGTATACCTCTCCTCACCCTTAGCTCTCCTCACAGCATCTGCTTCACAGCTTTTTATATCACACCCTCAACTTTCTTAATTGGTATATGTTGGTCAAATACCCTTTTCATCTGCACATTTCATAGACATTGCTGAGGCGTAGGGGTGAGTGGTTTAGAGCTGTACTTAGAATAGTAACTACAAGTTGGTTGGTAAATTATGGGCCATCTGTGGACATCTGGACTGTTGTGAACATCTGGGCAGCTGTTATCAAGGCAATAGGACTGATGGTGGTTTTTCTTTTAAATAATGTTAAGTTTTAAAATCTTGGGAACTTTTTGTTGTATGTTCTGATTTTTATGATAAGCATGCACCATGTGTATAGTTAAATTTTAGGTAGAAAGCAGAGATAGCATTAGGGAAGAATCAGATACAATACACGTAATAGAATCAGCACAAGACCCCCGCAAGTCATGATAGTGATGGCAGCCTTTGCTGTGCTTGCTCTGAGCTTTATGACTCTCTAACACACTAACTCCCTAAGTCTTCATTATATTCTCATTGTAAATGCAGGGAACAGATCCTGGAGGTGAATCTGACCCAAGCCAGAGCTTCAGTTTCAAGAGCTATTCAACCCAGCATTCATAGCAACTTCATGGTTGCAACTAAACACAATTACTCTCCCGACTCTACAGAAAACCAAAGGTAACCCTGGCACTTCTATCCTTGAATGAGGCTCAGAGTCCTCTCACATAAACAGCAGGTTTCAAAGAAGAGCTCTCGGGAACTAGAGTGTACACCAACCAGAAACAGCGTACATCCTTTAAATGATACATGTCAAAGAGGACCTCACTGGGCTGGGCTGGGACACAGCAAGATTTTATGTCTATTATGGTTTCTACTTTCAAAAAAAAAAAAACAGCCATTTCTACTACAGAAAAGCAAGTTGGCTAATAGCTTTGTAAACAAAAGGAAAATTACAGTTCACCCCACTTACGCTGAGAATGGCAACTTATTCATTAGGGTACATATCAACACTAATCAGGATTGATTTTTATTTTCAGTGAATTAAATTCAAGAAAATTAGATACATATGCTTGTGGCATAATGGCATTTCTAATTAGTGAATCTCAGAGTACAAACTGCCCAGGGAACATGAATAATACAGTCCTAACATTTATAGTTTCCCACTGCCACTTTATATTCTGAATTATTAAATCATCACTGTATTCAGAAACCTTCCAGCAAAAACTAGCTTTGAAGCTACACATGGGCTGCAAAGACAGTCTCTCCATGTGTCAGGCATAAGGCCAGGCCACTGAACTCAGGAGCAGGTAAACACATGTTTGAGCAGTGACTTCCAGTCCCTTTGTTAAAGCACTGAGGTTGGGGTGAGGGGTGGTTACTAGCCCATGTCTAGAGAGCTTTCAAACTGCTGTCATTTTTCCTCTTAGCTTCTAAATTAAAAGCCACAAAACCCTCAAGTTTTCAGAATGGGTAAATAACATTTGGGGTGGGTGAAGTGGAGGTCTCTGTGTTGGAGCTGTGGAGACAGGTGGGTTGTTCTAAAATTCCATCCTCCAAACATTCGTGGCACCTACAGAGTTTTTACATGGTGGAACACAGACTAGTCACAGCTTCCACATATGAACCTTTGTAACTACCTAGATCAAGGACACAACCAGACCCTCAGATCCACTTCCAGTCCTCTTGCTGTCGATTCTCCTTATAAAGCCTCTCCTTGCATTTGCATTCTTCTTACAGAGCATCCCTTCCTTACACTCGTAGCCTCCTTTCCAGTAGAGTCTAGGATCCTACGATCTCATGATTAGCACAATGGCCTCCTAGCTGTACACACTCTTCAGATAGTTGTGAATCTAGACTGTATATAACCAAAGGAAAAGCCCAAAATAAAAAGTCTTATGTTATTTTTCCCACTAAAAATGTTCTGTGTGTCCTCACAGGCTAAGAAATAAAGGTAGCCTATGCAAAAGAACCAATAAACATGGTCTACACATGGGCACAAATTTTCATCTACCATGCTCAGTACCTTGTATTTCCCTGTGCGATAACTTGTCACTTCCCTACACTGGCTTAGCTCCTGGAAACAAGACACTCTGCCCTTACCTTCTTCTTCAATCATGTCACAGCTTTGCTGAATGTATAAATGAATGAAAAATAAATTGGCCTCGCTATACTACAAAAGAAAGGTATAGAGCTTTTCCTATCTGTGTATAGATAACAACGCATAACTCTACATTTCTAGTTGCTGGACACAATGCACAAATTATCTTACCACACATTAAGATCTCATAAGCCACCTCACCAAGACTCCATTAGGAAATAAGCAAGATGATTCATGAGCCAACTTATTCTCTAAACTCTTCAAGCAGGCTAAGCATCATCCATCCTTCATAATATCCAAAGCTCAATAGCCATCATCAAAGTCTATTATTAACAAAAGCAACTTATACAACAAAGTTAGATTATCTTGAGAAATACACAACTAGCTTGTATGAGCACAGACACTAAATTAATTACATGTACATGACCAAAGTTTTCTAAATGGAGTTTTAGAGATGTTGCAAATATATTTAGGCCTTTTTGGATCAGCCAACAGGTAAAATTAATGCATTGAAGTATATGGTCATTGCATGCTTGCTATGTGTAAACACAGTGCTAAGCATTATGGGGAATGCATGGCTATGCCTTTTACACACACATACTTTTATCCTTTAAGCAAATACTTGAAACAATTTGGTTATAAAATTTATATGATTATGAATTCCCTCAGAGTAGTTAAAATGTTCTAAGCAATGTATCAGAAATATGATGAAAAAAACCAGCACAATATAAAGACTGATCATTAAATAACAACAAATTTGGCAAAGTGTTCTGAAAGGGCTAATGAGGTCAAAACTAAATGAGCTGTCCTTATTTCCCACTGAAATGGATCCACATTAAAATGCTGGCTCAAGCCTCATTGTTGCTAACTTTAAGTTGACCCTGCCAATTCCCCCTCTCCTCTCAAACAGGGCTACCTCCTCTGCTTCTGATCCTGCTCTCCACTCCTCCCCTTTCTGAGGTGCCCTCACCACTAAGCACTTCAACTGGCAACTTCTGGGAAGAAAAGGAGGCAGCTTCCTATCTACCTTATAATGATGGGATTAAAGATTTATTCCACCATATTCAGTTTTACTTCCTAAAGTCCTTTCTATTCAAGGAGCAAAGTCTGCTGGCTTCAACTTGTCTACACATTGGAATGCATTCTGTGACAAAATCTACCCATTTGCAGGATGCCAAGTAGCATGTGAATTCTTGTTACTTCCCTGTTTATATGCAAGGACATCAACATTATAAGTGCCTCCAAGGTCATATGATTAGGATGTTGTGTCTCCCTCTCAAACTTCCTGATGTCATTCCCACCCCTTTTTTTTGTTTTGTTTTGCTTTTTTTGTTTGTTTGTTTTTTTCGAGACAGGGTTTCTCTGTATAGCCCTGGCTGTCCTGGAACTCACTTTGTAGACCAGCCTGGCCTCGAACTCAGAAATCTGCCTGCCTCTGCTTCCCAAGTGCTGGGATTAAAGGTGTGCGCCACCACCGCCCGGCCTGATGTCATTCCTAAAAGGTATCATGGCATCCTCTTCCAGCCTAGAATATAGTACTCATCTCTAGTCCACTTCTTATAGTCATATGATTGAGTACAAAATACAAACGCAAGGCTCTTTCTTTGCTAGGCTGCCATGTTCTTTCTTTGCTAGGCCTGTATACAGATTAATTAAGTGGATTCTTAGTTTAAAATGGAGAGTAAATTCTGAAAAAAGGGAATTTGGCAAACCAAAAGTATTTTTAAGTAAGGCAAAATTAGTTGATCAAGGTGTAAGAAATTTGATTTCATGAAACAGCCAACATCTGCAAGTTTTAATCTATTGGAACACTATAATAATGGCTTATGATTGTAACAGATGTTTCTCTTAAAAAACAAAAACAAAAGCAAAAAAAAAACCAACAAGGATTCTGAATCAAATAAGTTTCATTAACATTGCATATTAATTCTTTTTCTTGGAGAGTCCTAATCCACATTAGCATATCACAATGAATATTAGCATATCAAAAGCACTAAGAAGCCTCATGGTAGATACCATTTTTCCATATTTCTGTGTTTTGGGAACCTCTTTTGATCATTGGAAATCTACAAACATTGCAGATTTCCATGGAAAACTACTTCACAATCAAAGCAACAGGCAGGAGAAGCAGGTGCTTATACTGGGTATGTGAGAGGCTGCTGCCATTGTTAGACTCCTGATACAAAACAGCCCAAGACTCTAGCACAGTTATAGCTGGGAACCATCGCTGACCTCCTCTTGCACACTCATTTGCAGTCTGTAATATCTTCCTTCGTGCTGACCTATGCCTTTCCAACCCATTCTGACAATCATTTCAGTGTGCTTCTAGATACTCTGCACAAGGTGAAAATTTACTTTAGGCAAAACAAGATTTTCCACGATGTGTGCATTTTCTAAGACAGCCAGGCACATTAGTTGACATCAACTTACCCTTGGTAATTGAAGCACTGTGCATTACTTCACACATGATGGGGCCCTTCCTTGACTGAATAATAATGTCTTAGCCCATTTTCCAACAAGATTGATTCTTATAAAGAGTGATTCTCAAGGGACTGTTTTCATTTTTTTTTATTAGATATTTTCTTTATTTACATTTCAAATTTTATCCCCTTTCCTAATTTCCTCTCCAACCCCCGCCCCCCATCCCATCCCCTCCTGCTCACTAACCCACCCATTCCCTCTTCCCTGTCCTGGCATTCCCCTACACTGGGGCATCGAGCCTTCACAAGGCCAAGGGCCTCTCCTCTCCTTGATGTTCCACAAGGCTGTCCTCTGCTACATATGCAGTTGTTGCCTTGAGTCCTCCCTTTGGTTGGTGGTTTAATCCCTGGGAGTTCTGGGGGTACTGGTTGGTTCATATTGTTGTTCCTCCTATGGAACTCCAAACCCCTTCAGCTCCTTGGGTTCTTTCTTTAGCTCCTTCCTTGGGGACTCTCTGCTCAGTGCAATGGATGGCTGTGAGCCTCCACTTCTGTATTTGTCAGGCAAGGGCAGAATTTCTCAGGAGACAGCTATATCACCATTGAATACCCATGTGACAAGAAAAGGACTCATACCCATGTGACAAGAAAATCCCACTACCCCAAAACTAGAAAAGCAGAAAAAATGGCTGGGACTTTAGTCCTAAGAAACTGAGTGTTCTGCTCACCCTGAATTTTGACCTTCTGTCAAGTCATCAAGAGCTGGACAACAAGAGTAAAACAAGGTTCTTAGTTGCTTATGATCGCTTGAGCCAATGGATACTTGTTAGGTTAATACTTCAAAGTTTCAAAGACTGTAAGTCTTAACTAGATAAACCTGTCTCCACCTTTCTAATTTTGAAGGCTGTGTATCTTATGAAAACCTGTATATCCCATGAAACCCTGCAAGATATATTCCTGAATCTTCTTTCTTACCAGTTACCACACTAGTAGGTTTCATTCTTGTCTAACTCTTGGTGCCAAATGTTCACCTTTTCAATAAATTATTCCTGCCAAGGTTTGACATGCATGGAAGAAAGTTATATCAAGCTCATCCTACAGGGCACATCACTGTGGCAGGAGTGTCAGCTATAATAAGCATGTGATGGAAGAGATCTTCAGGGCTCTTGTCAGGTAGTACATAACCTGACAGTAGGTTAAGACTGAACATCTACATGAAGAAGTTGGGTAACTGGGGCTGACAGCTGCCATTAACGCTGTGAAGAAGAAATACGCTACCAGCATTTACCAGGTTCCACGTTTTACAGTGGCCTTCATAATTCCCACTTAATATTTCTGGAAAAAAATAAGAAGTTAATCATTCCTTCAGAAATCTGTCTCTTCTTCCAGTCTATATAGCTATTTTAGGGACTCACATTTCTCAGCTGTATTACTGGAATTATTTCCTAAGGACATCCTTGCCAATGGTCACATGACAACTGGAAGAAATAGGTGAGACTAGAACAAGAAAGCAGAAACCTGCAAATGTGATGGTTTATCAGTGAGCAAGCACTCCCATGTTTCATATCCCTATGGCAGAGGGGAGGATCACACAGACTTGCAGGGCAGTGATGCTCCAAACGGGAACACAGAAATCCACCCTGCTCTCACCAGGGGCTTTTCCTTCTTTGTATGTGCTCCTTAGCGTCATCACCTAAGAAAGGATCGGGTGGTTATGCAACCCAGTTCCAACACTTGCTGCCTGGGAAAGTGCTGGAGTACACAGAATGCTTGAGGGATGAACACAGCTCTGCTGCAACAATCTCCATGAAGCCAGACTGGCTAAAATATAAACGGCCCATGCCACTCTGTTGCAGTTCTTGCAGTGGTTTCTTGATACCACTGGCCTCTTCTCTTCCAAAATTGACCCTCCACATTCCCTGATATTGGATATCTGAATACTAGGCTGCTTTTTTTTTCTTTTACATTTGGTATTCTATGAAATTATCAGAATGCGGTCACACTTCTATCCACACCCAGAGAATATGCCTTACAAACCCATCTATTCTCTCTACACTTCTATAATGACTTCCTACCTGGCTATTTACTTACAGCTTTGCTTCAAAAAGTCTATTCTCAACACAACAGTGGTACAAGGCTTTTCCACCAAGTCATTTTGTATAATTAGGCTGCTGAGAAGTTTCTAGGGTAATCTACCATATGGAGTATAAAACCAAACTACAGAATCCAGTTCATCTTCTAGCCATCTTGTGCACTCGACTCTCAGATGTCCTGACTCTCAGTATCCCCCTGCTTCAGCAATTACTGTCTTTCTCTTTCTGATGTCGAAAACACTTATGCCAATGCTTCCTCCTGCTTTATTTTCCTGGGAGTACACACTATCTCTACTTGACATTGTACTGTGCATGTTTGTTGTTTATAAAACCAGATTCCCTCTCTAGAATGAAAGCCTGTGAGATGTGATATCTGTTAGACTTAATATAACATTTTTAGACATGCTCCCACAACAGTGGATGGATGGATGGATGGATGGATGGATGGATGGATGGATGGATGGATGGATGGATGGATGGATAGACAGATGGAGGGATGGATGGATGGATAGACAGATGGATAGATGGATGGATGGAGGGAGGGAGGGAGGGAGGGAGGGAGGGAGGGAGGGAGGGAGGGACGGATGGATTGATAGATGAATGGATGATAGCTGAGTTTGTGGATCTTGGGTCTCTAGGCCAACAATGTACTTTCTCCAGCAATGTTTTGCATTACTCTGTCTCATATTTCAATTGAAATTCATTCAAATCTCCACATTCCTCCCAAGACCTCTACCACATGCACAGTGGAACATCCCCTCTCTCAACTCTCACCCTCCACCTTTGATGCCATGTGTGCCATGTGGAGGACATCTAATCAGATCAAGTCAATATGTCAGTGCTCAAAAGCAATGGGCCAAACCAGAAAGGATTAATAAGTGGAGGTGCAAGCCTAACATTATGGGATTTTTTTTGTCCATGGCTATATGTGCTTGATATCATAGTTACTGCAAAATATAGACTTCTTTCAACTGAAATCCATGATTCTGCTGTATTTTCTTTTTCTATACTGCTTTCAACATAGCTATCATTTTGGTTAAGTAAAACAGACATTTGCTTAGAACATGTTACCAAAATATTAGCCTTCATAGATTTCTTTGGCACTTTCTATAGAGGAATGTTTCAGCAAACATTCTCATGCATTTCCCAGAGAAGGGGGTGTTTTATTGACTTGACTCCATAAAACAAATGTATGCAAAGAACTTGCCCCCAAACAGATGTCAGTCCCTCCAAAGAATTAAGCCTTTGCCATTTGAAAGTATGCTCTAATGAATCGTTTGATTGGAAACATACTCCTTGAGTAGATACATGTCAATAGAATGAGATGGGACACATAAGGAGTTACACCCCTAAAAATAAGCAAGCTGGAGTGCCTATCATCTGAAATACTTGATTTCATACTTTTTCCAAATATGAAATTTTTATGTATATATGTATTCTATAAGACCCAAGTCTGAAAATAAAATTCATTCATTTCATGGGCATCTTACACACAGCCTGAAAATAACTTCATTCAAGTATTCTTAGAGGGCCTGGGGTTGGTTGGTTGATGTTGTTGTTGTTGATGTTGTATTTTTATGATGCTGATGGTGGACTGTTTGATTGGTTTTGTTTTTAAAACCGTTTGCAGTTTTTTCTTTTGTTTGGGGTGGTTTATTTTTTTCTTTTGAGATGGTAAGTTAATTACAACATTTCTTCCTTCCCTCTCCTTCCTCCAAATTCTTCCCTCATACCCTCCTTGCTCTCTTTCAAATTCATGGCCTCTTTTTCCAGTAATTATTGTTCCATGCATATATGAACATAGGTATACACATATTTGCCTAATATACCCTGTTGAATCCATAGTATGTATGTATGTTCTCAGGGCACTAGAGAACCAGTTGGTGTGCACTTCCCTGGGGAGAACAACCTCTCGCTCTGTCAGCTTTCCTCAGCTGCATATGGCTGTTTTGGCTGCAGCCTGTTGTATGCTGTCAGATGTGAAATTTTCCTCTTGGAAAATCATGTTGGCACTTTAAAAGTTTCAAATTTGGATGTTAGAGATGTTCGTTTTATATTTTCAATTTAAAACATTTAATTTTATTCTACTCAAGTCTACTTTTATAGATCTCATATCTAAAATTAAGCTAAAGGAAGGAGAATGTTTTTATTAAATAATGAGTGAAACTATATCCAGTAATAGCCAAAAAGATCATTTGTTCATAATCAAAATTGTTACATTGTGCTGTAAGAACTTACTGGGGAGAGGGGCTCTCACCAAACTTGAGCAAGAACGGTACCCAGTGAGGCAATTTTTAAGTATTTTCTAAAGTTGTTCAATGTGACTTTCATGAAATGACAGATGAGTCACACAAAGTCACAACAGTCAAGTCACAGCTTAAAGTCTCCATCCAGGAGAAGCAATTAGTCTTTCCTTGTGTAACACACTGAGAGTTCTCGCTGTTTCATTGAAAGGTTTGTCTTAACAGTAGACATGAGTTGAAAGGTTGAGGTTTAGATCTGACTATGTCACCTATTAGCTATCTTAAGGGTCTTGGGAAATGACAAACTGAAGTGAACAGAATCCTGCTTCTCTGTTGAATGTGAGCAAAGAGAGACAAAGAAGTGAAGGCTGAGGAAAGTCATAGATACTTCCATGGCTGCAAGGTAGACTTAGAAGCTGCACAGTTGTTTGGTTGGGGGCAGCAACTCTGTCTATGTAAGTCAGGGAGAGCTTTATCAGAACCAGACAAGCAAGTTCACAGGAATAACAGTCTGAACCCTAGGCACTTCCTATTCAGTAGCATCTCTCAGATCTGCTCATCCAGTGCTTGGAGCCCATGAAGTTCCTTATCCCTACAATATCCACCCCATCTCCTCCTCCATTGTGAATAAGGAATCTTTTTTCTTCCAGAAGAGACTTTGCATTTTTCTGTAAGTCTATTAACTTATGGGAACTCCTTTTTTTTTCTTTTACAGTTTCATGCCATAATCATTCATTGACTCAAACACCACAGGAAATCACTTCTTTGTATCAGATGCCATCCTAACCCATAGTTAATGCAGAGGTAAACAAGGGGTCTCATTTTATGCCTGCTGCCCTTGTTTTTTAGCTGCTTCATTATATTACATAGCAACAATCAAAATGGCAATTCCCTCATGAGTAATTCAACTCTGCCTTTGTAGATGGCTCTGACAAATGCAAGCAACAGAATTACATAATGCAAATATCAGAAGGTATGCATGTTGACTAAGGATCGATGAATAAATAAGAATGTATTATGTTCCTTATTATAAAGTTCCAAGAATTTACACTCTAGTCGCTGACAGAGATACTGGCAAGCATACCAAACTATCAGAGGATGTAGAAATAACATGGGAATTAATATGAAAAGAAGAATTGGAAGGGAGTGAGAAAATGTGAATTTATAACTAGGCACCTTAGTCTTGCACTAGTATAAGAAATAATGGCAATTTAAAGTATAGAGTACACATGAAAGGCAGCTGTTTATACTGTTACCAGTTTATTGACCTGGAATGTGTCTCTTGGTAAGGGAAAGTAATCGCATTTGTCATGTTTATAGTGGTTGCTTTGGTCATTAGGCAAACAAACTTGTATGATGTATCTGAAGATGAAAACAATATGCAAATCTAACCCAAGCATGTATCAGTGTACCATGCCCACCAGACTTCAGTAACTGTGAGCTGTCGAAACACTTAGGTCATCGCGTTTCAGAAAGATGATTACTTAAGGGGAAGCATAGACGTCACTCACCAGTTCGTTTTCCAAAAAGATTTGGTGTAGAATAATATAATAAAATTTCTTGTCTGTTTTGAGTCAGTGCTCAAACATCCCTCTCAATGTTTATCTCCAAGATAATAATAATAATAATAGCAACAACAACAGAGCAACACATACACACACACACAGCCAACATGCAGACATAGCTCAAACAGGACAACCCTCTCAGGATCTTTGCAGCACCTGAGTGACTATCACCAGGCTTCTGTTGACAGACACTAAGTAAGGTCTGTACAGGTCAGCTGATGCCCATAGCCTCACAGACACTCAGAGCCCAGCTTTTCTGCTTCTAGCCAGGAGCTTGGGTTTGCATGGTAGCATTCAGGAGGGCTGTGTAGTGTCTTCTGATCCACTAGGAGGGTTGACATGATGAGAAAAATAATTTTTATTTAAAACAAACAAATTCACTCCAAGAAGTACGGGGCCCAGGTTAAAGTTAGCTTCCTGCACTTACATTTGTGAAGAAATACAGGTTTTGACAGAGATTTTACATATTTGCTTCTAGAAATGTGTGATGCAAATATAAACAGTATAATATATTGATGAACATATAATATGAGTATTATATATTGATGAACATCTGCTAGTACCTTGCACATAAATGTGTGTCTTTTAAGCAGCCATTGAGAATAAGAATATGAGAGATACGAACCAGTTGAATCCATATCCAACTCTAAGAAAGCACACAGTTATTTAGTCTTGTCAAGTTTCCACTGTCAAATACCCTCACCCCAAAATAATAACATCATATTCATTTAGTTTGGAGAGAAATTTAAAGACATCATAAATATAAATATAAAATAGTATATACAAAGCATTCAAAAAAGGGCTCCCCATCTCTGCTTGAACCTAAGACTCACCCATGCTACATGTTAGAACAGTAATCTATCCTTGATATACATATACTACCCAGTCTTAATGTAAAATAAAAAGAAAAAAGAAAAAAAGAAAAAGAAAAAAATAGAAAACACTAGAAATGGGTAGTAATAACTTAATGGTGGTAGAGGTGGTCTATTAAAACCTGTAGATGACAATATATTTTATAGTTAAGTATTTAAGGAAACTATAGCAACCATACTAGTTGAAAGTGGGAAATAGTGTTTACATGTAAATAGCATGACTATACAAAGACACATTATTCAGAGATTCACCAAAAGTCCTAGGAGTGAATATGCATTTAGTCACATTGTAAGACACAAAGAGAATAAACAAAAGTCTAGTTTGATTTCTTTTTTAATTGATTGTTTTACTTGTTTATTTATTGTGGGGGTGGGGCAGGGCATACACATTCAGCACCCTGTGTAGATGGAGATCAGAGAACAATTTTCAGGAGTCAGTTCTTTCTTTCTACCAAGTGGGTTCCCAGGGTTCAATTTACGATATGAGGTGTGGTGGTTGTAGAGGACTTTTAACCCAGCCACCTGGCTGCTCTGAACACATCAGAGACCTTCGAAGAATGTGTGATCTGGCTGGAATTCAGCACAGCCTCCATAAGCACCTTTAATCCCAAACCATGGCATCTAATTGAAGGGCAGACAAAGTGACGAATGATTTCAGATTTGACAGGATGAGTCAGAGATAGGATACACCCAGGAGAAACGCTTTCTAAGAGCAGTACAGGGAGAATTCAGTCAGTTCTGTCAGTGAGTTGGGGGGTCAGTGCAGTGAATGCAGTGCAGGGGAGTAGAGTTTGTTCATGAGGTCATGCAGTTCAGTGAGGGTCAGCAGAGGCAGTTGGAGCCAGAGAATAAGAAGGAACCAGAAAATTAGAACACATTGTCAGAGTTAATTTGAAGCAGTTCAGTAAGAAGCTGAGAGAATACAGATTGAAGTACCTTGGAGAGGAGTTTGAGCCAGAACAGCTGAGTTGAACCAGTCAGCCAGAGTTTAGAAAGGACTGGAAAGGGTGAGCTTATTCACAGTGATCCTCCAAGCCAACAATTACATCAGGTGAATAAAAGATACTTTTACAGGTGGTAAGGGCTTTTGCCCACTGACTCATCTTGCTGGTCCCTGACTTTATTTTTATAATAATAATAAAAAAAAGTAATTGAAATGACAAATTAGAAAACAAAGACACTTAAAAATCAAGTATCATGAAGTATTTAAAGGGAATTTAAATATTTGTAAAGTCTAGACAATAAAGGATGACATGGCCAGGGATAACTTAGGCAGATAAGTGAATCCAATAGAAGGCAGGAATGGAGCCAAACCTGTGTGTCAGATGATCTGAAGGTAGTTAAATGGAGCAAACCTAGCAGTCTCCAGGACAAGAGGCAGGACAACAGGGTTTCCACAGGAAATGGAACCAACCCTTATTCTCATCTCACAGCAAAATACAGAAGAAATTCAAAATAAAAAATAAACTTATGGGTAAAGAAAATATATTGTTCATAATTTGGCACAATGCAAAAGCCAATGCCCTGTGAGCTTTTAAATCATAATATACCCCGAGTGTTTATATTTAAATTTATAGAACCAAGATAGGGCTACCTTTTGCTACATAACGACATTTGAATTCAAGATTATTTCCCTTAGTGAAATCTTAGTAAAAGATTAGTGAAAAGCTTACTTAGGGAAATCTTAGTAAATATGTATTTTTACTTTTTTATTAAAAGTACAGCAACATTCCCTAACTACATTGCTATTTTTGAGGTAGGAATCTATTTATCTATTGAAATTTAGTAATGTTTTAGCTGGTGACTATATAAGAAAGACAGTTAACAACAAAAACTTTATTCATATTCTTACTGGGGCTCAGAGTGAATGGTGCTGGAGAGTTTTCTCTCTTAGAAGACAATTCTATATGTAATTATATTGTCTTCAGAATAGACTATGAAATTTAGAAACAGGTGTTTAGTGGAACATTTAAGTGACAGAGTTATAAATCCTGCCTCCTTTACAAACACACAAGCATACAATTCTGTCTTTATTCCATACTAATGTCTAAGACTGAATGAAAAAAAAATTTCCAAAGAAAAATGTAAGAATTTATCAAAAAAGAAAACCCTCCATCCATGTAAAAAAAAATCATTTCAAAAATAGAAAAACAGAACCTGATTTCCCGAAGTTGGTAGGCTCTGAGGAGATCTGATCTCAATGTGCATGCATGTTACTTAGAATAGTGTGGCATCTGACAGCCTGAAGAAAGGCTCACAAAAACATGTCTTTCTATGCTATGGAAAACACATAAAAATGTCTAGGATGATAGTAAAATAAGGGTGTGTCAATATTCCTTAAATAAGAGGAGTATTAATTTCAGAAAGTGAGTCAGCGGAGAGCAGAAAAGTGAATGGTGAGAAATCCATCCTAGTAGCAGGCTTCTCATGGCACACTCTACTTTTTTTTATCAATTGTTGAATAATTAACAGTCGCATAGAAGCAGTGGGAGGGAGGGTGGGATAGAGGGTTTCTGGAGAGGAAACCTGGAAAGGAGATAACATTTAAAATGTAAATAAATAAAATATCCAATAAAATATTTATTGCAACGTTTGATCATTTAAAATTACTTCAGAAACATGGTCCTTTCTTAGAAGGTGAGAAAAAAGCATGGCCTGAGTAGGCTGCACTGTACTGGGAGGCTGACGAAGGCGCTCTATGACTAAACCTTTCCTTGGCACAGAAGAGCAATGCTGTGATATTTTTATATGAGTTGACCTGATCTGTTTGTCATTTTTCAGTTGTTTGTGTTGGCATAGTACAGAAACCTTTAAGCCCTCAATAAAATGCTTAGGTGGAAGGGGTAATTCAGTTCACAGAATAGACCATATTTCTTTAGCGAGATTTGTAGTGAAGGTAGCTAGTAGTACTCCATTATGATGCTTAGGCTCTGAGAGGTTAATCTATATTAAAATAGATAAAATCTCAGCGGTTTCCTATACCAGACCTGAACAAGAACAAGCCAGTTAAAAATCTCAGGGTTGAGCTGGGAGGGGTTCTTGAGATCCCATCCCTAGTTGAGAAGCTAATAGCAGCTCATGGCTGCTAGGGTGGAGACTGACTTCTCTTTAGAATTGTGTTCCACTGAAAGGTATGTGAACATGGTAGATAATCCCATGTTCACGTACACTTTAGCTGGACTCAATGGGTCAAAAAATAAATAAAAGTTATAAAAATTATAAAAGGAAGACATGAACTTGAGAAAGAGAAATGAGGGTGGGTCCTGGGGGAAGTTGTTAGTAAAAAAGTGGTGGATGGATGTGATCAAGAAAAGTTGTACACGTTATGAAATTTTCAAAAAATAATATATATAATCTGTAATATAAATAATATAAATATATAATTAGAGGAAACTAAATGCTTACAACTTAAAGATTTTCATGGAAGATACTACTACTTATGTCAGACTATTTTCAAAGCTTTCCCTCCGGATCAAGTGCATGCTTTACCTGTTTCGATTACATTAACAGTCCACTATCTCTCTAGCACCCTTACAAGACTTTAGAGCTGAGCTGGTGACACAGCCGTCAGTGAAGCATTTACCGCACAAACATGAGAACCGGAGGTTAGACACATAGCACCCACGTGAAAGTCCGGTAAGGAAAGAACTCACCCAGAATGCCAGCACCGAAGGAGCACACACAGGAAAATAAAACTGGGTCTTGCTGGGTAGCCAGTCTACCCAATGGCTGAGCTCCATTTTCACTGATAGAGACTGTATCTCAAAACTTAAGGTGGACAGAAATTGACTGAGAAAGACACCAATGCTGACCTCTGACCTCTAGTCATGCACATATACACACATACCCATAAGGACAAGTCCACACACAGAGAAGGCTGGTATTAAAGACATGATCATGTTTAAGAAGTCTTCTAGAATCCACTAAGAACTTTTTGATGCCATCCTCTTGGCCATCAAATGAAGACCACTGATCTCCCTCAGGAAAGGAGTTCTCTCTGATGGTAATAAATAGTGGGCAACCAAACCAGGATCGAGCTGCATGCTGAATGGCTATGCTCTGTGACACATGCATAGCCAATTGAACATCAGCCAAATGTCACAAGCAATGTGCCACATACATGGTAACCAAACTTGTGCTTAATTCGACACTTGGGAGCTCAACTGTCACAATGCGGAAGTCTGCATAGTAGACTGCACACTGGGGCTCCTGTACCCATGGTTTGAAAGCAGAGTGTGATGTGTATCCTGGAGAACCCATTCTAATTCACAAAATAAATCACTTCAGGACAGTTTTCGTTCCTTTTATAATAGTGCATTAGTACATTAGCCTTGCCATTAGAATACATGCTGGCTATGTTTCCTGGGTGAATTGTAACTGAGCAGTGTAATTCTTCAGAACTGGGCACACATACAAACTCACAGTCAACTGAGGTTTGTACTACCAATAAAACATGCCACTTTAATTCATATTTATTAACTAAATTAGCATTTAGACAGCTAAGCAAAAAAGGGGGGGCTTACACTATTCTACATACTAAGAGACTTCGGGATGGTAGCACTTCCTGACTATTGTATGAGCAAATGATATTTTTCTGATATCTCTAAGCATTCCATGAGTGGTTTTCAAAGGCAAGTTTCTACAATGAGAATTTAAGTCTCTAAACATCAGTCCAACCCAAAATTACATTGAGGAATCACAGCGGGAGCTGTTTAATGAGTTAATTAGTACCCAGTCTTCTGCTGGAGCTGAACTCATCAATCTGGGGGACAAACAGCAGATGCTTGCCTTGTGCTTTCTCAGTGTCTTTCTCGCGCCTCTGTTTCAATGCAGGACCCAATCGGGACAACTTTCTGAACTGGAAAACTAGCAAATGAATTAGTCTATTACTTATCCCCAGAAATGCAGGATTTTCTATGAAAGACAGAAGTCTTTTCTCTGCATAGTACAATTTTAATTAATTAAGGTGACTCTCCAGGGTTAATTTAATGACAAAGCTACTACTGCTCATGGGTATAAGTCAAGAATATCTAAATTCTAGACTGGGACATTGGCAATACAGTGTTGTTGACACTGTATTTGTAACGAGCACATAAAATGAAAAATGAAATTGAGACAGCCTATGAAAGTATATAATCATAAAAAATGAAATGTAGCACTCCAGTTGGCCACTTTCACAGCCTCAAGGTGTATATAGATAACAGATGCTTACAAATGCATAGGCTGTCTGGTTGTCAAAGGGTAAAAGACAAACATGAACACTAGGAGCCCACTTACAGTCAGTCAAGTGAAAATTACTGATAGTGAAGATATGAAAACATAAGTTTGAGTAACTAAATATACAAATTACAGAAAATGTTCACAGGAATTCTGTAACCCAAAAGGATAACACTTAAAGCCGAATCCAACCATAAATTAAGAGCCTTCTAGGGAAAGCACTGGGAAGCGTGAGCGACTACCCTATGATTTAGGAGCAACTCTACACAAGGGAACTTACAAAGAAGCACCAGAAATCTTGAGCTCAGGGCTCTGAAAACAGGAATTCTGCTTCAATAGACACATATATCAGGTCCTCAGAGGGAGTTTAACTACTACAGTGATATCGTAGTTCCATGTTTGATTTCAATGTGCAAGGAAAAGAGTCTTGAAATGCTTAAAAATATAATCAAAAACCACAGACAAAAAGGAAAACCATATAATATGGCACCAGAATCAGAAACAAACAAAACAAAACAAAATAAAATAAAACAAAAAACAAATGTCGTTTTCAAGATCTGAATTAACTTTGTCCTTTGTCCTTTGTCCTTCAAGGCATCGAGGTTTTTAACTCCTTTGGGATAACTACAGTAACTAAATCCATTGCTCTGCTCTTTCTGTGGAGATTATACTGAGTTCATAATAACTAATATTATTTTACTGTTACTCAGACTCACATATAATTACTAAAGGGTTTAGTTTAAATACTCATTTAGCAAGTGTTTTTACATGATTATGTAAGGTAAGAATTGGATAATGGAAAATTATGCTACATGTCACATCTTAAAACTTTTAAATATTTAAAATATGCTGAGGAAACAGTGAAAATATGTACTTATTTATTATACATATTTTCAAAATACCCGTGAGACACTATGTCAGACAGAATGAATGAACAACAAGGAGACTTGGGATGCTTTTGCCTTCATATAATCAGCCTCCAGCAGAGAGAATGAGGAGATAAATACTTAAGTACTTGAAATAAGGAGAGAAGTATGCTCAACAAAATTCTCAGTGAGTTTAGGCACTTGCTACCAAGCCTGTTGGACCTGGGTCCAACCTTTGATCCCATGTAGTCGCTGATCTGCATATGCATGCTAAGGCATATGCATGTGAATGTATACACACACACACATGCACACACACTAAATTAATAAATGTAAAAACTATAAGAAAAGGCATGACCTGCCTGAGTGATGAAACCTGTCACCTACACATGCATTAGTTTTAGTCAGAATTTATTATCACGTAGTCAAGTAAATAAACAGACACAAAAATGTTGGTACCATGTTAATTGCTCATGGATAAAATGTTGAAATTCTAAAGAAAGTGTGTTGAAAGAAAGGCCTGGATCTATTAAGGAAAGCCTTTGGAGTCCAAACTCAACAGCACTTCCCTAATGCAAACATTTCCTACGGATGCTGCACAGCTGACTCTTGCCTGTTTGCAAACAAACATCTCACAGTCATTAGTCATGTTTGCTCACTCTGAACACTTCTCTCCCTGAGAATGTCACACCTGCAGAGCGAAAACACACATAGCATGAGTATACACACAGACACAGACACACACACACACACACAGAGAGAGAGAGAGAGAGAGAGAGAGAGAGAGAGAGAGAGAGAGAGAGAGAGAGAGAGAGATTATACCACTATGGGCATCTTCAAACTACAATTTTAGTTCAGATGTACCAAAACATCTCTAATTACATGCATGGGTTCCTCTGGAACCTATCAACCCAAGATATAGCAACCAGGCATGATGTGTCTTGAACAACAAATACAATACCTTAGGGAAAAATGAGTGTGTGCTCTGATTTTTATATTGAATCATGTGGTCTACACTCAAAGCTACAAGAGTTCAGAATTCTCTGGGTAGATGCTCTCAAGAACTCAAGCAGCCACAGGCTCCTGTTAAGGGCAGTCCACATGATGCTTTGGCCTAGCAGGGCCTCTTGTGGTGTTCAGGAGGAGCTCCGGAGCTTGGTGTGAGTGTATGTGGAAGTAGGCAAAGACTGTGATAGCGGTTGAAAATTTCAAATGAATAATTTTCATTTGCTATATAAAATTCTTCATGCTGTCAAAATTGATTTGAAGCTTGAAAGGAATTGGTCCTGAGCTCTTAGCTGCAAAATGATTTCATCAATCATGCATTTAGGAGGAAACATGGCTTCTGTCCACATAGCTGGATGTGCGCTTCCTACTGAAGACTCAAGGATAGCACAGGATAGTTTTGAGTACATGGAACACTTTGGAAATGTGTGAAGCACTACAACATTTCTGTATCAAAAAACAAGAGGAGAAAACAAAATAAAAATTATAACAAGTAAGGAACTAAGACTGGAGCAAGGAAGATATCAGCAGATGCAGAAGGTGAGTAGCAGTAATTTAGATATGTAAATTGGAAGTAATATTGATGATAAGGGATGCTGGAATTTTCAGGAGTGTACAATATTTCTACACAAAATAAAATATCAAACAGAATCTCAGACTTGATTTATATAATTTTGTATCTCTGAAAAACGAAGAAATGGCATTTAAAGGGAAAAATAGTATATTAGCCCCTTGTTCCTAATATGATCATGACATCTTACTGAGATGAGGTGTTTTTCTTACTATTATCATCATTTACATTTGATAAAATACATCTTTAATCAATTTCATGTAACCATCTACTCTTTGGGGAGAATCCAGAAATCTACTGCCCAATTTGTACACTTCTCATTAGAATTTATTAAAGGGGGAGCAGAATTGTATTCATTACATATTGTAGTATGGCCAAAATTAAAGGGGGAGCAGAATTGTATTCATTACATATTGTAGTATGGCCAAAAAATTAAAGGGGGAGCAGAATTGTATTCATTCCATATTGTAGTATGGCCAAAATCTATAACAAAACATAAAGACTGCCTGGGACTTAAGGCCAGAAGTTTTATGGCTCATGCAATAAAAAGACAATATTTGAAGTCTATGTGGTGAACTTAAAAGTATTTTTTTTAAATCTCATTTTTATCAATGCTCCAAAAATTATCTTGGTATGCACTATACACACACACACACACACACACACACACACACACACACACACACACACATCCATAACTACAATCAAAAGCTGAAGCATGAAGTAAAATAACACTGAGCATGATACAACACTTAAAAGAAGGGGACTCACAAAGGTCCAGAGCTTCTTTTAAAGAAGAACAAATGATAGAGTCTTCAGTCTTGGCTCTCTCTAAAATTGCAGTAAGGTTTCTAATAATGTTATGAGTGTTTGAAGTCTCCTTCACTTGAAAACTATGACTTTAACAGTATGGACTAAGAACAGGAAGATGGCTCCATTGCTGAAATACCCCATTACACGGGCACGAGCTCCTTGCATTCAGATCCCCAGCATGTCTGCAGAAGCTAGGCAAAGTGATTGCATATCTGAAACTCCAATTGGCCTTCCAGCCTAGCCGAATCAATGCTATCCAGGCTCAGCGGGAGACCTTCTGTCAAAACTAAGGTGAAGAGCAATGGGTCAAGAGGCCCAAAGTCTTCACCTTGTCATACATACATGAAGGCACACTCAAACCACATAGACAAATAAGTAAACTCATTACAAGTACACATGAATGAAGAATGAATGAATGAATGAATAGTTAAATAAATAAATAGTTAAATATTTAAAAGCCAGGGTGTGTGCATATCTTGACCCATAAAATAATGTCATTATTGTTTTTAGACCTCCTAAGATTGACGAATGTCTGTTAGTAATCTGCAGAATCCATTTTGGTCTGTGCCCCTCAGAAAACACTCAGGACCTCAATCCAATTAGAACATAATAGAAATATCTCTTCTTACCAAAACAGAACCCAAGAACTTTGTCACAGAAAACACCTCCTTTGGGAGAAGCCAAAGTAACCTACAGAATATTTATACTAAAGCACCAGTTCTAATAGGTCCTAGTAGATGATACACCAGAAAACATTAGCATCCTGGGCCACATCAGCAGTGGACATCATGAGCTATAAAAAGGGGACTTGGTTTGCAGGTTTGGTACCTGCTTCTAGGTGACACAAGTTAGAAACCCACAGTAATTCAAAAGTGAGTGCTAGAAGGAAGTGAATTGATAGAAACATGCTCTGTCCAACACCTGTTAATGAGGAGTGTGCCAGCTTCCAGCACTGTTCCAGGCAACAAGAGCACCACACTAAACAAGACAAGTGGAAATGCTCCCTTAATGAAACAGAGCATCACATGGGAGCCCAAAAGAAAACCAAGAGAGTACCTTATAGAAACTCAGGGACAGGATAGCAGAACTTTAGGAATGGCAGGGTCAAGTGTCAGCCAGCAGTGAGAGCCAGCGATAGGTGAAGCTACTAAGAATTAGAGGGGAGTTTGCACAGACATCTGGAGAGCATCCACTGCACAGAGCATCTGATGGGGATGGGGATGGCGTCTCTGATGCTAGCTGTGCCCTGGTGTTTGCCTCTCTGGTTCTCTTTTGTTATTACCATAAGATGTTACTCTAATTAACTATGTGTGCAAATGAGTCATGATCTTCTTGCATGTGCATATATAGTGTTTTAATTAATTCTACCCTCCTTGTTCACCCTTCCTGCCCTATCTTCTCTCTCTTCCTCCCCTCCTGATGCACTTCTCCTTCCATAACAACACTCCCTCTACTTTCAGATCATATTTTTGCTTATGTGTTTTTTTTTTCAATTTCCAGATGTAAGAAAAGATGCATGCAACATACAGCTTTCTATGTCCTGATTGCTTTTGCTTATGGTGATAATATCCAGTTCCATCCATTTCATTCAAATGGAAAAAAAAAGAGTCATTCTTTTTTATGACTGAGTGATAATCGTGTGTGTGTGTGTGTGTGTGTGTGTGTGTGTGTGTGTGTGTGTGTGTGTGTGAGTGAGTTTCCCCAGCCCCTTCACATTGAGACTGAATATTTAGAAACATCACCACTGGATTAATACAACTTTCTTATTCCAGAAGATGATGTTGTATTTGTAAAAGCAGAATTAAACTGAGTTTTCGAATGACCTGTCCTAGCACACATGGAAGTTGAGGTTAGCTGCCAATGATTTACATTGTGTTAACATTCAACAAACTCTCAATAGCCTTTGTATAACTGATATATTAGAAGCAAAATGTTAATTGTAAGATATTCTCAACTCTTCCTTTCTCTGCATGAAATAGCTGCTCCCATCCAACAGCCTTCACTAAATGAATCCACCTTTGACTCTCATTAAAGGCACTGAAATTAAACTCACCAAGCTCAATAAACTTTTTTGGATGTTTCAAAAGATAACTCCTCTTAATTTAATTTCTAGAGCTCTAAATGAATGCATGGCTCTCTCTCCCACAGCTGGGAATCTGTAGATAGCCAGCCCTATAATCTCCTCTAATGATAACTCCAAAATAGAGCAAAAGACCTTAAATTCATAACACAGCCTAATAATGGAAAGGAACTTGACACTTACCCTTTCTTTGGTTTTCAGACTCGGCTAATAAAATTATAAATAACACATAATTCCAATATGCTCAATTAGCTCTAAATAAGCCTTAAAGCTCTGAGTATGTGAGAAGGTAATTTTTTTCTATTTTTAAAATGTTAAAGTGCATTAGATTTTACTAAATATTCCTTAGTTGTACTTTATTCAGTCTCCTAGGAAATTATAGAAAGATTGTAATAGCCCTATGGCCAGAAATTTTAACCCTTAAGATAGTAATACAGACCTAGAAACCTAATAGTCAAAACCAACTCAGTCAGTGCCTGAGGAATAGTTCAGGGGCTAAAGGTGCATGCCACAAAGAGAGACACCACACCCTGAGTTTGATCCACAAGACCTACATAGTAGAAGGAGATGACTGATTACTGTAAGTTGTCTGACCTCCATAACTGAATCATTGCATGATGTCTGTGCACGCACATGCGCGCACGCACGCATGCACACACACACACACACACACACACACACACATTACATCTAATTTCTACATCTAATGCCTCATCACTGTAATAAAGTAAACCACTTCTTTAATAAAAGTGGAGCAAAGAGTTGAACTGCACCATGTATATCAAGTTAGTAGGTCATCTTACTAGTAGAAATATAGTGATTTGGGTCTGAAATAGTCCCAGAAAAGGTGGATACATTGCGAGGCTGCTTCTTTTCAGATGGTACAATTTGGGAGCTTTTGAAAATGTCTAGGAGGTTGGACCTAGATGTCAGAAGTAATTCTGTGTTCTTTCTTTCTTTCTTTCTTTCTTCTCTTCTCTTCTCCTTCCCTGAATGCTCATGTTCTCTCTGTCTCTGTTTCTCTGTCTGTCTCTCTGTCTCTGCCCCACCTCTCTCAATCTCTCTTTCTCTCTCCTTCCCTCTTTCCCTGCCCATGATGTAAAAAAATATCCTGAACAATATGTACCCATCACCATAATTCTCTGAGCAACAAGAAAGCTAACTAATGATATAATTATAGAAAAAAAAGTAAAAACAGCAGAAATGTACATTTTCTAAGACAAAACAAACAAACAAACTCAAAGAAGACATCTTGTAAAGGGTCACCAACATTACTAAGAGACAACTTCTCATGCATGGGACATCTGCTTTAAATGCTCCCTTCTATGAACTCTGCTGCAATCCTCAGTAGACTTACACATATTTTAAATGTATCCTTGTAAGAAGAAAGGTAACACTGAGGGACAAGCCATAAACAGAAAAAAGCCTGATAATAATACTTTAAACACTCCAGGAAGTAAAAATGGTGGAACTCTCCACTGTGTCTTCAGTGGGCCACAAGTAAGTCCGGAATGAGCCTGTAGAAACAGTTCCAAGAACCTTGCTCTTCTTTATAGTAATCTTTTAGTCTAGACAAAAAATTGTGGGGAGCTTCAAGCAAATCCTCCTTGCCAATCCAAACTCTCAATGAGCCACAGTTTGCTATATCTCTGCATCAGCCCTGCATCTACATAAGCCCCACTCTGCATATGAAAATTCTTTGGGGTAATACATTGCCAATGAACACTAGAAATTAGGAGAAAACTTATATCCATATGCCCATTACCTAGAAAATGTCCTTAAAGAAAAAGTATATATTTTTTCAATATTTAGTAGAAGTCTGTGGTGTGTGTGTGTGTGTGTGTGTGTGTGTGTGTGTGTGTGTGTGTGTGTGTGAAACACAGGCTTCTGGGGATTGAATCTAGGGCCTTGCACATCCTAAGCAGGCATTCTCCCACTGGGGATCCTCCTACTATGCTCCAAGTCTTTCAAAGCTCTAGAAGGAGGTCTCCAGAGATCTCTTTTATACTTGGTGCAGCTACATTGTCCATCTATTGACAGAGCATTCACAACAAATTACTACTCAAGTGAATTCTTGTGTTGTTGTTGTTGTTTATGCAGTCATTCTGATCATAATCATTTTAACACTTTCTCAAATTAAAGTCTCTATGGGGTCTAGGAAGCACTCTAGTAAACTTTTTTGGTTCCAGCAACTACATTAAGAATTGCAATGAGGGCTGGTGAGATGGCTCAGTGGGTAAGAGCACCCGACTGCTCTTCCAAAGGTCCAGAGTTCAAATCCCAGCAACCACATGGTGGCTAACAACCATCCGTAACGAGATCTGGCGCCCTCTTCTGGAGTGTCTGAAGACAGCTACAGTGTACTTACATATAATAAATAAATTAAAAAAAAAAAAAAAGAATTGCAATGAAAAGTTTATAAATTACTGAAGGTTGTATATGTGTAAATAATGTCATCTATAGGCAAGGTCTCTACTCACTCAGCACCTTACCTCACATCTAAAAAAACAGATACTGAAAGGTTAGAAGAGCACACTTCTCTTCAAAATTTGACCACGGTAACAAATGGTCACTGCAAGGGAGCAGAAAAGGTGGTCCAATTTGTGACCTGTTTGTTCTTTATGATAACAATCCCTCTGCTCTATTAACACAATGGTTCCGCTTTTACTTTCTTTAATTGCATCAAAATAAACTGGATGTGGCTAAAGAAAATACATGAACCTTTTAAGCAAATAACTTGAAAATAAATAGAAGTAATTCCTATTAAGCTTTGGCCACAGGCAATATAAGTTAAGAAACGTCTAATATCGCGTCCTTCCATCATTATTCTAAGTTAATTCGGTTGGTTTCTAAACTATTGTTTCTACCAGATACTGTTAGGCAAGAAAAAATGTTTCTATGAGTGGGAAACATTATTTTCTAGATAAACCAAAGGGAAACTACAAGACTGAAAATTAGTAAGAATGTTCAATGCATAACAAAAGGAAAAGCATCTTTTCATTTGAAAGATGCTGGGATAGTGAGAAAGAACAGGATAGATAAATAGAAAGAGGGCGTGGAGAATCTGAGGTCTACAATGATCTTATAGGATAGAACAGGAGGCAAAGGAATACAGTGTATCAGAGCTTCCTCTACAAAGTGTGACTATGATGAGAACTAAAGGGTATGGTTAGGTGACACGGATCAAATGAAAATTGGAAGCAGATTATGCTTACTGCATTCCCAAAGGCACAAAAAAAATACTATTTCTTTATTCCTCATTGTTTATTTATCAGTCTTTTCACCCACTGCTTCCAGTGCCAAACTGGCTTAGTAATTAAAGTTTCCACTGAGTCAGTGTCACACCAGTGAGGCACGACAAATCAGTGCTAACCACAAGCAGAAGAACCTCCAAATGTTTCCATTTGGAGGCTAAATTTTCTCATTTAATGAAAACTTATGAGCATAATCAGATGTGAAATCAATGAGTCAGAATGTATTTATTTAGCACCTGCTCAGGACATGTCACTGTCCTGGAATTATAGATTAATGAAGAATAAACAACATCAGACCCTTGGTTTAAGATATCTATGAATACATTAGGGACACACAGTGAAAATATAAATATAATTTATAGATCATAAAGAGTCAAATTCCAAGATTATATTTTCAAAAGTGAAGGATGAGTTGTCATGGTGATTGTATTTCACTCACTATGATACCTAATTTATGGAGGTAAAATCCAAATAGAATGAAGAAAACAGCATGAAAGTTCAGAAGGGAGTAAGTGGATCTTATTTTAAACTTCCTATGTTACCCTGGGAGAAAATAGAGATAGTCATGAACAAGAGACTCTGTTAGGCTTAGCCACTAGGGTATCTAGAAAATCCATGACAGGAATATTCATGGAGATTTAACTTCATATAGCATAAGGGGAATACAGAAAAGAAGACTACTGAAAAAGAAGAAATCTTAAAAACTTAGACACTGAAAGCACAAAATAAGATCACAGATATGGATCTAAATATTGGGAAGGAAAACTAATATATATGGATTAAAATCTTTGGTTTAAAAAACAAAGGTTGACAAAGTAAATTTAAATATATACATGGGCTAATTTATTATATTTAAACTATGCACTGCTTATCAGCGATACAGTAAAACATATGAAACTCAAGGTGAAGGAAGACCAAAGTGTGGATACTTCAATCTTTCTTAGAAGGGGGAACAAAATGCCCATGGAAGGAGTTACAGAGACAAAGTTTGGAGCAGAGACTGAAGGAATGACCATCCAGAAATTGCCCCACATGGGAATCCATCCTATAAAAACCAGACACTACTGCAGATACCAACAAGAGCTTGCTGACTGGAGCCTGATATAGCTGTCTCCTGAGAGGCTCTGCCAGTGCCTGACTAATACAGAAGTGGATACTCACAGTCATCGATTAGACAGAGCACAAGGTCCCCAGTGAAGGAGCTAGAGAAAGTACCCAAGGAGCTGAAGGAGTTTTCAGGCCCCTAGGAGGAACAACAATATGAACTAACCAGTAACCCCAGAGCTCCCTGGGACTAAACCACCAATCAAAGAAAACACACTGAGGGACTCATGGCCCTCTCTTCATATATAGCAGAGGATGGCCTAGTTGGTCATCAATGGGAGGAGAGGCCCTTGGTCCTGTGAAGGTTCTATGCCCCAGTATAGGGGCAGTATAGGGGAATGCCTGGTCCAGGAAGTGAAAGTGGATAGGATGGGAAGCAAGGGGAGGGAGGAGAAGATAGGGGATTTTTGGAGGGGAAACTAGGAAAGGGGATAACATTTGAAATGTAAATAAAGAAAATATCTAATAAAAGAGAAAGAAAAAAAGTTAATGGTCAAAGAAACTGATATGCAGTTAAATGTGAAACTAAATAAAACTAGTACTTACAACAGATAAAGCAAACCTTTGCCTACAAATCAGACCTTCAACTTCCAGCATTGCTAGCAACATTTATACGTGTTGCACGAAATAGAAAAATATCAAATTATTCATAGACATATTAAAATTATTTCAAGGGACATTAAATTATTTTCAGAAATATAAAAACACCGCACACACAGAGAGACACACACATCATATCATATCCTGCCATACGCCAATCCATTCTCTGTCAATTTTGCCAACAAATCTTAGGGTAAAACAAACAAATGTTCATAGGAGGCATAGAATTCCTCAATTTTAGGAAAGAGGGGTACAACCCAGCACATCATTTGCCTTACTGGACTGAAGGAAAAGACAAGAACTATAAAAGCAGACAGCTAAAGCAAACACAGGAAGAATTTCACATCCCCATTTAATGTACTCAATGCCTTTGAACCCCAGATTCAAGAGCAGTGTTGGCTATTCAACCTATACTTGCCTTCTGCCATTATGTAACCATAGACAGGATGCTGACAGTCACAGCGAACTGATCTTTAAAAAATCATCTAGAAGTATCAGGGACTGTGTCAGGGGTTCTGTGATCAGTGAGTTTCTTTATTGTGACAAAGAAACAGGGCTGCATCTTTCATGTGGCCCGAGGAAATCGCCAGGAAAAAAAATGATCGGCCACAGAGGAGCAGATGACTGACTCTGCTTTTGAAGTCGTCAATGTCTTGAAGGTATGAGTACTGATGTCATGGTAGGTACAATACAAAAATGATTATATCATATGTAAGTAATGCCTTTATACCACAGACAAAATTGGTATATTTTTCAGAAAATATTGATTATCAGAGATCATTTCTTAAATAAAAAAGTATCATACCTAAAAGAGTTTCACAAGAACTGAAACAGAAGATACAATTAAAGACTGTAGTTTATTGATATTACAGAAATTTTAGTATTTTATTTTTAAAAAGTATTTTAAATCTGGGGAGCTACTTAGTGGTTAAAGGGACTGGTTACTCTTGCCAAGGATCAAGGATTGCTACCCAACACCTACCTACACAGTTGCTCATAGTCATCTTTGTCTTTTAACTCCAGTTCCAGAGGACCTGATGCCCTCTTCAGGGCTCTGTGGGCACCAGGCATACATATGGTGCACATACATCTTGAAGGCAAGCATACATACACACAAAATAAAGTAAACAAACCTTTTAAAAAGTATTTCCACACTGTTCCTGACGAATTTGTCACAACTGTAGTCCACACTGAAGTCATAATTTTATTAAGAGTGAAAGCAATTCAAAAACTTGTTCCCATGTGGGCATACAATAAATTCAGCCTCACTGACTCCTTTATATGTTAAGAATAAAATTACCCTTCCTTTTCTCTTTTCATTACTATAAATGTTTTCATTCAGTAGCATTAATCTGTCAGAGTCTACAAGCGCGGAGCCCCCACATAGAATTGAGCTGTTTTGAAATGCTTGTGCACTATTTTGACAGCAGTACAAGCAGATGAAATGTAGAATTGGTCTAGTTAATGAGACATTTTAATTTTTCTCATCCTACTGGAATACTTTCATACACAGAGGAATCACAGCATATGCTCTACCTGATTCCCACAAGACCCAATGGCTTCTTCATAATTACACCTGTCCCTCATATGGGGAAGCATATGTGTTACCTGCCCCTCATTTCCAATCATTCATATACATATATATATATTAATATATACATATATATGAATATATGAATACATACATATATATTCATAGAAGTTCAATATGTGTATATATATATATATATATATATATACATATATATATATATAGCGTGTGTGTGTGTCTAAAGCACAATGATACCCAACTTCCCTAAACTAGAACCCATTCTAATAACCAGCTAGCATGTTCAAGCTCTGTGTGTGTGTGAGATACAAAGAAACTTTAATGCAAACAGGACTAATGTCATAGAGGACAAAGAAAGCCTTTCTATTTGCCAAACTCAAAATTGAGCTCACCATAGATTAACTAAAGGTATCCTTGAAAAGTCAGAAAGACAGTTGCTCCAAGTTTAGATGGCATTTTCCCTGTACTAAGCTAAGAAACATACCACCTTCTTCATAATGTTGTCTGCACAAGTAGTCTCTATCTCTACTTCCCTTTGTGGGCTGTCTCCTAATCTCCTCAGTTCATTGGATCCTTTAGAATGAATACGGTTTTACATCCTCCACTCCACTCCATAGAATATGGAATAGATTTGGATTCATCTTATTTCTCTCCCTTGATGAAATCTCCTTTATTCCCTTCTCCTTCACTGAGAAGGGTTGAAGAAGGGTGGGACAATTAAGAAGCATCACTGGGAGGGGAGCCCCTTGGTCCTGTGGAGGCTTGATTAATCAGGAAAGGGGAACGCTAGGGCACTGAGGCAGGAGTGGGTGGACAGGTGGGGGAGCACCTTCATAGATGCTGGAGGAGAAAAGGCATTTGTGGGGAGGAAACTGGGAAGGGGGATAACATTTGTAATGTAAATAAATAAAATAACTAATGAAAATAAAAACAGGAAGAAAGAAAGAAAGAAAGAAAGAAAGAAAGAAAGAAAGAAAGGAAGGAAGGAAGGAAGGAAGGAAGGAAGGAAGGAAGGAAGGAAGGAAGGAAGGAAGAAAGAAAGAAAGAAAGAAAGAAAGAAAGAAAGAAAGAAAGAAAGAAAGAAAGAAAGAAAGAAAGAGAGAGAACGAGAGGAAGGAAGGAAGGAAGGAAGGAAGGAAGACAGGAAGGAAGGAAGGAAGGAAGGAAGACAGGAAGGAAGGAAGGAAGGAAGGAAGGAAGGAAGGAAGGAAGGAAGGAAGGAAGGAAGACAGGAAGGAAGGAAGGAAGACAGGAAGGAAGGAAGGAAGGAAAGAAGGAAGGAAGGAAGGAAGGAAGACAGGAAGGGAGAAAGCATCTTGAACTTCCAAAGGTTGGAAGTCACTGCCAATTGTGTTCAGTTGTTGTGACAATCCCTGGGGTCTCTCCTATCTTCAGTGAGTGAATCCCAGCTTCCTACTAGAGGAAGTGCCAATGCAAAGGAAGTAAGAGTACTGATGAGCCTGCCTTCCAGAGTGAAAGAACAATGTCTACTGGACGCTTTGATCACTTTGACTTTCTATATCAAAAGGACCTCCAGAGTGCTTTTAAATAGGCTTGCAAAAGTGTGATAAAAGAGAAAAACACCTGGGAACAGTTATCAAAACTAGACTAAGGCTGAGGCTAGGACCAGGCCCACTCACATCCATCACCAATCTGTCTCTTTCCAACACCCTCTCCCATGTTTGGGAAATCGCCCATCCTCAACAAAAAACCTTCAATAGGCAATGACTATGGCTTTCCTCAGCCTCAAGAGGTTGTTGGTTGTTGAGTTGTTGTTGTTTTAAATCATTTTGTATCCAAAAAATGTGTTCATTCATTCATTCATTCATTCATTCATTTGTTCATTCCCTGGCCCCTTCATTGAGAGCAACTTCTCATTTGTTCTCTTTATTGAGAGTCTACAAAGTGTCTAGCACCATGCTCAGTTAGAAAATAGTAAAATCAAACTTGTGTGTTGTGTGTATTTAGTGGAGTTTACAATCCATCTCATTGGGGAATATGATTTATTCATGCCACTGTATGTCACCATATAAAGTATGGAAAGTCTGAGATAGTAACTGAGCTAAAGCAAAAAAGAAACAAAGAAGTTCTTCTCTCTCAAGGCACCTCTTTATCAAGTCTTTTATACAAGCTCTTCTCCATTTGTATCAACTCTGCTCAAAGTTTCTGTTGAGGATAAGAATTATCCACCTTCTCTTAGAAACAGTAAACAAAGATTGAATGGGGAGCATAAAACTCAACCATCCTTTAGTTGAACAAAGAGAACACAAAGAGTTTATCTCCTTTGTTTTCAAGTCGAAATTTAAACTCAAATACTATGTGAATGGTCTATCACTCACATGAAAGGGCCACCTAACTTGCCACTATCTAAAGCATGCCAATCATAAGATTTGTTGTTTGTTTCTTTGTTTTATAGGAAGATGACCTTTTATCCTTTGTCTCATTTTTGGGGACATTGAATTTGTATCTCATTCTTGTTTTCCTATAAGCTAGTACATGCCTGTAAGGACAGTTTAATGGATTTAAGACGAACTCTGGGGTATAAAGAGAATGCTCAGTGGGTCCTTGAAGAGGACCTGTGTTCCGTTCCCACTACTCATAAGCTATCCCACAACTCTCCGCAACTTCAGTTCCAGGGAATGTGATGTCCTTTTCAGAGCTCCCTGAGCACCAGACATATGCAGTACATATAGATACATTCAAGAAAAAAAAAGTTTATACACATAAAATAAAATAAATAAATTTAAATTTCCAAAAAGCTCAGTATCTAACCCACCTCAAAGTATTCTCAAATACCTTGTGTCTAATTGTTTTAATTGTTACATTCTGTCGCCTTACACTGCCATCTCATTCCTCCCTAGATTGTTTTTTTAAAAGACAGCATTGATTTTCACATCCTATTATTTGTAATTTTACAATCTTACATCCTCTGGGTGGTTAAACTGTAACTTCCTACACACTCCAGCTTCTTCGGTGTCTCTCTAGACAGAAGGTCTCTGTCTTTAATTGCTTCATCCTAATGTCATCATTTTTCTCCAGGTAGGATGTGGGAACTCAGGGAAGTGAGACAGAATAGTCGGGCATCATAGCTAAAAAATTCTTGTTTACTTAGAATGTTTTAGTCTCTGTGGAAACATAAAGTGTGGCCCAGTCACACCCTGCGTGTTTCAGGAGTAATTAAAAGCAAGCAACATAGAGCTTGTCGATTACCCCTCCCCCTGGTTTATGAGGCCTGTCACTTTATCTGAGAAGGAAATGAAATGTCTGTTATGACTTGTCTTCATGCTGCTTGCTAGTTTATTGTGCATTTTTATTCCCTCCCACCCTATGGTCCCATTGACAACTTCAGGCAAGGACTGAAGGAAGTAACAACCTCTAAACTGAGAAACTAGCAAGGGACCTGAGCTCTAAAATGGCCATGCAGCACAGAAACGTGAGCCCCCGGGCTCACCTCCAGTTCTAGAATGTGAGGGTCATGCACCTAGACAGGAAGTCTGAGCAACAAGAATACACAAATAGCTTCTCAAGAAGAAGAGGTGCATTTCTGATGTTCTGTCCCATTTGAGCCTTCTCAAGATCAGGATCAATGACTAGAGTAGCAAACAGATTAACACAAAGCAGAACTGCTAACAGCCTATGTCTTACAGAAAAATAAAGACCTCTGAGAGGCTAGGCAAACAGCTAATTACACAGCACCAGCCTAGCAGCTGCATGGTCCTGAGTTTGAAACCCAGCAACACACACATGCACACACAGAGAGACACACGCTGTGTGTGTGTGTGTGTCTTTGTCTCTCTGTCCCTGTCTCTCTCACACACATACAGACTCTATGTCTCTACCTCTGTCTCTGTTTCTCTCTGTCTCTCAGTCTGTTTCTCTCTGTATATATCTCTGACTCTGTCTCTGTCTCTCTATCTCTCTCACACACACTCATGTGTCATCTATACACCTACAAAATAAAAATAAATGTATTTTTGTTACATGTATTTTTTTGTTGAATATAAGTATCTTTCATTTCAGATGTTTTTCAAATGAAGCAAAATATTTGGGCTGTAAATGAATTGCATGATTTCTGTACTGGCTGGTTTTGGGTGTCAACTTGACACAGCCTGGAGTTATCACAGAGAAAGGAGCTTCAGTTGAGGAAATGCCTCCATGAGATCCAGCTGTAAGGCATTTTCTCAATTAGTGATCAAGGGGGAAAGGCCCTTGTGGGTGGGACCATCTCTGGGCTGGTAGTCTTGGGCTCTATAAGAGAGCAGGCTGAGAAAGCCACGAGAAGCAAGCCAGTAAAGAATATTCCTCCATGGTCTCTGCATCAGCTCCTGCTCCCTGACCTGCTTGAGTTCCAGTCCTGACTTCTTTCAGTGATGAACAGCAATATGGAAATGTAAGCTGAATAAACCCTTTCCTCTCAACTTGCTTCTTGGTCATGATGTTTTGTCCAGGAATAGAAACCCTGACTAAGACAATTTTCTTTACATTTTATTTTTTAATTTAATTTATTCGTCAGTCATACAATATATTCCAACTGCAGCCTTTATATTTCAAAGATAACAAAAGATTTATCAAATAGCTTACCTTATAGTTCAAACAGTTAGAATGTTCCTGGGTAAAATAGATAGGAACCCCGACCTTACTGTTGATATTAAAGTAGAGCAAATATATTTCTAGATGTGACTTTTGTCTAGGAAAGTAAATTATTCTAAAAACTTGAGAAAGAATGTTGAGGCTATTCTTTCTTTGACTATAGAGTCAATACAATATTTCAATGAATTACCAAACATCTTACCCATAAGAATTTTCTACCTACTTTCAACTGGATGAGTAAGATGATTCAGTCTGTTAGAATCTGTTAGAATCTCCTTGCTCTTTGATTCTGTTGCCTTCATAAGTGACATGTCTTGAGTCTCAGTACTCAGATGCAGAGGCAAGCAGCTCTCTGTGAGATGGAAACAAAATCTGGGCTACCTAGTTCCCCACATTTTTAAAGAATATACTACAGTAGGGGCTGAAGACATAGCTCAATAGTTAATTAAGAGCACTTGTGGCTCTTACGAAGGACCCAAATTTGATTCTCAGCACCTATAGCGTTGCTCAAAACCATCCCTAGAGCTCCATTTCCAGGAGATCCACTGCCTTCTTTTAGCCTCTGCAGATTCAAGACATTATTACTGTGGTGCACAGGCATATGTGCAGCCAAAATACACATAAACATAAGAATAAATATCATGATGTGGCCTCTCCTTGCCACTCTAATAACAAAATAGTATGCACTAAAGGACAAAAAAAAGAATCTTAATTTCTTTCATTTCCTATATGCAATTGGTCAGAAGTCTCCAGTTCACTGAAGATAGATTTCTCAACCCCAGCTCTACCTATCAGGCCTGTGCCTGTCATACTTAGGGCAAGCACACTGAGCGCTTACATATATTTATTTCTTAGTCTTAGTCTTAGTTTAATGTTGCTGCAGTGAAATATCTGAAATACTCAGTGTAAAAAGGGAAATATTTATTTTGGAGATTTTAGTCCAAGATTGGACACACCCACTGCATTAAGGCTCAGATGGGTTTACTGGTGGAAGAGAAGGGAATTCATCACAAAGTAAACTGTTCAGCTAGTGGCCAGGAAACAGAGAGAAAAAAAAAACATGTCATTTACATTTGAGAAAGAGAAAACATGCCCATTTTCACAGCTACTATGACCTATTCTACGGAGTCTCCAAGAAATGAAAGAAGATCATGTGAGAAGAAAACAGTGTAGGACATAGAGGAGCAGAAGCATTTGAGAATATTGTCACTTAACAGGAGCCAAAGTGGAATCAGCAAAATACTAGCACTAGGTTCAGTAAGGCGACAGGACATAAATCAACACACTGGAATTAGAAATTCTCCTATCAGCAATGAGTTAGAACGGTGATCTTAAAATGAATACAAGAAAATGACCACAAAATACCTCAAAACAAATCAAACAAGAATTTTTCAAGATCATCATAGCAACAACTACAAATCAAATAATATCTTCATTGTGTTTTACGCTGTAGAATATCTGCAGCATTCATTCAAGATCCAGACTGCCAGCTCTGCTTTCACTTATATGGTGATAATATCTGTTACTTATATCTACATCTACATCTACATCTACATCTACATCTACATCTACATCTACATCTACATCTACATCAACATCTACATCAACATCTACTGCATCTATAGATTAGATAGATACATAGATAGATACATAGATAGATAGATAGATACATAGATAGATACATAGATAGATACATAGATACATAGATAGATATATAGATGATAGATGATAGATAGATAGATAGATAGATAGATAGATAGATAGATAGATAGATAGATAGATAGTTCTAAAAGTAACCCTCTGTGCTCAAATACTACATGGTCAAAGATAAGACTAATGTTAAATGTCTTTGTAACTGTGGAAACTAAGGTACATCCTTAATACTGAAATAATTACAGTTAGTGGGGTGCATTTTCTTCCAAGTTGTACAGATTGGCAAGTCGTTCCAGTAAAGGCTAAATTCCTGCTAAGAATATAAATTAGCACCAAAAGCAAAATGAAACCTCTGTGGTTTTCTTCCCTTAACAACTTCATTATGTTTTATAATGTCTGCAAATGGCTTTTAAGTCACTACTTAGTTAAAAAAAAATTGTAAGGAGTGAAAATATGTAGGCAAGTGGAGGGATCGAATTTATCAAAGTAAATGAAGCCATAGACAACAATAAACCCTTCCTCTGGGTCTTAGATGTAAAATGATCCACTAATAGTCACATAAATAAACAGCAGACCTTATGCTAAAATAAACATGAAAGGTCTGTATTTGGAGACTAGGAGTTCACAATTGATTCCAGTGTTTTAGGTAATATAGCAATGGTTTGTCTAATTGATAGAGACTCTCTAAATTCAATTTATATAACCACCTAGAATAATTATAGTACCCTGAAAAAACTAAACTATAAAAGGGTATGTTGGATTTTGGTATGTAATTAGAAAATTCTTTGATTTCATTCCTTGTGAGCTTATGTGGGTGTGTGTATATATGTGAACACATATGCATGCACACTTGTGTATGTATGTGTGCACATGATGTGTACATAGGTGTGCACATTCCTGTGTGAGAACACATGCCTTTGTAATTAAAGAAACAAACGTGAATTTGGAAGGAGATGTGGTTGTGGGGACACAGAAGGAGCTGGGGAACAAGGAGGAGAGGGCCTTACAAAGAAACATTGAACTTAAGTATGAATTTCTCAAAAAGAATTGAAAAAACACAAGCAATAAAAATTCAGAGTTATGGAAACTGTTGGTATTGTGTCTAAACTCCACCCCCACAGTTACCTGGCATCAGCCAGGTAGGCTTGGCCCAATATAAAAGGGGCTGCTTGGCCCCTCCTCTCTCTCTTACCCTCTTGGCTCTCTTGCCTCTCTCTTGCATCTTGTCCCCTTGTGTCCTCTCTATCCCCATTCCCTTCCCCCTCTCTCCATGTGGTCACGGCTGACCTCTATGTCTCTACTCTCTCCTTCTCTGACTTTCTCTGCCTCTGCTACCCTCTTAGCTCCCCTCCCCATGCCCTAAATAAGCTCTGTTCTATACTATACTATACTATACTATACCATACTATACTATACTGGTGTGTGTCTGGTCCCTCAGGAGGAAAGGATGCCTCAGCATGGGTCTGCCAGAATGCCCCCTTCCCCCACACCCTGCCAGAACATATTCTTATAGCTCTTTCTCTTTTTCTGATCACAACAGAGACAAGTCCCAATGGATATATCTACAAAAGACTCTTACACCTGAGCCTCAGAGAACTTTATAAAGGAGGGGTGGAAAGATATTGAGAGCTAGAAGATGAAGGACTTTGCTGTGAGATTGTGTCTCCTAGTGACATCAGAAGCCCCACCCATAAAGTCTCACCATGACTGCTTAAACAAGAGCTGAACAAGGATGATGCTGAGAAACATGGCAGACCACATAGGGGAAAGACCAGAAGGCCTCAGCCCTACGCAAATAGATACAGGCAACAGGGTAAAGCTGTGAGGAGGAGACAGTCTTCTGCAGGGAAGAGTACCCTAGCACACCAAGTAGTTGTGCAGCCCTGAAAACGTACACGGATAAGTAACATTATATGGACTTGTGTGTGTGTGTGTGTGAGTGTGTGTGTGCACACGTACACACGCACACGCACAATAACAATTGGTGAAAAAGAAGTCATGAATTTTAAGAAAAGTAGGGAGAGATGTATAGATGAGAGATTTTAGAGGGAGGGAAGGAATAAAGAAGTGTTGTAATTAATTGTAATTACGATCTCAAAATTAAAAAAAAAGAACAACTCATGATTAATTCCTACTTTGTTCTTAAGATGGAGAGTGCCAAAAAGAAACACATCCACAGAAATTGTAATGGATAATCAGCATGAGAGGGGCTGCCTTTTCAGTGGTAGGTGAGTGACACACTAATGCATTTTCTTAAAACTGGGGACTCCATCAAGGTTTATTATAAAATTAAAATTGCTAATGATATATAATGAGCTCTCAGATGTTAACCATATTCCTTCTACAAAAATAGAAATCTTCCATAAGCATTTGAGTTGAGTTTGTCACAGTGAGTCACACTAACATTGCTTAATGCACTCTGAAGGAATCTTACATGTGCTTACATTTTCAGGAGGCCCAAACCCATGTAAACTGCAAAAGATACAGTAAGGAAATTGAGGCAGAGAGTCACAAGGATTTAACAGCATGTCACAGCAACCAATGAGTGGATTTGGGGAAACAAGATTCTAACAAAGAGGCAATTAGAAACGTGCAGGAAATAAAGATATCATATAAACTTTATAACAAAGGAAAGCAGGGAGCACTGTGCTATATAATATGTGACCAGAAGGATTAGTTATCCTGAAATATTCCACTGGAAGCCAATGAAAGCTCCTTATGTTTCTCATGTCAGATTTAAATATACTTTATATGAATAAAAAAGCATATATGTATGTGTTATATATATAAATATAAAAACATATAAATATATATGAATGTGTTTCCCTGAAGATATATAAATGCCATCTTGGTATCAGTTGGAGAGGGATATGACAATGACCACCTTTGGGGGTGAAAACAATTTTAATTAGTTATGTTCCTAGGATGATGAAACAGAACAATGTGAGCCCTGGTGTATTTTCTTCCAAGGACTAAATAACAAGATACAGACTAATTAGTGGGTAGTGTATTGATTGTATATGTGACCTTAATGTAAGTTCAAGGACAAGGACTGCACACAGTTTGCCTGCCTCAGTCCATTCATCCTCTCTTGCTATACCAATGCAAATGGCTGTTCTCTATCATTGGTCAGACTTATGCTTACACATTCTTTTCACCCTTAACCTCCACCAGTCATACTGCCCTACAACTTGTTCTTCTTCAGCTACTAACATGGCAGACACAATCTCATAGTCTCAAAGGCCATGGCACCCTATGTTCACTCTTTCTAAAAGATTGTCAGATTGCTCACAAACTTATCATTATTCTGTAAATAGTATGATACAGCTTTTTATCATGAATAATCTAGACATGATTTTAAGGACACATTGATAGGCAGGCCATGTACAGATTTGGGCATCTAAGGGGGTTCTAGGGACTAATCCCCTACAGACACTGAGGGTATATCTGCAGTTCTCAGAAACAATTACAAGGCAGATGTTAATCTTCCATCTACAATGAGGGAAAGCTTAGAAATGTAGGTAAATAACCGAAAGTAACACAAATAAGAAGTGTAGACTAATTATGGGATGGATCCCTGGATATGGCATTCTCTAGATGTTCCATCCTTTTGTCTCAGCTCCAAACTTTGTTTCTGTAACTCCTTCCATGGGTTATTGACACCATTGCATACACTAGCAAGATTTTGCTGAAAGGACCCTGATATAGCTGTCTCTTGTGAGAGTAGGCCGGGGCCTAGCAAACACAGAAGTGGATACTCACAGTCAACTGTTGGATGGATCACAGGGCCCCCAACGGAGGAGCTAGAGAAAGTATCCAAGGAGCTATAGAGATCTGCAACCCTGTATGTACAACAACATTATGAACTAACCAGTACCCCGGAGCTCTTGACTCTAGCTGCATATGTATCAAAAGATGGCCTAGTAGGCCATCACTGGAAAGAGAGGCCCATTGGACATGCAAACTTTATATGCCCCAGTACAGGGGAACGCCAGGGCCAAAATGTGGGAATGGGTGGGTAGGGAAGTGGGGGGAGGGTATGGGGGACTTTTGCGATAGCATTGGAAATGTAATTGAGGAAAATACGTAATAAAAAAAATTAAAATTAAAAAAAAGTGTAGAAAGTGTATAGATAGGTAGTTTTCCTCATTGTTACAGCAAAATAATTAATCAAAACAGCATTAAGAGAAGAGGGGATCATTTTTTAATTGGATAATTTATTTATTTACATTGCAAATGTTATCCCTTTTCCCGGTTTCCCCTCCACAAACCCCCATCCCATCTCCCCTATCCCTGCTTCTATGAGGATGCTCTCCCACCCACCTTCCCACTCCCATTTCACTGCCCTGGCATTCCCCTACACTGGGGCATCAAACCTTCACAGGAGCAAGGGCCTGTCTTGCCACTGATGCCAGATAAGACCATCCTCTGCTACAAATGTGGCTGGAGCCATGGGTCCCTCCATCTGTAGTCTTTGGTTGGTAGTTTAGTCACAGGAAACTCTAGGGGAGTCTGATTGGTTCATATTGTTGTTCTTCCTATGGGGTTGCAAATCCCTTTAGCTCCTTCAGTCCTTTCCCTAGCTCCTCCACTGGGGACACCACGCTCAGTCCAATGGTTGGATGAGAGTATCCACATCTGTATTTGTCATTATCAGGGTTTCAGTGCATGTTGTCAGGGAAGGCATGGCAGAGCTCATGATGGTAAGATGTGTGTCCAAAGCTCCTCATATCCTAGATGCTCAAGGGAAAAGCAGTACTGGAAATGGAATGTGCTGCAACCCTCCAAGTCCTCCAAGTCCTTCTAGTGTTCCTCCACAGCCAGCAAGTTCCCATGTTCCCGAAGTACATCCCCCAAAACACTGCCACCAACTGGGAAGTCCCACACTCACACACATGAGCCTGTGAGGAACAATTTCCACTTAAACCACAATAGACACCCACATTGAACGTCACGCATGAGATCCAAAAGGAACATTCTTGCCAGGCATGCCTTCATTTTCTCCATGAGAAATAGCTGCTCAACAAACACAGGAGAAATGAAGGAGAAAGACCAGGACATTTACTATTGTTGACTGTTTTAATTTTCAAATAATAAAGTATGAATGTAAAGAAGAAAAATAGCACAAGTCAATAGTCAATTTTCCAGCAGTACCTGTATTAAATAAGTCAAGTAGAAGAAAAATATATCTGCCATAATAAGAGCCCACATACTCCCAGTGCCTCTATTTCTCTTTAGAAGAATAATATTTCATATTCTCATTCCAGCCTGTAGATACAAGTCTAGATATTGACCTGAATTTAATAATATTTTAGAGAGTGATGATAGTCTAGAGGTTATGTCATGTTTTTCCCAGTTTTCATTTATGTAATTTTTTCAGCTTGAACATAAAGAGATTACTATATTTTTTCTTTGTTTCCTTTTTCTCTTCTTTATGTTAGATTTTTCTTTCTTTTTTCTTTAAAGCGAGAACATTTTAAAATTATATTTAGTTACCTGACCATTATATTAGATATTCTATCTCTAAATATGGAAATATATGTAGGAATATTTAAGTGTCTTCCTATCTAGCAGATAACTCTTGGGCAGATATCTTATACAATAAATACATTTGATATATGTATGAATATTTATGTTCCATAAAATCTCACAAGTCAATATCCTACTCCTCAATATGTTAGTTTAGAAGGGAGGGTGTCTTTGTTAGGATTCCTATTACTGTTATAAAACACCATGACCCAAAGCAACTTGGAGATGGAAAGGATTATTTCATCTTACAACTGTCTCTGGGGTCATACTTCGTCACTGAAAGAAGTCCGGGTGGATACCTGGAGGCAAGAGGCAGAAGCAATGGAGGTGTACTGTTTATTGGCTTCCTCCTCAGGGATTATTCCACCTGCTTCATTAAACAACACTATACCACTTGTCCAGGAGGAGCACTACCCCTCACTGGTATAGACCCATCAATATCAAGAAAATGCACAAAAGACTTATCTATAGGCAAGACTTAGGGAGGAATTTTCTTAATTAAGATTATGCATTCCCAAATCTGTCAAGGTGCATCTTGAGCGGAGAAAAAACAAAAAGCACAGTGGGCTTTATTGTAGGCAAGGGCATTTGATAGGCATGACATTCTGAAAGGTAGGGCTCTTCCCTGTTCTGATCAAGCCATATGGGGAAAATACTAATCTATATCCCTAGATGGCTTTGTGACTGGTCAAACTTCATGGGGAATTCTAGCAAAACTTTCTCTAAGATGAATTGCACTCTTTCTCTCATTATAAATACCACATTCTCAAATTCCACCAACTCATCGCATGACTCTGTAGATTCTTCTGAGGCCATTCCTTTCTATTCTTGAGAGTGGAGCTGTAATTTAGATCTTGAATGTTACCTAGGAACCCATACATCAAAGGCTTGGTCCCTAGCTCATGGTACCACTAGAAGGTGGTAAATCTGTAAGGAAGTTTTTATCAAATCTTGATTTAACACCAACTAGTAGGAAAGCATTATATAGACCTCAGCTCACTTAACAGTTGCTCTAACTCCTGTTATTATAAATATGCGACGTCCACATAATAAATGAAAAAAGCGCTCTAGAAATGAGTATGTATCCCAACATCACCTGCATGGTAAGTGGCTCAGTCAGAATATGAAGCCAGCTGTGGTTGATGTTCATATTCATAACCACAACCATGCCTAAAATAATTGTTTCATTTCAGGATATTACTGAAGGATACAGCTTAAAAGGACAGGACATTTCTTGAGCCTTCCAATCTGGCCATGCATTCTTTAAACCTCATCAAATGATCAGCATCATATTGGGGTCCCTGTGCTATTTTATTAGGAAGAACCAACCTAAAGTGAGGAGTAATTAACTTCAGGGAAATCCCCTAGTTCTTGGAGCCTTTTCATCAGAGCACTAAAACAACCAAGGTTGTTGTTCCACTGAGCTATCTTTTCTGTTTTTCTATTGGTGAGGGAAGAGGAAGGCTTACTCTGATGCCACATGAAGCCCTGAAAACCTCCAGGCTAGCAAACATTGCTAATGGGATCTGAGGACTTGGACAGTCCTGGCAATCAAAGAGGAATGAAGCACCACTCAGCAGCAGGTTGGCACAGGTAAATAAATGTTGGGACTCAGCAGACAGAACTCTCACCCGAAGGACACTCAGTGCTGGGAAGGAGTTTGCCTTAGTTTAGTGGTAAAGGAAGGGAGTCAGATGAAAAGGAAAACTGCAGAGGCCAAGTGGTCCACATCAATAAGCCATTGTCCACTTGATTGCTAAAGACAGTCCAAAAAGATACAGAAGCTATACATGTGGAAAGTCAAGAGGACTGTCTTCTAGAAATGTTAGAAATTAGAGTTTGACATTTGTACCAATGAAATACGAATATAAACTAATAAATATGAAAATCATAGCTTACACCACTGTTTAAAATCTGTCTGAATACCAAAGGTGGTATGTTAGAAAATAGCGATGGTTCATTTTTTTCCATCCAAGTAAAATATGCTTGTCTCCCACATGCTACCTTGTTGTACACAGTCCTTTTCCCTTGAAGAAATTGAATTCTGTTTATATCTGTGTAAGGCCAGGAGCCGTGCCTACTGCTCCCTCTTCAAATGTACCCCTGGCAGAGGATGAAAAGCTGAACATCTTTTTATTTTGTTGCATTCTCCCAAGTACAATGCTTTTCTGAAAACATCACTGTATCTGCACAAGCACTAATAATTCATTATTGATGTGATAACTGCTAAAACCTCTCTATATACCCCTCTATTCTAACAGGGAAGGCTGACTCAAAGACTGAAAGTGTTCTGCGAATTTATCTGCACCCAAATCCAGTATAATACTAAGCATAAAATCCTTTCTAATTGTACATATAAAATCCCGCTTAATACTTGCTCTGACTATTTACTGGAAATGAGATGAGAAAAGAATTTGCTCAATATGCCTGCCTGAAAATGGACCAGGCATTCTGGTGAGGTTCTTTTTCGTTGACCCATTTTCGCAAATTCATTTAACTACTTGGACATCATCCTCTTAATTCTTAAGCCCAAAGCATACCCCACATTCTTCTTAATACCTGAACATTCCAATCGCTCTTTTCTTTTAACATCTAACTGCTTTTCCGCTGAGATTCCTTTCAAAAGACTCAACTGGAATCTGATTACTACAAGAAGGATCATATTAGCAGTCAAGAATTCTTTCCTAATCTTTCTATCAATAAGGGGATACTCTCCACCTTTCTTTTTCTCTGCTTTTTCACCAGGCAGCCACACTTGTGCCTGAGCACAGCTAACAGCAGGGCCTCAGCATGACTGACCGAATATTCTAATTTCACAAGATGAGGGATTTAGGATGAGTTACCTATTCTCTTCTGCCTGGTGTCCTCATCCAAGAAATTTATTTATTGAACTAAATAGGAAAGCATTTGTGAATGTTCTTCGTGAACTTTGTTACCTATATAAATGACTTCCCACTCCAGCTCTGTGCCACATTAAAAAGAAGCTACTGCTATATGGATACAGAGGGCATGGTTAAGGTTGGTCCCAAAGATAGAAAACTTCCTTTCTTTCTCTAAAGTACCTCATTTACTTATTTATTCAATTTTTTTCCTTTTTGAGAATTTGATACACGAATACAGTATTTACATCATCCCCACCCCGTCCCTGTCCTCCTCCAACTCCTCCCATGACCTCCAGTCCCTCTTCAATTCATGATATAAACAGAAATTGTATACAAAATGATATGTCTGAGCCTGTAATACTTGAAAATAACTGTGTTCCAAACATTAAACACACAACAAAAGCAAACCAGATAACGATTACCTGGAAATGTAGGTGGAAGAAACCTATCAGAGGAAATCACACGTGTAGGTAAAGAGCTATAGGCAGTAATAGTAACTGTGGAGTGAGGAAGCAAGAGTCTGCTCCTGGGGTGAGTCCTCTGATAGGTCATCCCATGCCAAGCAGTAAGCCATAAATACATATACATATAAGTGAGCAACATTAAATGAACTCAGCAAGTTGTATTAATATATGTATGCAAGTATGCATATATGTATGTATGTATTATGCATGCATGATGGACTCAGCAGGTTGTGTTAATGTATGTGTGCAACAGTAATAAGTAAAGAATATAATGCCATGAACTTGAGGCATGGAGGGTGGCATAGGAAATTTTGAAGAGAAAAAGGAATTATATAAATGTAATCTTTATATATATAATTCTTAAAAATAAATTAAGAAAATACAGAAACTCACATGCTCTCTCTCTCTCTCTCTCTCTCTCTCTCTCTCTCTCTCTCTCACACACACACACACACACACACATTAAAAACTACAATATATAATCAAAGGACCTTGATGTTTTACTTGACTTTTCATCTTTTGAGAGGGAGGGGAGGAGAGAGAGAGAGAGAGAGAGAGAGAGAGAGAGAGAGAGAGAGAGAGAGATCATGGAGTTGGGCTAATGAGGTGGGGAGAATCTGTGAAGAGTTGGAGTGGCATTATTAGAATATATGGTGTGAAAATGTGTTTATAAAAAAGAAAAATAAGTAAATAAAAGGGGTTTTAATTAGAGAAAGAAAGAGGGGGAGAGGATATATGGTTTTCGCATTATCTCATGTATTTAACTTGGGGAGTTGGGATTTTAAATTCTATTTTTGAATACAAAAATTAACTCACAATTTAACAAGTCTCCCTCTTCTAAGCAAATTATATACTTATGCCCAGTGTCGCAGAAATATATCCCCATTACATTGTAGCCATGGAAATAGATTACAAAACAACAAATGAATTCCTAAAAAAAAAAAAAAAAAAAAAAATAGGCACATGTGCACGTGTGCGCTGAGAAACACCAGGAAGCATGTTACACAAATGCTCCTGTATAATGAAGTTTCTGGTCCTGATCACTTTTCCTTTGTCTCTTATGTATTGTTCCATGCCTCTTTACAAGCACATATTATTTTTATACCCAAAACAACAATGAAGTTGTTTTCATTTTATTATAAAACAAATATAGCTATTTCCCTGAGATGGGCTATTTTGATAATATATAATTGTTGTATGCCTTTTCCTGTGTGAATTAGAAAGTTAGAAATGCATTCTCGGATGTGCCAGGATAAAAGGGAAGTCAGACAGGAAAAGTGTAGGCCTGCAGAGATGGTTAAACCGAGCAGCTCACTCTACACTGCAACAAAACTGGTAAAGTTCCACCTCTTACTAGCCAGGTGCTTGCCTCAAGCCAAGTCTCTATGTTGTTCTCCCACAAAACCTGAATAATAACATCTCTGTTCTCATGAGGTTATTCTGGGTATACAATGAGTCAGTATTTGTAAGGGCTTATATCCTTAGCTGATAGTCTAGAAAGAGAATTAGCTGCTCACTATAAAATGACATGATGTATAGTCCTCCTGGAATGTCCTGGGAGTAAGTCAATGCTTATCATCTTTCTCACCAACTTCTGTCATGCTTTACCTATGGATGCTATGAGAGAAACAGTCACCTTCCCTGTTTCAGAACCGGGTACTTTACTGAAAGGGTTTACTTTAAGTACAGTCTCTCCAGTACCAAGGTAGAAAAGACAGTTGGTGTGGGGATAAAACCCGAACTTCATAACCAAAGCCCCAAGAGACCAACCTTTTGTAGAGTAGTATTAATTACCCTGAAAAATCGGCAAATCCCTATGTAAAGTCATAGCCAAGGGCTTGCATTTAAGCTGTACTCAAGAGCATCCAGAGAGCATTCCAATCAAGTCAGCCAAATGAATGGGGAAATGAACTGTGCTCAACCCTGCTTTCAAATTCTAACTCCCACTGGGAAAAAATGGCAAGGCAACTGGAGGCTTCCAGTGGTGAGGATGAATGGGGTGGAAGGCCAGGGACACACACAGGAGCCAGAATACTGATAAATCCCAGCTCCCATGTGTCAACAACCTTAGAGAAGAAAGCTGAAATTCCATTTCTGATCTCTGGAAAACTTATTCTGGTTGTGATTTGATAAGTCGGAAAAACAGAACCTCTCATGACTAGAAAATACAATGTACCAAGAGTGCTAAGTGCGAGAAATGGGGCTCACTATCCTAGCTGCCTTGTAATGTAGCATCTGCCTGTTTACATCCCCACCTCTTCTCTAGTGCCAGGGTGACCTCTCTGGACCTTGACTATTGCGTTCAACTCTAAAACAGATAAATTCGATATTGCCCTTGATCATTTTTTTCTTAAAATACAAATGATTTGCATTATGCTCACAGTAAATAAAAATTACAATGTGCCTAATAAGATACATTAAATCATGGGATTTAAGATACCAAGAAGTATACAAATGGGTTAAATTTTTGAAAAAGAATCTTACTTTCCTGTTTTTCCCTATCTCCTCCTAAGAACTCAAAATGAAGACTCCAGAGCTCAGATCTGGATTTACACAGTGGAAAATAAAAATGTAGAGAGAGTTACATATCCGGATCCCCTAATCAGAGGTCGCACAGTCAGTTATAAATTCATGAAGCATTCTCATTATACAAAGAGGTTATGCAAGCTGCAAAAGAGCTTTCTGTTTCAATGAAGCAGTTAAATGCATTAATTGCTCCATGCTATCCCTTAAATGCAGCACAATTAATTAGCCATTCCTGCCAGTAACTGTGCACTTTTGTGTGGCTCTCTACCTAGAGCTGTCTCACAGTGCCTCCCAAACATTTACTTTATTTTTATCCTTATTCTAGAACTGTGAAACACATTTTGTGGCAGAGTGGAGAAGCTGACATTAGGTGAGAAACAAAACCACCAAGAACAACAAAAACAAAAAAATTGGTCAAATGGGGGCTTGGCATGCTCCATAATTAAACAAGGTTTCAGGAACACAGAGATTTTTTTTTCTCTCTCTCTTGCTACCCGAAAACTACTCATTAATCTACAAGGGAAAAAAGTGCTAAAGACCTATAACTATTATAAATACAAGGAAGAAAAATTAAGCCTGTCTTTCACAATACAGAGAAGTAGTGATTGCATTTAAGTAGATGCTAGTCTACAGAGCAAGTTCCAAGATAGCCAGGGCTGTAGAAAAACCCTGTTTCAGAAAACAAAAAACAAAAACAAAAAACAAAAATGCAAATGGCTGAGCAGTGTATGAAATCACCACCAGTTATGGGAGAAATGCAAATCATAACCACAATATGTCAACTCCTACCTAGTAGAATATCTGTCAACAAAACCTAGTAACATAAGTGTTGGTAAGGAGAAAAGGGACCCTAACATATTGCTGGGATGGATGTTAATTGATGACAGTATTATGGAAACTACCCTCACAAAATTAAAAACTAATAGGACTGCCATACAGCTAGAAATACCATTTCTGAATATTTATCTATAGAAATAAAATCCACATATTGACGAAATATCTGTACTGCCATGTTTATGGTAGTGTTATATACAATAGCCAAAAATTGAAACAACTGCGGTGTCCATCAAAGGTAAGAAGGTTGTCTTACTTGGGATTTCCATTGCTGTGATAAACACCATGACCAAAACCAACTTGGGGAAGAAAGGGTTTATTTCATCTTACACTTGCAGTCAGCCCATCATCCAGGGAAGTCAGGCCAGGAACGCTAAGGCAGGAGCTGATGCAGAAGCCATGAAGCATTGTTGCTTGCTGACCTGATCCAGATGACTTTCTCAGCCTATTGTCTTATAGCACCCAGGACTACCAGCACAGGACACCACCCATGGTAAATAGCCTCACCCACCCCCCACTTCAAACAAGAAAATGCTCTATAATCTTGTCCAGAGGCCTATTGCTCATGGAGGTGGAAGTGTTTCTCAATTGATGTTCCCTCTTCCAAAATGACTCAGCTTGGGTCAAGTTGACATAAAACTAGCCTGCACACAGATAAAGAGACTGGGGGTGGGGGTTCATCCTTGACCCTGCTGCTTGCAATAAGAGAGAAGAACTCAGAGGATTCTACACTACGTGACCTAAGCCAAGCTCACAAAGACAATGTATAGTCCCACTTATATATCAACTCAATACAGCTCATTGTAGAAACAGAGTAGGCATGTGGTCACAGAAAGCCAGGGTGTGGGGAAATGGGGAGACTGAACAAAAGACATGAACTTTCAGGAGTAAAATATATTTTGGAGAAACAATATGCAGCATACTAACCACAATTAATAACCATGTCTTTTATACTTGAAATATACTAAGAAACTAGATCTGAAGGATTCCCCCCATTTCTCACCCCCACATACAGGGTAACTGTGATAAATATGAAAATTAGATTTTTTTTTCTGACAATCACTTACTGAAAAACATAATATGCCTAATAGGTGCTAAAATATCAAGTAATGTCCTTCAAATGTATGTTCTATCTGTCAACCACACTTCCATGAAATATGAAAATAATTAGCAAGCTAGTGAAAAGGATTTGGTTGCCTGTTGTCTGTGAACTACATTTTGTTGGCTTACCAGAATTTAAACCTATAAATAAAGGAAAGGAAAACTACCATGTAAATGACTGTTTAAGACATATGCTATGCTAGCCCACTTCAAGACTAATTAAGGCACACTCTCATTTCAAATTGAAAATAAACCTCTAAAGGTTTAAAACAAACCAATGTATGGCATTAAACCATATGGTCTTTCTTTTGTGTGACTATAGCTTGCATATTTAATGTCCCATCTAAATGCTTCCTCCTGCTCTTTAAAAATTCTCGGAAAATGTACTGTTTCATTTTTCCTGTTGAATGTCATAATAAATGTTCTTCAACATTAGATTTGTGTCAGTCCAAAGTACATATTTACATATATATTCATATAATAGTGTGTATAAAGTTACATAGGGGTGTGGGTATAAATGCATGACCTTTTTGCATTTCACGGTACAAGAGAAATGAATAAAACAGTAACCAATCATTTCCTACTGCCCCTGTCATGAGCACCTGCCCCACATCCCCAGTGAAGTGCACATCTCCTTTGTGCCTAGATGACAAATGAGATCCATCAACTGTACCGTGGGACCACAATACCTTTAAAAAAAAATACTACCCTGTAACCAGCGGTCAGATTTCCAATTGTGGGTTTCAACATTGTAAATAAAAATTCTTGTGTATTTCTGATATAATAATTCTCACATTAATAAAATATGACCTGGGACAAACTAGAAGAGTTCTTGAAGAACTTGGCATCTGGGATCAATGAACAAACCCAGGAAGATAAGATCTTTTGGCCATTTGACTTTCACAAACATTAACAATGGCAAACCAACAGAGGGATGGATATCTTACAGTCAACGTTCCACAGGAAATAGTGCAAGTCAACAGATTAGAAGGAAAATGGTGGAGAAGAGAGGAGGAGGGGGAGAACGAAAAGAAGAAAAGTACATGCTGCGGATCTGCTGTCTTTGGCAGTAGGAATTATTTAGGGTTTTCAGTTAAAGATGCTCCATTAGATTCAAGACTATGTAAAATTGTCGCAGATGATTAAGGATGCTGAACATTTTTTCAGGTGCTTCTCAGCCATTCGGTATTCCTCAGATGAGAATTCTTTTTTTAGCTCTGAGCCCCATTTTAATGGGGTTATCTGATTTTCTGGAGTCCACCTTCTTCAGTTCTTTATATATATTAGATACTAGGCCACTATCTGATTTAGGATAGGTAAAGATCCTTTCCCAGTCTGTTGGTGGCCTTTTTGTCTTATTGATGGTGTCTTTTGCCTTGCAGAAGCTTTGCAGTTTCATGAGGTCCCATTTGTCAATTCTCGATCTTACAGCACAAGCCATTACTGTTCTATTCAGGAATTTTTCCCCTGTGCCCATATCTTCAAGGCTTTTCCCCACTTTCTCCTCTATAAGTTTCAGTGTCTCTGGTTTTAGGTGGAGTTCCTTGATCCACTTAGATTTGACCTTAGTACAGGGAGATAGGAATGGATCGATTCGCATTCTTCTACATGTTAACAACCAGATGTGCCAGCACCATTTGTTGAAAATGCTGTCTTTTTTCCACTGGATGGTTTTAGCTCCCTTGTCAAAGATCAAGTGTCCATAGGTGTGTGGGATCATTTCTGGGTCTTCAATTCTATTCCACTGGTCTTCTTGTCTGGTGCTATACCAGTACTGTGCAGTTTTTATCACAATTGCTCTGTAGTAAAGCTTTAGGTCAGGCATGGTGATTCCACCAGAGGTTCTTTTATCCTTGAGAAGAGTTTTTGCTATCCTAGGTTTTTTGTTATTCCAGATGAATTTGCAGATTGCCCTTTCTAATTCGTTGAAGAATTGAGTTGGAATTTTGATGGGGATTGCATTGAATCTGTAGATTGCTTTTGGCAAGATAGCCATTTTTACTATATTGATCCTGCCAATCCATGAGCATGGGAGATCTTTCCGTCTTCTGAGATCTTCTTTAATTTCTTTCTTCAGAGACTTGAAGTTCTTATCATACAGATCTTTCACTTCCTTAGTTAGAGTCACGCCAAGGTATTTTATATTATTTGTGACTATTGAGAAGGGTGTTGTTTCCCTAATTTCTCTCTCAGCCTGTTTATCCTTTGTGTAGAGAAAGGCCAATGACTTGTTTGAGTTAATTTTATATCCAACTACTTCACTGAAGCTGTTTATCAGGTTTAGGAGTTCTCTGGTGGAGTTTTTAGGGTCATTTATATATACTATCATATCAGCTGCAAAAAGTGATATTTTGACTTTTTCCTTTCCAATTTGTATCCCCTTTATCTCCTTTTGTTGTTGAATTGCTCTGGCTAGGACTTCAAGAACAATGTTGAATAGGTAGGGAGAAAGTGGGCATCCTTGTCTAGTCCCTGATTTTAGTGGGATTGCTTCAAGCTTCTCACCATTTACTTTGATGTTGGCTACTGGTTTGCTGTAGATTGCTTTTATCATGTTTAGGTATGGACCTTGAATTCCTGATATTTCCAAGACTTTTATCATGAATGGGTGTTGGATTTTGTCAAATGTTTTCTCTGCGTCTAACGAGATGATTTCAATGGGAGCCTTCTCTCTGGCTTTAATGGCTGCCTTCCCACATGTCTGCTCCAGATGGATAAATACAGCCTTGGTGTCTCTTCCAATTCACTGTTTCATTTTTTTCATGGTGTTTGTCATTAAAGCACCGCATTGGCCATAATAACCAAGTGCTGTACCTCTGGTCTCAACCTCCACCACCCCTTCCCTTCTCTTGTAAGGACAACAGGTCCATCAAGCCTGAACTTTATCCCAATGGGCTCATTTAAGCTTTCATACTTCTGAAAGGTGCCTATCTCCAGTACAATTATGTGAAGGGAAAGGGCTTTGATAAATGAATGGAGTTGGAGAGAACTGAATCACTATCACCTGCTTCTTTGGCATGGGTCAATGATGAAGGGTGACAAGGAACAAGCAACCTCATCTCCCGCTCTCCCCTTCACTTATTTCTCATAGAATAATGTTGGCACTAGATTACATACATAATTAGCATGGCTGACAAGAGACAAATGAACCTGAGCTGAAAACAAAAAGGCAACAAGGGAAAATAAATAATCATATTCAAAATCATATTGGGGAGATAGCTCGGAAGATGAACAAATGCATCTCTCAAGCAGGAAAACCAGTGTTCGAGCTACAGAAAGCATATAAAATTACTGGGCATTTGGTCGTGCAATTGTAATCCCAGTTTGGGGTAGGCATAGACAGAAGGAATTACTGGCTGGGCAGTCTAGTTTAATTGATAAACTTCATGACAATAAGAGACTCTCTTTCAAAAAAAGAAAAAATGTATTGGTAACTTCAAAATTGCTTAGTCAGTAGACATGGTTTGGATTTCCTTCTGTTTTGGTAAACTCTGGCCATAAGGTTCACTGGTAGTTTTACTGGATTATATGTGGATTAAATGTTCAATAAGGTAGATAGGTTCCTAATTAGCTCTGTGCCCTCACTGAGATCTTGACAGACAGTGAATGAGCACTTGAAGACTCACTTCTAAAAGCAACAATCGTTTGTCAGGCACTGTTCTAAGCATTTTGTATGGATTAATTTATTTAGTTTGCACAATAATTTGATGAACTAAGTGTTACCCCACTTTACAAATGAAGTAACTGATAGGTCGGCAAGAGCTTTGGTCCTCAAGATTATACCAGGTCTGCACAAAGTCACTGTGACCATCCCACTCCTTGCAGAATATCAACTTCTATAGATCCTGTCCTGCTTGACCTTCAACTGATCACACAACCCCCATTTCAAATGCCTCTTAACTGGCCTCCAGTGCACCTTCCTCCCACAGAACCTTTTGACTTCTGAATGCTCCCTTACTGTTCCATTTCCTTATTTGTTCTCTGCTTGCCAACTGCTAGGGATGGGAAGTCACAAGAGATTCTTTTCTATTTATCCTCTATCATGAGGAGGCTGCAACAACTCCTTTGACTTTTAAATCACCACCACACCATTTCCAAATCTGTTACCATCCCAGGAGCTGTTCCTGAAACCTAGATTCATCATTAGAAAGAGCTACTAGATCGCTCTAGTTACATGCCTAACCAGCATCTCAAACTTAATATACCTTTTCAAAACTTAGCCCCTAATTTCACCACAGCAATCTCTCCAGAATCTCTGAGATTCTTCCTCTTCCTTAGATATATGTAGACCAAGCAAATGTTGAGGTCATCATTAATTTCTCCATCACTTTAAAACCCTACATCTAGGGGCTGGAGAGTTGACTTAGCAGTTAACAGCACTTGTTCTCTTGCAAAGGATCTGGTTTTGATACCTAGCACTCATATGAGACTGAAGACAACCACCTAGCTGTAGCTCTAGGAAATACGATAGTTCCCTAACATCTGTGGATAGTTGCATGTTTATAACACATATACAAACACTCATGCTTGTGTGCACGTGCGTGTGCACACACACACACACACACAAATATTTTAACCCCATATTTCATGTGTTATCAAGTCTTGTTGGCTCTATATTCATAACATAACTAGTGTCCAACCAATTCTCACCATTGCTATTTTGTTGGTTCAAGAAATCATGACATCTCACTACAACCACTTCACTAACCTCCCTAGATTGTCTTCCCCATCTGACCTTGTCACTGTAGAACTTACGGTCAATGCAATGATCAGCCTAACTCTTTTCAACATGCCATATCATGCAATTTTCTTCTCAGAGACTTCAATAGCTCATCATCTACAGGTTGGAATAGTCATTAGCACTGCCTACCCTAGACTCATTACCATGTTTAATTCCCACTGTGTCATCTTCTACCCCTGAGTATGAGGATTCAGTTTATACCACAGACACAGAATACAATCATGATATTTTCAAATTTTTCCTTTTACTACCAGCCATGGTAACTTTGACTTGTCAGACTTTTTCTGCTTTCATTTCAATAGGCCAAGTTCTAACAACAGAAAAATTCCTGGTACAACAAGAAGTCACTTCAGGTTTCATCCTCTCCAATTCAGTAGACCCCACACTCCATACATCTATTTTTGGGTGTATAAGTCAAGCCAAAGATTTTAACAGTAATGCTGACATAGCAGTGTTCACAGGGGAAAACTTCATAGGAATCCAAGTGCTTTTTAACTAAAATCAAGCCCAGATACAATATTCAAATCTGACAATATGTTTGTCTTAGTCCAAACTGAACTGTCACCTATGATTTGCCAATAAAATCCAAATAGTGATGTGCGTAGTCACTCACAGGTACAGAATGCTGTCAATTAAAGTCAGGAACTAAAGGCATGAATTGTCCATTAAAGAGAGGAAATTTAGGCCCAATTGTCTTCAGTTTAGCTGTATTACTAAGAATGGATTTATTCCTGTTCTGTTATTGCTGTCTTGTATTCTATAGGGAATAAATCAAATCCTAAGTTTAAGAAATTGAAGATATTTTGATCCAGCTTTATCCACGATGCTGGTAAAGATCATACCTTTCTTTAATTCTCAAATATAACCTGAAAAGGTTAGACCAATAGTACAGCCTAAAGTATAATTTTTATCTTACAATATTAATCCATATAATATATGGGGTTAGGAAAAGATGTGATTTGGGAGATGAGCTTAAGGCATGATGTAATATCAGAGAAAACTAGATCTAACATATAAAGAATCCACAAAAGAGAAGGCAAAATGACCCTGGAGACCATAATGGCAGTAGCAGTCTGAGAGCTGTGTGTTCAGACTATAGACAAGAGTCTAGGCTGGATAAAGTTAGAGGGATCCAGAAAGATACACCCAAAAAGCAAAGCTACAACCGTCCGGCTGATTGCCCTGAGATTTCAAATTATGTACAGGAGGAAAATCTAATGATGGAATTAAAAGAAGCACATGGAAAACAAAGAAAAGAATTTAATGACAATCATTAGCCTAGAGAGAACTCAGTGTTGTTCTGGGACATGATCAGAGTACACCCCATGATTTGGTTGTAGAAGGTGTTTAGATAGCAGTAATAATGAAAGCAACATTGTGACTGGATCACAATTATAACCAGAATACATAAGAAAGGTAAAAATTGGAAATGTAAGACATGAAGAAACCAACAGACAGTGTTGACACCAAAACATTCCTCTAATAATATAGATAATAAGTACCCCCCCCCCAAAAAAAACCCAGAAATTTCATTAAAGCATTCTGGGAAATAGAAAAATGTGTGTAGAAAATATAATTTCTATTCTTCAAAATAAATCTTACTATCCACTTACTTGCTCTTTAAATGGGAACGTGTTACTTTGATTTGAAAACGAATTCTATTAGCATATACTAATGGTGCAAACTAATGGGTTTCACTGTGATATTTTTAGATATACAAGTGCACATTGTTAACAATTATTCCTTCAAGTAACATTTCATCCCCTCCTGACCAACTTCTATAGCTCTAGTATTTCCCCTTAAATTAATTTTCCATGCATGCAAATACTCTGAATTATAGAATTAAGATTAAAAAGAAAAGAATCAGGTAAATCACAGGGCTGCAAAATACCTGGATTCCCCTCCCCACTCTATGCATCTGGTTTATTCCTGTTTCTCTCAGCTGTATCCTTTTCATATCAACCAAATCCAATCACTTCCCTTATTTTCTCTAGGAACTACTCGAAATGATGAAATTATCAAGTAGATTCCCTTCATCACAGGAAAGCTGGCCTCAAGCATCAGAAGCCACTGAGATCTGTCCTTGGATAAATGAATGTGATTTTGTTGTGATTAAAGTTTCTTTAAAATACACCTATATGGCTATGGTTCTTCACTCAACCAGAAATAAATAAGTAAGCATATTTGTGCTTCTAAAAGTCAGTATTGAAATCATGCTGACCTTAAGTTGCCCTTTCTTGAAGAGAATAGTCAAACTGAATAACTAAACTCAAGGGGCTTGGAATAGAGCTGAGTGAATAGAGTACTTGCCTACCATGCAAGGCCTGGGCTCCATCACCAACGCTGTATGAACCAGATTTGGTAGCTTATACCTGTACTCACAGCACCTCAGAATTGAAGGCCAGAGGATTACCATCACCCTGGCTACAGAGTGAGTTGAAAGCCATCTGGCCTGCAAGAACCCCTGTCTAAACTGTATTTGTGACACAGGTAATTGTTTGCAAACCATTTAAATTCTCCAGTAGTGTTTTTGCATTGCTAATGAGCAAAAATAAATAAAATAAAATAATAAAATTTTCATTAATGTCCAGATTTAGTTGTGGTTAAAGATAAGAAACACAGGAATGTTTCCCCTTATACTCACTAGGCCTCCCTAATTGCCACTCTGTTTCCTGTCATTGAAATTGATAATCAGTTTTCTATGATTGGTGTGGAAACTGACAGCTATTTTTCAATGATCAGTATAGCTGCTGCTAAGAATGAAAAGACTAGCTTGGCTTTGGGTTTTGGATGAGACATCTTAAAGCCTAGGGCCAAAACAGTTATCCTGAAAGCATGAATTATTTTTTTAAGTGCCAGGCCCTTGAGATAGAAAATAACTTTGCTATTGTTCTTGTTCTATTATGCATTACTAAAATCTTAGCTCTTTCTCCCACCCAAAAAAATGGAAGGAGGCAGAGAGAGTAAAATACAAGTCTGGGAGATGACAGCAGAGACCCAAAGCAGGTTGAAGGAAATCCAAAAACAAAGAATATATCCTATTTCCTATGCAGAAGGCTAGGAAGTCAGAATAGTGGAAAATTACGTATAGAGCAGCCTGCATGGCCACAGAGATTCCTTAGTAGGAAAAGCACTTGCCTGTCAATCATGGAAATCTGGGTTTAGAACCCACAAAAAGTCTGATGTTATGGTACACACCCATAATCCCAGCATTCTCATGGCCAGATGGGAAAAGAGGACAGGAGAATGTTTGGACGCACAAAAACAAGAATCCGACTCAAACAAGGTAGAAAGTGAAACCCAGCTGCAGAGATGGTGCTCTAACCTCTACATGTGTGATGTGGCACATGTGTGTGGCAAAAACACACACACACACACACACACACAGAGAGAGAGAGAGAGAGAGAGAGAGAGAGAACATGATTGTCAGTGGCCTACAATTACCCAAGGTTCCAAAAATAAATGGCTGCAGAACTGTCAGCCCTAGAGGGAACTTGGAGTGCTCAGAGATATTGCAGAAGAGGTGGAAAGAGTGTGAGAGCCTAGAGTGGTGGGGACAAGATAACATCTTCTGCACACAGCAAACCAGTTACACATATGAACTCAACAGCTGTGACAGCATGTCCAAAACCTGTGCAAGCCCAAGACCAAATCCTAGCAGTGAGAGAGGGGTTGGGAACACAATATCACCTCAGTGCCATGGAGCTATTGGTAATAGTTAGCTACTGGGAAAGACAGTTTTCTCTAAGATTATAGCCCTGGCAAGTTGATGGTCCTCCAGTAGAGGACATACTCAAGAATATTGGGGTATCACCAATTGGTTCTTGAATTTTTTTTAAGTCACACAGAACTGGGTAGGAAGCAGGATGAATTGGAGAAAATTTGGTATTGCATATGATCAAAACATGCTGTATGAATCCCTTAAAGAGCCAACAAAAAAAGAACAGGTAGACAGTGCTGTTGAGGGTGCTTTGAGAAACAAAAGGAGGCAGAGGACAGGGACGAACCTCTGTTCATAGAAACCTGAAATCAGATGTGGATTTCTGCTTCTCCATTCCTGGTCCATACATTGGAAACCACTATTATGGAGCTGTGTGGTTTGGGCCACTTTTCAAATATGGAGTATCAAATTCACTCTTCTCTCCCAAAATAATGTTCCTGTCACTCCTGAGGAACAGATCTGGACTGTACAATTTCTCTGACTTTGTGACTCCTATCTTAATTGGAGAGGCAAGTAATAAACACTCACACACAAAAAATTAAAGGATCCATTTACAGACTTTAACAAGATAATGAGATCTGATGTGACAGGAACATCCATCTGACTAGGGAACATAGACTGCAGGGTAGTAAGTTGCAGACAAAGTACTGTAAATTATCAAGCCTTTATTAATTTTTCCACCAAAGAATTAGGAATAAAGGAGTCTGAACCATCTTATCCTTGTTGGTATCACCGAGCAGCCTTAGCTCCTTCCTGTCCCATCCAAAGGGCACACCCCAGGCTTGTGTGTTTCCTCCACCTTCTTGAGTGATCTCATCGTATGTTTCTGCTTTATTGTGACAAGGAACTAGTAATAGATAAAGAATTACATCTGTTCGGGGAAAAGAGTTTCAGAGGCCCTTCTGTCATCAAGGACATACAAAGTGGGATTTCTAATTGTAGAACTATCAGACCATATCATCAGAGAAATAACTGAGAGCCAGCTCTTCCCATTAAGTAACAACTGTGAGAAAAACTGTTCAGGCTCTCAAGGCAGCTGCCCTTGGTCTGTCAATGATTCATTTCCAATATCACAGTTTTCGGCATTTTGGAGAAAGGCAATCCGGCAACACAGAGAACTATCAAGGGAAGTGGGTAAGGAGGCAACAGAGGAGAAGGGTGAAAATCGCTAAAGGGTCACACGATGGGGAGAACTTGTCTAGGAAGCCTGTCAATAAAGAGAAGCTGCAGGACAGGGAAAGAGGTTCACTCCCAACAGAAAGTAAATGGACCCAGGAAGCCAAGCCTTTAGGAAGCATGAACATGGAAGACTGGGCAGATGCAGGAGAAGGGGGATGCAAGGCTGGGTGTTTGTTCACATGGATGTGTGCTTTTTTATGGATTGAGGAGGCAAAATCATGTCTCCAGACTAGAGGTAGAGATGAGGATGAAGAGATGGATGAGGTGCCAAAAGAGCAGAATCGAATGAAAGCACTTATTGTAGGGAGAAACCAACTACAAAGCATATCTAACCGCACTTTGGCTCACTTTACTAACCTCTAGAGCCATGTATGTAACACTCCACACAACATTACAAAAGAGCACCTTTGGCTCAGTACAGTAGCTGCGTACACCAGTGAATTAAAAGTGAATTCTTCTCTCCCTCGCCCCATCCCATTTACAAGTCTCAACCATAAGTCTGCAATCGAACCATTTCCAACTACCACCATCATCTCTCACCTTAACTATTGAACATTATGCTCTCTTCCACCCTTTAACCCTTACAGATTTTTTTCACACAGCATTAGAGTGATAGTTATAGAACATAGGAAAATCATGCCACTATTCAGGGCTCTGGCAGGAGCATAAAGGGTTCAAGGATATCATAGCAAGACTCCATCTCAAAAGAAGAAGGGAAAGAAAGAAAAGGAAGAGGAGAAGGAGGAGGAACAGGAAGAGCAGGAGGAGCAGGAGGAGAAAGAGGAAGAGGAGAAAGAACAAGCAGATGAAGAAACAGATGAAGGAGAAGACAATGATAACAAAGAACAAGAAGTCTTCCTGTGTATTTGACTCAGAATAAAAGCCATCTTATACCACACACACACACACACACACACACACTGCCTCTTTATGAGAAGGTTCAAATGTGAAATAATAATTTTTAAAAACGGCATCTGTAAGAGTTACCATCCGATCACCAGCAAAAGCAAAGAATGGTGGTCATAGGTTTGGGAGAGCTAGAAAGAGTGAATATGAGCAAATCTGAGTGGGAGGAGTCTGAAAAGGGTAACGTTGAGTAGCATAGGCTTCAGGAGCACCTGCCTCATCTTCCCTGATTCCAGCTGCTGCTAGGAGTCCTGGAATAGAGAAGGGAGCATCCAGATGGGGAAGTCTGAGGATGCCACACAGTAAGGGGTCAGAGGTTGAAGGAACTTATTTGAGGGCTCACGTGTAGACAGAAGAAAGGTGTCTGTTCTCAGCTAGGAACTCATAAAGAAAGACATGGAAGAAACCCAGCTATAAAGTAGGTGTCAGGTCTCTGAGGAACCTGGTAGACAAACTCAAGGCCCTCTCAAAGCAAGAAAACATGCCCAGAAGTACAAATCCTCTACCAAACTCTCTGAGGAGGAGTCTAAACCCGACTCAAGATATCGATGAAGGGGTTTTTCTTTCCCAACTACTTCAAATTGGTAATATTTCCAGATTAGAGTTCTATAAATTATGAATGCTGGACATTCTGAAATAAAAATTCAGCTTTAAAGATGGTAGAGTCCAAAAGGCAGCTGTTGAAACTGCTTCTGAAAGGGCAGCTATATCTTCAAAGAGAATATGTGATGTCCCCAGCATTTCTCGGAAGAGAAACTGAATGTAGTTTTCATCACATAAAGATCATATTTCCTACACACACACCCCAAAGGTAGCACTGCATCCCTGGCTGCTGGTGACTTAGAAGCTGACTTAGAAAGCATCCCAAAGAAAATCCTTCTCTAAGCACAGCAAAACCATTCTGAAACTCCAGCATAAAGGCTACAATATTTATTTTAACTAGCACTAAATATACTCATATGTACATTTATAAGTCTTCCAGTCTATGAAAAAATAATATTTTATGCAATATTAAAATTATCTGTCAATTGACTCTTGATGACACCTGTATGAGGATCCTATGAGGCTTCTTTTCTCAAAAAACATCCCCTTGCCTCCCAGGTCAGTCTGTCCTGAGAAGTGCACAGCTCCTTAGAGGTCAAATTGAACTCACTGGAAATCAATAAATGATCATGTAATGAGAAAATAAACCTCTTTTCTGACTAAAAAGTTCTCTTCTGCTCAATTTTAGTTTATAACCCAAGAGAAAATTTTCTCTTCTTTACACACTCCGAGACTCTCCTTTCCCAACTCAGTCAGCTTCATGTCCCTCCTGTCTGAACACCCATTACTTTCTATAGGCAATGACTCCTAGAGCCACCTCTCCGTGGCTCAGGTCTCTGAAAGCCCACAGCACATTCCAATGGCCCAGCCAAGCCCTCCAGCCTGAGGACCTGCGGCATCTCCTCTGGCTGCAGCATCATTCTGCCAATTTCTTCTCTTCTGCCTCAGAAATGTGCTTTATAGCTCACCTGGCTGAATTTGTAGAAATCTATGCATCCTTTTAGATTCTTCTCTAGTACCCCACACACTCACTTCATCATCAACTACAAATTTAAAATCTGTCTTCGGAACGTGTTATAGACTCTCCCAAATGGATATCCCAAATAACTCTGCAAGACAAGACAGGGTGTGTTCTCTACATCTTATAGGTGAAGGCTTATCCCCAAGTTTCTTAAACTTTCTCCACTTGTTTCTCCTTTTTGCCCAGGTATTTTTATGCAACCCCAAGAACATGGGCATATAAAATAGATATACAATAAGTCATAAAAATAACAATTTTCTATGTAGTATGTAGGACCCATTAGTGGTGCAGGGTTCAGAGAGTATGTGTTGTCTGCTCAGAACCAGAACTGCAGTGCAGCATTAGCAAGCACTGCCAAAACACCTCCATTGCTCTCCCGCAATTGATTTTTAATTAATGCTTGATCTTTGCACATTCCCAAACCTTTTACTGATACCAAATTCCCATGTACCTTACATTCAGTCACAGGGTCATGATCCACACCTTAGAAAGCAGGTATAAATTCTTATAAGAGATGATGAAACACTTGAACCCAGGTTTCCAGCCTCAGAAGTCTACAGTCTCTCACAAGCAGTGAGCCACTTAGTCTGGCACCTATTCAAAGTTGGATTGTGTTCATTCATTTCTGTGTTTTCTATGGACATTCTAGCAAGACAGTAATGGAGATGATGGTATCATCAGTAAAGCCTAAAATAGTTACTATAAAATGCCAACTCTACATTTAGACACCTTCCATACACGTCACACCTCATCATGTCATCCTGAGCTACCACAACAGCTTCCTAGTTGGTTTCTTTGCCAATACCCATTGTCTTCTCAAACTAATCTTCCACACAGAAGAACCAAATTCTTTTCCTTATCCCAGAACTTTTAGGATAATAGTCAAAGCCCTCCTGAAATGAGGAAAAGCCTTTTGATATTTTATTTTCCTTCTTTCTCCCCAGACACGTCTGCTTTCCACTCAAGCCCAAATGAAATGCATGAAATTTCCACCAAAAGGCCAAAAAGGCCAAAGTATTAAAGTATTTCCTCTCTCTCTTCTCTCTCTCTCTCTCTCTCTCTCTCTCTCTCTCTCTCTCTCTCTCTCTCTCTCTCTCTCTCCCCCCCCCCTCTCTCTCTCTCTCTCTCCCTGTCTCGATGTATCTTTCTCTACTCGGCAACACATTCTAAGTTATACTATATCATTTCATTTACACACTCAACGTTGTCTCAGTGAACACAGCTATCCACTTTCATTCCTACAAAGTCTTGGATCCTGGTCTACAGAGATAAGCTGGAAGTGGAGGAAGAGATGGACATTGTGATCAGTAGGAAGGTAGAGATACGGTGGGAGAGAGAGAGGCATGCAGTACTTCTCTTCTCTGACATCCTGAACAAGTTCACTGAATATTAACAAGCTCACTGGGGGCCAAGAAGCTTCTAATGGCAGCCACATACCAGTGCTTTATAACAGCTACTGTAGTCCCAAATGGACTAAAGAACTCTCAGTAATACACAATTCCATCCCTGAGTCCTGGATCTCAACCCCACACCCAACTTCTTAATAGACCATTAAGAACATTTCTTGCTGTTTTCTGGAAACACGCTTTACAGATTCTAGCAGTCCTTGTGGAAATGTGACTTGGCTTCAAAAGAAACAGGATATGAAAGAACATTCCTGCAAAGGGCAGTTCTATTTTGATAAGGAGATGGGGACAAGAATGCACCTCACATGGTCTTTTTTTAACCACTGGACTACATCTGAAAGTATTAACCATAAAAGAACTACCTAGAACCATGAACTGTGAGCTTCACAAAATGTGTCACTTCGTGGGATACTCATTTTCTTAAAGGAAAGAGAAGATAAAAGCAAAAATCTTTCTCACAGGCAAGGGTAGAGCAAACATAAAGAACTGGCCCAGTTTCCAAAATAAACACCAGGCTTAAAGCTCTCCCCATCTGGCTAAGCAGGAAACCCAAGTGAAAATGAGCATGCTCACACTCCATTTCCCTCCTACATCTCAAGAGCAGGCTCAGGAGACCGTGTAACACAGCAGTTAATGTTACACCTGAGCTAACTCAATTGTTACATGACGGTTGGTGGAAGAATGTCCTTAATATTGGAATAGAACAATAACTCACTTTTAAGTCGTTCTGTGAATCCATCTAGGTCAGGTTACCTCATAGGTCTCCACGGTGCTTGTGAAAATGTCTTTTGGGCCCCAAGTCAAGTGCATTTCAATCTTCCCAGTGCCTCATTTGTATGTGGAAAAACATTTCCCCTTCCAAATACTCTTTGCAACAGCATGTTTTCTTACCTTCATGACATTCCCCCCGACAACCTTCCCTCTCATCTCTTTATGCTTGTTGCATGCAGGACACTTCTTTTCTCCATAGAGCAATGGCACTCTTTGTGATGCCATCTCCTTTCCACAGGATCATGTGCCCCACCCAATGGGCAGTGGTATTACCACGTGAAGGTACGCTAGGATGTCAGCATTAAAAAAAAAAGCGATGGAAATACCATCATTCAATTCTTGCATTTAACATTTGAAAAATTAATTAAAACACACAGAGACTTGAAGACTCTGTAAGATGGTCCCTCAGGTCTTTGTACCCAATTAATGTATATTCTCTTAGTCTCTACGTCTTCTATGCTCAGTTGATGTTTTTTCCAAATGAGGATATGTCAAGGACAAAGTCCATAAGCTCACTTGACTCTTAGTATGAATTGTACAGAGATGCTGAGTGAGCTCACCAACTATTGATGAGGATGTGTGGCGCTGGCCTCTGATGATGACTACTGTGTGACTGAACACACCCCAGTAACTCTTACTACCTACATGGAAAGTCAAATTTCCCATCATACACATTCCATTGGCAGGTGGTCTTGCCATTCTAATAAATCTTCCAAACCATTTTCCTGCTTGGTTGTAAACTGTTCTTGTCCATTACAAAATGTTTCTAGAGTGTTTAAGTGACCGTCAATGATATCATTTTGGAAAACTGTACACACTATCATCATTATTAACTGGGTTTCTTGCCTGCCAGTTAAACCTCAACAATTTATTTATCTTCATGGTTTTCAGTATTGCTTCTCTTAGCTTCTCAAATCTCCCTGAAGCAGAATAAATTCTCACTGTTACATTTCATATGAGTTAAGCTACCTCAATCTGAAACTTAATCAAACAATAGTAGAAAGAATAAGTAATGTTTTAAATAAAATGAATGCTCAAAATCCAACCTGGTAGACCTTTTATGCATTATATCTGCAACCTTAACAATATATTCAATGGACAATTAATACAATTATACATATGCAAATATGCACAAGGAGAAAAATACTATTTATGAACAAGAGTCATCTGTAACTCGCTTTCTATTTGTGTTTCTCTGTTTTATAAAATTGTAATAAAGAGGCAAATATAGAGTTCTTTGTGATGGATAGATTAAACTAAAATGTAAGTTATATGATAATTTAGTAATAATGTAAATTGCTTTCTTGATGAATCTTTAGAAGAAGATTCATAAAAATACATTAAGAGGATAATCACATTAGAAAACAAAAATCTACACTCAGATCCTGTTGTTTTATAACCATCAAAACAAATTATCAGTGTACTAAGGTGTTTTATGAATAGCTGCAAAATTAGACAGTCTGCTGATCTTTAGAAAATGGAAAATTATTAGGATTCAATAACAAGATTATGTAAATTAAGTGGATTAGAAACCATTTCACGAAAGCACCATTAAGTATTTACTGAGCAAATTAGCAAAGAGATTACCCACCTCTTGATGTAACAAAAACAAATCTGTTATTCTCAACAACTGCTGCAGAACTGAACTGCTGTGATACTCTCTCACTGACAGCCTTTGAGCGTGAGCTTCATGAATGCAAACAAAATGTCAGATTCATTCACAAAAGACAGATGTGGAACACTGGAGAGGACCTGACTAAATTGTTAAGGTAATAGCTACTCCCAGAACTATAGATGTCACTCCAGATGGGAAATATGCCAAAACTACAAAGAGACAATTTGAAGTCATAAAAGTATGAATGAAAACATATATTGAGAAGAACAAAAAAAAAATCAATTCAGGCTGAACAAATAGATTTTCCACGTTGGGCAAGCCTAGGATTGAATGAGTTTTAAGTTTAAAAACTTCCCCAATAGCAGATAACAGAGATGCATTATTATCCTAGAGACATGGGAATTAGCTGAGATACCTTAGGAATGGGTCAAAACTCCATAACTATTTCCTCTAAGTTGAAACAGCCTTTGTGGAAAGAGGACAGAGTCTAAAATTCAGGAAGCTCAGGAAACTTAGAAGGTGCAGGAAGTTCATGAAACTCACTTGAGAAACTCAGAAAGTTACAAGATTTATAAGGTCCTTTCAAGGGTTATAAAGGCAGTACGCAATTTCTGGAGAAAGTAGACTCTTCAAAGAAGTTGTCTGCAAGATGAGCACTGAGCTGCAGAGCTGCAGTTTTCCGGAATCAGCTCACATACAAAGATGGAATTTCTAGTGAAAAAGATGCTGTCTTTGAGTCACTAGTGCTGCTATAATTAACTCCAACAATCTCAAACCAGACATGAGAGCAATCGTTCCTTTAGCCAGTCCTCAGTGCCGTATATGAGATGAAAAGATTTGTGTTTACATCCTCCCAAGGGAAACTAAATTACAGTCATGACTTCTCCTTAAAGATTTCTCTAGTACTCACTCACAAAACATCGTATGGTTAAATTACTAGACAAAGTCAACATGCAACTTAGCATTTGATGGTAAGAACATAAGAATCAGAAAAGAAAACACCACAAAAGGATAAAAGGACTCAAATGGAGAAACTGGATTAGCTACCACTAAAATATCTAAATATTGTTGTATCACATTAAAACTTTAAGAGGCTCTCCCCACAATAAAACAAGCACAATAAACACAAAACACAACACATGCAAAAACACACACACACACATGCACAGCAAAGAAAGAGAAAGAAAGAGATGGAAAGATAAACACTCTCTGAGGGGGGAGGGGGAGGGGGAGGGAGAGGGGGAGGGGGAGGGAGAGGGAGAGGGAGAGGGGGAGGGGGAGGGGGAGGGGGAGGGGGAGGGGGAGGGGGAGGGGGAGGGGAGGGGGAGGGGGAGGGGGAGGGAGAGGGAGAGGGAGAGGGAGAGGGAGAGGGAGAGGGAGAGGGAGAGGGAGAGGGAGAGGGAGAGGGAGAGGGAGAGGGAGAGGGAGAGGGAGAGGGAGAGGGAGAGGAGAAACTTTAAATTCTTGTCCATGATGGATGGACAGAACATACGCAATTCTGAGACCAGCAGTGGAATATTTTTGCTTAGTTTCCTTAGTAGTATTAAATGAAGAAAAGACAAGATTACAAACATCTGCAGTGTTCACATTTGATATTCTGTACATACATGTGTAATAAAGCCTGGAACTGTTCAAGGTGTACCACTTCACGAGTCTGAAAGACTTTTATAACCGTCTCAGTTTATCTGAAGGGAAATATGCCACAAAATCACTACAGACTGCAGAACTAAGAAGAATATTAAAATGCATTTCCTTGGAACAGTCTGGCTATAGAAGCTGGACTCACACAGAGGCTTAAACAGAAATGTAAAGCCAATTGGCACGAAGATGCTGAGTACCAGAATAGATGAAAAGATGTCTATTCATGCATTGAAATGAGATAGCAGAAACTCAAGGAAGAAGGTGGCCAGGCTTAAAACTAATCAGGAACTGAAAACAAGAGGATAGGGGATCTAGATCTTGCAGATATAGTCAGCCACACACAACATAGAAAATAAAATAAAATCAACTATGAATCAATGGCATTTTGAAAACCCAACTGAAATTGTGTGAGAATTTCCAACAGAGATACGAACAGATGGGTATGAACACCTACTTAACCTAGATGAATTGATGATGTGTATGGATACCACCAAAGTCTAATTTGGTGAATCAATGGATTTTATTGGAGCTACCTACAGGAATATAGAGGAGCTATTATTTAGAGGAGCAGAAATGACTCAACAACAGCTGTATCACCAACATCACATTGTAGCATGGATGATACATTACAAAATTTATTTAATAAATTGATTTAATAAAATGGCTTACAGGCTACAGTCCAACTAGTCCAAAAACTATGGTCTACAAACAGAGAGTCCAAGAATCTAGTAGTTGTTCAGTCCATTAGGCTGGATGTCTCAGCAGGTCTTCAGTATATGCCAGAATTCTAAAGGAGCAGGATCTCATGCCAGTGAAGGAATGGACTTGTCAGGGAGAGCAGAAACAAGCAGGCAAAAAGAGCAAGCCTCCTTCTTCCAATTCCTTTATAGAGGCTGCAAGCAGAAGGTGTGGCCCAGATGAAAGGTGGATCTTCCCACCTCAAAAGGTTTGTATTAAAGGTGTATGTTTCCAGTTCAAGAGATTTGGATTAGAAGTGAGTCTTCCCACTTCAGATGATTTAATTAAGAAAAGTCTCTCACAGGTGTATCCTGCCACTTGGGTTAATTCCAGATGGAGTCAACTTGATAACTAAGAATAGACATCAGAGTGGGGAATGTGGTTGATCTGGGAGGTTTGGGGGGGGTAAATATATGTGGAAACAGTAAGCAATTTAGTCTTTGTTTTATATCCACTAGAGATATCTGTGCTAAGGAATGGTGCTGTGTTTTTACTTTTAAAGGGGGTACTCTAGCTTCTAGAGTCTAGACAGGGATTCAAGGACATGAATAGCTATGGAAGAAAAATATAGGGAGCTACTTCAATGGTCCAAGCTATGGACAACATTGATTTGGTCTTAGATAGGAAGTTGTAGCTTGATGATCAAAGGAAATAAGAATGTGTTTACACTTCTACATTGTTTTTATTTTACTTTGATTATGTTATGAAATGCTATTCTAGGCTACCCATATTGAAAAAGAGTCTGGCAAATTCTTTAATATCAAAATATGCACTTACTTGTGGTTCTCATCAGTATCACAGAGAATTAAGAACTTAGGTACATGCAAAACTATAACCGCATATGCACAAGCACCTTTATCTGCAATCCCTTCAAAGTAGAAACATTCTAAAGGAATCCAAGTTGATAAATCCCAAACCCACCTGCATATCAGAATGTATAATTGGGATAGGTACACTTAGAATTTGGCAGAATTCTCACATCGGTTCCCTGTCCTGTGGAGTGATGGCTATTACAGTTGGAAAGGCTAACTGGAAACCTTTAGAATTTTCTCTGGCAAAGGGAAGAGTAAATTGAATGAAAAAAAAAAAGTTATCACATCCCTGGAGGAACTACAGAAATTAGTGCCACCATCAAGAACTTGAAAGATACAGGGGTGATGGCTCCCAATACATTTCCCTTTAACATTTTTATCTAGCCAGTTCAGAAGACAGATGGATCATGGAGAATAACAGTTGAACATTGAAAACTCAATCAAGTAGTGACTCTAATTACAGCATTTATACCAGATGTGGTATCCTTACTTGAGCAGATTAACACATCTCCTGGTACATGGTATGCATGAGTCTATGGATCTAGCAAATGCTTTTTTCTCTGTACCTGTCCATAAAGACCACCAAAAGCAATTTGTTTTTAGTTGGCAAGGCCAGCACTATACCATTACAGTTTTTCCTAAGGATATGTTAACTTTCCAGCCCTGTGTTATAACTTAGTTGGAAAAAACTTTGCTTATCTCTTTCTTCTACAAATTTCACATTAGTTCATTATACTGACTACATTATTCTAATTGGACCAAGTGAACAGGAGATATCAATGACTGTGAATCCATTGGTAACACACACACACACACACACACACACACACACACACACACACACACAATCCAATTAATCTTAAAGGACCTTCTACCTCGGTGAAATACTTAATTAAAACCAGTATATGGCACATGCAGAGACATTCCTTCCCAAGTGAAAGTTAAGTTATTGTACTTGGTCCGTCCTACCACCAAGAAAGAAGCATGATGTTTAGTGGGCCTATAAGGATTCTGGAGACAATACATTCCTCACTTGGGTGTGTTACCCTGGCCCATATGCCAAGTGGCTCAGAAAGCTGTTAGATTTGAGTGGGCTGGGAATAGAAGGCTCATCAACAGGTCAAGGCTGCTGCACAGGATGCTCTACCACTTGGACCATATGATCCAGTAAATCCAGTGGTACCTGAGGTATCAGTGGCAGATAGGGATGCTGTTTGGAGGCTTTGGTAGGCCTCTACAGGTGAATCATAGAAGAGACATTTGGGATTTTGAAGCAAGGTTCTACCATATCCCTTTTGATAGACAGCTCATGGCCTGCTACTGGGCCTTAGTAGAAATAGAACATTTGACAGTGAATTACTGAAACCTGAGCTGCCCATCATAGGCTGGATTTTATCTGACCCATCAAGCTATAAAGTAGCATGTTCACAGTAGTAATCAATTATCAAATGGAACTGGTCTATACATGATCAGACCCAAGCAGGTTCTGAAGGCACAAGCAAGTCATATGAAAAAGTTGTCCAAATGTCTATGGTTTCTACTGTTACAGTGCTGTCTGCTGCCAGGAGTGCACCTGTAAGTTCATGTGCCCCATGGTGAGTGAGGAAGAGAAGACTGGGGCTTGTTTTACTGATGGTTCTCAAGGTTATGCAATCACCACACAAAAATTGGCAGCTGTAGTGTTACAACTGTTTCTGGGACAACCATGAAAGACATCCGTGAAGGGAAATCTTCACAGTAGGCAGAGGTATGGGCAGTCCACGGGGTCATACAGTCTCTTGGAAGGAGAAAGGGAAAGCTCTGCGATTGTTTACTGATTCATGAAACATTCTTAATGATAGGTAAGTTATGCAACCAAGGTAGCTGCCCCAAAACAGAAGGACAAGCAAATAAAACATGGTATGAAAACTGTCCATGTGTGAGAGAGGAAGAGAAAGGTGTTTTATGTGGAGAAAAATAAGTACAATTGAGATATTCTTTTTAATTAAATTAAGCCAGACTCAGACAAATACTTAATGTCTTCTCTCATTTACAGCCTTGGGTTTCATATAGTTATATAAAATAATATATGTGTACATGTCATAAAAGCAGAGGAAATCTGTCTAAGAGATAAAGGACCCTAATGGGAGGGGAGGAGGGAGAAGGCTGTGAAGGGTCATATTCACTGAAAAGCTTACAGTTGTGCTGAGGTATCCTCACATAACACAGCATCATCAACAGTGAATACACACAATGGAGATGTCTTAGGAAACATAAACAATTAGAATGTTTAATTTAATTAAGATGTTCTTAAACAGATGAATGGTTAAATAGCAGTGGTTAAATAGCAGTGGTCCAAACCACAAAATGCAACCCAGAAGAAAGCTATGGACAAATTCCATTCACATTTATCTCAAAGGTATAATTGGAACTTAAAAGGCAACTTTTAAAAGTTTTTATTTTACATGATTTCATTTTTATTACATCTTAAAATCACAAGTAATAAAGAGGTAGAATAGACTGTTAATTTGAAGAGACTGTGGGGGGGGGGAGGTTGGGGGAGGGCCGTAATTGCATGGAGAAGGTCTTTGTGGTGTTAAGACAGTTATGAGTCCTTTTCTGCTTCGTTTTGCTTTGAGGGCTTGTATCAATTACTTTCCTATCACAGTAATAAAGCACCATGAGCAGAGCATCACATGGAAGAAATGGGGTCATAGTTCCAGAAGGTTAGATTCCACAGTGGTGGAGCAGAAGCACAGAAAGAGGAGCAGGAATCTGATAGCTCTTGTTTTGAAGCACAGGGAGGAAGCAAGGAGAACTGGGTAGAAATGGCTCACGTTTTAAACTCTCAAAGGCCTCCTCCTGTGACACACTTGCCCCAACATGGCCATATCTCCTAAACTTCCCACTATCAATGGGGAAACAAAGTGTTCCAATGCCCAAGACTACAGGGGACATCTCGTGTAAGCCACCACCACAGTGCTGTCGCTAAGAACGATCATGGCCTTTCATGCTATGCAAGCACACTACGCGGACCTCTACCCACAACTCCCAACTACGCGGACCTCTACCCACAACTCCCAACTATGCGGACCTCTACCCACAACTCTCAACTCTGTATCTTCCCTGCAACGACAATGACAAGAATCAACACCTGTGGCAGAACATACACTGTAGATTCTGATTCCATATTCCAGGGATGAAAGAAGGAAACCAAGACAAAGCAAATAGAGCCCCTCTCTGCACAACCACTGCAATTTCTAGTCCATTTGTAATATCCTCAGAAAGGTTAGCCAGTTCTAGATTGTATCGGGTAACATGCCTTTCATAAATGTTAAAAGCGGCATAGTGCTGAATTCTACATGTGACAGAACATTTTATTTATCACACTATTGCCCAAATACCTTTTTGATATGAGTACCCATTAAATGAATCACCATGGATTTATCTCTCTGTGTATAGAATATGCCTCCCCCCCCACCACTAAAGGCCCTTAGAAGAGGCAACCCTTGCATTCTAATCTTAGATCTTACTGAAGCCCTAATAATCCACCCTCAGAACTTGGGTACTCTTGTCTCTGTGGCTGAATACATAATGACTAAAGTAGGGAACTAAACAGTTGCTAACACTAGTGTTCCAGTTGTTAGCTTCAGGTTACTCCACAAGGCTTCTCTCAGGGAACTAGCAACAGCTTCCATCATCATCTGCCTCCTGCCTCCAAGCGCACCAAGTGTGGGCTGCCACTCCAGTTCCCTCTCTCTGTTCCCATGTTTTCTCTCTCTTTCTCTGTTTTCACATTTTCTCTTTCCCCTTTCTGTCCTTGTCTGCCTCCCTACCTCATCTCTACCCTCATGGCTCTACTCCCATCTGTCTGTCTGTCTACATGTCCCTTTGTCTACCCCTTCTCCAGGCCCTCGCTCCTCTCCCTTCCCCTAGTAAACCTCCTTTATAGCACATTTATTGCATAACATAATTGCTCAGGGGCATACCTTGCCATGAGCCTGCCAGGTACCTCCATGCTATATTATATTTCATAACATCAGTAGCGTCTGGACTCTCTGAGGCATAAATGTCTTGACTAGTGGTTCTCAACCTGTGGGTCGCAAGCCTCATAGGGTTCACATATCAGATATGCAGCATTAGGAAGATTGAGAATCATTGGCCTAGACTCTGAATCTTTTTCATGAATGTTCACATCTAAAGCTCTATCATTTGGAGCCTCAAAAAAGGAGGAGTAGAAGAAGGCTTATACTAAAGTACTACACAAAATACCAGTAATAATGACTTCAAGGCTTATAAAATGTGCCAAGGCTGATCACGTCTTCAGCACAATCTTGAAGTTACTTTTGGTGGCTGAACTGGGCTTCAGTGAGTCATCTAGGTCAGCTTGAAGGTGGAGATGCCTGGAAACTTTCCTTCGAGACATTTTAAAACAGCATCTAAAGTTTGAACATCTTTCATGTCTGGAACTCTGCTGTCATTCAGTCAGAACGTGGGGGTAGAGCACATGGTCTTTAGCTCTTTGAAAGGGCATTCTACTTTCAAGAACATTGCCAAGTCACTGTAGTCAGGCACGCACACTGAGTCTTGGACTCTGTCACTGCTGCAGGCTTTCAAGTTCACCAACCCTTTCATTCTTTGTCACAAACTCAACTGACTACAGTGCTAGCTTCATTATAAAAAAAATTAAAATAAAAAAATACATCAAACTGTATCCTGAAGTCCACTTTAATTCAGAAATTCAGTTATTGACTAAAATATTTTCTAACTTATGGTCTTATATATATATCCCATCTGCTTTTTTAGGAATCCAACTGCCAACAAAACCTACGGAATGTGCCAGACACCTCCTGTCTAGATACCAGAGCTAGTTCTCTCTCCAGAGCTGCCAGGTACAACAACATGCATGGAATCAAATTGCAGACTTCCCAGTCTGAGTTTTTTATCACCCCCCCACACACACAGTTTTTCATGTGCTAATGCATCCCAAAGAGTAAAATACATTCCTTGCATGTTTATTCTCTAGGGCTAAATCAAAAGTAAACCAATTGCAAATGATTTCAATTAAAACCTTCCTTAAGAGAACAATTATTTCAATCCAATCAGAGTTCAGAGGTAGGAAGAAAAAAAAAACTGTAAAGACTAAAATTGGTTTTAATAGAGAAAGAAAAAAGATACTCACAGCCAACCATCATCATGGCCACTGAGAACATCTTCTCCACGTCTGTGGTTGGAGCTATGTTTCCAAATCCTATGGTTGTAAGGCTCGTCATGGTGAAGTAGAGGGAGGACACATACAGGGAGTCCTTGCTGGGTCCTCCTTCCCAGATCCCTGCACTCGTATTGTAGCGATATGGGGTCCCAATGCTCAAGGCCAACTGGTAGAGCCAGCTGTCTATTTGAATGGTGTTGGTGACTTCATCAATGACCTCATAGTCTCCAATGCTGTACCAGATGCAAGCCAGCCAGTGAGCCACAAGTCCAAACACACATACCAGGAGCACAAGGACCGCTGCTCCATATTCCAGGTAATGGTCCAGTTTCCTAGCAACACGGCCCAGGCGTAAAAGGCGCACCACCTTTAAAGAGCTGAAGAGACTGCTGATTCCCTGTACAAATAAAAAAATTTAAATGACAATAGGAAACAACTTAATGGGCTGCTTTTATAAATATGATCACCCAATCATATACCCAAAACATACAGATCCTAAGCAAGCAAAGAAATGAAACAATGATAAATATTTTTCTTTAAAATGCAAATTCCATTCCACCCAGAAATAGAATGTTTTTGGAATTTACTAGCTGAAACATTTCCATTAGTTAAGAACTGTTCACTCTAAGAGAAGTATAATTTTCAAATGTGTTCTACACAGGGTACAGATAAAGAGATAGTAAACCCGGGCCATTTCTTTCTTTTTGCTATAAAAGTTTCCATTTATTCCTTATTCTCTAATAGGTAAAACCTGGAAACCTTCTGATTAAGGAAACCCCATCTGACTAGAAAACAATAAGCGCTTTGGTATATAAGGGGGCAAGAAGCAACCATCATCCTTATTCCCTCTGAGTCCTGAACTGCCTGGATGAACAGAGCTAAACCTAGAGTTGGTACAAAGTCTCCAAATTCCCACCCTTCTCTAGTTGCAGGCCTACAGAAGTCATCCAAAGAAAGAGCAGCAAGACATTCACACTTTCGTTGATTCAACTTCACAAAGTCAAGAAAGATCCCATAGTCAGGGTTCTGGAAGCATATGAGGTTACCTGGGGAGTAGGGTGGAGGGATGAAGGCGCAGGAAAATGCATCCCTTAGACAGGTTGCAAAACAGAGGGAAACTGAAGCAATGAGCTGGGGTGCTCTCACCTGCAAATCAAGTGAGGGCCATGGCCTCCTCATGTAAATTCTGTTTCCTAGATTGCAGGCATCCTAACCTACTCTGACCAATAGAAGGACTGACTGACAGGGCAGGACAGATATGACATCAACAAGATTTCTATGCACAGAATGGTAAAATTCTTGATATTTAAAACAGCAAAAAAAAAAAAGGTTCAGAATTCATCTGCTCTATTATATGTTATAGATGCTTATTATCATGGAAATTTTGAAGAGAAAGAAAAACTAGAAGAACACAAGATGCAGAGGTGACTGGAGACATGAGAAGTGGCAGTCCATTCTGGTGGTTTCATCCCCACCTGGCTCTTTTTAGGCTTGGATTTCACTTACCAGCTCTCAGATGCCAGGTCATAAAATAAATTCCCTTCCACTTGAACAGTCAGAGTAAACATAAGATGCTGAACCTTAAGTAGTTAAAAGACATAGAAGTGAGGCTCAGGAGACAACTCAGCCTACAAAGTGCTTGCTTCTCTAGTATGAAGAAGCTGAGCTTAATCTCTGGAGACCCTGTAAAAGAGGTCAGACATGGTGGCACATGCTTGTATTCCCAGCACCAGGGAGGTAGAAACAGAAGGATCCAGTCTCTGGTAGGGGACCCTGTCTCAAAAATAATAAATAAGATGAAAATAAGGTGGATAGTGTTTGAAGAGGAGCAATTCCTCCACACATACACAAACATGTATATATAAACACATGAAAGAAAAGGAAGGAAGGAAGGAAGGAAGGAAGGAAGGAAGGAAGGAAGGAAGGAAGGAAGGGAAAGGGAAGAAAAGGAGGGAGGGGAGGGGAGGGGAGGGGAGGGGAGGGGAGGGGAGGGGAGGGGAGGGGAGGGGAGGGGAGGGGAGGGGAGGGGAGGGGAGGGGAGGGGAGGGGAGGGGAGGGGAGGGGAGGGGAGGGGAGGGGAGGAGAAAAGGAGATAGATGGAAAGAAAAGGAGGGGGAGATAGGGAGGGAGGGAAGATGGATAAAATTAAGAAGCCAAATAGGCATTATACAGTGACATCAATGTTATATAAAGTAAGAAGATTCAAGACAACTCAGAAAACTAAGCTTACACAACTATGGAGATGCATAACTGTAAAGAAGAAAGAGTTTGCAGAGCACTTCTGGATGCTGGGGCTCTGTGCTGAGGGCTGGGAACATTGAGATAAATATGTCTTACCTCTGCTTTAAAGGAATTCATAATTGAAATGCATGAAAACTCAGAGTTCAATTTTTTTAAAAGGTAAATGCTGCATGAATACTGTTTTCTAGGTAGCCTGAATTTATGAAAAATAGTGGGGCTTCTCTTTAAATGTTGCATAGCAAAAAGTTATTTCTGCTTGCATTCTTCCCCATTAAAAACAGAAGGAAAATCAGAGGAGATATCATTACCCCATTTGAACTAATAAATTGCCACAAACCCTTGGTAGAATGTACAAATTAGAATCTACTGGGAAGAGGAAGAGAGCATTCATCCAAAAGGAACCAGGCCAGCCTGAAGCACAACTGCTGTGAGACCACTTATTCAAAAGCTTGTTTTCTACAGCCTGACCAAACCTAAGTAGTACATGGGCTTTGTGAACTTAGATTTGGTTCCATGGCCACCTTTTTCTTTTTAACTTATTTTCAACCAATTCCCCCACTGGTACACTTTGAAAAATGGTCTTCTGAGGCTACCCTTCACAGTTCTTTCATGGTCTGGGATTCCCATCATGCATGCTTCTAGACCTTTTAAGGGTTCGTTGGTCTTATGAATAGGAATTGATGATCTCCAACACCTCTTTGCAGAACGCTCAACAGAAATCACACACGAGTTTCTTGAACATGAGGCAAAGGCCTGCTATGCATTTCTATGTGATTGCCCCACAGATTCCAATGGTGGGTAAGGCACAGGGATGCTTCACTTCTCCCAAGTCCATTGACCTGTAACCCCCTGTCCTGTAATGCACATCATGGTTACCAATCTGCTCTATGAGTCTTGATTCTTTCCTCTTTCTGACAGATCAAGCCCTGGGCTACTCATCACTCAAAGCACCCAAGAACGACATTTACCCAGATTACAAATCTATCAAAATGTTTCTTCGATTTGCTCCTATGGCCATACCTTGGTCTTGGTTCCACGTTTTGTTCTGTGTTAATCATTGTTGCTATATTTGTTATACTTGTGTGGAGCAAACAACCACTTCTCACTTCCTACAAGTCCCAAATCACACACTATAAGCTACCAGCATAGGATTTTTAAAACTTACATCTGTCTAATCATGTCTCCTTCTGACCTTAAGCCATTTTCTACTAGCTTACTATTCATAGGATTAAGTATTCCTTTTGTATTATAACATTGTGAACCCTTGATGACCTTGTCCTAATCTACCCCAGCTACTCCTCTCTGTGATTGCTAGTCCACTGCAGGAACTGCTCATTGCAGTGAACATGATCCCAGGTTGTGTCATACAGCATTGCAATTGGGTCACTCCTGCTACTTAACTAATCCTTTCCTTCCATTTTCTTCATGGCTGGGATCTTATGTCATGGCAAAGATTCTCTCCTCCACTATCCTTACTGTTCTGCTCTTGCCTTCTCTCCCCACTGAGAACTGGGTCATTAGCTTTGTGTTACCATACATTCTTTGCACATCTCTAGTAAAGCAATTATCACAATCACACTTTAGTTCAAATCTGTTTCCATGCATGACATGCCAGGAAACTAGAAACTCTTTGAGCAGTGTATCTAGTGTCAGCTACCAATCTGGCAGTTGAAACTACATTAAGCAGACAATACAGTCCTTAAATGAAGGAGTAACTTTAAGATCAGTCAAATGTGGGGGTAGATCTAGGTGCTTTGGTTATAGCTAACAAATTGATTTGACAGCATAATATGGAGAAGAAACAACGATTATAACATTACATTGCATAAATAGAGTTCAGAAAATGAGTAGGAAAGAGAAATTCTCACTATGTCTACACTGACCAGGCCACATATTCAAAGGACACGGGGTTTACCAGAGAACTGTAGGGAAAGAACTAAAAACCCATAGATTTTGGGAAATGGGGAAGAAACTGAAGAAATGGAGAATGGACAGGACACAGCTACATTCCCATACACAGGCCACAACTGGGGGTGAGCTCATTCTTTGGAAACCTAACCTGAGCATCCTGGCACGTAGTTGGGCTGACATGCACAGACTGATGTATCAAAGACTTCAACAGCCATGGCTATGGACTCCATACAGTCAGCTGGGAAAAATGTGGGATCATTCACTGCTGCTTCAAAAAGAGAGTCTAGATGATAATACCATGTACTCGCCACATGCCAGGTTCTGTTCTTGGACTTTTCCATATGTAAATTCATTTATTCTCAGAAACAACTCTATGTGATAAGGATCATGAAAACATGGTCCAGAAAAGCTCAGTCATTTCAAAAGTTCACATAGCTACCAAAGGACTTAAGAACAAAATAGCAATCTGGCTTCAAACACTTTGCTTATTTGAAACTCAGTCTGCCAAGAGCGCTACACTAACCTGCAAGCTGGCCTGTAGGAGGGTCATTCTCTACAGGAAAGAATGAAGATGACATGTCTAAGCTCCCTTGGCAGGACTCCATCACAGTAGGAGTCACAGAGGATGCTCTATGGCGGTACATAGTCTCCAGACATGTGGCAAGTCATTTCACTTTACAGTAGTGGGATTCTGGCCTTTGTTGCTCACAGGAGAGTAGAGAGGCTTCCAGGTCACAGCAAGCAAGCAGAGTGAGCATCACCCAGGCCCAGACGTTAAGGTTCTTAACACATTCTCCACAACAACCACGTGCTTTGCAGTCTTCTGCTCTGTACCCCATCACACCCCACAAAGTCCCAACGATATGAATCTTGCGAAACTCTGGAACTAAGCACATTCTCTGAGGCCTCATCGCCGTATACAATTAAATACACTCTCTTCTGCTGGGTTTTGACCACCACATGACCATTTTTGTCTACACTCTGGGTCATTTCCCATTGTTTTTTGTACATAGCAATAATGCATCAGACCTTTCTGCTATCAAAAGTCATGCCAAACTTCACCTTTGACCTTGCCTTCAGTGTTCAATTTATTATTGTTCTATCTAATCAGAAACTGTTATCCAAAGTTAATAAATAAATAAATAAGTTGGTTTTGTTCAGAAATTCTCCATTACTTTGTATCAAAATGAATCTCATGTCCTCCTTACAAATAAATACTTGGAATGACCTAAAGCCAAATGTTTATCTCTGTAGAATGGATAAGGGATACTATCTTCATTCAGTAGAATACTATCTAAAACTAAACTAGAATTATACTTAACAGGAATAAGTGTAAAAATGTCATATTAAGCAAAATCAAATCACCCAAGAGTATATACAATACGATTCCATGTGTGTGGAGTTCAAAAAAGAAGATAAATTACCCTATGGGTTTAGAAGGAAGGAAATGAGCTTTCATTGTTGGGGAAGGGGTACTGGTGAGAAGTTTGCCTTGTGAAGTTCCATGAACTGTTTACCTAATGTTGATGTGCTTCTCTTAAAGAAAATCAGAAGACCCCATGGTTTTGCCTGTAATGCTAAAATATCACCAGGTACAGGTTCCGATGAGTGATTCCTCGCTCATCCTATTACTAGAGAGCAGGATTAGTCAAAGTCTGTATCTAAAAACAGTATTTTCTGATATTATGGTTCAAGTCCTATGACCTTCACAATGGGACACAAATTGGACTTACTTCACTGGTAACTTTCTTTTCACTCCTCTGATAATACTGGATACTTTTACAGACCTATCTTCAAAAACATCTCTCTTACTCTACCCATACTTTTAACAACAATTTCTTGATTCTCTATTTTCCACCAGAGCTCTGTGTTCTTTCATTTTCTGCTTCATTTCTCTCCAAACTTTGCAGGCCTTTTGTGCCCTCCTCTGCACCCCATGGCTTTTTACCTTACTCTAACCTCTGAGATCTCACAGCATGAATCCCTGGGGCTCTTCTGGTGGAAAAAAAAATATCAAACACAGCAAATGTGTAATAGAAGGCAGCAGGGTTAAATGGCTGGACTCTCAGGCTTCTCATCTCCTTCCCCATCCCTGCCAATTTCCTTCCTTCACAAGACTCCCAGGGAACAGGAGAGCAAGGAACATCCTAAAGCAAGATAAATCCCGTGCTAGAAACTCCACCCTTGGTTTGTGGATGGCCACATTAAGAAATTCTATCAATGATAAAGCCGCATAAACACTCATCAATCCATTGAGCTCTTCCGCATTCACTAAAGTAGGCATGGAACTCAGCCAATATCCCCTCCTGCCTTCTTCCTTTCTTTGTTGTGTAAACATAAGAAGAAGAATCAAAGGACTTGAGTCTCCTAGGGTCTCATGACAATTAAGATAATGCAAAAGAGCAGATATTGAAGCATAGCATCCTGCTACATGGCTTTTCACCATGCCATCTTGCAACACAAAATTTTGTGACAGACCAATATTTTTTTTTTCAAACCACAGCTGGGATTATTTCTCCTCTTAGTGTATCAGATTCCCTCTTCAAAGTAATTCATAACCCTCCCATTAAGAGATAGGATTTATTTCCGAGCCCTCACATCTGAGCCAGCCTTCTGGCTTGCTTTGCCCAGCAGAATGAGATATGAATGATTCTATGTCAGTTCCAAACCTGGATCACAAATCTCTTGCACAGTTCTACTCCTGTTCTTAGAAGCCCTCTATGTGAAGAAGACTAAACAAGCTTTTGGAGGAGAAGAAAAGCAGCCCTTTGCATCATCAGCTCCGGTGAACCCAGCAGCCAGCTACTGATATATATGGGTGAACTTGACTAAAATAAACCCAAAGCAACCCAAATCAGAACTACTCAATTAAACCCCAGACTGGTCAGTTATAAGTAAAAAAGTCATACTTGAAGTGCAGAAGAGAATATAAATACCTATCTGGCACAATAGATTTTAACCAAAATAACCAAGTAGGTAAGACATGGGGTTGCAAATTAAAACAATATTTAATATGAAATTGTTAGGTATTGTTTGTCTATTACATTATAAAGTATGTTCTGTCATACTTTACATGGATTCATAACAATAAATTCTCCATAACAGGGAATGCAAAGGCATGTCTGCAAATATCTTTGAAGTATTCTGAAATCCAATCTTCCTGAAAATCCCATCATTACTTTAAGTGGTACCAAGGCAAACAGTTCTTTCAATAAAACAAAATCAGAGATCATCTGCCAACTTAACTGCAGCAACTTTCCCACTTCTCAGATACCCATGCCTATAGACACAATCTGAAATGCACTGCATCCACTACAGACTCAATAATCTTGACCTCAAAAACCCTTCCATCAGATCACAACCTAGTCTCTATTGAGTTCAGTGGTTGCAGGTACAAGATGCAACCGTAGTTCAATCCCAGTCACACAACAGATACTTCCCCCAATCTCTCAACCCTCAGAAATCTTTCTCTTATTACACAGCGCTGTACTGACTGGTTTTGCATGTCAACTTAACACAAGTTAGAGTCATCAGAGAGGAAGGAGCCTTAGTTGAGAAAATGCCTCCATGAAATCCAGCTGTAAGGCATTTTCCAATTAGCAATTAATAGGAAAGGGTTCAGACCATGATGGTTGTGCCATCCATCCCTGGGCTGGTGGTCCTGGGTTCTATAAGAAAGCAGGCTGAGCACACCAGGGGAAGCAAGCCAGTAAACAGCATCCTTCCATGGTCTCTGCATTAGCTTCTGTTTCCAGGTTTCAGCCCTGCTTGAGTTCCTGTCCTGATTCTCAGTAAAAATGATAACATACCCCTTTGCTGTCTTAAAGATGTTTTTTGATTAAGAAATCAGACACCAAGAAGTACCCGTGACATTTTTTGTTAATATTTCTTCCACCCAATCTACCTTAAATTGCGTGGTTCTAACCCCTAAATATCTCAAATATCTACTCTTCTCAGTCTCCACTGTCACCACAGTATGAGCCTCTCTCTTCTATAACTACAAGATGCTTCAGGCATTTATTTGAATGCATTCAGTCTGTTGTGAACATTATTTTAAAAAATTTCATCGTCAAAATGACTGGCAGCTCATCATCATAGCTTTTAATTATTTCAAGCTTTGCACATACATAACCTAGCCCATGCTTATCACTCCAACTTCGATCTATACCCTTCTGTCCCCTAACCACCTTGCTTCTTATCCTCAGACTATACCAGCTCCCTCAAACACAAGGACTCTGTATTTGTCATTTGCTCTAGAAGATGTTCTCTGATCCTTCTCTGTCCCGGTCTATTAAGACATTACAGCTCAGCACAGAAGACGGCTGTCTTCTCAGAGGTACCTCTCCTTGTCTATCCAGACCAAGTCATTTCAAAGGTAACTATACATTTTCATCATTATATTTGTATTTGTGGTTGTCTGGACCCATCATATTTTGTCCATTCTTTTATCCACAAGACATCCTGTAGTATTTTGCCACATAGTAGGCACTCAAATACTTGTCAAAAATAGTACACTAATAAAAGAATAAAATAGTAAGTATATGTCTCTCATAATAGTTTCTAACTCCTCCACCATTGATACTGTAATAAATAATGAATAGATATTTAATTTTCCAGGTAGACTATATCAGACAAATGGATAGAAATCACAAAACAATAAGCTCTGTTTCTTAAGTACTGGGCTCTTATTCTAAATAGATTTTATACATGAGTGACTACATAGTCCATTTCCATTTCCTTTTGCAGAGTGCAATTTGAAGACTGAGAGAAAATTGCAAACTACATTTGTTATGTGAACCTCTAACCCAGATAACAAATTCTATTGCCTCCTTTCTATTCAAAACTTTCTTCTCTGACTCATGCTACCAAGAGCTCCAGAGGGAAATTCTCCTAATTACTCCAAGCATTAGCAACATCCTTCAGTAGGAGATCTGAATTTAAATGACTTGTGCATGACACCTGCTTTAGCCAATTTGTATTCTTACTGAATCACAATGATTTGCATAGATAGATAGATAGATAGATAGATAGATAGATAGATAGATAGATAGACAGACAGATAGACAAATAGAAAAATAGACAAATAGACAGAAAGATAGACAACAGGTTAATGGGGGGGGGTGTTTCCATAGCACCAATAATGTATTAATTTTTTTAATGCTTTCCATTACAGAAGAGGCCTTTTTAAAAAAGTAACAATTGGGTCAACAGCAAATACAAGGCCTGATCAAAATATGCAACATACAAAGAGATATGTTAACTAAAATCTCTACTTTCTCCACACATTATAGTTACAATCAGGCAAAGTTGGAGGACACTTGGAACTCCTTCTTGTATACATTTTGTAGCCTTTATAATCAAATCTAAACTCTCTAACACAGCCTGCTTTAGTCCATCTCCCCAGTCTCAATCTGCAGCTGTCTCCTGCTCTCTGTACACTGTTCATAAAGGACTTCTTTTCTTCCTTCAAAAATTTCATATTCTCTTTCTCCTAGGGGACCTTCAAGTTTACTGTTTAAAACAGTGTCTCTAACCTACCAACTGCTTCTTTTGCCTGAGAAACTTCTACTTATCTTTCAGGTCTGAGCTTAAGTATCTTTGCTTTTGAGACCTCTCTTAGCTATTCCTTTCATCAAAGAAGCTGGAACTCTTGCTTTATAGCACTGATAATGAGTCCAAGAAATGCTGTCAGAATAAAGTAACAGGCAATGAAATTTGAAACAGAAAAATGTTGAAGCAATTGCAATTAGCTATGTAAACAAATGAGAAAGGGGAACATTAAGTGTGTGTGCCTATTAGTTTTATCCACTTGCCACAAACTAGAATTACCAGGGAAGAGAGAACCTCAAATGAGGAACTGTTTCCACTGGGATGCCCTGTAGTCAAGTCTGTGAGGCATTTTTGTGATGGATGAGAGATGGTTCAGACCAGGTGGGAGGGAGAATCCCTGGCCTTGTGGCCCTGGGTTGCATAAGAAAGCAAGCTGAGCAAGCCATGGACAGCAAATGAGTAAATGGCTTTCTACCATGCTTCCTGCCTGGGATCCTACTTGAGTTCATGCCCTACCTTGACTGTGACATGAAAGCATACAGCATATAAATCCTTTTATCTCAGTTTGCTTTGGGTCAGTGTTTTACCTCAGCAATGGAAAAGAAAACTAGGACAGTGTATGACCCAGAGTGTTCCAGGGAAGCAGAACCAATAGGAGACCTACAGATAGAGGTAGAAATAGAGACCGTATAAAGAGAGAAAAAACACAGGTGCATAAGGTATCACATCAATCACAAGAGATGTGGACAGCCATAGAGAGACCCCTATTTCTATCTATGTCAAGACAGAGGTTTGAGAAATCAGCTCACATGATTATAAGGGTTTCACAGCCCCAGGTGATAGCATCTGTAAAGCTAAGGTCCAGGAAAGTCAACAGTATAATTGAATCCAAGTCTGAGGACTAAGAATCAAAGCTGCTTTATTAGTCCTCAACTCGAAGCAAGACAAAATGGATGAAAGACCCAATCAAGTGATAAAGCAGAAGAGAACAAAGAAGAGGAAGGAGGAGGAGAAGATGGAGGAGGAGGAAGGGGTGGGAAGGGGGAGAGGAGGGAGAGGAGGAGGAAAAGGAATTCCTCTTTTGTTCCATCTTTGTTCCATTTGGGTTCTTAACTTACTGAAAGAGACCCTTCCACCTAAGGGAAGGTGATTTCCTTTATCAAATACACTAATGCAAATGATCATCTTATCTAGAGCTACAAAAACAACAGCAACAACAACAAAAGCAAACAAACGTAACATTCCTGGAAACAGAGAGAATAGAAAAAACTTGAGGACAATACTGAGTGAGTCTGGTTAATAATCATTCTCTTTTCTATGCTCTAAAACAATGTCATCCTTATATTTAAACTGCCTATCACTTAAAGTCACATAATATCATTTAACAGCTATATTTAACCATAACATACCTTCCTACGTGGTTCAACTTCTAAGCACTCAAGTCATTATCTATATAATATATACATATATACGGGTTAAATTTTCCATTTTGTTCACTGTGTTTTTCTCTCACCAGAATATAAACTAACCAAAATGTCCTTAACTAGGTTAATCTTTAGACAGGTTTCATCTCAATTCCAAGCCCCTGACTTCCCTTTCTTTAGAGCATATTTGTAGTCTCCCCACCCCCAGCCTGGAACCTGCTTGCTCAAGGGTGGAGTTTCCTGCTCATTCGTTCTGCCACGCCCACTGCTGGACCGTGCCGCTTTGCTGCTTGGAGCCACACATGTGTTCACCCTGCTACTAGACCCCGAGACCATTCGGCGGGAATGGGGTTCCCTCCCCCTTCCTTTATAACTGAATGTCGGAACTAGTAAAATGGAGCTTTGAACAGGATGAACTTGTCTTGGCTCCGTTTCTTCTTTCTCCCCGTCTAGTTCCTCCCTTAGCTCGAGTGGCCATCTCAGTCGAACCGTTCACATTGCGAGCTGCTCGCAGGCCGCAACACATATTTACCATTGAAAACATCCAGTGAAATATTCTTTCTGTAGTCCTTTAATATGTAATTTTTTAACCCATTACCTGTTTTATAAATCACAAATTATTTGATCAGGGATTTGAGGAATATTTCTGAGGACATACTCAGTAAAAAGACAGACCCCTCTCTATTATCCAGACCTTAGTCCCAACTCTGATAAATATCAGTTAGTAAGCACGGGTGGCCTACTGACCTACCTTCCGAGGATTTGTCTCAGCAAATTGACTTCATTCTCCTACCTCCATTGCAACAACCTCTCTCCAATAGTCCTGAATAAAGAATTCTTTGTTCTTATTAGTAATGTCTGAAACAAGTTCTCTTAACTATTGCTATGAAGACAGGAGGATTTGCAAGCTCACCCACTGCAAGATCCCTATCACTTAGCGTAAAAAGGAACTTAGATAATTGGAAGCATGTTGATGGATTAAATAAAGAACATGTGTTTTTGTTCTTACACCAAAAGGATGACTTCAATAGAGAAAAAAAAAATCCTCCTTGGGTCATTTTTATCTAAATGTACCATAACATCTCTGAAGTCAGTTTAAACAATTATTATTAGTTATACATACCAGAAACATGAACAATGTTAGTGGTATAAACTTATCATCTATGCTAACATAGATACTGTGTATCTCCTAAAAATAATCAGTTTTGCCAATATAGTCAACATTGTCATTAATTAGACATTCCTATTAATTTTAATTTTTAGATTTTAGTACTGAACATGAAATACAATAGATTCTAAAATTCAAACAGATTCATTAGATGTAGAGTCTAGTAGGCCTAAAAACTTGTAATTATAAGAAAAAATAGTGTTGCCCAGTCCCTGATATCTATACCTCCTTAGTAACAGTGACAGGAACAATGGAAGAGGGAGAGGAATCACAAGCCCCATCCCAAAGGGAAGCTACCGACAGGAAACGGTTTCGGGAGGAAGGAAAATTGGTTCTTTAAGGGTGTGACTCTTAGTAGGCTGACTACACTACAGTTGATGACACCACAGTCATGAATATAAGAGAAATACAGATTGGATTCCTTAGATTACTAAAATAAAATACAATTTTAAAAACAGGTGGCGAGGAGGAGGTACGGGGTTGATCTCAGAAGACTTAGGGAAGGGGTAAGTAGCAAATATGATTAAAATACATTGTGTGCAATTCTCAAAGAATTGATAAAAATACTATTTTGAGTGGCTAGAACAATTTCAATAGCTATAAAATCAAACAAAAGCGTTAGAGGAAGGCCATTCAAAGCTTAATATAATTCCTTGTGCAATAATAAGAGTATCTGAAGAGAGCTAATGTTTAGTTGGCACACTGACCTAAACACAAACACATATTGTCTTAGGTCAGGCATGACGTCACGTCGCTGTATTCCCAGCACCCAGAAGCTTGAGAGAGGAAGATTGTTAAACTCAGGCCATGTTAGGATGCACAGTGACTCTGAACTAGCCTAAAATACCTAGTCAGAAGGGAAGAGGAAGCAGGAGAAAGAGAGAGAATGGGGAGGAGAGGAGAAAAGAAAAATGAAATGAGAGAAGGAAGAGAGCAAAGGGGAGAAGAAGATAGATATTCCTCCCAAAAAACACAAAGTAAAATCCGTATTTGTGCCCACAGTACTGACCAATCTATCAAGTCAACTCACAGGGCTGCCATAGTTACCATCCGACTCGGAAAGTGTGCAAATAGCAATGACTGCTCATTGCTAAAACAAGCCTCCTCTGTGGGGGTTGACCTCATAGTAATCTGTGGAATCTATCCTTGGGCCCCATCGTCCCACAACACACAAGTCATACATGAGAAAGGAACACTAGAGCTACCTTGACTTAAAGCCATGAGATTTGAACCTACCCTCCCCCCAAGCATTCCATTTGACACATAACTGAATTTATGTCTGTCTCCATTCGCATGACTTTATCCTCTACCTCTGTATCCTATTTCCCAAGAAATCCTGCCCCAAATTCTTGTTCTCCTGTTATTGCACATTTCCAAAGACCCATAACTCATTAGGAGAGAGCATCAGCAGACAGCTTGTTCTCGTAAGATCCTTTCATCTCTTTGATTCAAAACTCACATCTTGGAACTGTGTCTATCTCAGCAGTAGAGCTCATGCTCAGCATGCACAAAGCCCAAAATCATTCCCTGTGGCCAAAAATAAATAATCATCTTCGCTTTGCTGCTGCCACTAACGCTGAGGCATTGCATCATCCCTTTAAGCATTACCCAACCTAGCAGAGCACTATAACCTGCCCCAGCTTAGAAACTCCAGCCCTGAAGCACATTTGCACTCCTCAATAGTTCTGTCTTTGTTTATCCACCTAGTGACACAGCCCACACTTCATAAGGTAAGTTTCTCCCTTACCTCTGATCAGTAATAAAGTCATGTCTGCTTTGTCTTATTGGCAGGATGTGGTAGCGATTTAGGAGCATGCAACTAGAGAGAGCCTCGTGACTAGCTAGCTAACCAAACTCTCAATGCGTTTAATGGCAATAGCCCCATGTACTTGTCTCACATGGGTGTGTCAGAGTTGCAGCATTCATGGAACGCCCTTTACACCTTAGCAACCTCATCTGGGTAAGTAGAGCTGATTGAAAGTTTCTTGTAGTTCAAATACAAATACTGACCATTCTTTATTATTATTAATTTACATATTTACAGTCCAAATGCTGCCCCCTCCTGGTCTCCCTTGAAGTTCTTCCCCCCCCACCTCCCCTTTACCTCTGAGAGGGTGACCCACCCTGTACTCCCACTACCCTGGTGCATCAAATCTCTATAGGATTAGGTGCATTCTCTTCCACTCAGGCCAGAGAAGGCAGCCCTCTGCTACATATGTGCTGGGACCATATTGCATAGGCTTATCCTCTTAGGTTGCTGGCTCAGTCTCTGGGAGCTCACCAGGCTGACCCTTCTGTTTAACCTCTTTTTACTTCCAAGGAACACAGATAAATTTCCTTCATTGATCCCTAGAGCGACAAAGGAAGGTTTACCAAAGTCAAAGTCTCATGAAGAAAGGGAAGTGATTTATTCACTCTTCACAATGAATAATAAACAAAGCTTTATTTATTTATTTATTTATTTATTTATTTAGGATCTCACTGTGCAACTGACCACCCTGGAACTCCCTGTGGAAAGCAAGCTTTCCTCAAACTCGGAGATCTGCTTGCCTGCCCTCCCCACACCTCTTCCTCCCCCTGCTGCTGCTGCTCCTGCCCTCCCCACACCTCTTCCTCCCCCTGCTGCTGCTGCTCCTCCTGTTCCTGTTCCTGCTCCTCCTTCTCCTACTCTGCCTCCCAGAAGTGCTAGGATTAAAGTTGTGCACCACCATAGCCAGCTTAAACAAAACTTCTTAAAGATGAAGACAGCGATGAGAGCAATGAACATATTCCTGTAGATTCCTGTATATTATGGGAAAGAAGTAGCATCATGAAATTAAGTAAAGGCAGGTAGTTTTTTCCACTAGATCCATAGAGGAAAAACTCCTCAAGCATGGGAATGAGTGCTGCACAAAAGACAAGAACAACTTCTACGCAAGCATGGACACAGTTAACGTGCAATTTCCACACACAGCATGCAGAGAGCAATGTATTCCAGCCCTCCTTCGCCCTTATTTTAGAATCATGCCCCAGAGCTCAAAGACAGGAAGCATTCATCATGAATGAACATCAGAACAGACAGAAGTGTCTTCTTATGTAAGCAGAAAAATCAAATAAAGGCGCCTCGTTACTTGTTATTTCCTATTCTCTCCGAGCTAATTCCCTCAGCAGACAGACCGCTTTGTCTCAGTGGAAAACTCATGCAAAATAATACAGGCCTGCAACATTGTTCAATTTCAGATATAAGAAGAATGTTAATCATTAAATCTGTGTATTACCCAACGAGTAAACACAAGGAATAGAATCTAATGTTTGGACCATACTTACCACATTGCAATTTGGAACCCAAGGATGACACCACCCTTCAACCCTTTTCTCCCCTTTGAGTTTCACTCTGTCCCATCTTTTTTCTCTAAGATTGATTGTTTAGAAGTCATTTTTCTCTCAAGCTAGAATTTGAGAGCTTTTCCATTCTGAGACTGTACCACGATCCCCTTTTACTAGATACTTTGTGATGCTTTGTTTGCTCAGTAGGAAGTCCAACCTATACCCCAAAGTAATCAATCACTAAACACATGTGAAGGAATGGCAGATCTGGCCAATCAAACTGGAATATTTCCTACATGTGAGGATGAGCCTATGCATAGGATGGAACTGATCAGAGATGTGAGCACAGTACCCAAAATGCAAGGAATCCTTTCTTACCTGTGAGACATTTCCTCCTGACCCTTCACTTCTATTAATAACAAGAAATGGGCAATCCAAGCAAACATGATAAACTATGAAACCTCAGCAGAACAGCAACAATGTAGAAATTGAATGGCAGTTAGGCAGGAATTGAAAATCCAAGATGTTCAGTTAGAAAATGTCTCTGCCTTTGGCAAGCACAAGGTCTTCCTTCTATACATTCAGAAGCTAGCAAACCCTCTGATGCTTAAAGATCTTTGTACAATTTCAATTCTTCACAGAAATGGAAGATCACAGTGGGCAAACCATGAACCCATGACTCATCAAAATATAACTATAAAATACAAATCATTATTAGAACACTTATAGTTGTTAAAAGCAGCAGAAATGAAACAACGTGGATGACAAGAGGATTAAACTTGACTAGAAATAATTATCTAGAGTAACCTCTCAATACCAGAAAATTAAATAGCATATTTGGAAATGTTATCTATGCCAAAGGAAAATTTTCAGAGGAATTAAGCCTGTTTTGAGGTATCTAAGAATGAGAAGACGCCCTGACACCATGAGTGGAGTGTGGCGGTTACGCAGAGAAAAGTAAAGATGCTTTAACAGAAGAAAGATTCTGATGCCAGTGTTCCAAACTGCTACCTTAGCCAAAACTGCAAGAGCAAATTACGTCACAAATAGAGTAAAGCATATAGTAAAGCATATATATATATATATATCTTAAAGCCATGTACTTGAAGACAAGAAGGTCAACATAATCCCCAACATAAGTCCCAACAATGGTTTTTCAAAAGACCAATATAGTAAGTTTCTAACCCAATGAGAAGAAAGAGCAAGAAAAAGGAAAAAGAGGAGAGAAAAGGGGAAGGAGACACAATGTAGGTAACACCATTACAAATATAAAATCTCAAAAAAGTTCCAAATATATCTAAAAATATTATGTATAACTCTATGGCAATACACTTGATAATCTTAATGAGATAAGAAAAATTTATGAATTATATCATCTGCTAAAATATGCATAAGAAGTATGAATATCTCTAATAATCTTTCTCTATAAAATAGGGATCTAAATAGGAATATATCTATTAAATACAATTAATGAATAAGAAGAACCTCTAAATTAAGAAGGCAGAGTGCCTAGATGGGCTCAAAACTGAATCTTCTCAGAAATTCAGCAAAGGAACTCCTCCAGATCTCTACAACATCCAGAAAATGAGAACAGAGAGATTTCTCCAGAATACTCCTGGCACATCGTGAGACCAGCATTACACTGACAGCACAGCTAAAGAGATTATAAGAAAACTGTAGACTAATGTCTCTTATAGATATAAATGCAAAGCCCTAAACAATACATCAGAAAATTGGATCTAACAATGTAAAATAAAATAGTATTCACTGTGACTAAGTAGAATCATGTCAAGATTGCAAAGCTAATTCAAAATTGGAAGGCCAAAAAATATATTAAAGAAAGGGGATTTGCATGATCATATCAATGAATGTAGAAAATGCCTGTGACAAAATCAGCAAATTAAGAATATTTACATGTATTCAATTAAAAATAACTATCTAAAGAAAGCCTTACAACAAATATACCCAACAGTGAAAAACTAGGAATGCTTTCACTAAGATCAGGAACAAGATAGATGTGCCTCCCATCTCTGTGCTTTTGTGTGACATCATAATAGAAATCCCAACTAATTCAATAAGACAAGAAAAGAGGAAAAGCCTTTTTTTTGAAGTAAAGGAAATAAAGTTAATATCAAGGAGCTAATTATACTCCTGACCACCATATGTCCCTAACTCCAGCACACACAAAGCAGAGACAGCGGATCTCTGTTTGCAACAAGATGGCTAGCTGGACTAGTCAAAGAAGCAAGAGGGCTAGCTGGACGAGTCAAAGAAGCAAGAGGGCTAGCTGGACTAGTCAAAGAAGCAAGAGGGCTAGCTGGACTAGTCAAAAAAACTTCTGAGCTAAACCAAGAGACAGAGTTCTTCTTCAAAATATAAAGTGGAAATAAACAGAGAATGACACCCAGTGATAACCTCTAACTGGCAAAAGCATGCTCACACACAAGCACACATATATGCATGCATGCTTGCATGTACATGTATGCCTGCACATTTATGAACATGCATAAACACATATGCCACACACACACAAAAGGATAGAAAAATGAAGATATATCACATGTGTATGAATAAAAACACTCGATATAACATTCATACTAATTCTTCCTTATTTGAGCTATTAATAAAACAACATTTCAATTACATTACAGCAAATTTTTTAGTGAATATAAACAAAATAATTCTGAAATCTATTTGGAGAAGTAAAACAGAATATCCAGGATAATATTGAAGAAAAAGAACAAAGCCAAAGGATGGATTGATGCTACCTCATTATAAGGCTTACTGTAAAGCTACAGCAATCAAGAGATTATAGGATTGGCAAAAGACTAGACAAACAGATGAATAGAGCAGGACGTGTAACCTAGAAATACATAACACATAACCCACGTGCAATAATTACTCAGCTAATTTTTTACAAAGGAACAAAATAGAACATTGTAACAGTATTTTCAACAAATGGTAATAAAGTAAGAACAACGCATATTCATCTGTAAGGCCAAAAAGAAGTCACTTGGTCATAGTCAATTAAAAAAAAAAACACAGAAAGCATAAAGCTTTGGTAGCAGGGTAACATAGATGTCTCGGTCTATTATCGGTTGTTAACACAATAGAATACACTGACTATCTCAGAGAGAAAGATTGTTTGAGTTCATGCTTTTAGTCCATGGTTTTAGTTCATGCTTTTAGTCCATGGCTTTTAGAGGACATGGCTTATGAAGTCTGTCTTGCTAGAAATCCAAAGGTCACTCAAAGCATCACCAGGCAAAAGCCAGGAAGCATGAGAGACCTATCCAAGTGGGTGCTGACTACAGGCTGTGCAATGTCTTAAGGCTGAATATAGATATGGTGTTGTCCATTGGGAAACTGCAAAAAGGGCTGAGCACCTCAGAGCTTTAGACAGCTTTGTCTACTACAAGACACAGGCTGAAGCATGTCCCTCAATGCATCAATGTTGAGGAAGGATACCTAAGGGGAAACATTTAGTCCCTGAGTGCTCCATCTCAGGAATAATTAATGTCACATATTTAAGTCAGTGTCTCCCACCTTCTGCATGTGAGACATAAGACCCTCACCACCCCCATGACAGCTCCTCTGCGCCCTGCTTCCAGCCACTGGAACCAGAAAGGAAATTCCTGTTACTTATAATTTACCAATCTGTTTGAAATAAAGCGAGCAAGGCCACTAACTTAAGTTAAACAAATTTGCCAGTCTACAAAATCCCTATTAAATTCCAATACGATTTCTTAAAGAAACAGAAGAATAATCTTAAAATTCATATGTAGGCACAAAAGATGCCAATAAAAGAAGCAATCTTAAGGACAAAGAATAATGCTAGAGGTGCCACTATTCTGATTTCAAATGAAACTAGAGAACCATAGCAAAAACCAGAGTGGTCCTTACATAAAATTGGAGATGTAGGTTAATGGAACACAGTAAACGATCCATATATAAACCACCATAGCTACTGCCCTATGAGTTTTTTATTCTAGAATTATAATATAACTACAACATTTCTCCCTTTCCTTTCCTCCCACAAAACCCTCCCATAGATTCCTCACTCCTTCCCTTCAAATTCATGGCCTTTTTTAAATTGTTTGTGTGTGTGTGTGTGTGTGTGTGTGTGTGTGTGTGTGTGTGTGTGTGTGTGTCTGTGTCTGTGTCTGTGTGTGTTTCTAAATACAGTCTACTCTGTCCTTATAATGTTCCTTGTATGTATGTTTTTAGGGATGAATTTGGCACTGAACAACCAGTGCTCTTCCCTGGGAAAGACTACCTTTCCTGTTTCCAGATTTCTTCTGTTGCCGGTTGTTCTTTCGGTATATTGAGGCCTCGTGGGCTTTTCCTATCCAGTGTGCCATGTTCTTTGCTGATCTTGTTTTGCTCATATTTGGGTGGGCATGTTGGTGAAATATTATGTGTGTAGCTTCTTTAGGATGTTACTAGGAAACACAATCTCACGATAGACTGGCTTGATCCTTAGCTCTTTTGCATTGCATATAATTTTTGACAAAGATACCAAAAAATACATTGGCAAGCAGAGCCTCTTTAACAGCCAGTGTTAACAAAAGCTGTATCTCCATTTATAGAAGAATGAACTAGATCCCTATCTTTCACCCTATTCAAAACTCAACTCCAGATACTGCAAAGGCATTAACAATTGAGCTAAAACATGAAAACTGTTAAAGAAACATTACACAAAGCACTGCAAGACTCACACATAGACCAGGACTTTCTTAATAAAGCTCCAGGTACTCCATAAATAAGGCCAACAACTAACAAATGGAACCTCAAAATATAAAACTTCTACTCAGTAAATAAAAAAAAATTAATAAACTGAAGAAGTCAGGAACTGGATGGAGCAAATTTTGGCTAGCTATGCATATAACTAGGGACTAGCATTGGGGACACACACACACATATACACATACAGAGAGAAAGAGCGAGAGAGACAGAGAGACAGAGAGAGACAGAGAGAGAGAGAGAAAGCTAAACAAAAAGAAATCAATAAGTCTGCTAAGGAAATAGACAGGTCTCAAAAGATAGAGAACAAATAACCAATAAACATTTGAAAAAATATTCAGTCTCATTAGCCATCAGAGAAATAATTAAAACAACACTGAGATTCATGTCATTCCACTTAGAATGTCAGTCATCAAAAATATAAGTAACAACAAATGCTATGAGAGTGTGGACAAAAGGAAAGCTTTCACTCTGCTGGTGGAATATAAAGTAGCTAGTCCACTCTGGAAATCAGCATGAAGTTTCCTCAAGAAAATAAAAATAGACCTCCCATATGACCAAGCTATACCCAAAAGAGCCCAACTCAATATGTCACAGAGAAACTCGTACATAAATGTTCATTCCATTATCACTAGTCACAGTACCAAGTTACAAAATCAGCACAGACGTTCAAGCACAGAGGACTGGATACAGAAAAGGTGGTGTATGCACACATGAAATGTGATTCAGCTATAAAGAACAAAGTTATATCCTTTAGGGGAAACTAGAGGCATTGGAAATAGCCATAAACTTAATTGAGCCATCTTATAGTCAATAGTGCATGTTTCCTCTTATTTATGCTTCCTATATTTCATACATATACATAAAATCGTTTATGTTCATAGGATTCAAAAGTAAAAGCAAACTGTCTAGGGAAATAAGGAGAAATTGTGAGGAAGGAGAAGAGGCACAGGGAGGATTGCTCAGCACACGAGGCACACCTGTACAAAGAGTAACCCCATACAGCACAGTACCATGTACGATGATTACTAGGGGTGAGTGGTAGAAGAAATAACACAGAAGAAACTGCATTGCACACCTTCCTAATCCTCCCATTTTTTTGCCTTTGATGATCTATTTTAATTTAAAACATGATAGCAAGTCAATTGTTTAAATAATGGTGTCTACTATTACTATTCTCGGATCTGAAGTGGCAAAAGGGACAGAGAGGTTCTAGAGGTTCAAAAGGGTCAGAGAGTCTGACAAAGCTCATTAACATCTACAAGCTTGATTACCCTCTTCTAGAGTCTCCGTTCTTATTCTGATAATGAGAGATAAAAATCACAATTTTAAATGTGTGAGGTAACATGTGGGTGGCACTTGGACAAGCATAATTATGAACAAATAATAATTCAGACACTGTTTTAAGGGACTTTTCCAAAAATTAGAACTCTTATCTACTTCCACTTAGCCATTGCTGATTCATCTATTTTGCCTGCAGCATCTGTGCGTGATGATCATTTGCCTAATGCTGCTTTGCTCAGACTCATCTTTCAGGCTTACCATGCAGCCAGATACCCACCATCATCTCACCAGCATCATCTCACCAGCATCATCTTACCCCTCCAGCCCCCTTGCAACCGACCCGCGCATTGCCTGCAGGCCCAATCTTTCTTATGTACTTTACACACCTGCTCCCCTGAGAGGTCCCCACGCTAGACCTCCATGCTGCTTCAAATGCACATTGCAAATGAGCTAGATTCTACTCTTAGGACACATGAGAGAATTTTTTTATCCTCCATTTTATGATTTCTAGAACGTACATATTTCCTATTCTCAGACCAAAAGCTTTCTGTAATAGGTTCTGTCTTTCTTGCCTTGTAGTTTTCTCTAAAAAGCATGTATCCAGTTTACAAATTCCTAGTAAATCGAATTATCTTCAGATAGAATATCAAAGATCTTGAAAATAGAGTAATATTAAGCTGCTTTCATTTATTCTGTGCATGTATAGGAATGAAGGATTAAAGTGTGATTCCCAGACATAGAGTCTCTCGTATTCCCTAGGCCCCACTAGCTGGTGTGGTTCCTCTTCCATCTTTACATCATTGTAGAAATCACTAAGAGTTAGTAAAACTTCATGTAATCCCTGTGCATCCATCCAACAAAGAAGTACCATAGGGACATATTGTTCACCACCTCAAGATTTACAATGAAACTATACACAGGAAACCCAACAAATAAAGTAACAACAGCCTCTCAGGCTGGTAGAAGTTTTCAAGTGAAACTCATTAGTATCTTTTCACACTTAGTCTTTGTAAACATCTTGTAAGAAACTCAAGGCAAGACTGAGGAAAAGCCACCCTGTCACAACAAAGCATGTCCTGTGCTAGGCAGAAGAGTCCAGGCCATCCAAAGACTAATAATAAAATTGAAATAACTTTAACCACATTAATGCATATGGATGCACACAAGTGGGGATGAAATATGAAGGTATTAATTAGAAGTGTTGAGATGGATGCAAAAAAAAAAAAAAAGAAAAAAAAACCTTCCTGGAATGTTATGTAATAAGTCGTTAACAAAGAGCCAACTATTCAAGAACTGAATCAGAAGAATGCCAAGAATGCATTAAATACCACGCAAGCAAAGAAACAAGTGGACACGTAGATTGTACTGACAATGAGGTGGGAGAATAACATAATTAAAGGAGAGAGCTAAGAACAATGTGGAACCAAAGTATAGTATATTAAATTTAAAGAAAGTGAAGAAGGGCTAGAAAGATGGCTCAACACTTAAGAGCATATGTTGCTTTTGCAGAGGACCTGTGTTCAATTCCCAGGCTCCACATGGTGGCTCACAATCATCTGCAATACCAGTCCCATGACATCTGATGTCCTCTTTTGACCAGAAGTACCAGGTCCACACAATATACTAGTATACATGTGTACATGCAGGCAAAACACTCATGCACATAAAATAACAAAATGAATAGATGTTTGAAATTTTAAAGAAAATGAACAGAAGTCCTTGTGTTATTTGAGAGAAAGGTAAAGAGTCTCACAAGCTTTAGGGATTTAAGTCAGTTGCTGACATAAAAATACAAGAATCATGGATTAGCAGGGATTTCAGCCCATTAGAAAGGGTCCAATGTATTGAGGGAAACCTCAGACCTCAGTCGGTACAGAAGAGGATAAATTATCAAGGAGGCAGCACAAAAAGGAAAGACAGGGAAAGCATGAAAAATGGAAAATATGATGCTCTAAATAAGTCAGAATGCATTTAATCACAGTAAATATGAAGAATTTAAGCTGCATAGTGTGACGACTCTCAGCATCTAGTCTTTATAAAATATACATTGAATGTAATAGTCTACAATTACAGAACATTAAATATAGCAATGTACATGCCAAGTGCACACCAAGTGATGCAAAAGCAAATTTAGCTGCATTAGTGTCAGGCAAAAAGGCATCATTATGGTCAAAGAGAGTTAGAAAATACTGATAAAGCCATCCCCAGAAACCGCAGCATAGAGATGATGGTTTGGAAAGCTGCTTAGAATAAACAAGGAAATTACAGGGTTTGTTCAACACATTAAACAAAAAGTGCTCCAGAGGGGAGAAAAGAGAGAAAGACAGAAAGGAGGGAGATTTATCATAAAAAGAAATTATCACGGCAGAATTCATTATTTTTGAGATCAAAGAAGGGCATTCCATCCATATCTATGAAGACGTATGAAAGAGGCCCTACTCTAAGGCGCGTCATCAGACAACATCGTCTAAGCCTTGTGGTGCAGGAGTTACATTAAGCCTCTGCAAAGAGAAAGCAGGTCACATGTAAAGGACCAGAAACTATAATAGTGTCAAGTTTCCTAAAAGGAGCCATTGAAAGGTAGAACACAGTCAATATCATGTTTTCAAAATTCTGAAGGAAAATGATTTCAAGACAAAGTATTAGACAGCTAACCAATCTCTCGAATGGGATGGATAGTGAAGAGACATTTGTTTAAGTCCCTGATGTTGAATAAATATCTCTTGCATTGGTATAGTGAGAAGACATTTAATCAAGGAGTGGAAACTTGAAGATTAAATATCTGATAGTAACTACACAGAAATGAGCAACCTTTCGGGGAAAGAAAGGACAGAGAAAAAAAGGCGACTGGACAGGATGCTGGACACCTCACTGAAGGCAAGTCTGTTGGCTATAAACATGTTCGCAATGTTTATTGAACCAAAGGGATATGCTACCTTTATGAGAATAAGTTAATGGCACTGCAGCAAGCACGAAAGGAGTCTGAAAGCTCAGCTTCCAAGATGAGAAGGCAAAGATGAAGCCTAAAGTTGAATTGCCAGAGGAAAAGGTGGACAGATGTGTTCCTTGATAGCATGGAAATAAATTATAAATAAATAAATCACCTAAACAATTTAAATGTTTTCCTCTCAAGCTTATTCTATTTAAAATAAGGTACCGCCTACTGTTCTTCACAGAGCCTTGACTTCTTTTCACTCTCTTGACCAGTGTATGACACTGCCTCCCTGCACACTGCTTGGTCTGTCCAGATCCTGGAAGGAACAGGTGCCAAGCCAGAGTCCTTGTGCAAGAATTTGATTACAATAAATGTCTGGTGGATATAGAGGATGAAGGACAGGAAGTTGGGGGTGGAGCCTCTAGACACTAGAGAGATCTGGCATCAATCAAAAAGTTAATGGAAAATTTGGTAAAGGAGAGTTCAAAATGCAGCGCAGAAAGAGAGAAGGCCAGAATGAAAGTCACCCAAATACATACATATGCACGCAATATGCAATAACCATGGGTGGAAAGGGGAAGCCATGAATCTGATGGAAAGTGAGATAGATATATGGAAGGGTTTGGAGAGAAGAAAGGGGAAGAAGAATTAAAACACGATCTCAAAAGTAAACAATCAACAACAAAAACAAGTCATCCCCCAATCCCTTTTAATGACGGACCTCCCTCCCTCCATACTTAGGCTGGGAGCACCTTTGGGAAATGTGTCTTCAATGTGACAGTACACCAGACCCCTAACATAGCCAGCTTCAGACAACTGTGTTCAGCGCTGTGTTGTCTGATGTTAGCAACTAGCTGTATAGAGTTAAAGCTGAAGGGGCTTGATCTCCTCATGTGTTGCTTGCCACCATGCTCACACTGTGGCCAGCTTCAAGGGACCAAGGTGACACCTCTGAGTTCTGAGCTTGAAATAAGTGGGAACTCAGTGAGAAGATTTAGTCCCTGCTATGGTTTGTATGTGGACCATCCCCCAGAGACCCATCTTTAGAGGCTTCTTCCCTAGGGTTAAGCTGCAGGCATTTAGGAGATAGGACCTTGGGAAAGCCCTGAAGTCACCTGGGAATGTGGTCTTATAATGGCTTGTGGGGCCCTGACTATATCCTCTCTGTATATTTCTAGTATAAGGTGTGGCTGCATGTGCCACCACATGCTCACATCTATGTTTATTTTTATCAGAGACCCAAAGAAATGGGGCTGTTAAATCTTGTTCTTGATCCTTGAAAACTATGAGCAGAATATTGCATTCATAAGTAATCTGCCTAGGTATTTTGTTGTAGTGATACAAGTTTGAATAATAACTCTCTCTCTCTCTCTCTCTCTCTCTCTCTCTCTCTCTCTCTCTCTCTCTCATCAATCCACTCATTCAGGACTTTTTAAGATTAGAGTATATTTCTAATTGTGTCATCACGTGGCATAATAGATCTTTTGAGCTGACCTCTTCTGAATGAATAAAATTTTGTAGTCTTAGTTCAACATCTTCCCAAACCTCCTCCAATACCCCAGGGCTCTGCCCTACCATACTTCTCTACTTATGTGAGATCAACTTCATTCAAATCCCCACGTGACTGATTGTTTTATTAAAAGAAAATTTACGGGAAAGTCAATGAAGAAAAAGTTGAGTCTACTCCCAATACACACAGAGCCACAATAGTGCAATGAACTTTCCAATTGAGTGATCTAACAGGGACACTGTAGGGTTTTTAGGGAAAGCAGCATGGTAGCATTATCATTGTTAAAACATTTGAATAAGCTGTCCTTTATACTGCCTGGCCTATGTTTTATTATTGATTGCATCCTCCCAGCTTGGAGCAGTCATTTTTGAGTCATCCACCCTTAACTTAGAGAGAAGGAGCTGTGAACGAAGGGATCCTTTAAGGTATGACACATTCTAAATATTCCTCTTTTCACAAACACCATAGGACCAGAACGCTGAGTGAGGCCAGACATCACAAGTCATCAAATACACTTTCTACCTTTAACTGTATTTATAATGAATTGAAAGCAAAAGCAGGAATGAAAATTGCACCAATTCAAAAACTGTTGGAAGATATGTTGGTTTTTAGGTTAACTCTTGAAACAGCTATCATGTGTGACTTAAGTTTAAAAAGTCACTAGGTTTGTAAAGGCATGAAGTCTTCAAAGCTGCTGTCTTTCAGAGAAAATGTATTTCTACGCCCTAAACCCATCACCTGGTTTGGGAACTACATTTGACTCCAAGAGCACCATTGTTGTAACCTCTTCAATGAACCTTCTCCCCCTCCTCCCCCTGCTCTTCCACCTGCTTTTCTTTCTTTCCCTCTTCCTGCTCCTCCC